>NC_084761.1:3666666-4300000 GCF_028858725.1 Colius striatus | reverse complement strand
AACTACCAACCTTTTCTCTTATACCTGCCTCTCTTTGAACTTGTATTCGTTATGACTTTAATCTCAGCCTAGCTATAACATGATAAATAGAAATCCTGGTCTCATTTATTCAAAATGTAAGTTCTGTTTTTTTTAAGATGCAATGCTGGAAAATATTTGCTCCCTCTCTATATATATTACTTTAATACTTCCTTAAAATAGGTCAAGTGCTTCTTGAAGTTTCTAATTATAAGGAACAGGCCTTTGACTTCAGGATTCAAGACATGCAAGAAGACAGCACTGTTTACCTCCAATTTAACTAAATGCTAAATGCAAACATCTACCAAACTTAACATCAACTGCTTCAAAGTTTACTCTATATGTGTAGCTGAACTGTAGCAAATGAACCTAATTTTTAGTTTGCTTCCTGTAACTAAATAGGACTATACCACTGTAGATTTTCTCAAAGAAAAACCAACCCCAAACCAACTTTTAGGTCAATGCAAATCAGTAAAATGAAGCTGTATAATTACTGGAAGAAAGCATTCCTCCATTAGGCATCCGCAAGCGGAACTATTTCTTTGCAGTTCGATGTGTTAATTACAACTAGATAGGATATGCCACAGAAAATTAACACTCTTGCAAAGACATCAGAGGTAAACACACAAAACAGGAGCTGCTTAAGGGTCAGGAGAGCAAGTCAATGTTGAAGAAAGATAAAAGAACTGTCATGTATATGATTGCTTATGAAAGAGAAGAGGGCAATCCTGCCTTGTTATCATCAGTTAATTAGGCACTATAGGCAGGCATGCATACACTGCAACATTTGCCATGGTAATCAAATGTATTATTCAAATGAGAAACAAAACAAAAGCAAGTGCAACTCTGACAAGGGAAGAATACAATCTGCCCACACAAAGGTGCTAAATGAACTTTACCTAAGAGTTAAAAGGAACCTCAGGAATATGTTATTTTAACTTTCTCAAACAGCCTTGCCTTTTAATCCAGACTACAATTCCACTGCTAAAGAAAAGACTCTTTCCCAAATTTGATTCACATGCAAGGTGATGACCTTTGCAAGGAAAGACAAGTGTAATGAAAAGCAATTGATAGTGCAGTAGGATCCTGTTAGCTCTTTAATGTAAATTTTGACAGTGAGACTAACAAACACACTCTTGACAAAGGATGCTCTCTCACAAGTCAGAAAAAGAAAAAAGATGGAAAAGAAAACAATATTCAGCATTTTAGCTCTTCTTAGCTACAACTGCAAGCAAAACTAAAACTAAGAACTGCTATGAAAGTTATTATCATAATTACCTTTTCCATCTTGCTAGGCTTATACCACATTACTAGAGAATCAGTGGGTTTCTTTTCAGTTTATATAAAATGCATACCTTTGTTCTAATTTTTGTTTGACTAGACAGATCTAAGTTCAATACTAAGTTCATACTAAGAACGATAGTAAGTTCATTAACAAACTTAGGGTACTAGTCAGAGAATGACAGCAAGCTAATGGTTTCCCATTTCTTAATATTAAAGTCTCAGACAACATAATTTTCAGATCATCTGTTTCTTTTATACAAGTAAAGATTGTCAGGGAAAATCCAACTGGAGTTCTTTCAGTTTAGCCAAGCTGTATGTTGCTGAAATGGTGATAACATGCATGTTCCCTGCTATGACTAAAGAAGGAGAGAGCAGGGCATGCTTCCTTATTCAAGCCCACAGGAAGACTGGGAGGGTTGGGAGAGATGAATGCCAATTAGTTGATACTGTCTCAATCAGTAAGATGGTAAAGGACCCTGAGAATAGCAGATGCAGTCAGACATAAACATCCTAACATTCTTTCTCCCTGTGCATAGCAGGTTCTGAATTGCCACAGTGTGGTGCTTTTTCAAAATCCCGAAGTCTTCCAAAACAAACATGACCAAGGAACACCTGAAACTGTGATAATTTCCCAGTACTTTATCATCCCTGCCTTCTTCCTTTCTTATAGCACAGAAGCAAACCATTAACAACAAGGACTTCTCAAACCAAGCACAATCACCACTGACTCTGATCATTCAAGTCACAGTCTGATAAAGCTGAACTAAAAAGCTGACAGTAGGCTGTCTTCTGTTGCATGGAGCATCCTCTGTAGTTGGAGACTTACTTCTGCAAGATCAGAATAGAATTTATACTTTCTCATTGTCATGTTACAGAATCATCACTGCAGTTCTCCAGACATTTTTCACCATCATACTCTTGCACCACAATTATGTCTTTCTCATATTTTGTCAAAAACATTCAAAATGCAATAAAGAAAAACATCTTTGCTAAATGTGCAGGTTCTGACCAACTTCGTTAAACATTTTACATGTATCAGTGAAAAGAAATAACAAAGATAAAAAATATGTAGCAGAGGATTATCTATTACACTATTATTTTAAAGACAGCTGCCATCAAAAGATATATATTCATAGTGAAAACCAATGCAAATAAAATAGATCTATCAAATCTGAACTTTTTTTTTTTAATGTCTCTTTTTCCCAGTCCCTCCCTTTTCCTGTGCTACCTCAATCAAATACTATAGGAGAAAAGAATATGATATAGAAGCCTCTCTTCTGATCAAATTAGTCTAACATGGATCGGTATGAAACCTTAGTCCATCTGCAATCTCAGAGTCTTCAGTGTCCAGGCATACAGTAATCTGTGAGAATGAAGTAATATCTGTTTCTTTGTCACGGAGATTTTCTTTTAGTCAGTCTGTCACTTCCCATTTCAGCTAACAAAGTGCTGAATGCAGCTCATCCTTGGACAAATCTTACAGCTCTATAGAGTACAAAATGGCAGGAACTGTTTCTGAGTTAAGATTTAATACAAAAATCTGCAAGATATTCCACAAACTTCAGAACAGAGATACATAGATATGAAAACATAACACCATATATGTATTTATTTTCCCACAATCCTTTCAGAAAAGCCTTACAAGTATTTTTAAAGAACAAAGTGTAATAACAGAAAATAGGTCAGTGAAACAATACAAACTAAAAACAACTTGAGGCAATTCAACCTTCTAGCCTTGCAAAAGGGTCTTGCTTTTCCTTCTAATCAATGCAAATGATTACATTGATCACATACAGAAGAACCTGACTACTAAATTAGCTAAACATTCATCTTGCTAATACAAACAGGTATGTTTTCACAATCTAGGGATGTGTGTTTCACGCCCAATACACAAAACATCTGGGCTGATGAGTGGCATAGGCACACACCAAAAAGTCAGTATTCCCCAAAAATAATTTAATGTATTCCTCTTTATATTTTACTGAATTTACAACTGTCAGACTTATTTAGCTGGAATTTTAAGTGAGAATGAAGTAATTTATAACCATATGAGAGTCACAGTTCACAGTGTTTATCACCCAGTTTACATCCACACTGCCTACTGTTTCAGAGACTCTCACTGAAACCTCTGGGACCTTTGTCAAGGATTAATAACAATATTCATCCTATGAAAGCTCATACAGTCATTTGATGTGTAAAGAGAGGAAATATCTACATATGGAAAATCAGCAGCATTCCCACCGCACTAAAATCATTTAAAGACTTGTAATTAAACAAAAATATCTTCTATTCCACACTATTCTAGCTGGCCAAAAAAGAAACAACCCAATAATAAAAAAAAAGAAACCAAATCACCATTTCACTTTTCATCCTGAAAGGCAGCTGCATTTTATGTCACATACTAAGACAACTGAGATGTTTTGTATGCATCCAAAACGTTTCTGATTGCTGTTACTACGTAGAAGCATTTTACACAATGAAATAATTCTCATCATTTAAACAAAAACTTCTATCACTGTTTACAATTTATTTATTTCAAAGCTCTCAGCCTTACTTCACTTTGCAAGTTGTGAGGCAGGACTGGCATGTAGCACACCCTGCCCTCCACAGAGTTACGGAAGCTCTACCCTTCATTCAAGCATTTGGAACAAAAGCAGGATCAGACCAATGGGTGTCTGGATGCAGAACTGTGTGTTAGATAATTCTGGTCCTCTGGTTGCTTATGTCATCAGACAAAACCAAGACAAAGTCTGTCTTTTCATGGAATCCTACGTGGAATTAATTGAAAGGCAAATATGAAATTTGAAAGTTAAATACATCTCCACAGAAATAATTCCTATGCCTATTAACTTCTATGAAGAGGTGACATGCTTAATTTGTTCTGTAATTAAGAGTTTAGTATATTTTTTCCCCTTGGGTTTTTAAAATAGCTATGAGTTAAAAAGTAAACCAGCTATTCACTACCTTAACTTTCTAATCAGAGGGTTTTTTTAAAAACCAAACGTGAAATTTTAAGAGCAGTGTCCAAAAACATTTCTATCTTAACTCATTCTCACCTTAGAGTGACTTCCATTTGAAACACTTTTTAATGGAAATAACTTTGTAAGTCTTTCTGTCTTCACACAAGAGAAAAATGTGTCTTAAGCAGCAGAGCTCGTTAAGAGCATATACAAGCATCTACAAATAAAGTTCGGCTTACGTACGTGCACACTTCACAAGCGTCAATTGAATCTCTCTGGAAGATGTTTAAAGTACAAAGCCAGAATATTCAGATTGCATGACACTTTAAAAGCTCAAATAGTGCATATCTTCTCTCAGATTCTCAGAATTGTAATATTTCTTATTGATGCACAACATAAAAAACATTATTTTCAAGAATAAGGGTCAACACAGCAGCACAGCATTATTACAAGGAACTCAATTTAGTATTTCACCCTCTTAATTTTAAGATATTGCAGTTTTATCATTTTTTTTCCCACACTTTAATTTGTTTGATTATTAGGCAAATACCATATCAAAGCAGTGAGACTAAAGAGAAATGTCACGCTTTTGAACTTCAGTAAGGAATGCCCACCAGCAAGAAAATGAGTACAATACAATCTTGAATTTCTAAGGCTCATCTCAGTCCCAAAGAGAGCAGGTAGGTGGTGCTTAGAAAAATACAGTTGTCTGGGAAGACTAAGTGCATTATGAGAAGCGTTTATTTCACATGACTATTATGTCCTGATTATAATAGTGTCACATGGTATTTTTTTCTACACCAGCAGGAAATAACAACACTTTGGGATTTTAACAATCTCTCTGAATGTATAAAATAAATTAAACATATAGTGTTCTGCATTATCTTTCAATAGGATTGTGCTCCAAATGGGTATGGATATGATTATAGTATTAGCTTTTCCTCTTTTGCATTTAGAACATTTCTCCCCTTCTCACACTGATAGAAAAAAAAAGTATCTTCAATCCACTAAAATAAATACTTCTGTTATATTCTGTTGCTTCAACAATGAATAAAGCAACCATGCAGGTTTATAATATCAATTCACAGGGCTCTTTCTGCTTCAGTGAACTGTTACTGAAAGGTTCAGAACAAAGCTACAGCCAGATCGGACAAAGCTGCTGTAACAGGATTTACATTACACTCAAACTGATAAAACCACATCAGAGAACTGCTCAGTCTTCAGTACCTTTGATTAGAATAGCACAAGGACCGTATTTTGGCTCTGAGCAGCTGATCACAGCATCTGTATTACACCTACCAGTTTAAATGTTGATCCAATCTTACATCGGTACGACAATTCATGTTTCCTTTTTCCTTTCCTCCCTGTCAAGTACTTTGGGATGGCGATGAAATGGGAACCCAGGGAAGCCATAGTAATATTGAGCTATCTATTATACATGTATAGTCATGAAGACAAACAGACTACTTACATACTATCATTTTTTGAGATCTAAAGCAATTCAAGTACTCTATACTCAAATTAGTCGACTCATTTTGGTGGAAGGAGGGAGACACAACAAGGAAATCATATCCCAAGGGAAGGCAAACATAATGGTCAATAAATAATTAATTAAATGCCACCAGGTGAAGTCACTGTCATGGATTTCCTACAAGCAAGGAGTTTCTTTGTGTAGACTTAGCTACAGTCACATTTCTGAATACATTTCTGCTTAAACTGCTAGATTTCCATTTCCCTCTTCCTTCTCCCTTAAATACATTCATCTTTGCAATCCACACTGATTACGCCAAACTACCCCAAAGAGCATTTTTGTTTCATTTTTGCTGTTGAACGTTCAATAAATATTCAAATATAAACCATATGGACACAACAATAAAATCAAAGCTTTCATTAAATACAGCAAAAAAGAAAACAACACAGCATTTACAGAATGTAATGCTGCCCTTCTAGGGATCAGTGATTACCTGCTAAGAGGCTAATCCCTTAAAGTTCTTTGCCCAATGCAGTAGCTAAAACAGTTTCTCTGCATCAGCAACACCAGCAGATGCTGATTACACCTTTTCTGTCAGCCGATACCGTATTGTCCATGATCCAACATTTTTGATTTAAATCACACTAATACTTCAGCAACAGTTCAAACATAAGTACAGCAATTAAAACACACATTGCTTTTTATGTCATAAGCACAATGGCTGAACTCACCAGGGAAGCAAGATAGAAACTGCTCTGCGCCAAGTCTCTGAATTGATTCCTGCTGCTACGAGTGCAGTTTCCCTGAGCATTTTGCACTGCACTATTGTGATCAGTCACAAGTTTGGGACTCTTATTACCTCAAGCAAACCTAGGCTTTTGGAAGCATATTTTCTCCTCAGAATACAACAAAACCTGAAACAGAACCCACTTGTGATTTACAAAACTCCTGATTCAGCAGGACAAAAAGCAAACAAAGGAAAGGAACGTCTTTATTAAAGTTACTAGGAATCAAGTGTCTATAGCAACTTCACTTAGTGGAATGAAAAAAAACCCAACATCACAAAAACACACAACAAAAAAAAAAACCCACCACACAGAAAAACAACCACCTAAACAAACTCACCAAATACACTAAACTTTAGTAATTTGAACATCTCACTAAAAATATACTCCATCAACCATGAAAACAGGCAAGTGGAATATTTACAGAAGCATGTAACTACTTGTTAAAATAGTGTATTATTTACCTGTAGCCTGTTCTTTGTGTCATAAGTAAAACCTCACATTTTTAAGAATGTGATATCCATAAATTATGTCAGTCTGTATGAAATGGTTAGATATTTAGTGCATAGCTACAAAGAAAAGAACTAGGCTCATAAATGTGTAGGGAAGATGCTCCTGAAAGAGGTTTTAATGGCTGTATCCATTAAAGCATGCAAGCACAGACACTTTCTAATCAAGCACCGCTTCAGCTGTAAACTTTGCTTTGGCTGGATGTTCTTTGGCAGCACCTGGTGGAATTCGGATAAAACTACAATAATAAGGTAAAAGAAAAGTTACAACAACTCTTAATACTTTTCTACATACTTCTGATGAAGTTACTTCTTAAAGTATTCACACAGTATGAACTTCAAGTTCATGGGAAAACAGATAATTTATTGTATTTTACAAAACATCAATGGGTATTTTTGTAACATCAAATATCATATTACAGTGAATACACTATCTACCTTTTCTCTTAAGTACTTTGTTTTTCACTATTCCAGTGAAAAACAAATAGCAAATAAAAGTTTCTTATTTAAGAGATTTCTTATTTACAGCAAATTGTCACTCACAGCAACAGATCAAGTCAATTGACACCTCTACACAAAAAGAATAATGAAATAACACACATAAAATCATAGAAAGGTAGGGTTGGAATGGACCTTTAGAGATCACCTAGTCCAATCCCCCTTGAGAAGCAGTTCCCACCTAGATAAGGTCGCATATGAACATGTATTTAAAGACATCTTTGAGAAGGTATCTGACCACATTTTGTACTTGCCTCTGTTGATGACTGGTAAAACCTTCTCAGTTTAGTTGTTAACAGAGAGTAATCACTCAAACTAAATAGAGAAGTAGTAGGTAATTAGATATTATCTGCTTGTGGTACAGAGCTTCTAAAATTATAATGTCCTATGAAAAATTCGGGGGGGGTTGGGGGGCAGTCTGCCAGGGGAAGGAGACTTCTCCTCAAAGTAATATTATAGGAAGCATTTAGCATAATATGAGCCAGTGGCTGTCAAATTAGTCTCATTTGAAATACTGTAATTAACAGAAGGGAGCCTAACATACTTATCACAGTTAGCCACTTGTATTCAAATCATGCTTAAGAGTTCTGAGGCCCAGAAACACTTCCTTTTTTTTTCACTACCACAGCACTAAATCACAGCAGCATTTTACCCCAATAATAACCTTTTAAAAGCATTTGTGATTTGATTTATTCTCTCTTCATAAAGTCCTTAATTAATTAATTAAGGAAACTACCGAAACAGGTAAAACCATCTTTTATGGAAGACTTTCAACTTATTAAAATTTCTGTTAAACCAAAACATGATGTTAAGAAGCAATTGTACTGATGACCAATATTTCTATTTTCTGGTAGCAATCTCATCTATTGAAAACAATTTTATACTCTTACATTTATAAATACACTGTCCTCTTTGTAATGTGACTTCCAGATGTCAAATATTTTTGTCAGCAGTACTCAGAAATACAGCATGAGATTACTGTACAGTCACACGTTCTGAAATACCTTGGAGACCGTCACTCATCATTCCTGTCTGATATATTAATTTTACAAACAGGTAACACTGTATATTGAAAGTTAATCCAAAATGTGAGAAGTATGTCAATAGGTTTCTAAAATGTTACTGTGATACAGAATTTTCTGGCGAGGACAGACGTTACACTATCCATTTAAAATTAGGTTCTAAACAACGGCACCACTTATATTTTTCTTCAGGTGAAAGGCACTGAAGCACTTTAGAGACATTAAGAAACAGCACCTCAGAAAATCTCTGAGAGGTTTGAAGTGTATTTGTATCACTTAACCTAACACTTAAAGGCAGCCACCTTTCAGGTGAAGCACAGATGCACCAGGACATCCAACAACTGCTTTTGACAAAAAATGAAGGGAAAAACCTCCATCCTCTTAAAAAAAATCGTTACAACTTTAGTGTCACAGTGTTTGACTGTGATGTCTCCTAACCTAAAGCAAATGTGACTTCAGCATCTTGTCATTACTAGGAACCTCAGATAACAGAAAATATGCAGAAAGGTTTATGTTGGAAAGTTGGAAATCTGTCACTACCATTAGATGCTTCAATGAATTAAGACAAGACCAGGCAAATTTCAGATTTGGGCTGGCAATGTGTAGCTCAAACACATGCCTCTTGACATTATGTAACCTGGAATCTTGCACATCTTAGGTAAATAAATAGTTTTAGGCCTGTTTTGTTCTCTACCATAAGAAAAGGGGTTTTTTTCATTTTTTTGTGTGGCATTATAACCCCTTCTTCTTTGAATAAACAAGATTGGTACAATATCTGTGGTTTACTTCAGATCTGATGTCAGGAAAACGAAGAAAGGTAGTAGACAAAAGGTCCAGCAACTGTGCTTCAAGATTCAATTTCTTTAAATGCATTTACTTGAAGGCTCCAAAAGCCATGTTATAGTTTAATCTTCCCCAAACCATTCAGTTTCTGCTAGATTTAGCACTTTTGTCCCTTTGTATTCACAGACTTCACATAGCTTCTCCCAGCCTGGCAGGCCAACATATTAGAAATAAAATGCAATTCTGGTATCTGACACTTCAATTTAGCTTCTTCAGTAGCAAAGATCATCAACTGTACTCCTTTCTCCCATGACAGAAGATCACCTAAATATCACTTAACTGATGTGAGCTCTGTTGGTAATGCATACACTGTCTCCCCACTACATTACCACCATGCTGCCTAGAACAAAAATCAATTTTTAATTGACTGAATTATTTGAGGAATGTGGCCTATCCACTGTGCACTGCTGATAGATTCTCCTAGTTTTCCTGTCAGCAAAGACTAAAATTTCAAGCATCTTCAATACAGTAATTCAAGGATTTATCCAGAAGCCATATGAAAAGATCAACATCACAATTTTTTCATTACTACCTTTCCATTATTCTCTTTCCTGGCTACCAAAGCTAGGTCTTTAAATCAAAGAACAAATTCTGATATAGGAAATAAGAGGAGGTATTCATTGATATGAAAATTATACAAAGGTTGCAAATGGAGAAGGAACACAGAGGACTACAACAGACTTGAAAAACTACTTTGAAGTGTGCCACTGAAAGTATGCCATACTCTACAGTAAGAATATCAAATCTTCAAGACCCAAGAACAATCTGCAATATCTGGCCTCAGCAGCAACCAAAGTACAATTTCTCAGCTAAGTACCATTACTGTTTTCTTCAGTTATCATTGTTGCCTGGAGAGATGAACACAAGCAGTTAGGGCAAAGCATTGACATTAAAAAGAAATGTTATCTAAATGAAAATACAGAGGTGAGTATGCATAAAACACTCGACACTATCATTAAATATTGCAGTAAGCAATTTTAGGAAACACTGCAAGGTTTTCACTGACCATTTTCTACAGAGACTATGAAAGTTTCCATGGCTTCAAGGAGTTTTCTGATGGATTAGGAGTATAATTTTAGTAACTTTTATCTCTCCCTTTCTTATTTTTTGAAAGGTAACGACACTGATGTATTAAACAGAAAATTCCAGCCTTGAACTTTAACCCTTTCCAGTAAACTCAAATGGCAATTTCTGCACTATACTTACATTTGTTTTGACTTATTCTGATCAATGTCAACAATGAGCACAGTTCCAGAAACTACAAATTTAAGATATCTTGCCCATAAAAAGATATATGACGATAGATTTGGCTGCTTAAATGATGAAGTCTTATTTTGCAAAGGTCCAAAATATGTATTTTTCTTTAATCACAAGCATTAGAGCTTGACTAAAGGGTCAACAGGATGTCATCTTTTCCAGTTGACTGTGTGTCACTTCATGGAAGTATTAAAATTCCTGGCATTTTATAGTAACATTACTTAGTAACATAACTGCCACTTTATGCCATAACCTGCTGGATCACGTTCAGTCAGTGCATCTGTATATTTCATGAAGTCAGTCCTAAACCTCTGTGAGACTATTATGCTGCTGCCCCTCCCAGCCTGAGAAAGAGGGTACTGCAAGATGAGGAACTGCTCCTTCCATTATAGCAGTGATGCTAGCTCATGTCTGTGTAACATGTTGGCAAAAGTGTGCATCCTCAGAGGTTTCCAGACCCTCTCTTAGGCTGTCATGATCCTCCTCTCACTGCTGTGTGATCCGTACATTGCTTGACTATCTACAGTATGTATTTTTAGCTAATAAACTAGAACATCTGGTTCAGAGGGGGCTTAGTGTTGGTTTTATGAATGCTGTGGGAAGACAGAAATACCTGATCTTGCATAAAGATAGACTGACACAGTTACAGTTATAGTTTGAGTCAGATCTGTAAGGACAAAGTGGGCCTGACAAACTTTGTCAGATCAGTACCTTGTACCCTGTCAACATGCAGCACTAAAAATCCTAAAAGCCAGGCTTGCTGGAACATCATATCATATCCCAAATATTTGCTGTCAAAATTAACAGATTCTGGAACTCAATATTCACAGAAAATTCTCTTCCTCTACTGTAACAATCACCAAAATCTTTGGTTCTTCTCAGAGCTCTATCCACTTCCAAGATGCTCCATAAGCTCCAAAACTAGAAAAGAGCAAAGATAATATTCCAACTGATTGTTTTTGTTTTTATTCTTGGCAGTAACACACCCAAAGCTTAACCACCTTTCAAATAAAAACAAACCACCTTTCGATATGCAAAATAATAGAGAGCTCTAAATATTTCAGCAATTGTCAATCATTTACAGAAAAAGTGTATACTTAAACTAAATTCATGCTCTGAAACAAGACAAAAGCTTAATTAAAATCACTTCTGAATACCTTTTCACCTTCTGTTTCAGAATTGGAAATGTTTATGTTCCAGGTTGAAATGGTCATTTTAAATGCTACTCATCTCCATTTTCAATATACTTCTGTCTTCATCAAATACTCTTGAACTGCTACAGTCCTAAAGCATCCTGTCTACAATAACTAAGGTGGCAGGAACATGTAGGATGAATCTGAGACTCAGCATGTCTCTACTACTGTCTTATAAATACATTCAAGAAAGTGTTCTGCAACTTTAGAAATACTGTTTAATATTAAATAATCCAGGAAGGAATCTTCTTAATCATACAGACTTGGTTCTCAGATGAAAGTCAAGACAAGGCTTGTAGTCCAGTGTAGGTGTACTATATTGGTTTTCATCATGTCATGTCAAGAAAATAATTCAGCTTAGTAACTGCAAAAATAAGAGCCATTGAAATCCATGTTTTCCACAGCCTGTGCTCACAGCTGCTCACTGATAGGCAGTGGGGAAATTCAAGTATTTTCTAGGTATCTGCACATCTGCCCTGTCATCCTGCCAACACCCACCTAGATTCAGAAGCTTAAGGCTTCTGTTCAGCCTACATGATTGCTTCACCTAAGAGTAAAGGAATGATATAGCTATTCCTATGTCTACCTTTTTGTTAATATCACATAAACATCACAATATAACAAGGACTGAAATCCTAAATACTTCAACTAACAAAATCACTCAAAATAATTACCTTGTGATTTACTAGCTTCCTAACAATAACTTTATTAACTCACCTTCACGATCGGCCTTTAAAATATCAGTATATAACACTGAAAACAAATCTGCTTGGGAAAGTGAGTTATAAAATAAAGCAACATCAACTTGATCAACTAAAATAAATGATTGGATTTGACCCCTAACATGAATCCATCTTCAAGCTGCCGTTCCATTAACACTTTGAACTTGTATACCGCAGCTCAGCTTTGACAAATTCACAGCGTAGCATTACAGTCTATAGCACTTAGAAGCCAATCTATCCATTTTAGAAGATTATAATCAGACTCTTGTTGATTTGCTGATCACAACAATTGAAAAATTAGGGATTTTTTTTTCTCTTAATGAGATAAAATTTACCTCATGTATAACTGTGACTTAAGAGTATCTCAGGGTCATGTCCACAATGCAAAATATTCCAGTACTATTTTAATCAAACCTGCAATAATATCCTTCTCTTGCACAGCCCATTCGGTAGTAATACTATTTTACAAACAAAGAAAAAAAAGGATAAGCTGAAATCAACATTTTTAATGATTACTTAAATTGCTGCAGATGGATTGTTTTTTTTCTGAAGCATGCACCATCTCTTAAAATGAAACATCTTAAATCTGGCATCCAACTACTGGGGCATTTTATCTTCCCAAAGGTAAGGAAAGCACAGAAGAGCTCACACTAAAAGCCAGGAGCCCTCACACTTTGGTCTTCCAAGTTTGCCTATGGACTTCTCATCTTTCCCTGCAACTTCAGCAATTGTGTAAGAACTCTGACTTGGCACTATTTTCAGATTAGAAAGCAGCCCTTGAGTAAATGCCATAATAAAGCCAGGCCGCATTTGATTTGATGTGGTATTTGGAGTCAAACAACAGAGATCATATCTTTATCGCACTGAGAAAATTTTGGAGGCACTTGTATCAGCTCTTAATTGAATATGCTGTGCAATTTTTCAGCTGCATGTTTTTGTTCTTTGTATTATGTATTAAACTTACTTCTCTTTTACAGTTTTCTGAAATGCCATCTCCAATACCTACTGATAGAAAACAGTATCTGCCTCTGGCTACCTGCAATCTGTACTCTGACTTTTTATCTCACAGTCAGATATTGCTTCAACCTGTTACTTAGCTTCTATTTAATTGTTTTTGATTGCAAATTTGTGTCCATCCTTGGTTTACAGAGCTGTAATTCCTTCATGTTCCAAATGTGTTTCTCTTTAGCTGCAGTCTCTAACAGCGACTCAGTTCCTCTCCTCTCATCGTCTTATTGTTTTACATTGCAAACCCATAAGAAGGTAATTTAGGTACATACACTGGTAAAAATAGTCTAACTCAGATATTTACTCTTCTCTATTTCAGACACTCATTTAATAATGTTACTCTATTAATCTGATGAATGCTAAGTACAGGACAATGTGCAGATATCCAATTTTACCCAGAGGAAAACGAAACAATTTTCAAAAAGCCATCACTTACTACAGCTCTCTGATGGTATTTCAGAAACTCATCTGTCCCTTGGATATATTGAGAAAGGATTATACAAGTCTACAAATGCATCTTGTTAATAACAGCATCACATAATTCTTCAATGCTACAGAGATGAAAAGGTGCAAATGTTTTCTCTATCCCCAAAACAAAGGTAATAAGCCTTTGTTTTTTATTTTTGTGTGTGTGCTTTAAGCATTTACCTTAATGAGCTTTGTTTCTTTGTTCCTCTGGAGATTAGTATTCTGCCCAACAAAACAATTTATTGCCCAAAATGCTACTACTGCTGATAAAATCTTAGCTTCCCCAATACTTCTGCCTTGACAGCTAATACCCCAATGTTTCATTTACAGCTGAACAAAGCAGCTTATCTCTACTAAAAGGGGAATTAGTTAGTAGTAAGAAATAATTTCAATCATCTGTTCTGCTTCCAAACTAAAGTGATGACTTGTGCATTCTTGCTTCTATCTGATGACAGGTATGTTGCAGTTCTTGGAATACAGAACAGGTCTGTCACATAAGCTTTGTAAGTCACACAATGCAGCTACATGGATTAGGGAAGAGTCAGGTCTTTGCTGTCAAAAAAAAAACCCCTCTGCCATCAGCAGTGTGCGGCAGTCAGCACTATTTTACAGCTAGGGCACAGGCTCAAGGGAAAAAAAAAATCAGTTCTGATCAATAAATAGCTTCATTTTGTCCTGTAACTCTTTGTAATATTCCAACAAGTATATGTATACATGAAAACACCTATTAATAACAGAATAGATTTTGTTGACAGAATGGTACTTTAATCAAAGACATTTTTGCAATGCACATGCATCATCACCCTATAACTATTACTTGTGTCTCTAGGAAGGAAAGTCTACTAGGATTTTATCTACATATCATACAAATAAAATCAGCTGTGGAATTCCTTTCTACAGTAGTTGCTATATACTTGGAAGTCTCTATGGCAAAAGACAAAGACTCGTTATTGCTTGATGTCTAAAAGACCTTCTTATCCCAACATCATTTTTTCATGATGCTACAGAATAAGGTCACCTGAATACTTCAGAGAAAGCAGCATAACGTTTGCCCATATTACATTTGCTTTGTACATTTTGTCTGTGCTGATAGGGGTTATTTTAAGTAGTAACTGCTTTTGCACTAAATTTAAAAGAACTGTAATAAGAGTTATTAGAGTAATATAAGTAATATAATATAGTTATAAGAGTAATTAGAACTGTAATATCATTATTGAGCCCTCTAATATTTGGTTCTTCAATTAGGCACCATAATTTCAGAGTATAACCATTTCCAGCTAATACTTCTAAAATTCAGTAACAGTTGTATCAGGGGAAAAAATTGAAATTAGGGATTTCAGGTGGCACTGGTAAAAAAAGCTGGGGTTGGAGGTGAAAGGTGCATTAGATTAAAATATTAACACCAAGAAATAAGTAAAATTAATATAACCCTCCATAATTATCTGGAAAGACATTACATGACAACTTGATGTTGATTTCAATTGATACATATGCATTTGCCATGTAGTCAGCTCTACACACCACTGAGTTAATTCAGTTTGATAGTCTAAGATACGTATTATCCATAAAATGCAGATCTTGTGCTGACACTGCAAAATTTCCTGAGTGTAAGGGAATGAGTCGGGGAAAATGTGACAGTGGTTTTAAGCACCACACTATAAAACACATTTTCCATAATTACAGCACTGTGGCTTTGGTCTCTACCTCCTCAGAACTAGAGGGTCCAGTAGCAAGAGGCTTGTCAAAAGTTAAATGGACAGCACCACTGATTGTAAAGATCTACTCTCTTTTTTGGTAATGGAAATAATAATGTATCTCTCTGATAGCAGATCTTTACCTCAATCTGACAGAAAATGGAGTGTTCTTCATAGAACAGAAAACATCTGTTTTCTTCTTATGCAATAATGCTAAATTAACTGTGAGAAAAAGGCACTCTTATTTCGCAGTCCTGCTGTACAATCCTTTCACTATATTGTGTTGCTATGCAGTAACAATGAATTTGAAATTGTGTATGTGAGATTTTTTTAATCCTATCTCACAGTCCTACTTTCCTTTTTTACAATATATATAATGTTCTTTCTGTATAATATACATTATGATTATATTAATACTACCATAAAGGCATCCAATATCTGTCATCTGTAATACATCAAACTCCATCTTTCTGCAAGATGCATTTTACTCACCACTTTACCTGCAGTTATATGCTCTTTTCCAGCTCAAGAGATGCTAGACCACCTTAACATTTTTCACACTCCTGCTAGTCCAGCAATCTGATCAAACTTTACACGGCTAAAAGGTCAGTTTGTTCCTCTGCTGTGAGGTTACTTTATTCTACTTCCATATGTCTTATGTTGGTTATAAAAAGACTGAAAGGGCTAAGTAGTCTTTTACTCAGGGCTGTATTTCTCAAAAAAAACCCAATTTATCATTACAGAGGATGGTATTACATGCTAATCTACCAAAATACTCCATTCACTTAAAACCTGAATTTATACCTTAACTAAGTTTAATAATTAAAATCTTTAATGCTTACTTGGCTGTTTCACAGGGAAAATTCTGCAGCACTGCCCAAAGGAAAGTCAAGATTAATCAAAAGGTTGTGATCAGAGATGAAGTAACAATCTTTTTATACATATTTATCTGGGAACCCAACAGTATTCAGTAATATCCAGAAACATGGATTATTTCACTCTACGCTGTAACTGCCTCTGAGGTTCAAACATATTCTGCAAAAGGAAGACCTACACAACAGTTCAAAAGATGACATTAAAAGAATGGGAAAGGCAGAGTGTTTCCTCCAGAAAGAATGTGGTTGGAATAATCAGCTGTAGGAAGTCATTAAATGATCAAAACATTCAAGGCTTTACTTCTTGTCAGAGATCACGTATTCTACCAGCATGTACAATTCAGTTAGGTTAACCACCAGCACAGAGCAAACTTTTTGTTACAATTCTGCTGCAGTTTATTTTTCTAATCTTTCCTTCCTACCTAGCCTGTCACAATTCCACAGTTGGTGATATCATCCATAGGAATTTGCTATGTTATTCAAATCAATTTCCTTTCAAATTAAGTCTCCAAAGCGGCTGGAACAAGCTGACATCACTGAATCACCCAAAACACGAGCACACTTTATTAATTTGAAAAGGCCAAAAAAAGAGCAAATATTATTTCTTGCTTATTTGCCTACTTGTATTTCAACCTTCTGTTTCTTTGGCTACATACAGACATCAATATATGCACACACGCAAATGCCTCCTCACCTCATTTCTATAATATACATATATCTCGATATAATAATGAAAATATGGATAGAATACTTTCTGTGCCTATGAATTGTCAAGCTATACATCAGGAGTACATTAAGTAACTTGAGTGACAGTTTAAAATGCTTATTTAGCTGATTGCTTAACATGAAAAAATGTCCAAAAAGATGATTAGGTGACTTATCTTTTTTGTGAGGAAAGATTGTGGGAACTGGGGCTATTTAGTCTAGAGAAGAGGAGACAGCAAGGGAGGGGGATCCCATTAATATTTACAAATATCTAAATGGTGGGTGTTAGGAGGTTTGGGCATCCCTTTTTTTTCTACTGTATCCAGTGATAGATCAAGGGGTAATGGAAAGAAGTTGGAACAAAAAAAGGTCCATTTAAAGATAAGGAAAAACTATTTTACTGTGAGGATGACAGAACCCTGGCACAGGCTGCCTAGGGACGGTGTGGAGGCTCCTTCTCTGGATGTTTTCAAAACCCATCGGCACATGTTCCTTTGTGATCTGATCTAGGTGGACCTGCTCTAACAGGGGGGATTAGACTACACGATCTCTAAAGGTCCCTTCCAACCCCTACCATTCTGTGATTCTATGAATCTATGAAAAGGAAAGGAAGAAAAAGAATTACTCCTTAAGAGTGCCAAGAAAGGTTTCATTCTGATAAAACACATGGCATATAAATGCCTCTACCTCCTCTGAAAAGGAAAGGATAACTTTCTCTTTGTTTTACTGATGATTCTCAATAAAAATAGAAAGAGAGTGCCTAAGATGTAAGCTAATGCAGCTGGAACTACAACAATTTAATACAGGCAGTAATGAGTAAAATCAAATAGGGAGCAAATCTGGCACATAAGATAACTTCAGGCATCCTGAAAATAATACTCACAAGGATATAAGGATATATTTTACACAACGCTAAGTTCTGACTCGGTACAGTAAGTTTTATTTAAGTAAGGTTTATTTAAAACCAGGAAAAGGCTTCTGTGAATGTATATTATCAGATGTAGTCCCTCAGAATCTTAAAGATCTGAAGTTGGATTTTATTATAATTTATTCCTCACTACAGTAATGACAGTATCTACATACACAAAGTATGTACTCTTACAACCATAAGAATTCTATTTGACCTAGAGCTGTTCCATTTTTTTTTGTGCAGGTAGCATGCTATTAATCTTTGAAAACAGTATTAATTTAGCAATGCATTAAAAGCATACACACAGCTATATAAGTGCCGACTTCACTGACAAAAGCAGCAGAGGCTTCCTTTCACTGAGATTTTAACTGAAATTAAACTTTGCACAAAGCAAAGTTCCTGAAAAGTAAATCCCAAGTAAGATTTTACAAGTGAAAAACTTAATATAGTTGATTTTGCAAGCACCAGAACTGTCCTCAGTCACAGTGTAGTTGCTACATTTGACATTTAGCATAGTCTCAAAATACATACTTTTTTTTCTCTCTACACTTACTATTAGTAATGTTTAAAATATATGAATTCGACAGCATACACAGAAATATGTGGAAACTATCTATTTGCTGCACACTGTATCAGTTCAATTGGCCATAAATGCTTAAGAAAATGGAAAAATGGTAAGGCAAGAGGGCTGCACACATTGGCTGTGGTCACTTCTGTTATTGTTTTCCAACTCATCACACACCATGTGAGCTACATTACCAATTACAGACTACACTTCAATTTCTTTTACACTGATACAAAATTCTTTTACCACATAAGATGGGCTATTTAAATATATATAGAACCTCAGAACTTAAAGTCAGCATCACAGAACAGACTGGCATACCCCTGAAGACTATGAAACCAAAGGGACTCTGTGGGTGCAACTGACTGACCAAATATCTTCCAAGAATTTTTCATGTTTTCCACACATCCAAGACGGGGTTTAGGAAAAGTAACACTATCATCAAACTATAGTTGTAACATGTTCAAATTACTGAATGTGGGTGACAAGATCACAGATTTCCTATTATTAGTGGACAAATTTAGCAGGTTAATGCTATCAACTGCAAGGATTTTGGCAGTTCAAAATGTCAGAGCATTTGTGACTGACTCTTCTTGGAAAGAAAGCAGAGGTGGGAAATAAATCCTGAGTCAGCGAGTCCAGTCACCTGCTAGGAAGCCACATGCTATACTTTCCATTAAAAACCTGAAGAAATCCTTCTTAAAATTTGGTAACTATCTGACCTCTGGTCTATGCTCAAACTGGAACCTTGTTTCAGAAACAGCCTGATGTCACTATTTAATTTAAAAGTTCTTTAATATCTCTCCGTGAAGTATTACAGAGAGCATTTACCTATTTATCTTTGTGCCTTTTAGCTTAAAATGCTGTCCATCTCCCAGTTGTTTACTCCAAAGTATTCATAGGAAGCACTAATATCCTCAGACCTTTTCTGTGCTTGACTTAACATGCCTGCCTCTCCTCTAATGGGATCAATTTCCGTTCCCCTCATCCTACTAGATCTTATATGCACTTACTCTACTTTGTGTCCACCTGTCATGATCCAACTGCACCATGTGGTTAATTCAAGCCATCACATGCACTTTTAAGTCTTGTGGATACCATTAGACTTTGAACTAATTGTGTGTTGAATTCATAATTAATTCATAATATCAGCCCTGATGTTTTGGAGCAATTAAAGTATCTCACAATAATACCTTAGCTGCAGACTCCTTCAAGAGAGATATTGTGGGATCAAAGATAAAAGCACTAGTCCAATAGTCTAGATTTGAAATTAGGCTACATGGCCCAGTCATGCAAAACCAGCATCTTTTCAAGGTATTAATTTGTTACAGACCAGTTTTATCAGTATGATCAGCTTTTGTTTTCAATATTCTAAGTATTATATCAGAATGTTTAGCATTTTAAATAACAAGAAATAAACATAAATGTCTGTCCTCTTAATAACAGGTTCTGTGCCTACAGTATCTAAAGACCACTTAAACAGTTTGGGAATATTCTTTTAACACCTGGGTATGAACAAATGCTTACGTCTCAAGATCTATTTGTGCATTTTGATTAATCTCCTTTCTAAATACCTCTCTATTATCATGATCAGCAGTAATGAAACTATTTTGTAATGAGTACACTGGTGTTTCTTTAGATTTTGTCACTTACACATTATAGTATCGGTGTCTTTGTTAGGTGGCCACTTTAGGATGAAATTCTTAGAACATATGGTAGGATAGAAGAATATGACAAAAAGAGAAAACTTTTTATTGGATTCATCAATCAGGAAGATTTCCTAATACTATATCCCCAAGCCAGCACCAACGGCCAGTCATCACAGTTCTAGAAAGTAATGGATATACAGCTTAATACCATGTAGTACTATTTACTCACTATGGACTACGTTATGTCTGGTCCACCTGGCTGTATACTACAGGATGTGGTGATGTCTTGTGAATGTGAGCTCATCAAATATATGAAACTGCTGCTGTGAGAGTGCATGGGAATCTACTGTCATCATCTTCTTTGCCTAGCAAAAAAATAGAATTGGTATAATAGAATATAGTAGGTATAATAGAATATAATAGAATTGAGCACTTGAGGTCAGGTCCTCAAGGGGAGTAACGTCAGTTGAGCTATAATGACTTTAAAAAGTCAAAGATCTGGTCTTCAGACTGTGTATTCTCTTGTCCCTTGTGAAAACACTATACTACTAGAATTTAAGCACAGATTTACATGAAGTTTGCAGTCTACCAACTCCTTAAAAAATTTGAAGTGATTTCCAGCACATTAACAGTTTCATTTTTGTCAGTTCATAGAATCATAGAATGGTAGGGTTGGAAGGGACCTTTAGAGATCATCTAGACCAACCCCCCTGCAGAAGCAGGGTCACCTAGATCAGGTCGCAAAGGGACACATCCAGGAGGGTCTTGAAGATCTCCAAGGAAGGAGACTCCACAACCCCTCTGGGCAGCCTGTGCCAGGGCTCCCTCACCCTCACGGTGAAATAGGTTTTTCATATATTTAAGTGGAACTTTTTGTGTTCCAGCTTCATCCCATTACCCCTTGTCCTCTTTCTAGCTACCATAGAAAAAAGGGATGTCCCAACCTCTTGATAACCACCCTTTAGATATTTGTATATGTTAATAAGATCTCCCCTCATTCTCCTCTTCTCTAGTATAAACGCCAGTTCCCGCAGCCTTTCATGATGTGAAAGATGTTCCATTCCCCTGATCATCTTGGTGGCCCTGTGCTGGACTCTCTCCAGCACTTCCCTGTCCCTCTTGAGCTGAGGAGCCCAGAACTGGACACAGGACTCCAGATGAGGCCTCGCCAGGGCAGAGTAGAGGGGGAGAAGAACCTCCCTTGACCTGCTGCCCACACTCTTCTTGATGCATCCCAGGCTGCCATTGGCCTTCTTGGCCACGAGGGCACATTGCTGGCTCATATTTAGCTTATTATCAATCAGGACTCCTAGGTTTCTCTGCAGAGCGGTTCAACCCTCAGCCTGTACTGGTGCATGGGGTTGTACCTTCCCAGATGCAGGACTCTGCACTTGTCTTTGTTGAACCTCATGAGATTCCTCTCTACCCAAGTCTCAAGCTGGTCGAGATCCTGCTGAATGGCAGCACAGCCTCTGGGGAATCAGCCAGTCCTCCCAGCTTGGTGTCGTCAGAGAACTTGCTGAGGATACACTCTGTCCCCTCATCCAGGTCATTGATGAAAACATTGAAGATTGTCCCCAGAACCAATCCCTGTGGAACTCCACTGGCCACAGGCATCCAACTCGACTCTGTGCCACTGACCACCACCCTTGGGCTCTGCCATTCAGACAGCTCTCCATCCACCTCACTGTCCACTCATCCAAGACACACTGCTTGAGCTTTCTGATGAGGATGTTATGGGAGACAGTGTCAAAAGCCTTGCTGAAGTCAAGGTAGATGACATCTGCTGCTTTCCCCTCATCTAGCCATCCGGTTATGCACTCATAGAAGGCATCAGGTTGGTCAAACAGGATTTCCCCTTGGTGAAGCCATGTTGACTCCCCCTGATAACTATCTTGTAATTCATATGTTCAGTGATAACATTCAGGATGAGTTGTTCCATCACTTCTCCAGGGATGGAGGTGAGGCTGATCAGCCTTTAGTTTCCTGGGTCATTCTTTTTGCCCTTTTTGAAGACTGGCGTGACAGTGGCCTTTCTCTAGTCCTCAGGCACATCACCTGTCCTCCATGATTGTTCAAAAATGATGGAGAGAGGCTTAGCCAGCTCTCTCAGCACTCTAGGATGCATCCCATCAGGACCCATTGACTTACGAGCCTTAAGCTTGGCCAACAAGTCTTTAACCTCTTCCTCTTCCACCTAGGGCAAGTCCTCTGCTGTCCCAGTTCTCTAAGATACTTTCATTACCCATAGACCTTTTGACCAATGAGGTATTTATCATGAATTTATCATTGAACATAGCTAATATATGAACAACATAATCCACAAATACATCTCATTTACCAATATGAAACCATATTAAATTTCAAGTACATTTAGCTTACTGCATTATTCAGGAAGGATATATATGCTTTAACTGGAGTTTGGTACATGCCAATTATTTAGAAGTATGGGAGTTACTGTAAACTGTCAAAAGAGGATAAGGAAAGACTCCTTGTTAAATAAGTAAGATGGGCCTGAAAGAAAAACATAAAGTCAAGATCTTATTTTCTTCTATTTCTAAAAAAAACTCTCTTTGTTTACAGGCATGTTTTACAGGCTGGCACTCAATAATTAATGCAAATTGAAATAAAAGAGTACCACTGAACAAGCTTATTGTAAAAAATTCTATAACCATAAATTACGTGTAGTTTACACCACATAAACACACAGGTATTTCTTAATGGAAAAATTATACAGATAAGTTCTGTATAAATAGACATAAATATGTATGTACAAGGTACTTCAAGAAATTAACATTGGAATTTGAAATTTAAAACATTATCAGATAGACTTGCCATGTAAGGTTACTACATAATCTTAGAGATGACTTCTCAAATATACAGATGTATTAAAAAAGTAAGTACATACATCTGTCAAGTAAAATACATAGCTGACTGCCAAAGGCTAGACAAGCAAACTGAAGCTACATACACACTTCAGTTTACTCAGGCAGGGCCTACTTTGAAGAGTATGACTAATTTTATGAGGTATTATCATATCGACAAGTGAAGTTTAGCACTTATTGATAACTAATACTAAGCAATGTGATTCTATAATGCAAAAGAGTGAGAAAAATACATAAACAGTAAATAAAACCACCCAGGAGACAAATACCAGACAACTCACAGTAGAAAGTTGCTTGCTCTATGCTCACACCCTATGTGGATAAAGCATGTCTTATTTATCATACACCATATGCCATTCACAGTCTGGGGGTTTTGTGTTTGTGTATGTGGATTTATTATTTTTAAATCTGACCTGCAAAATCTTAAATCTTACTTAAGCAAAACAGAGTACTCTAAATTCATCAAAACTTCAAAACTGCAATCTGAGACCTTCACAACATTTTTCACTGATCTTCTGAGCACTTACCTCATCCATCTCTACTTATGCATTTTTTAAAGCCTCATTTTTACCCAGGTCTGTGTACCTCCCATTCTGCTTTGGTTTCAACAGAAGTAGCCTCAACTTTACTACTAACAGTACTGCTCAGCAGTTTGCATGAACAAGACAAACTTGAGAATAACATCCAGAACACCTGGAAAGCACTTAAAACCGTCAGACAACTTCAAGTTTTCACAGGCGTTTTCCAAACACGTACAATGTGATCACAGGCTTTTTCATGCACAATAGTGAGCTCCGAAGTCTGACCACACCAGAAGACTCACACAAAGGATCCATAGTTTGGTTTCCAGATCCATTGAATCTTTTGAGTGTTCTGTCACACTCAAAGAACGCCACATGCTAGAAGGGCTTTAGATGTCTACCACTAGAACCTTTTGCATGGACAGCAAGCTTGATACAGAGGTCACTGAGTGTGTATCAGTGCCATCAATTTTCAGTCACTCCTGACAGCATTCAAATCTGAAGCAACATGAAGTGAAAAGCTCTAACACCTACAATTTCTCCCTTATTAAACACCTTTGTCAACGCAATCTATTAGTATTTTAAGAAACTAAAAAAACATTACACATAATATTTACTTTTTGGGTCTGGCTATTTATAATCTATTAAAAACTTTTTAAAAAACTAATGAAATCAAAATATTTTTCACAAGAAAAGTTAGTCATTTTACTATACTTTTCAGAGTGAATGGTTCATACCATATTTTGAAACAAGTAATTAAGAACTGTTATTCATAGCAGCTACTTTTTTTTCTTCAAAATTTTGCTTGACATTCTCCAAAATGGTAAGGAAGATAAATGTATTAGAAAAAGGAAAAAGGAAATTGTATCACATGCTCCATTAACTTTTCCCTTCCTACATTTCTGGTAATCAAAGATATGTTTGCAATATATGACATTTTAAATACAAATATGACCGGATGACATCACTAGACTAATCTCTGTTGATCACATTTGAAACTTCTTTGTATGTAACATCTTTGCTAATTAGATGAATGAAAGGAAACTCAAATTTCAAAAATTTGCATACCAATTTCCTCTTTTGGGTACACATCAGAAAAGGAACTGCACAGACTACAGAAAAAGAATCTCCATGGTCTTTTTGATAAACTAGGAATAAGCACTTGATAACTGACCAGGGTAAATTGTCACTGAGAAGTGTTTATTGATGCTTCCTTGATATCTGGAAGATGGAACTACAGTTCTATTAATTCAAGTTGGCAGATTGGACTTGCCAAGCATAGTAGGGAGATAGCTTTCATGATGTGTTGAGTTGAGGGACCATAACCCACAGCACTTAAGATAAAACAATTTACAAATTGTCTGTCAGTTGTCTGTCTGTCTTTTTTCAAGAAATCTTGCAGG
This sequence comes from Colius striatus, assembly GCF_028858725.1. NCBI lineage: Eukaryota > Metazoa > Chordata > Aves > Coliiformes > Coliidae > Colius > Colius striatus. The sequence goes on along the minus strand of NC_084761.1, from coordinate 4,274,755 downwards.
ATCCTCTTCTGGAGCCAACCATAATAAAGTCCCTTTCTGTGTGAATTTTCTAAAACAATGAGGATTTACCTAGAGTCAGGAGTCTGTCAAGCTAGGAACAGTAACAGAAATTCAAGTCCAGATATAAAACTGTCATTAAAACTTAATTACTTTTGTGATACAAGTGGTTTGACGAAAGAAAAAAACTTAGTAATCTTTCTACACAGATAATATCACAAAATCACAGAATGGTAGGGTTTGGAAGTGAACTTCAGAGATCACCTAGTCCAAATCTCCTGCAGAAGCAGGTTCACCTAGATCAGGTCGCATAGGAACATGTCCAGGCATGTCTTGAAGATCTCCAAGGAAGGAGACTCCACAACCCCTCTGGGCAGCCTGTGCCACGGCTCCCTCACCTGAACAGTAAAATAGTTTTTTTATATATTTAAGTGAAACTTTTTGTGTTTCAGCTTCATCCCATCACCCCTTGTCCTGTTGCTAGCTACTATAGAAAAAAGGGATGTCCCAACCTCCTGATATCCACCATTTATATATTTATAAATGTTAATAAGATCTCCCCTTAGTCTCCTCTTCTCCAGACTAAACAGCCCCAGTTCCTGCAGCCTTTCCTCATGTGAAAGATGTTCCAGTCCCCTGATCATCTTGGTGGCCCTGTGCTGGACTCTCTCCAGCACTTCCCTGTCCCTCTTGAGCTGAGGAGCCCAGAACTGGACACAATACTCCAGATGAGGCCTCACCAGGGCAGAGTAGAGGGGGAGAAAAACCTCCCTTGACCTGCTGGCCACACTCTTCTTGATGTATCCCAGGATGCCATTGGCCTTCTTGGCCACGAGGGCACATTGCTGGTTCATGTTGAGCTTATTATCAATTGTTCCTGAACAATACATAAGCCTCCATGGCTGTGCTCCAGTCATGGCAGCTGTCTCAATGAGGTCATCGCCCCACACCCACATCTCCAGTTCCTCCTGCTTATCCCCCAGGCTGCGTGCATTCGTGTAGAGGCAGCGCAGGGGCTTAACCGAAAACACAGGTTTCCCTGAATGGGTAAAGATATATATTTTAATTTTATAACTCTAAAAATCAAAAAGAAACTTTTTCCTACCCATAAAACAGCCATTATTTTATGAAATTACAGGCTGTAAACTGTAGGAAATATCTCAAATTTCTAACATTAAATTATCTGTGTAAAGGAGAACTGTCACTGTTTAATATATGTTAGCAAGAATGCCAAGCACTTACATTTAATTAAAAGCTATACATCATTTTAGATAATTAGTAATAATTAAGAGTAATTACCATCCTAGAAATGATAAATAATATGAACTGAAACTTGAGGTCTGAATCCAAAAACCCCAAATAAACTGTTAGGAATGCAAATACTCCATCAAGCAAATTGTTTTCTTTAAGTATGATGTAATTTATGTGATGAAAGAAATCTCTGCTGTTGAAATATTTAGCAGAACTGAGAATAATGAGTAGAGATAGGATTAGTTTAATTAGTTTACTGAAATGCACTTCTTATAGTGGCTAAGTGTGATATATTAGCTTTTGTCACTTGGAATAAAAAAAGAGGTAATTAGTTCTCATTCAAATATATTGTTTTCTTTGAAGAAAGAATTTAGTATTTTAGCCTGAAAAATAGAAAATAATACATAGAGCATAAGCATTATCATCTTCATCCTAGAGTACATCTGTGATAAATAAGAAAATAGGAAAATCTTAAGTATTCAGGAATATAGTCTTGAATACTTAGATTTAATTTACACTAGTGTAACTCCACCGTGGATTCTAATGAAATTACAACTACTCAAACTGCAGAAGTCCATTCATCATTTATCTCTGCCTAATTTAAGAGTGTGTAACAAATTTTGTCTCTCTATTTAGCAACTACTTCACTACTCAGAGTTCTATCCTCTATTGTTGTCCTAAGTCAAGGCTTTCAGCAGAATGATTCAAAATTAAGAGGAGGAATGCCTCCTTCAATAATATTTACGGTTGAATCTTAAACTCATCCATTGTAAGGTCAGGATCTAATTTTATCTCTATAAAAATAAGAAAAATAACACCTAAGTATCTCTTTAGAAAGTATGATTTCCTGGCCAGAAACCTACTGAATGGTACTTGTACATTTCTGAAGACAGCCATGTGGCATGTATTTAACAAGCAATAGAGAGAAAATGTTTTATCCATTGTTTTATATTTTTCAAGAGCATGGTAAATTGAAATTTTCTCTATTAACAATGGGAATCAAGTAATCAAGCAATATGGATGTATTTAAATTAGAATCTAAAGGTCAAAGAAATTAACCCTCTAACAACTGAACACACACCAAAAAAAAAAAAAAAAAGAAAGAAAAAAGAAATTGTGGTAACACAATGATGGGAGCAGGAGGAATACAGAGAAGTGCAAGAAGTGCAAGTCTTGCAAAACAATTAGATATGTATTTTTTCAGTTAATACATTGAAGAATTTACAAATGGACATAATTTAATTTTACTTTAAATCAACAGAAAGGAGAAATCCTCTGCTGTATCACACTGAAACGCCTCAGGCACTAGTATAACATATGCCATCTATCATTTAATTTTGCTTTTCTTTTGGAACAGTATTGTTGAGTATGAGGGAGCTATTCAGCATTCTGGATTGCAGAGCTTGGATAGTTCCATACACATGATTAAAACAGTGCCTAAATTGAAATACAGCAAATCAATTACAAAAAAAAGATGAGCTCTCTCATTTTTTTTTATCTTCCAGTCATACAGACTCACACATGGAAGTTTAGCCATAAATTCATAATGATGAGAATACAAGAAACACAGATTGTACTTGGGTTTGGTTGGAGTATTAATGTTGATGGTTTAGACTGCACATGCAGACAAGGGAGCTCTGAAGGGCACAAGAAACACAGAACTTACACTCACTAACCTCAGAGATCCACCTCCCAGATGATTTTGAAAACTAAGCTCTATACTTTAAATGGAAGAAGTGCCAAACTTGAGATTTTTAAAAATACCATGATGCTATTAGTCTAAGTGAGCTGTCATATTCCTATTAAGAAAGTGAGCAGTGTTGTTATATATGCAACTTAGAAAATCATCACTGTATTACTAATTGGCAGGTTGCAATATATAAAAAATATCTACTGCTGCTAATGTTACCGAGTTTGGAAATATGCTGCTTCTGAACAGATGACACAGAGTCCAGAAACTGATAATGCAAAGTATTACACTGATCTTCTATTGATAAATTATAAAGTAGCCACATTATACTAGTATTTGAAATTCTAAAAATCAGCATATTACTCACTGATATAATAAAGAAGACAGGAGGGAAACTATACCATTTAATTTATACCTTTTAATCATAAAGTCCAAACAATAAGTTCAAAAGCAATGAACTTGTTGCATTGTACAATGAAGATAATCAAAGATGATTCAATAAAAACCAAACCACAGAGTCTGGTACTGAAGAGACTGAGATCTAATTCATAAAGTTGCCACGTTTGGTGATTAGGTCAAATATATTAACTAAGTAGTAAGTTATTCTGAGAACTTGCATAAAGCTAAAAGATGCCTAAACATGAGTAGTGAGCATAGAAAAAGCTTTTTTGCATCATTTCCAAGTATTGTAATTGACTGTTTACTATATGGTTTGCATGAAACTGCAGGCTAAATTGAAGTTTGTGGATTGGTATTCATACTTTGTTATAAGTGCTCATTCACCTCATCTCAATCCTCTCCCATTCAAAAGCAATACAGTGGGCTTGGGACATTCACAGTAAAAAATGACGAAACCACTGGAAAGCAAACGGAATGATGGAAATCCCTTTATAGTTACCCATTGGAGAGAATGTGATACAATATTGGCTCATAGATTACAATTGCAGAGATAACACTAATCCCCAGCTGCTGCTAGGAGCACTAACTCAACAAAGCTTTACTTGTTATGTATAAAAAAGAAAAGAAAGGGAAAAAAAAAGAGACAAAGGAATGCCTCCTTTTCCTCATGGAGCGGCACAGGGATAAGGGTGTAGTGTAAGAATATCTAACCCTCAGAACATAATGAAATAGAGGTGGCCAGAAAAAGTGACCTATGGAGAGCCTCAGTTTCTGTCTGTTAAAAGTGTGATGCAATAAATAAGCCTGGTTGGGAGTCACTACAATGTAAACAGAGTATCAGCAATACAGTTACCAATACTGCACCATTCCTTTCGCTTAGTCCTGACTACCACAGGGCTCACATCTTTGTCCCCAAGACCTCATTGGTTTTGTATATTTTATGGTGCCAGAACCAGATTAACTTCTGTGTTGTGCCAGAAGGCAAGGCAAGGCTAAAATTCCTCCCATAGCAAGAGATAAGAGGAGAATGGAAAAGAATAGTTACAAAGACAGAATATGAGGAATCTGTGCAAAAAATCCAGACGCTCCACTGTATAAAATATTCATCTGACTTATAAAATATCTTTCAACATCTTTTTTAATGCAAAGGAAAAAAAGTGAAAAGATTTTCAGAAAAATTTCTTACAAGCTTATTGAGCTCTACCTGCACTCCCAGCACCTGCACCCATCCACAATGTATCGCCCTCCCAAAGCCAACAATTTAGGACTCCGAATAAAGACGTGATCACCTTGAGGGAATTAGTGAAGTGTATCAGTGACTGATGGAAACTAGGTAAGTTTCTGCAGTATGAATAGCCTTTTAACTCAACAAATCCAGTATTATCCCAAGCACTGTCAGCAAATTTGCTGACAATACTAAACTGGGGGGAGTGGCTGACCCACCAGAAGGCTGTGCTGACATTCAACGAGACCTGGACAGGCTGGAGGGTTGGGAGAAATCTAATGAAGTTCAACAAAGCAAGTGTAGAGTCTTGCATCTGTGAAAGAATAATCCCCCAGTACGGGCTGGTGAATGAACTGTTAGAGAGTAGTGTAGGGGAAAGGGACCTGGGGGTCCTGGGGAACAGCAGGATGGGCATGAGCCAGCAATATGCCCTTGTGGCCAAGAAGGCCAATGGCATCCTGGGGTGGATTAGAAGGGCTGTGGGCAGTAGGTCAAGAGAGGTTCTCCTCCCCTTCTACTGTCCTGGTGGGACCACATCAGGAATATTGTGTTCAGTTCAGTTCCGGGCCCCTCAGTTCCACAAGGACAGGGAGCTGCTAGACAGAGTGCAGCACAGGGTCACAAAGATGATGGAGTGGAGTATCTCCCTTTGATGAAAGGCTGAGGGAGTTGGGGCTCTTGAGCTTGGAGAAGACTGAAGAGTGACCTCATTAATGTTTACAAATACATAAAGGGCAAGTGTCAGAAGGATGGAGCCAGGCTGTTCTCAGTGATGGCCAATGACACGACAAGGGGCAAGCTGGAACATAGAGGTTCCAAAAAAACCACAAGGAAAAACTTCTTCCCTGTTGAGGAGAGGGAGCACTGGAAGGGGCTGCCCAGATGGGTTGTCGAGTCTCCTTCTCTGGAGACATCCAAAACCACCTGGACCTACTCTAGGTGTGTGATCTATTCTAGGTGGTCCTGCTCTGGCAGGGTGGTTGGACTAGATGATATTTCAAGGTCCCTTCTAGCACTTAAGATTCTGTGATTCTGTAATATAATTTTAAAACATGGTGACATAATGATGGCAAAACGTCACTTGAGGGGAAGCTGCTCATGCAAAGGCCACAACTTAACTGTACCCAAGTAAACTACAACTTGTTTCAGATTTACTTTTGTTTTTTAGTTTGGTAGAGAAAGGAAAGGTGCATTTCCAAACAAAAATCCTGACAGCAAATCACAGGAAAAATACTACCTCAGTTGATATGACTGTATGATGTTCTTGCATAGATGCTATTCAATAGAGTGTAACAGTAGTTTAATGTTACACTCCATTCTGGCACCTCCATGAGTGATGATGATGTACTTTTTGGCTTGAAAATACCAAACTGGTACACATTATATAATGTGATGCCTAATTATATGAACACATATGAAAGTGAAAATTGATACAACACTAAAGAAATATTGATTTCTTCAGTTTAGTCACAGAATCTTAAGAGTTGGAAGGGACCTTGAGAGATCATCTAGTCAAACTGTAACAAATCATATTCAATGAAAATACATTCTTGCACCTTTCCCAGTTACAGACATTTATTTAGATCTCTTTTATTGTAATAATAATATTAATTTTATAGTAAGAATAATACGATCATACCACACTTCAATGAATTGTGCATTCTTTCTGTAAATCTGCAGACAATACAAACACCAAGAAACACGTATTAAGCATTTGTTCATTACTTCATTTCCAGCACTAAACTGATAAAAAAGGTTAATACATAATACAGTGTTGCTGCTGGAACAAAATAGAAAGACTCTACAATGGTATTACAGGTTAAAGGTCAAACCTGATGATTACGGTAGCTCCTTCTGGACTTCTAGCCTATGTTACTTGACAGAAAAAAATGCTGAGCTACACCTAAATCATAATCTTATGTGGAATTCTTTATTCATACCCTTTCTTTTAAGATTATGAAATGAACTGATTCAGCTGTTTTAAAAAGCTGTTAAAACAGAATTGCTCAAAGAATCCAATTTTCTGTGAACTGAATTGTACAATGAAATTCAGTATAATGTAAGATATGCCATAGAATCACCAAAGGTCTTAAAGAAACAACCAGAAGGCTTAAATATGATTTGCTTTTCTTCTCTTAACTCTTGCTAAAAAGATAAAACACCCACGAAGAGATAGCAAAAGATAGAGAAATGGACTCAAGAAAACGTGTAGTTCTCTGGATAATGCAACTCGTGTATATAAGAGGAAGTAACATAATTAGTTTAAAAGCTTTTCCTCAGGCACGGTTCATGCTTTCCACTGTACTGTCATCAATCACATGACTATTCTCTTGTTTACCCACAGTTCTCAAGCTAATATGACTGAGGTTGAATCAGACTCTCATACTCGAGCAAGAGACCCAGGGCAAAAAGCCATTGCACTGACACCTATGTGCCTATACAGAAAGAAAACTCATAGCTAAGAGGGTGAGATTTTAAACATTTTTTTTGTTATTTTGGAGGCTTTATTGGTATGACTTTCTAGTCAGCATAGAGACATCTAAAACTAGACCTGCGATTCTTAGGTTACTTGAGGAGTTTTAGCCATAGGCAAATCTCACAATGTAGTCTCACCTTCAGACCTTACTTTAAACTACTTTTACTTACAAATGCAACATGATACAAATTATTGATTTTCAAATAAAGCAATAATCCTCAGAATGACTAAATTACTAAAGAAGTTGTTTTAAAGCACCAAACTTTTACTGTCTGTGACTAAAAGGGACATATCTAAAATGCAAACCATGCCTGGCCATTCAACTAAATTTAGCTGACTAGTAATTTGTTCAGACCACAAATACCCATCCCTTATACACTAGTGAATTATGTGACACAACACAGTATTAAGATGCTTTACTTAAAGCAACTTGCTACAGTAATTAAACAAGAGTAAAGAAACAAAATTTGAACTGAGGCTGGATTAAATGTTAATGTCCATTCAGGACAAGAAATCAGTGGCCTGTATACAGAATTTCTGCCCTCTATGAAATAATAAGAAAGAACATAATTATAATTTCCATGTTTAAAAACCAAAATGAACAAAAAATGCCACCTCAGTTTAATAATCTATATTTAAACAATCATAGGAAAACTTTATAAAAGTTAATTTAATTTCTTTTGATTTAACTAATTTTCCTCTGTACACTGATTAAACTCCTCTGAGGTGACTGAAAAAAGACAACTGGTCTATTATTTGTTTGAGCTATGGAGACTTCTTTTTGACTACCTGTGTCTTGGGAGAAAAGCTAAGGAATCTTTGCAGTTTCCTCTGAGGGATGTCCCAGACTAACATGGAAGACTGCCTTCACAGTGCTGCACAAACAATGAAAAAATGGGTCAGGTATGTACAGTTATGCTACATACAGGCTGAGATACTCACACTTTCAAACAAGGCTGCTGAAAAATCTTCTGCCCTTAACATGTAATTCTTGGCTGCCTGCCCATGCCCATCTGTCTGGAATGGCACAGTGCCATACTTAAATCTCTATGACCTTAAATGAATAATATGATGATGAGATTAGACGAAAAGTCCAGTGACAACTACATACACAACAACATGGTTAAAAAAATCACTCTTTAGAGAATAAACTTATCCCATTTTCATGACATATTTCTCTCGGAAAACAAATGTTTCAAGACAAAACACAGCAACGTGCACGTAGCACAAACACAAAAACAAGTTTACAAATTCTTCTGGGAAATTTCCTAAAGACCTTTTTGCCTGGAAATATTAGCTCAGTATCTGCCTTTTCTTTCAAAATTTCAAACTTTAAATTATAATTTAAGACTATAAAAGAAGAAAAGCTAAAGCCTAAAATGTTTCAAAGCAAAGATGTTATACATTCCTCTTTTTTCTCACGGCACAGTATTTCCTGGTAAAGCACAATTGAGTCTCAGTGTTACTTTTGAGTTAATAGTATTGGTGATCTTTTGCCTAGAATATAGAAACATCTCTTCTTAATACTCCCTGTTACTCCCTTTTTAGTAGAATTACTGAAAATTGCTTTCAATTCATCCAGTCTCACCAGTCCCTCCAGCAGAAAAACTATGGTTTTGAATTTAAAACCACTGTGTCCTACATTCGGATCTTTTTGCAGTAGGAGAGTCAGAGTACAGATATACACACTCTGGATAGCTTGTGAGATGCTGTCCTTTTCTTTATGGAGTTTCCTGGGAAGTTAATTTAGGCTGACCATTTGCAAAGTTGAGCATGAATTAAAAAATCAGAAACTAGCAACTAGTTTCTACTACAAACTGCTTTAAAAAAAAGAAGTCTGAGTGGGACGGCTTTAAAAGAAATATTACAACTGAGTACGGTATTCTGCAGAAGTATAAGTGTTTGGGTAAGCTTTATTTGGGTCAATATTTTTCTCAGCATGCTTATGTCTATGGATATGCATACCTGAGACTATACAACAAGAGAATTTAAGAAAAATCAGAGAAAAATTATGTTTAACTGAGAAATCAACTTACAAACAATCATTTAGAGGAAACCAGTGATTTTTTTCCTTTGGCTCAACCCTACAATGGGTAAATCTTACATTTTAGCAGGTCTTTTAAGAGGTTTCGAGGTCATATCTCTAGAAAATATTTTGTCTAAACTCACTAAAATGCAGGTGCATATTCAAAATTTCCGAATCTCAAGACCAAAAAAACCCCTCTAAATAATCCTAATTTTGCTACTCTAAAACTAACCTTAAATACACAACCTATGAAGTCTCTGACATTCCTGCAAATTAAATGCCATGTATTTGTACACATGCACCTTGATGACTGCATTGTAAAACAGTGGGGGAAAAATACTTTCCCAAGACTTCAAGTTTTGAAAACGTCTAGTTTGTTAAAAGGCTGTTGCAAAAAAAAAAAGTGATTGTGTGCACTGCTTCATAGATCAAGAAGCTTTGAACCACAGAAGGCATCCAAATCACATAATGTAGGCACCAGAAGCTGAATCTGTCACAAGTCTGATAAAAGCATTACTCATGAGCCCTTTGCATACTCCCAGACTGATGACTAGTGGCACACAACCACAGCTGGCAATACAGGAGTGACACATTTCTAACTGAAGCTTGGGAAAACACTTCAGACTGCACAGAAAAACCCATTTTCAAGAATTCTAGATGGCAAGCAGTAGTTCAAAGAATTAAACCACTCAACTTTTGCATTATTTTTTTTATCCAATTGAAGTTGAAAAGTACTGGATGTTTGTTTTAGCTCCAATAGCTTCTTTTTGTTTAATACAAAAACGCCTTATACAAACAGCATCCATTTAGCATCAGGGATGGCTTTGTTTCCAAGTCTAAGAGGTTTCAATGCAAGTCCAGCAATAAAAATCAATTTAAAATTTTGGTTTCACATTAATAACTGGGCTTCTTTTTGCCCCAACAACTCACAAATGTCAAATAACTAAATAATACAGGCACCATAATAGGCCCAAACCCAATAAAGAATAAAGTAGCCTTTCTTGCCTGTCAGAGGACCCCATTTTCTATTCTGAGCAGGCAAGCTGAAAGCACTGCTCTTCTGTCACTCCTTGACAGTTATAGACTACTTCTGCACCTTATTAAAGATTAAGGTTTGCCCAGGCACTCTCTTTTGGCCATCTCCTGTCCGCAGTCCAGCATTTATTACAAGAGAGCTGGAGATTAGTACCATATATTCTGCTTTGAAAGAACACCATACATGAAAATACATAACCAAATGTCACCAAGTGATTCAAAAAGTACTCAGTGAGTACAAAAAAATATGCAACTTAATTTAATCCTTCAAGTTACACATAACTAATTTCTCTTGTTTTGGTTAATTTCTGTAGATCCTAAAACAGAGTAAAACTGGTAACAAGCTGCCTTTCTATGATGAAAAATATTTGTTTGTAAAAAAGCAGTGATGATTACGACTATACATTTACAACTGTTGTGTGTAAACCTTGGCTACCTGGTTTTGATTTGATTCAAGTATGTTATAGAAAAAAATCAGCAAGTTGAGCTACCACATAAAAAACATTACCCATTGTGGGATTTCCACAGAATACTGTGTCCCAGACTATTTAGCAAAGACTATTCCAATTAAACAGAAGGAAAAATTTCTTCCCTGTGAAGGTGAGGGAGCACTGGAAGGGGTTGCCCAGATGGGTTGTGGAGCTTCCTTCTCTGGGGACATTCAAAACCCCTCTGGATGAGTTCCTGTGTGATCTATTCTAGGTGGTCCTGCTCTGACATGGGGGTTAGACTAAAAGATCTTTCAAAGTCCCTTCCAACCCTTGAGATTCTCTGATTCTGTGATTATCAACTCTCAACATTTCTCAGAGGCCACCATGAACAATCATGACCCAATTTTTATCTAGAAAGTCCACATGTTTTCATGGAACATTTTACACTGGACCACAGTTTGAAAAACTTGTAAGATGAGCATTTTTAGGAGCACTGCTAGCCAATTCTAAACTGATATTCTAAATACTCATGATAAATTTCCAGGCCACCCATTTACTCCTCGAATTTTTTAATATGTGCTGAGAAGCAGTTGGAAATGGTCAAGTGACAAAAACTGTAAACAAACAAAAACTTGTTTCGTTGCAGAGAGGTAAAAATAGAAAAATTGTTAAATTGGGTTGTGGTGGTTTTGCTTTTTGAGAACAGATAGAAAATAGAATTTCCTGGCACTTCAAATGGGAACTATTAAGTGGTATAAAATTCTGTATCTTGCAGTAAACTTCTATTCAAATAAAAACTTAGAGAGAGTATTGGGAAAGGTTTAGGCTATCTTCTATGGTTGCATTGTAAAAGCACGACAACTTGAAACTTAGCAAAATGGACAAAGTGAAGGCAGGCAATTCAGCTTGCTTAAGAGTCATCCTTTTGGGTTTTATTTTAATATGGACAATTTATGGGAAAAAAAAATCTTATCTGTTCATCCTTTATACTAAGGACCACATTCACTCAGGATCTAAACCAGTTGAATTTTACTGAACTCACCAATAGCTTACAAAAATTAGATCAATTAATTTCATTTTAACAAAGGCAACTTATCACTCAAGTCCCAAAAACTGAAGAGCTGAACGAAGCCTCACTCTGCTCTTGGTACACATACATTTACTCTGTTTCATATCAAGTGCAGCCCTAGGTATATGTGATGCTGCATTCACTGAATGAATTGTACTGCTAGTTCTCTAAAAGGATGATTCATAAGGATCTTTTGATTTTTCTGAAGTTCTAGGGCTTAGGAACAGCCAGCTACGAAGAATGCTGTAGCCCTACGGTTCCACCCATTGGGAGCACTACAGTGTACTGGTCAGCATCATATGCTATTTGTTGTGGTGGAAAGGGACCCAAATAGTTATGGATCACACTCACAAGCTGGCAACTACACTATGAACATGGTCTGTTCCTTACTGAGATAGAATTTAAAACACTGAGATTCTGGCAGCTGAATTATTTACTACACTCTGCATTATGAGCATGCTAAAACGTTCTTAATGCCTGTGTCCTAGGAGCATGGGAAGTTCATTTATTGATAGGGTATATACCAACACTGATTCAAGACACTTCCTTCAAAATGTATGAATAATTATCATCAGAATATTTTTCCATTACACTTTTCCTCAGAGAAGCAAATCAATACAGGCTTTTCCCAGCTAGTAATTCGGTGCAGGTTTCCAGTAAAACATTTGACAAAGTATTCAAGCCAATTGAAGACCTCACTGTAAAAATAACTAGTAACTGTGGCATCCTGAGGTGGGAGTGAAGAAAGTTAAACAGAGAAAGAAAGCAGAGAGAAGAATATTCCCCAGTTCTAAAACAATTATTTGCTATCGATGTAGAAATATCATTATTCTCAGTATGAGTCCAAATGCATTAGCATTCCATCTGCCAATGCTGCAGCAACCATTTTTCTCCATTTCTGTTTGACCTCAAGCCTTTTATGCATAAATGTCAGGGCTCTTTACAATTAATCATGTCTACCACAGACTAATTGTGGACAACAGTAGTGCAATTAACACAAATTTGCTTCAAATATTCATGGACGTTCAAAAAGCCTTCATTGACACAAGTGTTAGTTACCTAACCACAAAAACTGATAATTCTTTTCTCTTCTGTTTTCAAGCAACCTCTGCATTAGGAAGCTTACCACACCACCAAGGGTGACAGCAAGATTGGAGAAATACTCTACCAATTCTTAAAATACAATTGCTTTGGTGTTACTTGCTACACGTACACACAGGAGGAAGCAAGCAAAATCACAAATATGGAAACTATCCCCCTTTTAATCTCAAGTGTAGGGTAATCCAGTGAATATAAAAATACTGAAACACATTTTGCTCAATGAAGAAAACCATATTATCTTGTTTCTACCTTACTGTTAAAGTTCTTTTTATCATTTTTAATGATGATTTAAATAAAAGACACAAAGAAGTCTTTACAAATTATGAAACACTTTGACCTGTACTGGTTGTCTTGATTCATTCTTAATATGATGGCTGGTACTTTACTTGTATCTCACTAAGGAACTAATAGTAGAAGTCTCCCTAACCATAGAAAGCTATTTGTAAAGCCTGACCTAAACACAGCAGATGTAATAGACATTTTTTTTTCCTAAATACATGCTTTACATTAAAGAATTTCTTGGACAGTTGTGCTATTTCTAATCAGGCCCCATGGCAAATATTCACCAATCCTCACAGGAATAAACTATTCTCACTTCAAACAATTGTTACAGTTTGAATCCAATTGACTCTAGACAAAAGTACTGAGATAATCAGCATATTAAAGCCAACACTATAACCATATGTTAATTATGTAAATGATTTATTTTAATCAGCTAGAACCATGTAAAGAGTTACAAGGAATGCAAATGTAGGGAGTTATTAAAAATCTCATTATTATTCATCTTGGTTCCATGCGTGAATGTATCCATCCAAACAGATGAATTAATAGTTAGATGAAAGATGAAAGAGCTAGAGGGGAAGTCTGTGGGAAACCATCTGTCTTGCTTTGTATCCCTCCCAGGCTTCAACCATCCTGCAACAGCTACATGAAGAACAACCCCAGAGAACAGCCAGTGACTGTCCACAGAGCACCTCAACCAGTAGTTAGTGCTTCTACAAAAAATTTAGGAAAATCACACCACTTGTCATCTATTCTCAAACTGATACCCTCAGACCCAGGAAATGGAAACTAGGATAATCAACTCAGACAAACAGCTACAGGAATGTGGTTCCATGCTGACTAAAAACACACAGAAAGTACTGATTTATAAAAGGCTCTAGAGTATTTTAAAGACTTTTATCTTAAAACTTATCTAAAGAAAGTCCTCTTACAATTGTTAAATGTTGGGGGCTACTGTGATTGCGACCCATGTAACTGTCTAAACTGATGTTCTCAACTTCAGCAGAAATCCTCTAAGTAGGACATACAAAAGTCCTTTTAGCAGTACATGTCTCCACATTGTGTAGATCTTCCAAAGAATCGAGGGAATCACAATGAATGGAGTTTTATTCCCAGAAGGGTTACTTTTCATTAATTCCACTCTCCCAGTTCCCGGTGCAACAAAAATGAATTTGATGCAATAGTCATTTGTATAAAGAAAAAGGTCAAATGCCATTTTCATTCCTGACTGCATCACAATTTTGTCAGCATTCTGGATACAGTGCAACACCATGTCTATTGTATAAGAAAATAAGGATTAGCTGGAAAGGTAGTGTTTAAAGCCACAGGAAAAATAAAAAGGTTGGCATATTTTACAAGGGTAAGCATGAATTAGGGTAAATCCACCCTGCAATTCTTCACAAACCTTAGAAAACATTTTATTTAAAATTAAAGACACAATTTAGTTTTAAGGTCTTTGATTAAGGCCAGCTACCACCACTCTGCAGACAGAACTCAAACTCCAAAAACAAAATGCATGAAGACTACAATTCAAGCTTTTAGTGCATTACAACACTGAAAAATACTTATTTTCTAAGAAATTATTTTCTTTCTATTAAAGAGATTTAACAGAAATAACTTTAAAAATATATTTGTGAGTTTTCAGATGCTTTATAAAGCTTTGTTCTTCATACTCTAATTCTTTCATGTTTTCCTGCCTGATGTCTCCTAACGCAGTTTCACTGGAATCATTCTATTTTTGATCTTTAATCCTTTTATATGTTTTTCCTTTGCTTACTCTTGCATGCCTTTGTAGTTTCTGTAATTGGGTCTTTGCACCATTTTAGCAGGGTTTAGTACTGTGCAAGTTGTCATATTTAAGTAGAAGTGAGAATAATCTATCACTGGTATAACAAATAAGCAAGTAAATTCACATATGGCCAACCTAAACTGAAAATTTGCCACAACAAAAAATTGTAAACTGCAATTCCCTTCATCCTGCAAAGGCTGGTGAAGCTTTTATCAATTTTGTAATCCAGGAAAAAATGTCATTGCACAGACAGTACTTGAGATCACTAAAAGTTTATTATAAATATCTACACATGTGCAGTGAAACAAGACTCCATTAATTTCTTCTTGAAGTGCCTGTGTAAACTTCTGTGATTCTGTGATTAACCTTCCTTGTTGATAATTAACTAACCATGAGCCAACAATGTGCCCTCATGGCCAAGAAGGCCAATGGCATCCTGGGATGCATCAAAAAGAGTGTGGCCAGCAAGTCAAGGGAGGTTCTGCTCCCTCTATACTCTGCCCTGGTGAGGCCTCATCTGGAGTACTGTGTCCAGTTCTGGGCTCCTCAGCTCAAGAGGGACAGAGAACTTCTGGAGAGAGGCCCATGCAGAGCCACCAAGATGATCAGGGAACTGGAACATCTTCCTTATGAGGAAAGGATGCAAGAACTGGGGCTGTTTAGAGAAGAGGAGACTCTTCATTAACATTTACAAATATCTAAACAGTGGCTGTCAGAAGGTTGGGGCATCCCTTTTTTCTGTTGAATCTAGTGACAAGACAAAGGGTGATGGAAAGAAGCCGGAACACAAGGTTCCACTTAAACATAAGGAGAAACTATTTGATTGTGAGAGTGACAGAGCCCTGGCCCAGGCTGCCCAGGGAGGGTGTAGAGGCTCCTTCCTTGGAGGTCCCTCAAAACCTGCCTGAACATGTTCCTGTGTGACCTGGTCTAGATGAACCTACTTTGGCATAGGGGTTGGACTAGATGATCTCTACAGATCCCTTCCAATCCTACCATTTTATCATTCTATGATTCTAAGTGCTTAACAGCATCACAACTATTGATGGACATTCTTCAGCAAAGCTTCACTAAGTACAGAGTATGATATAAGCACATCCTGGAGATAAGCTTAGTAAGTGAAAATCAGAATAGTCAACACCAAGTGAAGAGAACTGTTGATTTCTAAGCACACAGCAATTTTTTGCTAGTTTTTTAAAAACTGCAAATTCTAGCTTATTGAAACATTTCAGTGCAATCTTCAAGTATTGATCACTTAGAAACTTCACAAGTGTTTTCATCTGGTTTTCTGGTTCCTGGTGATATTTACATTTCACAGACATGTGTATACAGAATAACTCATAATCTAGATACAATTTTAAAAAAACAAACCCAACAATGCTGCATTCCAACAAATCCACAGGATTTAAAACTATGACTAAGTCTTTTGTAAAAGTTTCCAGAAGAAAACCACTGTTAAGGTGTTTGAATTTTCTAACGTATGCAACTACCTCAAAAAATCTGTCCCTGAAAGGATTAAATCAGCCGTGACAAGTTTCCTGAAATGAAAATACATGATCCATGTTAGGCTACGGGAGAAACGGATCTCTCTGCATATGCTCCAGACAGAAATCGTTCTCATCCAATTAAATAGGCACTTACCCTGAGCTACACACACTTCGAGATCCCTTCCAACCCTTTGGATTCTGTGATTAAGAAACAAAGGAGTTTCTAGCCTTAAGCTCATGATTTTGTCCACATTACAAGGGTCACTTCCTGTTTGTGCAGGCATTGATGTATAAACCAGAGGAGAGGGGAGAAGGGTACACCACAGTGAAGAAAAGAAACTGAAATGAAATTCTACTGATAATAAGATAGCTTTAATTTATTAACATCTTGTTCATCATTATGAAGCCTACACAGAAGAAATAATAACAGTATTATATTCTCCTCTGTTCTTCTATAATACACATGGAAAATTATACATAAACTCTATAAATATTTCTTTAAGATATGCTCTTTTATCTGTATTTTGTGTTTTGGAGTGAGTCATAACGATACTCTTTCACCTTTATATGTTTCTTATGACATTTTGACTCTTTACAAGCTCTCCCTAGTGCTGATCACTAAAAGGGAAAAAAGGTCTCACTCTTCTCTGACATTACATAGTAAATTCTACAAAAGTAAGACCTGGCAACAGTTATCTGGAGGCCCTCAAAAAAGGCTGTGAAGTTCTACCACACTTCCCTCACTCACCAAGCCCTGATTTTCTAACTGAGTTTATTTCTGCTGTGCACACCTCAAAGCAGTAACACTCTTGTGAATAACTAAAGAAAAAAAAAGCAAGCCAGTGCAAGAAGACTCCTGAAAGCAGAACTGTGCTACATATGGGGGGTCTGAGTCACTGAAGACAAAGTAACACAAAGAAAAATTGGCAAATAAATCCTACTTTTCTGGAAATCTGTCAGGCAGAAAAGGATCTAGAGGTGTTCACTGACAGCCGTCTGAACATGAGCCAGCAGTGTGCTCAGGTGGCCAAGAAGGCCAACGGCCATCCTATCAGAAATAGTGTGGCCAGCTGGGCCAAGGATGTGATTGTCCCCCTGTACTGGGTGCTGGTGAGGCAGCACATCGAATACTGTGTTCAGTTCTGAGACTCTCATTACAAGAAGGACATTGAGGGGCTAGAGCTTGTCCAGAGATTGGCAATGAAGCTGGTAAAGAGTCTGGAGAACAAATCTGATGAGGAGAGGCTGAAGGAGCTGGGGGGGGGGTGGTTAATCTGAAGAAGAGGGGAGACATGAGCACTCTACAACTACCTGAAGGGTAATGAATAATAGGACACAAGAAAATGGGTTCAAGTTGCACCAGGGGAGGTTTAGATTAGACACCAGGAAGATCTTTTTTACCAAAAAGGTTATTAAGCATTGGAATGGGCTGCCCAGGGAGGTGGTGGAGTCACCATCCCTGAAGATGTTCAAAAGACGCACAGATGAGGTGCTGAGGGATAGGACTCAGTGTGAGGTTAGTGGTTGGACTTGATGATCTTAAAAGTCTTTTCCAATCATAGTGATTCTGTGATTCTTTGAAGATGCTAATACAAAATTAATCCCAATTCAGTGTGCCTTAATGATGATAGTAATTTCTCTCTACTCTTATGGGATGCTTCCCATTGTTAGCATTAATGCACTGGTCCCTTTGGTCAAGTCCACTGGAATGAAATAAAAACACAACCAACAGGGCTTGGAGCAATGAAGTAAGATTGAGACTTCCCTTCATAACCCCAAGTAGCACCAAGCAGAGAGCATTCCTATTTCTATAAGGTTTTTCAATTAATACGTTGGTTAAAGGGTTCATTCATTTTGCTTTACTTCTGTACTTCTTAATTCTGCTTTTCCATAATCATTTATCTGCCTTTTCCTGATTACAGACTATTCTTGATCCGTGCCTCAATTTTGTATCCTATCATCAATATTAACACTAGGCAGAAAACTTGAGAAATTGTGATTATGTTTACTGAACGTTAGGATTCTAATTCAGGAAAGCACTTCAGCATGTGCTTTAACGTCATTTCAGTGCCTTCTTGAACAGGAACATTCCTTAACACCTGTCAAAACGCTTTGTTTTACTGGAGGCTATCAAATGTGGATTAATTACAATTTGTAACGTGACATTACAACACTGCCATTTTAAAAACCTGAAGATTATGTGTATTGCTACATCATATTTTGCAAACTACCTTCAGTATTTCTTTTTAAAACGGAGAAATCATACATTTAAGATAGTAATTCTCAAAACCACTGATGATTATCAAGGGAAAATTAAGTGTAGGTGATGGCAACATACATACGTTTGGCTTTGCCATTAAAGCCACTGATGCAATCAGTTATCTATACCAGTAACCTGTATAATTACTACTACCCACAGCATTGAGGTTTCACTTTTGCTTAAGAGAATACCATGCTTTTCACCTAAATAATCTGTGGCTGTTCAGCTGTGATATACATAATGGTGTCTGCTCAAATAGTGAGTGTAATAGAAAGCAATCTCATCTCACACTAGTACAAGAAGCCACCCTTGTGCGTTTTAGTAGTTCAGTATGTCCTATGATAATGTAAATGTTATACAATAAAATGAGGTTTCTTCAAACATTTCTGAGGATTGAGGCATTGTGACAGTAATGTAAATAAACATACCCATATGGAAGGATGTGGTGTTCCTCATCTTCAGACATCGAGGCACCGACTACAGGCTTTCACAAAGCCGCACACAGAAATTATGCTGCCACATATACAGCAGCACCTCAAAATTAAGCCTCAGTTGAGTTGCTGATGAAGAAGACATATGCATAGATCAGGAAAGAGTTAGTCTGTGCTCTAAACATTTTTCCTCCTGCTTCACAAGATTTGACAACCAAAAACTGCAGACGTGGTTTCAGAGCACTGATTATCTAGATTACTTTACAAATGTCACTCTGCAAACACACAGGCAACATGATTGCTGTTTCTTTCAGAACTGTATCAGAAATAGACTCAATAAATGGGATGTTTTAAAAAATCCAAACATTTATGAATTGTTTGAGCCTACTGTACTCTCTGTGTCTTGTTTACTTCTGCTCTAGGAAGCTTTTCTTAAAATAACGTGTTAAATCTCAGAGGGATTATCCTGAAATGAAATTTTTAATAACAGCAAAATAAACTCATCCTTCACAGTGCTCTGCCTCATGACTTAGAGTTAACTCTCACCTCTCCTCCCCACTGCACATCTGTATCTACTAGCAAAATTTTATTGCCTCCTACTTCGATTTCAAGTATCTGAATAAAAGTTATGATTCATATATTATACTGTGTTCTTCTTGAAAAGAGAAAGAAGATATTGAAATAATTTTGAGGGTCTAAAAATCTTATCCATAATATCTCTGAAGGGTAGGAAAACTCTAGAAAAAAAGACTGAAGGAATGAGGATTGCACTACTGCAAGAAGACAAGGCTGAGGTTGGCATCACTCTCTAAGTAGATAATATCCGACTGTGAGAAATGTAACTTGTAATTTCTATACTCACTCTGCGTAAAATAACAATAGAAAGTTAAAACACAAAATAAAGGACTTGAACTGAGACATTGCAGAAAGAAAAAATCCACCTCCAGTGCAAGTTTAAAAATGCCTGGAGAGGTTAGAGAGCCTGTCGCTCACCATCTTAAGAACAGGCTCAAAACACATCCATCAGGAACGGCACAGGCAAAGCCAATCTTGCCTTCAGGTACAGAAGTAGATTATATGATCCCACAAGGTGCCTTCCTTCCCTATTTTTCTCCATGTCTGTGATATACATCTCTTCTAGGAGGTGATACACTTCAAGAGATTCCTCATTTGTTTGCAGGTATTTTACATTTTCAACCTTGTTGACAAAAAACTCAGCAGGAACTCAGGCTAGAAGCAGATATAAAGAAAAACAGAGCCTCACGATGTCCTAACTGCAAGCATAATTAAACATTCAAACAGTTCAGTAGAGTATCAGTGAAGCTGATGGAATCAAAATTAGCTTGGATGTTTAAAACAGGATTAAATATCTTCCAAAAGGTCTGCTTTAAGCC
The DNA here is from genome assembly GCF_028858725.1 of Colius striatus. Lineage (NCBI taxonomy): Eukaryota > Metazoa > Chordata > Aves > Coliiformes > Coliidae > Colius > Colius striatus. The sequence goes on along the minus strand of NC_084761.1, from coordinate 4,254,412 downwards.
AGTCTGAGAGAAATTCTGTAGCATATATATTCAAGAGGATGGGTTGAATTATCATAATGATCCTTCCTGGTTTGAACATCTTTGAATCTGTGAATTGGAAATTCTTCTTCACAGCAAGTAACCTTCCTTATATAAATGTATACATTCACTTTCTGATACCAAAAACAAAATTTGAAAAAGAAGACAAAAAAAATAGCTTTTGTGACATTAGAGAAATGGTTTTTGTCCAAGAGCATGGAATCAATTTTCAACAAAAAACATTCTGTCCTGACTGTCCTGACACAGAGAAAAAGAACCATTACACATTCAGTTTTATTTTTCCATTTTGGCAGTAGGCAATATATATTCAAAGTCTCCTGTTCTATAATAGATAGCTTCTGTTTTCTAAAAGTCAGAAAGTATCTACACTTCTTGTTTCCAAAAAGGTATGCAGGGTAGTTAACACTAATGACTTCATCTTATTCTTGAATCACAACTGTTACTTAACAAAGCCCCTCAAAAAACAGTGCTTAAATTTTTCACCATTACCCTTTCCTCCAAGGAAACACACTGCTTAAGCAGAATTATGTATGCATACAGAACAACAAAGTGGTAAATGCTTAAATTAACCCTGTACCATATCAGTACGCAGACAAATTACTTCTTTAGTTCTCTAGTAGTAAAATTGATGTTATTTTAGACACTACATTTGAGAATCATCTCAAGACCTAACAGGCATCTTTCTCAAGAAATTCTGAAAATATTTCAAATGATTATTGTATACAGTGTTCCCTAAAAAAATGTCTTAGATCTGTGTCTGAAGGTGTCTGACTCCCAACTCACAATCTATTTTTATCCTAGGATGCCGTATCTCTTTATTTTTGGACAATGGAACTGAAGAATGATGCTCAGCATGTAATTTTAATTAATATAGAAAAAAAGGTGCCATTCTAGCAACAGGGTTCCAAGTTACATACAAAGGAAACATTACTAAAACAACAAGGTGAGAGCAATTATAGGGATATAAAACAAAGTGAGAAACATGAGGTAAAAAATGTAATCTTACAGTCTTATAGAATGAAGTACTAGGCAGATTACTTGCTGTGTCAAAGAAGAAAAAATGCTTAGAAACAAACCAAAAGAACAAAACTATGAAATATGGGCCTAAAAAATTAGTTAGTCTGGCTCTGACCCAGGAACACTTTTAAGTATTTCAGATACTTGATCTTCTGGAACTCAGGGGAAGAAATCTCTACAATGAATTCAACTAGAAAATTGAAAATCTAAAATAGAAAATGTCATCCCATCTATCCAGAAGCACAATACTACACATTCACTAATATTTTGAAATAATCTCTCCCATGCTAAATAAGATTCACCAAAGAATCACTGGACTACCTCATTCCTTCTTGATCTCTCATTTGTTATTGGAACCAAGAGAATAAAAATACCTCTCTCAGCATTTTGCTGTTCTTCTGCTAGGAGAAGGCTTTTATTAAAAAAATATCTTGTGCAGTTCTGTAAGAACCAATCAATAATAATGCAAAAGACAAATTTGTAGCCAGAAACCCTTCACCAGGAATATAGTGACCTCAAGACGACCTCAGAACAGCATATAAAAACTACATTTCACAGATACTTAAGCAAGACAATGCTTCTTGTGGACAAGTAGTAGAAATAAACACATAGCCACCACAGCAGTTAACACATATGGAATCACTTTTAAGCACATCTAAAGGTATATATGATCCAGCAGTGTTCTAGGTTCTCCTCTAAAGTTCAGATCCAGAGGACTCTTTCTCACAGGAACAAAGCATATTCTTCAGAAAACCAGAAGATTCTCACTTCCTTGCCCTTATGGAATGCAGGTAACTGTATCATTATTTCACATGAGACTACAGGCTAGTTTTCTCCCCATTTCTGCCATGAGATAACTTATATCCATCTTAAGAGAAATTTAATAAAGACATTATATGGAGAACTAAGGCCAGAGAAAAATAGGGTATCAGTATTTCAAAATTTGTATTTTATTACTGAAAAATAAGACTAGAATAGCAGAGAGGGTCTAGAGTTCTCTGATGGATTTCAGTGAAAAGACTTTCTTACTGCCCAGAAACTTACAGATTCTTTTTACAGACCTGGCACAGAGATTTTTATGTTATTAAAAGACAAGCATTACACAACAGAAAAAAAAGCAATGTCTGCCTTGCATTTTTGTGTCATGCCCCCCGTCCTAAAAAAATACAAAAGACGACTGATATGAAATACCCTCTGACATTTTTAGGTCAACACACATTCATAGCGTCTGGATGATACCCTGATACAACAAAAATAGTTAATCATTTCAGTTTTGAGAGATACCACAGAGGCATGTTTTTTTCCAGGACAACCAATCCTAATGTGTTCAGTTACAATACACATCACAAAATACAAAATTATTTGGTTGTCAGCATCTTTTTCAACAACAGATGCTATTGCACCACTGGAAATGACAAATCCTTATTTTTGTATAAACTTGTCATATAGGACTTTAGAAGTCTGCAGCTCTAGAGTGCCTTCCTCCCTTCACTACCACTGTGCTTCTGAAATCAAAAAAGCAACTCATGTTTCAGACAAAACACACAAAAGAAAAAAAGAGGAAAATGTATCCCTGCAGTCATCATGAAGTTACCATCATAAGGCTGATTACAGTGACAATTGGATTGAATGTGGAACATTACAAGGCATAATACCACAAGCTTTTTGAGTTGGCAACGTAATATCAAATGCCACTCCAAAATCAGATTTCAGGTGTCTTCATCCCTTTAAATGCATATGAAATTGTCATGGATTGAAAGTTTCTCTTAGGGACAGAGTTTCCAGCATAGCACATCGGGGCACAGACTCAGAGCTGTCAGTCAGGTCTCTTTTGTTTTTCAGACAGTGACTCGCAAAAATCTACTGTAGATGAAAGTTCATATGAACTGCTTTCTTTACAAGTCTGTGCTTCCCTGTTGGGAACATATTTGGCAGACTTGGCTTACAGTACAGGATGTATATACTGGGCTTAATTGTGCCTAACAATCGTCTTTGGCCAGTGGAAGGCATTTTCAGATGGGAAATGTGTATGAACATCTGTTACGTTTCCCTATGCCTGATTTTAACTGTTCCTTCATGAAGGAAGGCATTAAAGATCAAAGCATTCATTTCGGCAGTAAAAAGACCATGTACTTACTTCAGTCAATCCGGCACAGTATGTCAGTTAAAAATGGTACTCTGAGAATCCCGCAATGGATTTACTTTGTTTCCTATAACAGCAGTACTCAAAAGGCTTGAGTGTGTTTTAACAACTTATATCTACAAAATAAGTCACCACAGGAGCCAGTGACGACAGTTTCCCAGCACACACTGACCAATGCTATCATGAAACCAATCACTCTATTTTCTTACAGCATATCTAGTTTTGAAAATATTCTTTGAATCATCAATAATTTCAGACAACCTCGAGAAATATTTAGAAGTAAATCCTTACACAATACTTCTCTTTTTTTAGGTTTTATTTAACCTATTCTTATCACACTTTAGGAATTCTCATCTATGTTTAGGTTTAATAGAATTCTAAAACATTCCCTAGAATGGAAGAAAAGTAAAATGTTTGGACATTCCCTTTTTTCTCTTCAATACTCTCAAGCACTAACGTGATTTGCTCTTTAAGTGCTTGAAACATGCCTGTATATAGCAGAACTGCCAGTAAAAACGAAGACATACCTGCATAGTTGCTGGTAACTTTCAGAGAAATCTGTGTATTTACGTTTTGGCAGCTATTCTCTTATCTGAGTTAGATGTTTTGCAGTTTACTTGTCTAAGATGGCTGGAGATGCATTTTGCTGTATTTGCTAAACATTCAAACATTACAGAGAAAGTGTAAGAGATTTATCATAGTAAAACAATACCTGAACAACCGACACTTTCTCTTCCATTACTTCTAAATCTTACTAATTAGCATAAAGGAAAGCATTACATGCTTTTGAAATAGTATGGCAAAGTAGGGATAGAGGCATAACGGAATTCTAGCTCTACAAGATGAAAAGGCACTGGAATAATGATAATTTCAACAAATTGTTAATCTCTCAAAATTTGAGAAAATATATCATTTCCTTAGAACCAGCATAGTTCAGATCAGTTCACTGCTTGGAGTATTTTTAGCTTTATCTTAAGAAATAAGTTGCTTTCACTTAAGGATACTTTCCAATAAAGTCTGAATAATATTCCCTTGAAATGCACAATTTGTGTTATTTAATTTAAAGGCCTCAAAATCTTAAAGGTCAGATTATGGACCATTCTGACTCTTGAACATATAGGCAATAGACTCTGATTTTCTTCCCTCATAGGCAAGAAAATAATACATGGATTAAAAAAATAAAGGCATTCTTTATTGATTTAATAAAACTATCAGAATTAGAGACGATTAAGTTATCCTCCAAGCCATCTAGCTTATATTTCTCTGTCCACAAGAGGAAGAGAAGGAACCAGGGTATAAGAATTTACCCTAATCCATGATAATCTCAATCGTATGAAATACAAGTGGAAATTGACACAGGATATTTACCTGGATCAAATTTCTGTTGTCTATTTACAAAGTTCATGACTCTCACTACATTTAAAAAAAAAAAACCAACAAACCAAAAGCCACATTTAACCCTTCTCATGCTCAGAAACTTAAGACAGATATGATATCTAGCAGGCAAGTATTTAGCCAGACATCATTCCAATCTCATCATTGCCAACTAGTAAAAGAGCAGTTCAAATGCAAATCTCCATTTCTTTAGTTGAAAGTGTTTAGTTTAAATTATCATGTTCTTAAAATACCACGACTGACAAAGAGTTACCTGCATACCTCAGTTATAAAAAGATAATAAAGGAAACAGCCCATATAAAACAAAAGATGTATTTTAATTGGGTTTCTAACTTAAGCTCATGTAATACAAGACAACTTCTCAGAGGGAGAACTGGCTATATATTCAAGCCAACTTCATAAAAATAATTGTTCTATATTTTGATCTACAAGTGTATTTTTATATCAGATGTGTATCATTTTCTTGAAAGCAGCAGAACTTCAAAGTTGTATCTCATGTCATAATCTGGCCATCAGAATTTTTATTACTGATGGTTACGCATGAGTCGGGGAAACAAATATCACATGAAACTCCAGATCTTTGGAAATAGCTGTTTCAGCTTGCTGGCTTCTAGTAGGGAAGTCAAGTTATCCGCTCTGTCAGAGAATCCAAATCTTAAAAAAATGATCTTATTTAGAGGATGAGCAAATAAACAAAACTTGTCCCAATGAAAGTTATTCTATCTATAGAAACTATTCTGTTAATACCAACTTAAACATCATTTTATTTATTCCACTGAAACACTGCGGAAGCTGCTGCCATGAAGCCCCAGATTTACCATTCTTATCCTTCTAAACCACTCCATTGAAGGGTATCATTAAACAGACAAACTAGTGACCATAATTACTTATCATAATGTCTCAAACTCACTAATGCTGATAATACATACAAAAATGGGACAGGAAAATATTCAGTGCCTGTTGGATGTCAGGAAGAAAATCTTTTGCTTTTTTCTGAGCTCAGAAAGAATCCCTGTCTATAACACAACATCAACTGAGCTGATAGGAAAACATAGGTATTGACTGATTCACTCAAATTATGTTCCTCTCTGATTTCTGAAATAAAGGCTAGTGAAAAAATTATACAGGTAGGAGCTGATAAGAGGCATTTCTTTCTTAGCTAGACTAAAACTACTTAGTTTTGTTCTTCTCACTAGAAGTCTCTTTATTCTATGGGAAAGACATTCTGTGTCACTGTCCCTCACTCCACCCACTGCAGGTTCACTCACCAGATGTTTTATGATATACACCCTTAATAGCAAGGTTAAAAGAAAAAGAAATACTTGCAATAGCTATAACAAAATACTTTCAGGCTGTCTGTAGCCCCTTGAGCAACTGAAAGATTTCAAATAGAACACATGTTGGCTACTTTGCCTTATCTGTGTATCAAAAGGAAAAAAAAAAACAACCCAAACCAACCTGAAGTTGTATTTCCAGAGATTTATACAGTGGTAACTGAAAAAAATTGTAAACAAAGTAATACAGATCACATCCAGCAGCACCATCACCACCTTACATCTCCTATTAAAAGCACTTTTGACAGACAATGGAGAAAAACTCTGCAACTCTGAGAGAGAGAAGAAAATTTAGACATACGGGCTCAAAGCAGAAACAAGTATACACTCGAATGAGAAGTGATTGCAGGAGTAAAATGTTAGCCCTCCACTGAAAGCACTGAGTATAGTACTGGTAATAGGAGACCCTTATCACTCGCAAAGGCAGAACAACATAATCAAGCCAGAATAAATCTGCAGCTAAAGTAAATCATCATCTTACTGCATTTCAAATAGACAATTCAGCCAATGTAAACAGAAATTATGCACTGCATTCCAGCAGATTGCAATCTAAGAACAGCCAGAACAACTATACAACACTCCAGGCAACATCGGAAGAATTAAAACCTCTCAGCATTTCTATTTTGAATGCATTACTCAAAACCTACCAAATTACAAAAGCCTTTTCAATATCAGGTAATGCAACATATCCAGGACATTTCTGAAAACTGGACTGACAGAAGGTGACTGTGATTTTGCAGGTAGCCTAACACACTAGCATCTACAAGTGTTCTGAATGTATTCACTGCTAACACTTCCCAATACAGCACTAAAACAAGGATTTTACAGACGGGCAAAGATAGAACTGTGAAGTCTGCACCACTACCTTTCACAGCATATTCCAGGCAATTCTCTCACTTAGCCCAAAAATAAAATGGAACTGTCTCCAGATTACCACTTTTCCAGTTTTCAGGCAAACACACTAGTTAACCAGCTATAGAATATCAGATGCAAAGATATAACCAAAATAACTTAAGAATAATTTAAGCTTAAGAATGATGTACTTAAAAAATGCAGTAATTCCCAGTTTATTAAAATAGTTAATCAACAGACATCCACTCCTACTTTTCTTCCTCCCCTCTCCCTTTACTTTTAGCTTAGGTTTTAGTTTAGCTGTCTGACAACTTTAACAATGAACATAAGCTTAAAATCTCAGAACTCCTTGAGCTTTTCTGGTCACTATGTTACAACAAAGGCCCACTTTAAGACCGTATTGAGGAAAAATATATCTTTTTCATCCTTAAATTTAAGTCATGCATTTTGTGTTAAATAGATTTTTCAGTAAATTACTGGAAAATTCTAAATAGACAGTTCTAAGTAATTTCAACTTTAATAATTTTTTATAATAATGCATATGAATCCCTCTTTCTCTGTTATGTGGATAATCTGAGCTACCTAAACTAGACATGTAATAAGGAATTTAGGATCCATCATTAACATGTTGTATATTACACTTGTGATTTTTAGTTGTTTTATCATAATTCTAACATTCCAAGTATTCAGTGCAACTGCGAAGATTTCAAAACCAAGAAAAGTGAAGCTATTATGGAGACATTTAGTTTATTGCTGTACAAAAGATACTACTCTTCTGTGAATTGCAAAAGGTTTTTTTAAACTGCACTTGGTAATTTAAATGATAAACAGAACTTCATTTCACACATTTATCCTGAGAACATGTAAGAGTACAGCAGCACACAGTAACTTTCTGACAGCTGGGCAGTGGTTCCATGCCCTGGCCAATGCAGGTAGACCTTTTTCATATGACATTCTTCACTGCTTATCTGGATACAAGAGTTTTCCCCATGAGAGACAAAAGGGCAGCATAAGAGGTCTTTTACTGGATTGCCTCTTAATCCTCTACGGCATTTCTTTCCTCTCACATGCCAGGACAAACAGCATGACAGTTTTGACACACAGTAGGCCTTGCTGCCCACAGACCATGCAGTTGCTGGATTATAGTACCTGCTTTGGTCCTCGTGGCAGAGTAACTGTGACAGCCTGTGAAGTCACCAGCACATCTTTTGTGCTAAGTCAGAAAACATCTCTCTACCCACGAGGCATAATGCTATTTAGGCATCATTTTTACTTTCATGTGATTTTTTCCCCTCCTACAGTTTCACTCAGGAGGAAGAAGGGAGAGGAAAATTATCTTTTATTTTTCTCATTTAAAAATGTGTTAAGAAATCATAGATAATAGGAATGTCATCATTCTAATAAGGTTTTTTTAAGGTATATTTTCTTATTAGGAAATAAAACTAAATTTGCAGCTATATTTAACATAATCTGATACAGTTGGCTATATCTGTAACTCTGAATAACTACTTTCTTTTCAAGTCTGTATGCATTCTATTTTGCATCATCTCACTTGAACATACGATCTCGGTAAGAACACAAATCTTCACAGAATAATACATCCAAATGAGAAAATACACGATTGATTATGTTAAAGCATTTCCAAAGATGCATTCACAGTATCTGCCTTTGTTTGTTTTTCCTAAGTTTTATACATTCCAGTAGTCTGTAACAACAAGGTGTGGCAAAAGCAAATAGGGGACATAGGATAGAGTTTAATGATGAATTTAAGAGAAGTCTGGAAAAGGCTGCACATACACAGTACAGAGTAAAACAATATACAGCACTTGAAGGTGCAGAACCCCTGAAGACTGTCAGTCCTTCACAGAGATCAGAGCCCTCTCTTGCTCAATCATGCAATACAAAAAATGAAAAAAACCCACAAAATGGTCCCCCAAATCTCTAGGCAATACTCTACACTGTTTTCACATGCAATCTTGGTGCAAATCCAGTTAAAAATCATGGGGAAAGCCTAATCAGAAATTCATCTACTTTCTGTAGAAACCCATGCAAATAAATACATTGCAACCTTCTAAATCTCTAAAACATTAAAACAACCTCGTATTTAAGAATATTTCAGGGCTGTAGCTCTCAACTTGCAACCCAATAAAAGCATTTACATAATCAGTTTATCAAGGCATATTTCTGAATAAATTTTCCGTTGATGTTCCCAACATTATGTAAGTACTGCTTAAAAGAAGATGATATAAATACGTCTATCGTGTGTCCTTTGTATTATTTATTTTGGATACTTCACTTAGGTTTACTGAAAGAGACAAACAATAAGCATTCTAGCATCAAAATCTCACTGCAGATACAGCAAATGCAGACAAAAACTTTGGGTGAGAAAGCAGTTAAACTATTTCACGTTCTAATTCACTCACTCTAATGTTGTTTTTTTATTTCCAAAATGCATTTTTCAGGTATGACATTAGAGAGAGGGAGATAAGAGGAAAGACTGGTGAAGGATCCACAGGAAGAATACTTTTCAACTGTACCTTTAAACAGAACTATTTTTTTTGTGGACCAACTCTTATAGCATTAGCATGGTAGCATAGGCCTGGATATATCTTTCTAAGGAAAGAAAGAAATGAAGAACCATTGAAATAAGGCATCCTGAATTTTCAAAAGGGCCCTTTCTTCTAATCTATCTGCTTGGATAATGCGTCCAGAGTGGCATTTTGTAATGACAGCAACTTTCCAACAAATCAATAGTTATTTAATTCCCAACAAGCTCTCAAGTCCATTAAACCTGATTACATTCACCCATTTCAGTTGGGTGCAGTTATTTTTCCTACACCGGCACTTAATCTATAACAGGAACTTATGAGAACTTTCAAAAGCAATTTCAACATCAATCAGCATAGAGTGAAAGGCACGATTTGCTTGTAATTATTTATTGGACAGGATGGCACAGGGTCTGACTGAGCTCTAGCGTTCGACCTTCACCCCCAAATTCTAATGGATATGAAGGCCTGCTTGATGTGTTCAAGTGTGCTACTGTGTCTCAGTACATAAAAACCCCAGCATTAGCTTGCATGTCCCAGAAGACACGGTTTTTTAATACCTGATAATGGCCAGTGTGCCATTATTTCTAATTTCAGCCATACGTGTCTGATATTAAGCCTAAAGCAAAGAACACAGTTCAGTCTTCAATTACTGAATGGACATATAAAAATCCGCTTCATGCTCTGACTGCCCTTCTGTGCCAGCTAACTGTTTGCAGGAAAGGAGCATAATTAAAATTTGCCTCTCCTTCACAGCTAATTTGACTGATCACTAGCAAGACACAGAAATGCTGCATTAAACATAGGTCTGTCAACACTGTTAATGCATGATATCTAACTATTGCCACTTATAGGGTACACTTCTTACTTTTATCAATGCTTGAAAATGTTACTTGAATTCATTATGTTGTCTTATACTGCAAATAACAGAACACTTTTTGCTTAATTAGTATCTACATGATCTAGTCAAAATCCTAACAGCAGAAAATTCAGTAGTATCACTTTTTGATAATCTATTAAAAAAATAAATCAAAGCAGACAACACAATAACTTAATCTAGTAATTGCCAAGTTAACTTTTAAAATACACAACTCTTGCCCTAAAGCAAGATCTTACACTTTCACGGTTCAAAAGCATTAATATAAAATGCATAAATATTCTGTGAAGGTGATATATTTCTAAAACACAGAAAAACACAAATCCTTTTTCATTCAGTGTGATGCACAACTTATGAATTAATGAATATTTAACACTATTCATATTTTCTGTGCTAAAACACTTAACCTGAACACATCATGCGAAGTTACTTTGTGATATGACCTGCCGTGGGAATGCTGACTCCCTCAGAAACCTAGAATGGATAGCAAATCCTCTGCCCTGTGGTCAACCTCGTGAAGCAAAGGCATGAATGTTAAGCAGCAGACAAATCAATACAAGCAAATATAGCTCAACTACACCATTTATTCAGCCATGAGAGATGTCAATACACAGATTAGGGTGATCCATCTTTTTGATTTCCTACTGTCTTCTCACTGACTACATGAGAGCTTTTGCCCGTATTAAAAGTGTTTGCTTTCTCAACCATAAAAATTCCAATTATTACTCTAAGTGCACTAGAGTTAAGTTGCTTGTTGGAAGCGGCCTTGCATTACCTGAACAAGTCCAGCGAAGTATGGTGCTGCCGGCAGAATCATTGGCACTCCATATGGATGTAGCAAAACTCCTTGAGACGACAACATGGTTTAAGTGATAGTATTACTCCCACTAAAGCTAAACACATCAATTGAAAGTTAGGGGAAAATCTATATACCAACTTCTTCCAAACTCAGAGCTAGAACCAAATAACTTCTGTCAGGGGCAAAGCCCACATCAGCTGTAAAAAAAAGAAAAAAATTGACGTCAGCAACTCTTAATGTTAAAATTTTCTTCAGAGACAACAGATAGAGACAACAGCTGCAAACCTAACTCTACCAAAAAAGGAAGGTGCTATTTTGGGACCAGCTTAAGTAACATGACTAACCAACTAAACTACTCTTTATCAGTTCAGATTTTTAAGTACTATACAAATACAGATCGCATTCTCTACAGATCTTATGACTGGAATTAATTTTCCTATCAGTTCTGGCATACACATGACAACAGTTACTATTAGAAGCCATTTTAAAAATCACCAGGTTTTACCATGATTGCATAAATAAATGTTTCTCTGTATTTATAAGCTGTTAAACAACATCCATGCGAGAGTTTAAACTGAAGTCTGTTACACTGGACACATCATTTTTGACTCATCATATTTTTCTTGCTTATTTTAAATTTTTGAGCTAACTAATGCAAGCTACTTCTATTAGTGTAAATTGTATTTTAATGGCTTTCCAAACCTTTCACAACATCTATTTTGTTACATTTCTCATAGCTTTTTTTGAAAAGAATGAATTTGACCTTTAGAGTATTTCATATCTGTTCTCCAATTAAACTTACACTCTTAGTGTGAGAGACAAGAGTGAAATCCAGGCTTTCCCCCGCCCCAAACAAAACAGATTTTCCTTTTAATGTACTACTTGCAAGACATTTTCTTCCACAGCTAATCACTTTTACTGTACACAAAAACTTAGTCATTAACACCTGTTTCATATCCAGTGTATCTTCTAATGCTGATGTGAGTAATGACAAGAATTACAATTGAGTAAGAATTTTTAATTCAATAAATAATTAGTTTGATGCTTGAAAGTTCCTGTTACAAGTCCAGAAAAAAAAAACCCCGCCACCCTCTCCTACAGTCTTTGAATGACCAGGATGCTTCACATCACTAATTTCAGCTACTTGATTTTGTTGCATAATTACTTTTCCGGATAACTAATTGCAGACAAGATTTGATGTGATACTCAATTATTTAATGTCACATTTTGACCATCATGAAAGGTTTCCAGTAATTGATTCTCATGTATCAAGGCGGTTGTGTTGCATGATTTAGAATTCTACCTTAGCAGCTGCATGTTGGCCCTTGTTACTATCAGTCTTACACCAGTTCTAACTTTAGATCTTGAATTGTGACCCTCTGTGATGCTCTTTTGAGAGCCTGCCAAAGAGGACAGCAATTGTCACATGATGAAGTGATGTTTACCTAATTGCATCTCCTGTTACAGAATCACTTTACTTCCCTGTTGGGGATGATGCTGTTCAAATTGGTTATCTGACTATGCTTAGGTATAAATCATATCTCTTGCTCTTTTCTTATTAAAGAATGGAACCCTGCAGTTTAATTATTAAGCACACAGTAGGCTGACACATCGAGGGTTTTGCCAAAAGACTTTCATAAATTCCAGCTTTCATGTGGAAATATATAAACAAAAGGTATGTATGAGAAAGTGAGTTGCCGTTACAACTCAGAGTATTTAATTTCATTTTAGAATGTTCATTTTAACTATTACTTGTTTTTTTGAGCTAACAGAGTGATCTCCATTTGATGAGAAAGACTTCTTTCACCTAGGAATGGAGATTATAAAATGGATTCTGTAAGATTTACTCAAATGACTCCAGTGGGACAACTGACATAGATAAGGACTGTTGAATTGCTCTGTAAAATACCTAGTTGCTTTTTCATTTGTTTGCTTCAGCAGGTATGTATATGATGTTAGAAAATCTAAAGAGCAACACGATTTGTACAGGAAAGCACAGGCTCAAGGGAAGCTTTTTCGTGACCTGTTTTGGGACAGATTTTGCTTAACATTTTCATTAATCATTTTGGCAAAAGGCAACATACTAATAAAATTTCCTGATGACAAAGTTGGAAGGTACCATCAAGACAGAAGGATGAGACTATTATATAGAGAGAATTGCTCAGTCTTATGGTCTGCATTAATAGAAATGGGATTAAATTCAGTAATAAAAAACATAAGGTCATGCTTCTGCCAATAAGAGAAACTTCAGTTCTAAACTCAGGAGGAAGAAAAGCAGGTCCTCATTGCATCTGTTTAAGGAATTTCAGCTGCTAGTGTGATGCAAGTAAGAAAAGGCAAATTATCAGTATTTCTTAATTTTATTTCTTAATTTCTTAGAGGCACTTCCAATAGCATACAATTATCTTCATCTACATTTAAAAAAATCAACTACAACAGCAGTAGAAGTCCTTTTTATGTTGTGCAGGGGAATGGAGCAACTATATTGTAAGAGGAAACTAAGAATTTTGATTTGTTTATCCTAGCAAAATAATCTGTGAACAGGGAAGAAAACAGTAGGAGGAAGAGACTGTTTAAGCTAAGGACAATCTTGACCCACTAAAAATCAAGGAAAAAGTAGTTATGAATAAATTTAGGCTGAAAATACTTTTTCGAGTTATTTTTTCAAGCATTTTGGTGTTGGCAGAGTGAAGGTTTAGAACAGCCTTCCAAATCCACAGTAACAAAAAAAGATAGCTTATAAAATCAAATTATATGATGCCAATACTAGTGACAGCCTGAACTCAGAAACTTGAAGGAAAAGCTTTGCATTCCTTTGCAAGCAACATAAACATTCAAGAACAATGTAAAATATCTAAAAAGCATTTATATTTACTTCATTGCAGATTGTAATATACACAAACAAACTTTGAAAAGAAACTGTAGTTACCTGTTTTAATGAAAGGATGCTTTGCTTGCCTCACTATAACAACATTGCTTCTAAATGTATAGCCGTATAGCACTCCAAATCCAAGCTCTGACTTTCTGGTTGGGCTCTTTGATGATGTCCCATGTGTGCACCAGCTACCTAAGTTCGCACAAACCTCTGTGAATCAAAACCACAGAAGTACAATACAGCTTTACTCGCATCTCCGCCCCGTGCCAAGTTCTGAACTTACGCCAATACAACTACATCCGCTTCACCAGTTTATACCAACATAGTTTTTCTCCCTCCCAGCCACACAAAAAAGGAAATTTGTCTTTAAGTTTTAACAATTCACTGTTAGTTAGCACTAATGATAATTTCTATTCTGCAAGAATATATTAAACACATGAAGTTTGACCGTAAAGAGTTCTGAGGACTTGGGGAATGAACCAGAAGAGTATTAAATATGCTAATAATTCTATTTCCTTGTAGCGAGTCCTCTACCATGATTAAGGTTAAGCATGGGCCTAAATGTTTTTGCTAGAACAAAACCAGAACGGTCAGTACCATGCCTATCAATCACCTGTCTGAAGCCACTGATGGTGACAGTATGTACTTCTTGCCTAACGTAGGATTTTTCCTCTCTGAAAAAATTAAGTACGTGTGGGAGTGGAAAAAAGGAGATGATCTATTTTAAGTAACTATAAAGCTTTGGCTTCCTTTACATTCTAGAAAATTATAATGCTGTTAGAAAAATTAAAGAGAAGGATTCAAGAATTTTCCAAAACTGAAAATTGATTTTAAAAACAAAGACAGGAGAAAAGAACAAGAAAACAGATGAACGCTACTTTTGTATAGATAATATACACAAACAAATATTTGATTAATTTCTGTGGAATTTTGCTAAAAGGCAGGTATTATTTATGAAAACCTGGTTTTAAAGGTGAACACCATATGTTAAGCAAGCTAAAGTAACAGTAGAAGGTCACAAAATACTGAAGTATTTCAGGCCCAGCAGTCTAATGACATAATCTAACGTTTCGGCACAGAACTGAAGCTACTGATGAGAAAGCTCTAATGGTGACTTCACTTGCCAAGAAGTCATTTGGAATGGGAAGGAAATGGAGACTGCTGAAAAGTACAGATGCACACAGAAAGAAATCAAGCCAGAAGTATGCCTGAAAACTGGTCTACACACTCAGGCAGAGCAAGAAAAATGAAAATGATGTAAGAAGGGCCAAGGTTTTGATCCCACCTGTATATAATACCTAAATGGTGTATTAGACAATTTCCACAGCATTCCCCCAGCTGAAAGTAGATGCCTTGTTTTGCCACGGTTTGAGCTTAAAAAGAGTTTAGCAACTTCCCTGTGGCCACATTGCTCTGGAAAAGGCAGGTCCTTGCAATGTGGTCATCAGCCAATGATGTACACTCTAATTAGATCCTGACAGAAGTAATCTATTTAGACTATCTTTCTGTGAAATAATTAATTCCTCTTAATGTCTCTACCTAGTTCAAAATACCAACAATAGTTTTTCCAAATGCTATATAACACCAAGAAACTTCAAATAATTTCTACTTCCTTGCAACATTGGCCTAACTTTCCCAGTTCACAGATGATAAATAATTGAGCTACCACTTTGGCACTCTCTTCATAGCTCTGTCATATCCAATTCCTTTAAACTCATCTCTAAGCCTCTCATTTCCTGGCCACTTTCCTCGTTCTCCAAATGCTCTGCATGTTCTCTACGATTTCTCAGTGGGTTTCTGGTAAAGAAAAACCAGAACTGAGAGGATAAAGTAGTTTCCAGGTCTCTTGGTAACTTCTATTATCCACAGCAGTTTTAGGTTATTGTTCCTAAAATGGTATTATCAAGTCAGTTCCATGCACACTTTGAAAGAGAAAGTGAGCTGCCATTGATAAGCACTGCTTGAGCTAAGTAGATCCAAGCATTATATGTAATATTTGTACACAGGAAACCATGGTAGACATTCATTGTCCTATATGCCTTCTTCATATCCTAACAACCATGACTGCTGTCACTTTTATAACTACTACACTTGTCTTCCAGAGACTATTTCCGCCTTTCTGCAAAAAAACAATTGGGACCAAAAGCTCTTCAAGGGCACCAGAAGCACTATCTAGACTTGATGCCCGTATCCTCCACTACTGACTCTATTCCTGTCTTCTAAGCAAAGCTTGAAGTTACACATAGGAGCTGTTCATGGCAAGTATCAATTCGCCAGCCAATTTCTATTACACCTAACAGCAGAATCAAAATATGGATATTTTAGTGATTTTTTAAGTAGAAAATATCACATAAACAAATCAAAGATATCTACTGATGTCATACTGATACAAGTATGGCAGACACTGTCAGAGTTTGATGACACCATTAAGCATACTCGTGTATAGGAAAAGGATACAGAAACTGATTACAACTGGGAGACTACAGCTTTTCAAGGACGTGGAACAGTTGTGAGACACAGCACATCTAGTATGGACATATTTTTCCTTTGAACTTAAAAGTTTCTATTTGAAAATTATCTTAGCTCTTAAGGGCAAATGAAAAACTAGTTGGAGTTAAAGATGAAACTAGCTCATTCTTCAGTTAGAAATCAACAATGCTTTAGCCCCTCAATGTACAACTTTCTTCAAGTCTTTTTCTTTTAAAGATAAACAAAGATAAATAATAATAGTCCTGTTGACTATGGTAGCTTCAGAAAAAATCAGTTGATGTAAAAACTTTGGAAGTATATTTGGAAAACAATCTGTAGTCTCCCCCTAAAAAAGAAATCAAGATTTGCACATTATATACCAATTGGTCTTACGTTATTTGAAGTGCAATGTCTCAGCAAATGCTTGTCTCCAAGTACAAGGTAAATCCTTTTGCTTTGGTTTGACTAACTGAAAACTTCATTTTTTTGTTGTCAATGCTGTGTGCTGATTCACTTGCTGCTCTAGTAGTATCTCACTAGCTAAAGAATGACATATGCACTTGGTATTTCTTCTGGAATGCTCCCACAAAGATCAGTTCTTTCCCTCCTTGCATTGCCCTACAACACATCCTTTTACTATCTCAGTAACTATATGGTAATTGGCATCATCTTCAAGGGCTCACTTTCAGCCCATTCCTACCCTAGCTACTACAGTGAACAACTGAGAGATTAGTATCTTCCTCATATCACCTTCACTATTACACTCCTTCACCTCCTAACCATAGTCAAAATGGCATTGATGCTTTCTCCTATAATTTCCTGATACCAGATAAGAACTTCCTCTGAACATCTATGAATGTTCTCTTTCCATCAAAAAAATCTCCTCTTGTCAGAATGCCACACAAAAACATGGACTGGGAGTGAACTGACTGCTGTATAGCATAACCACCGATGTCTCTGTTCCTCTGCAAGTCAGCTATACATTTACATCCATCTTAGACTGTATATTCCCTTTAGAGAGAACTACATTTGGTACAAGGAGATCCTCACCTACGACAGTAACAAGAAAGAACACACACACAGAAGTTATGTATGTACCAGGAATGTGTGGAGGCCAAGAATTTTACATAAATGACATGCCACCTTCTACATCCTTAGAAACCTTCAGTTCCTGCTTGGACTAGTTGGCTATTTGTGTCCTAATTGCAGATAGAGTGATCTACCCCTTCAGTGAGTCTCAAAACATATTCACTCACATATGCAATAAATGCATGCTAGATAAAGGAAGCAGGTGAAAAAACAGAGTTAAGGGATGCCTCTGTGGCTAGACTTCCTTTGGCTACCACAGAAACATAAGAATCTATCACCACCCATCCATATCAGACCATAAAACTGGACAACAATCTGTGAACCCTTCTAATCCCTACCATTCTACGATTCCATGATTCTGAAAAAAACAAACAGCTATAGGTGCCTTTTGACATATCTGTGTTTTCACATGAATTGAAAAGACTCTGAATCAGAAACAGATTTGTCCTTTCTTGCCAGCTTTTGTGTCAGAAATAAAGCAAGATAAATCTCTGAATTCCAGTCAATGTGCTGTGCACCAAACAAGGAATAAGGATAACACTAGACCATGCAGCAAGTCAAACCAAGTCTTCTTTTAAAGGTACAAGAAGCAGCACAGCACATATGGTGATACACACATTTGTAGGGCAGCTCCTTTAATGAGCAGCTCCGTGGCCCACTACAATTCTCTTTGTGAAGGGAGATTCTCTATTCATCTCTTATTGTTCTGGATCATTTACAGAAGTTAGCTGCCAAACTAGAGGAAAAGACTATTGCTTTAACTACCAAGAATCAATTTTAACATATTTACATTACCACTAATTCATAACATTGAAGGTGTGTTGTGAAGGTCTTCACTGTTTCTTATGCCTTAATTATGTCATTGCATTGCTTTGCTATTCTTACAGAGTTCAACACTGGATTTTATTACATAACTCCTGTTGCTGGAAACTGTACCAAATCAGTTGCATTTTCACTGTTGGCTTCTTTGAGAAGAAACTTCTTTCTGTTTCTAGGATATTTCAGCTATCCTTCACCACTGCACTCTTAAATTTATCTACTATTTCTTAAAAAGTCGAGATAAGCCTCCAATCTATGTTCAGCTGTTTTGAAAATATTGTATGACGTATACAACAGACTCTTGCAAGATCTTGTGCTTGTTTGACATCACACAGTTACATACCCTAGCTACTGAAAATGACATACATCTTCCAGTGGCATAAAAAATAAGCAGTATGACATATATCTTCATTTAAAAACATGTCAATCTGTAAGTACATATTTCAGAAAATATGTATTTCTATCATATTTTCCTTAATCTCGTTAATTTCTTCTTCTGTGTGTTGGATATAAAATGCTCAAGAAATATGTATTTTTGCATCTGTTTTGACAACAGGTAGGAACAGGAGTACATTCCCCTCGGAGTACATTACATTCATTTGCAAATAGAGACCAGCAGTAACAAAATATATTTTTCCTTGCAAATCAGGAACAGACAGATGTCTGATCAATATCCAGCTGATAAATCCTGCTGATGTACGTAAGCAATACCATGACGGATCACCCATGTTACACAGAAATTGAGCCAATACTTGAGCACACAACCACTCACACTCAATACCAGTACATGGCCATCATCTTCTTGACATCAACATCCAGAAAACAGGATCTCAGCAATATAACATTGTATTCTAGAACAGACAAGCTACCTGCCTGTCACTGACATCTATCAGCATGTGAAGATTGTTACTACTTGTGTGAAGGTGACAGATACAAACATATTTTTATTGCCAAATCTAGTCAAATAGGCTTATCTGTATTACTCTAGTCAGGCTACTCTGCCCACTGTATCACAGGAAACTATGACTTCTTCTTGACCCCAATTAGCACATTCATTATTCATCAAAGCACAGTTTTCATTTGCTTCCGTTGGGAACAGCAGAGTATCACTGTGAGGATCTTTCAATACAACTTCACCCCCTTAATACACTCGGGATTTGCTGACAAGGAACAGCTACTCATTCCCCTGAGTAAAGTTCATATTAATAGGACTGCATGGTGAATCATGGGATGGTATTAAATCATGCCTCCTGCTTGTATAAATACATCATTCAAGCACCCCACTATGCCAAGCGCAATGTCTTGATTGCAGAAACCAGCATAGGGTAGATATCCTAAGTGAGCAGGGTGCCTTGGAGAAATAACCTATTTAAACCCCAAAATAATAAAGACCCTACAGGTCTTTAAAGTGATCAGAGGGAATTTCTGTTCACAGCTGACAAGTTTCACATTCTCCAGAGATAAAATACCAAGACTTGAAGGCATTAGATGCAATGCAAGCTATAATTCAGCTCTACTCAAGACATCAGTGATAGTTTTTAAGTACTGAAGTTTACCCAAGAACTACAGGCTAGGATCATCTGAGGCAGGATTTGGCTGAAAGGACTGGAAGGCACAGCTGATATGAAGATTGCCTCCAAATCTGAATATCACAAAATTAAGAAAGCTTTTTCAACTTCATTGCTACTTGATGTCTGAAGTCAGTTCTGTCTCGTCGATATCTCCTAATACAACTCTTTGGAGACACACTTAGCCCATTAAACCACTACTAAACCTGAGTGGCTGTCTTGAAGGCAGCACTGTGCATGGTCTGCCTAGACAGCATATTACATAGCACAGGAGCATCTGCATTTCCTGAGATTGGTCAGATCTCTTCTGCCCATAGTCTAAGGGTCTATAGGAGATCAGACCAAGGCAAGTGGCATTGCTCAGGTACCCTCCGCTGGCACCTTTATGCAAACAGTCAATATACAAGAAAACTACTTTGAAATAATGGAAATTCCCTGGCTTAAGCTCCAACAAAACTTTGTGGTAATACAGCAAATAGATCTCACCTTGAAGAATCACAACATGTGTTTCCTTTCCTCCCCTCTCCCAAGACATTAGACAATATTCATTATACATTCCAGTCCTAAATAACTACTCTACCAAACAGGTGATTTGCTTCAGCAACTACGCTAGATACTCAATTCATGTAAATACTTGATTTCTGATACTATCTCTTACAATAACTTTCTCAGGACAATATAAATCTATGGGGATGGTGTTACTGATGAGAAAATGATAGAATAGACACTTGAAGAAAATCTAATATTGTTATATCAATGCCAGACGGTAAGAATCTTTCCTGCCATCAACTTACCAACTTTTTTTACTTTTGATTAATTCCATTTTATATTAGAAGGGAATAAAGAAAGGATGGCCTTTTTAATTGCACCTTCATTTAGGTTATAAATCAACCTTTGTCAGTGCCCTTGGAGCACACCGGCAAAAGACTAATGTAAATTTGTGCAGAGAAGGCAGACAACAGAAGAGGATTACTTCTGTGTTGATTGAAATTCGTAAATGGGCAAGATTTTACTGCTGCAAGAAATAGGACAGAATGAGTAGACTCCTTCTAAGACCTGAGATACACACAATTCTTCTGCAGTGCCACACAGGAAAATTAGACAACAAAAATTTATCTCCAACTCTTTGACTGAGAGAGTCTTACCTTTTCTCACGTTTTCTTTTTTTTTTTTAATAGAGATTTGTCCCTAACCAGAAGAAATGTAACCCATGACACTCTTTAGGAAAAAAGCAAAACACATGTTACTGAACACCAGGTACAAGTGAAAATAAGAAACACAGAATATCCTTAGAAGTTCTGACTTGTGTTGCTCAAACATGAACTGTACATATCTTTTTGTTCCTACAGATACAGCTTTCACACATGTGGATTATAAATGCTATTACTGGAACATCTCCCTGGTATTGCAATGACAGAGAAGCACTACATAGCTACTTCTACAGAACTGTCAGATTTCAGAGTAATTACTTGAGTCAGCTGGGACTAATGAATTCTTACAGAAATTATTTTGAAAGCTTTTTGTAATTCCTTCAAAGTTTTTCTTAACCATAGGTCTCCTTCACAGTCTGCTTCCTTAGATGCCTGTGTAATCAAGTCCTCTAGCAGAGGAAGTTAACTGCTACTCTTGTCTGCTGGTCTACTTGGCCATTTGTGGCACTAGTAAGAAAGCTAAGTTTCCTGAATTCTTATCCTCTGAGCTTTTATTAGCTCTTTGAGATCATATAAACAGAACAATGAATAGTTCTATGCTCAATAGCCCTAATTCCTCATGAAGCTATGCAAATAACACGTCCACCACTATCACAGAGTAGACACCACCTGCTCAAATTCAGCATCCTTCACAAATCTGTGAAAAATCACTTTCCCTTGAGCCAAAGTTCATTTTCTGATGGAAGTAGACACACACCACTTGTATAATTTTAGTGCAAATAAGCACCTGTTGGTTGCATACCAACTCATACGTTTGTTTACAACAGCAGTTACTAAGAGACACACCTTGCCAAAAGGTTTAGCAATAAACACCATAGAAAAACCATCAAAGTCACAGTTCCTTCTGGAAACACTTTGAAAAAAAAATTCCCTACGAACATTATCCTGATATTCCTCTGTTTTTTAAGAAAATGGTTTTTGAAAGTTCCTGTTTGAATTTCCATCTATCACATGTTTATGAAGAGTCAAAAGTGCAAGTGTAATCCTCAATCTATTGAGGAGCATTTATTGACACTTGAAGGAAAAGATTTTAAATCCTCATTTTATGTTCACATCTGCTGATGCACATGGATAGGCAACAGGAAAATTATGAAGCATTTCTAACAAGCCCTTGAAGAAAAAGGTGAGGAATTTTCTTTCTATGGTAAAAACTGAAGCCATTTGAACATCAGTCCTACATGACTTTTAATAACGCATACTTTTCTCAGTATCTATTCTTATTATCCTCTTTTTAATTCAGTTCTTTATGTATATACAAGTTTATGTTTATGTTAAAATGATGTTAGCAACCTCATTTCAATGGAAAAATCTATGTTGGATAAATGAACCATGTTATATTAAGGGCATTCCAAAGGCCTCAAATGTAGACATGTAAGAAACAGTTAAGGATAGTTGTAACTCTATAATGGTATACAATGGCTACACAGTGGTATACAGGTCAATAGCCATCAAAACTCATGTTCTTCCTTTGACATTTTAAATAGGAGACTTTCTGCAATGATAAAAGCTACAGAAGGCCTAATTTTAGGATTTGTTCATCATTAGTGTCTGGAAAACTTTCTTCTACATTTTATTTTTGAGGAAAAAACAATCAGATGCTGCATAATCGGAATTTTTCAGCGATCTACCTTAATCCATTCAGAGTATGTTGGACATCAGTAGTAGACAAAAAAAACCCCTTAACAGCAGCTGACAGCTACATTAAAAAAAACCAAGCAAACCACATAGTTAAAGAAGCACTCTTCCAACAGGAACTTCTACAGCATTGTCTCCCTGCCCATAAAGTACGACCTCTTTTGGCAGGGGACTACTGAGGGTGGTTCTACCCCGAGTAAGATCTGTAAGACTAAAAGCAGTCTTTTTGTATTAGCATTCACAACTCAAGAACGTTATTTCAATATGAAATGTGTGGGGAAATCAATTTAATAGTGACGAGATCAAATTAACCCATATATTATGAACGATACATCATCAACTAGAAATTCACTATCACATAAAAACTGTCTGAGATCACATTTTTTATTGTTGTAGTATTTATTCAACCAAAATAAAATATTATTGTGCAAATACTAGAGAATTAATTACATAATGTACCTTTACAAAATTACATAATATGAGTGCAGCTCCTTTCTCTGTTTTCTGTTTGAAAAATAGATTGTTTAATAACCCATCAAAGCTATCTGTAAACCGAGGAAACAATAGAGCAGATGTTGACTGTTGTCTTGTGCCTCACAGACATAATTAAATACAATGAAACACTCATGCACCCAAATAACAGAGGACAAACAAATACAAAAATGGTACTCTATAAACATAAACCTCATTTACTGGGCACCTGTCTTATATTAATCTGTGATATTTAAACCAATGATGGAAATGGAAAAGAAGGTATTAATCTGCCCTCAGACTACAAACAAAAAATTCCTCTCAATAATAAGTAGCTTTAACTTCTACCATACCAATTCCCACATTGCTGACTTTCCTTAAGCTAGGAGGGAACCCTGTTTTCTAATGTAACAAAGCCAGGACAAGGCCATCACATTTTCTGTAAGCAAAACCTACATAAATCAAGGACTCTGAATGATCCAAATAGAGTAAAACCACCGTTCCTGCTGTGCAATACAAAGTCTTAAGATTTTCCTAGAAATCTTTCCTTTTAACTGCAAAACATGTTCCCTGTAATTATTTCTAAATCCCACTTCCTTCTGTAAAGCAGTAATGGAAAGTAAAGATTACATTCCAAAAGCATCAAGTGTTTATTTTCCAGGAGAGTGTCCCGTAACACTATTTCCCATCAGAATTTGAGAGACTTTTTTTAAATCATCCTTCTTTGCCATCATTTCTATAATCCAACATAGATGCTTTTTTTTAGTTATATCATATTAATCAGGTATTTTTAAAGAATCATTATGTATATGAATACAGAATTAAACACCTGATCTTGTACTTGCTATGAGGAAATAAAGTTCCTAGATAAAAAAAACCCCAAAGCTCTGAAAATGAACACTCATATGTATTGCAAAAAGAACCCAGAAGTTTATTTTTGCTAATAATAATAATAAAAAATCTTGGTTTTGAAAAATAAAATTGTTTAGGGAGTGTTATTAATTTTACTTTAGATAAATACTGAAGTACTTTGCTTAATGCAAACATGTTTTGTCTTTACATTGTATTTATTTCTAAGAAACATGATGGACTGTAATGTGATCTGCATCTCTATGTTAATGAAACCATGCTAACCTCTTTCCATAGGCAACACCATAAAGCATAAATACCAAATGGAAAACAAATGGAAGTATAATGCCACTGTGAAGCAAACCAATCAACCCTAAAACAGCTGTGATAGATCTCATCCAGAAGTTCATTCATTCTTTATAGAAAAGAAATGAAAATATTCCTGGGTGAATCAGATTTAAAAAAAAAAAAAACAAAAACCCACCCTCAGCAGCTTTGAAAGGTTGTAAAGCACTAAATTCATTTGATTTATGAAGGCAACATCCACTGCATTGAGCAAAACAACTCAGCATGCCGGGACCCCTTTCCCTGAAATTCCTTTATTAACACAACCTGGCTCTGCCAGTGAACAAAAGCAGTGGTGCGGTGTGTATAAATCATTAATACTGTGCTGTGCAATGGCTGAATTTCCTGTGTGAGCTGGAAAGCCTTCCTGCACAACAGGGATTTTGGGGTTGGAATTGGCTGCTATGAAATGTACTTCATCATTCTCCGTGTTTGACGCTTCCCAATAGCTTTGTACTTTTCCTCTCCTTTTTCTCCCCCAAGCCCAGCAACCGCAATAGAAATTTATTGGATTTTATGTCTGCAAATAAAAGAAGGAAAGAAGCAAGCAAACCCATTTAGAAGTAGAATCCTAATCCTTTTCCCTTCATTTAAAGGCAGGTCATGTTCAAATACAAACATCTACTTATGAATAAATTTGGAATTTTTAAAATGTAAGCAGTTCACCATTTGAAAAAGAAACAAAAACAACCTATAAAGTGGGATTAGTCTTAACAACAACAACAAAAAACCCCAAAGTATCACTGAAAAGGTATGTCCTCTCTAAATGAAGTAATTTTCCACTGCAGCAATTAAGGATTGTGAGGTTGGTTGGGGTTTTTGCTTTTGAGATCAGGCAGAAACAAGGGCAGTGTCCAGGCATGAGGAACTCCTGAAGTTAGGTGGATCAAGTGCTTTTACTTCAGCTGTACCAAAAATCTTTCCACAGAGCAACAAGCAATTTCATGTGCATGTGCTAAGTGTGGCATTCTACGTGGAGCTGGAAAAGATGGTAGCAATGGGTGCCCTGGTTTCAGCTGGGATAGAGTTAATTTTTTCCCTAGTAGCTGGTACAGGCTGTGTTTCGGATTTACTGTGTGAACAATGTTGGTAACACGGGGATGTTTTAGTAGTTGCCGAGTTACACTTATTTGAAGTGAAGGATGTTTCAGTTTCTCATTTGAGGAGGTGCTGGGAGGATGCATGGTCAGGAGAGCTGAGCTGAACTAGCCAAAGGGATATTCCATATCACAAGAGTCACATCCAGTACAGAAACAGAGGGGCCTGGCAGGGAGGGACAGATCACTGCTTGAGTATCGATCAGCAGGTGATGAGCAACTGCATTGGGCATCACTTGTCTTTCTTGCACTTTGTCTCTCTTTTTGTTATCTTCCTTTTCACTACAATTATTACTCAATTTTCCTATTGTTGTTATATTTTTTTAGTTATTACTCTGCTCTTCTTTCAACCTATAAGTTTTACTTTTTCTTTCAGATTTTCCTCCCTATCTCAGTGGGAAGAGGAGTGAGCGAGCAAGCAGTTGCATGGTGCCTGGTTGCTGGCTGGGGTTAAACCACAGGAAAAATAAACCTAAACTCTTGGAATTGCAATTTCTGAACACTCCTGTATTTTTGTACACTACACTTGGAGAGAGAACATCAAAACTACTTATCTTGCCTCTGAAGTACATGCAATACAACAAAGTTGAATGGCTTTTTTTAAACTTGAAATGAAATAGCAAGTAGTCTTTATAAAACATTCTGCACTAAAATATTCCTTTTGGTGACAGATTTAGAAAAACTAAGGAGTATGACAGAGAGAGAGTAATGCTGAAAAAGCAGTCTGAAACCATATGCTACCTTTCAGGAAAAATGGTACACATTATAAAGGTAACTAAGGATACAATCAGTCTTTCAGCTAGGCCAGAGCATGATTCAGAATGTATCAAGCATCAGCACCACCAACAAATGAATTTACCGCCATCTAAGCAGTAAATATTAAAGACTCAGAATGTAGCTTTGCAAAAGTCAATGAGCTAAAGTCAGAATAGGGAAGCATTTCAGTGTGCCATTTTACACTTCTGCAGCCATCCAGCAGACTAAAGCTTGCAAGAAATAGGCCTGCAATGCATGCAGAAGTCCCTCTGCATTACACAATAATGACATTCCGAACGGAAATAAATGAATCCCCTGCAGTGCTATTCTGTCAGCTTTTGAAAGTAAATAACTTGGCTTCTGACAAGAGAGACATTTTTTTTCCTTCTCCTGCCATATAGCATTAATTGAGCTATGCAGCCATGTAACATCCCAGAGATACGACTAACACATGACAAGGAGAAAAAACTGAAGAAAGAGGGGACACTTATTGAATATATGGGCTGCCTGACTTCTTTTCACCCTACCTGTGTCTTGACAAGATCTTATTCGTTGGGAGAACTTTAAACAGGTTTTTGCCTCCCTCTGTACTGTCTACTGAAACATTTCAAACAAATACATTAAATTCACTTTCTCTTACAAAAGATGGTGCCATTATGAAAATATAACCTTGTATTTTAAAAACTTCTTATCAATTCTTGTTTGTCAAAGAAGTTTCATGCCCATAATCAATACCTGTAATTAACTACCTAATTTACAGAAGGCGTACTGGGCACAGCAGAGATAAAGATAGCTATAAAAGAAGAGGCTATGAGAAGCCAAACCAAAGAAACAGTCTCTAAAAACAGATAATAACAATAAATGTTAGTGTAAGTCAGTAAGGAATTGAGGCAAGGCATATCATAACTACAAGCATATACACACCTCACAAATATATATGAGATGATACTATTAAATTTATGCACAGTTATCAAAAAAAGATCTATTCAAGATGTTACAGATAGGAAAACCAACAATTTTTGGTGTGTTTTCATATAAAAGGTCAAAAGGGAAATTTAAGAAATGGTCCAAGATGAAAACACTTGCATTCTTATTCACAAGCACCTGAACATCTTAAGTATTTCAATTCCCAGCAATGACACACTTTCTTTTCATATGTGGGGGGAAAAAAAATAAGAATCAGTGATTCACTGTGAACAAAACATAACTCACCCAATGCTTCAGTTCTTACTACAGTATCTAATTTTGATTCTGCACGTGTTCAACACAACGAGAAAGAGCAAGATCAAAATACAGTGAGATCCCTCCACAGCTGGAGCCTGCTATAGTGCAAAAGACCAAAGGCCCAACTACAACCAGTCAGGACACCATAGACATTAGATATGCTATTTTCTCTAATTAAATTCACTGGGCTGCTGCACTGACAGAGTAGGAGGGGAAGCAAAACGTAAAAGAAGTCAATGGTGCTGCACTAGGCAACTCAGAGGTAAATGAGCAATGCTAGCAAAGAAATGACAGGAGTTCCTCGGGAGAGCTCTTGTACTACACATCACACTTTAAAACTGATAAATCAATTGCACAAACACCTTTAAAAGGCCAAAAAGCTTGAAGGATTCTTAGAGGGTGTAGACTTTTTTCCACCAACATTATTCTAGCTCTATAAAGAAAGTTGATAAATTCTGGTGTCGCAATTTTTACCACTTCCATTTATACTACCTATTAAATACTTGTAAAACATTTTTAAACAAACTTAATATTAACATGATGACAGTAGTTCTTTACCAGTTCAGAAATGCACATATAGCGGAAAAAAACCCCTTCATAGTCTAGTATTGCATGGCTAATAGGAAAATAACCCCTAAACAAATCAAAAGAAATCTCTACTAGTCACCCTGAGAAAAACCCCTGCTTACATAACCACCTCATATGTTCCTTGGCATAAAATAGCACACTTCCCCCCGCCCCCCCCCAAGAAAATAACCATCCACATACATATTTAGCAAATATCAATGAATAGTGACAACTTCCAAATAGCTCAGAACAGAAAAAACAGCTACCACTTTTCAGCTGAAGTGTTTTAAAATGTTCAAAGAGTCCAGTTATAAAAACAATGATTCTAAGCCAAAGTATTCACCTGCCTCTGCTCACAGGGAAGCTCCTTTGAAAGTACTCTTGCTCTTTTATTCCAAAGCATCTGCCAACCTCCTTTGCTGATTCTGGTTGGGTGGGGGAAGTGGTTGCGTTTGGGGTTGGTTTTGGATGAGGTGGGTTGTTTTTTTTTGCTTGGGTTTCTTTTTTTTTGGTCTAGTATTTAAAGAGAGGAGTACTTAACTTAAAGCACCTCCTCTCTCTATTGTGAGAAGAGACTGACCTTGTTTGACAGCTGCTGTAGTTAAATGCCCCAAACTAGCTCTTATTCAGAATGAGTGCTGCTATAGCACTTGATCTCTAAGCCACTTCTCATTAGTCTCTGGAAAACAACAAAACAGCTCTTGTGAGACAAAAGATATGTAAACACATAACTTTGTCTTGAATCAGAGGTGGAGTCCCAAGCACCAGCTTCGAAGTTCATTGGTGAACATCCAATGATCTTATTTACCCTAATTAAGATAAATAACACATCAAGACTTCAATCCTTACTTTGGCATTAACAGTACTTCTGGATGCAACAATTACCCTCCCACACTGGAGGTCTGTTTCACTCATGTACTAAGATTCCCTCAGAGTGCCACATGGCCCTTCAGGGGCAAATGCACCCACATGGTATCGTCTGTAGCATGGCAATTCCTTTTTTTATTTTAACAGAAAATTATTATTTATCTGACAAAGTACAATTTTTTATCCTACATATATGAATAAACAAGCACTATGTTTCTCTTGGGGCAGAGAAGCTGGTTAAATGAATCAGAAAACCCTGAAAAGATTGCCTACCCTCAGTCCATCAGCTACTGGACAATTATTCAAGGCCCAGCTGTAAGAAAAACAGATGGTGAGTGAGCATTAGTAACGTGGACTTCTTTTCACTCATGCAGTCATAAGCAGAGGTTTTATGTTCTCACATGAAAATTGCCATGAAATAGCAGACTGAGGAACAAAATTGTGCAAGGACTCCAAATTGTAAGCTAACAGATGCTTAAAATTTTCATGAGCTAAAGTCAGATTTACTGATTTTACAGAAGACCGCAGAATGAGTACTATAAATGGCCTAGGTAAACAAAGGCAGTGTTGTCACCATAGGCTTAAACAGTGTAATCATAAAATATCAATTACTGAATTTAACTAACAAACCGGATCCTTTGAAGGCTCACTAAAGTATAAAATGTAAAAGGCACACATTTAGAACTGTAAATGCAATGGTGACATTCAGCAATTGCTATGCTTGTGCTCTGTAAAAATGGTAAACTGTATCCAGGAATTGTTCATCCATTCTAATTCTTTACACAATTTTAGCACAAAGATAATCTGTTCTAATCCTTATTCTGTTATTGACACTATTGACTACATCAATTGAAAGTGCTACCAAATAAATCAACATTGAATTAAGCCATGAAGAAAGAATGAGATAAAAAGTCTTTCAGACTCCTATAAATCATCAGATCCAGAAGCATGACATAAGTAACTGAGTGGGGAATTCAGTTTTTCTTCATAGTCATAATGCTTAAGGCCCAAATAAAATTACACTAATTTACCATGTAAGCATTAATGGAATAGCTAGGGTAGAGATGGAGGAGTTTTTGGGTTTTGTTTTGTTTTCATGGTGGATTCTTTTCATCACTGATACGAGAGCTGTACCATGAACTACTTTCTTGTTAAAAGACAGAAAAGGTTGATATTGAAGTTTCAGTTCAATTGTTTTCGATCTGTGAATGTCCACTATGAGCAATTGCTCCACTTAAGAGGAATTACCCTTTGTACAAACCACTTCACTATTTAAAACAAAACACATCTATCATCATTAAACAGGGAAAAAAAAATACCAATTTAAAAATAATGACAGCAGCACTGTACACTATGACATGGAATATTACTTGATGTTTCAAAACAATAGTTGACTTTGTTACTTTATGCAGAAAGCAACAACTAAATAATCCTATGTCCAGGCAAATAAATATCATAGGGAAATGCCAGTTAATAGGACTAAGCATCCATTAATATATGTTAAATTCCCAGTCAAGAAGCAGTCCCAAATTTGCTACAATTACTTCACGCTAGCAATTGATGTAAGCTTGAGTTCAGAAATTATTTATTGCATTTAGGCGTTGTATTAAAGAAGAAAAGATAGAACAGATTTGTTTGGCTGCTTCTAACACTATAAAATGTTATCAAATGATAATGTGAACTGCAAATCCAAGTTTCCTTTCCCTGTATCTTTAAATATTGACACAAGGTAAAATCATAACCCAAATGCATTTACACTTCTCCTGATTGTCCCTATCTTTATAATGACGCAGTAAAAACTTCCAAGTCAAAACCTCCTCTGCTCTTTTCTGCCACTGATACAGTCATTTTGGTTTTAATGTTGTTTGAAAACTCTTCCTGGATTCCTAAAGTTAGAAGCATCTTAATAAGAGATCATTCAAATAATTTCAGATCATTTCAAATACCTTAACTAACTCAGAAGCATCCTTCAGTTTTTGTTGGCTTTTTCAAGTGACTGTCTTATTGACATAGGCCTAGTTCACATGATTTATTTTCAACAGTTTAGCTTTAAATGTTTTTAGGCAAAGCATCCTATAGGTACCAACTGTTTAAAAGAAAAATCCTCAGTTCCTCACTTAGCTTTTAAAATATTATATAAATTCTTAATGTGCAAGATATTAGAGAAAATACTTAAGTTTCTAACACTGGACAAAGTAGTAGAGTACTTCTGTGAGTACACTGTGGATAACAATGTATCCATTTCTACTAAACAAACTGACCAAGCGTGTTAATTTAGCAAATAAATAATGGTCAATTTTAAATGACTACCAAAACACAGATTTTCTCCAATGGTTAACAAAGCTCCATAGAAAAACAGTCCACTCATGGCTACATAAATATTTATTGACAGGAAGACTTGTTTGGCTATCTTGAGAAGAACATAATGACTTTTAGTGTCTTTCAGAAAAGAAATATATCCAGTTATAAAACCTAAATGTGGCAGAAAACATATTTAGCAGATACACACAAAAATGAAGATTTTTTTCCCCCCCAGATTCTAAATAGTTAAGTTAACTGAGGGAAAGCTCGGTTTTTAATACAGATGTCTGAATCCATTTTAATTGAGGTGCAAGTGAGCAGACATATCTAAAGTGCAATTTTGAGAGGAAAAAAACCACTCTACTTGATAGGTTGATGTAATGTCTATATAGTGCTGGTCACAGGCAGGGGAATCACTAGTTAAGTTGCCACATAAAGCTTTTAGGTTACCAGTATTTAAGATCAATTGACACATTTCTAGAAGTTTGACTGAGATAAAGATATTTCCACTAATCATACAAAACAATTTCTAGCAGTCCTACAAAAAATATCAGCTATGGGAAAAACAGAAACAAAAAAAAATAGGTAGACTGTCACGGTGAAACTTTACCAATGTTTCTCAAATATATATGAAGCCACTTCCTACCTTCTTCTACTTAAAACCAGAACCATGTTTGACTTGTAGATAATATCACCACAGTACTATCTTTCTGCCAGAATGGATTTCAGATAAAGTAACATAGTTTCTAAAGAAATAATTAAACAAATACATAATAAATAATATCTGAATTAAGATTATAACTATTTGACTCTAGGAATCCAGAAAACTAGAATGTCAACCAGCAATTGAAAGAAGCAACAAGCACAGAATTTTGAACCTGCCACAGTTATCATCAGGAATTCAGATGACTGTTTAACTTACATGTAATTGTGATTACTAGAGGCAGAATGATTCTAAACTGACAATGAGATTAACCAGAGGAGAAAGCCAACATTGTTTTTTTTTAAAGAAAAGATACTTTCAGTGTGGTAGTTAATCCACTTAAAGAGTTAAAAATTATCCGCTAGATATAGCGCTTTGTAAAGTGCATTAGCAATCACTTCTCCTCTTTCTCTCAAATGGAATAGGTGGAATCGAATTCACTGTTTTAAAGTAATTATTAGGGTTGCACAGTTTCTTAAACCTCAAAGCAGTGCCATACTATAGATGTGTTAGCATAATGATACTGCAGTAGCTCACAGAAGAAGGTTATTATGGCATCTAACCTCATCTCTCTGTTATCTTTTATCAGCTCCTTGTGTGGCCATGTTGACCTCTCACCTTAATTCACATTTTTCTTTTCAAAAGCTGGATCTTCAACGTACAAACTGTTGTTTGGCAAACTCAGACGAACAAATACAACAAAATACAGGAGTACATTTGGTATACAACCACTAAGTGCACACAAGTCACACTGTATCATTAAAGCTGATCTATAAATGTCATTTCCAAAACGGATCCAGAATACAGAACTATGAAGAACATAGATTTTAGTTATGACATGCAATTTATTTAAATATTAAATACATCATATTTATCTGATGCAAATTTTAATTGCAGGCGTATGAATCCCTCCCACATACATGTATAATCTAGGGCGTATACAAGAATCTTTTATTATGCACTCCCATGCTGTAAGTCAGAAATGGTTTATACTACAGTACTGAAGAAAAAAAGCTACAGAAGGGTTTATATCCTGCAAAATACCTGAGTTCTATTCTTTCAGCAGTAATAGAAAACAAATACTCTGAAATGAAAATAAGCTTGAAATCTATTTTGTTTAATCTTTAGGAACAAAAAGAAATACTGTACAACATCTTTCAGGCATTTGTAAATACAGAAATAAAGTTAGAGACTGTTTCATCAAAGTCAATATGCATATAAACTATTGTAGTGGAAGTTGGAAGAAATGCCCCTATTTGTTACAGTAGGCACAGAATTTTTTTCCATGAAGTTTCAGCAGAAAGTGACAGAATAAACACGTTAAATAATTTTTTTTTGCATGATAACATATTTCTGTTTTGGCTCTACACACTTACTAACTGATTCTCTATAATGGTGGACTCAGTTATAAAACAGAGAGGTAGAATACACTTATGATTCCAAATACTAGTTTAAAAAAGAATGTGTTATTATTGTTATTTATTTCATGTTATAACAGAGAAAGGGTACCAAACAGCAAACAATTTGAGGAGACAGATAAGTGGAAATACTTTAAAAAACTAAAAGCAAAAATGCTAAGAAAATAATTTTTAAAAGCATAATAAAAATGGACCAGAAATTGCTATAATTTTGCTGATATTAGAACATTTTTTACAACCCATTCCAATACATTTCAGTGACAGAAGTATTAATTCTGCACAGATATAGCTCTATAAATATTGTTTCCTTTTTCCTTTTTTTTTTTTTTTAAACTAAAAACTGATTGATTTTAATCAGCAGCGTCTTTCATCACAGACTTAAAATTCCTGGCTTCAAACAGGGCTTAAACAAAATTGCCATTGGGCACATTTACATTATAAGTATAATTTATGCCTGCAAGTGAATAAAGAGCAGTCCTTTATGGCTGAAACTGTGCTACAGTATCCACGAGAAATGCAGTCAAAGTACTGTGTTAAATATCTATAAACAGCATCAATAAAGAAATTGCAAAACAAACAAACAGATAAGATATGCAAAGGCTTGATGCCTCTACTCACTCTCACCATTCTTAAGTGCAGGCACAACATTCACTCCACACAGTGGGAGACATTTATACAGTCTATTCACACAAAAAATATCTCCAAGATTACAAATCCCCCAAACGATGCTGACAAAGCAGGCACTATAGGAAAGGAAAAAGTTAAGCAAACTTACCTGCTGTAAGTACATAAAAGTCAAGGCACAGGAGAGCTGGGGACACATGCCCACATTCGGCAGTGCCACGCAGGTTGCACCCGTAAGGGGATGCTGCATGGTGTTGCTCTGAAGTCTACGTAGAACAAGTGAGGGGGCTTGCATGCAAGCACGTTTGCCCTATCTTGTCACTACGGTTTTTTTCTTCCTTTTGATTATTTAAGTAAGAAGGAGTATTTCTTGAATGCCTGTTTCCCCCCAGCGCTAGATCCCTACATTCGTTTGTCAGCTAAGGCAACTTGGTAGATTTAAACTACGAATTTTTAACAGAGAGGAAAAAAAGAAGACACAGCCTGCAGCCTATTGATGAGCAAATGGAACTTCCTCAATGACAGAGAGCTGAAGCTTGTCTCACAACAGTAGCTGCTGACTAGGAGAGAGAGAGAGATTGACTCAGTGAGGCTCAGTCGGCTGGTGCTGATGCTGCACAGCTTCTCATTTGTCAAATGGGTCCTAGGGCAGGGTCTTTACCACTCACCAAAATTCAAATACTGCATTTTAAAAATCCCTGGAGAGGATAGGGAAGGAGAGAAAGTGAGCGCGCCGCATCACAGGCATCCATGAGATCTGGGCAATTAGTGTCATTGCCCAGCTGGGACTGAATGCCTGTTATGATTCTGCACGCACACATACACACTCACACAGACACTTTTTTCCACCCCCCCCCTCCCAGGACTCACACCTGACATAAAAAGGGCTTTCCCCTTCTAAGAACAAAAGTATGAAGCACAAAGTGGGGAAGGGAAAGAATCTTGGCTAGTCAAGAGGATTATGGCAAATATGGCGTGCTATCAGTAAATGAGCTTTTTTTAAAATACTAATTAATTGAATATCTATGTTTCATTCACCACCTAGTTTCCTAGAGAAGCCTATAAAAGCATTACAGCGAAACTGAAATATCTGTGTAACCACTGCAGCAGAAACACTAGGAATGAAACAAAATTCTATGGCATACTGTGTCTACTTCACTGGGGGGGAGGGGAACAGGCTTGGATAAAACCTGTATGGTAGAATTGGTCTAAACCCCATCTCATCTGAAATTACAAATGTATTGCACATTGTATAGTCAATCTGTTATAAAGGACTGCCCTATCAGGTTACATGGAAAAATTACATTTGCAATTTTCAGAATTTAATGTTTACTTTTTACTTTGAGAGTGATACCTCAAATTAGTATTCCACTCTTGCACGCTTTTTCTTTTTCCCTCCTTTATTTTATGGAGTAATAATTATTCATTAGTAGATCTAGTTATTCTTTATGTAATAAAGTAGGATGTGACCTGCAAATCAAATAATTTATATTACAGCTTGTCCTTGAGGTCCTATATTACAGGTCTTTCCCCCCCTCCCCTTAGTTACAACTCAAGTATAATAGAAGATACTACAATTTTTAATTAGAATTTGAAAAATGAATTAAATATTCATTCTTCAGGAAAGAAGGTCAAACCTCAAAGCAGCACCTGAGGTTTTGAAGGGGTTCCTTTTAAAAGACTCTGCAGAAGATTTTAAAATTACCTAACTCCCACAAAAACACATTTTAGATCAAGAGTTTAACGTTAACAACAAGAAATAAATAACCCACATTCAAAAGAAAGCTATTTCATCAGCAGGACAACCGTTTTGATACCAAGATCTAGCCTTAACAAGTAGTAATAGTCACTGCTTAAATGGAAACAGATACAAAACATGTCACTGCAACTCAGGCACTGTATTTAAAAAAACAGTCTTTTCCATTCTACATGTGCACACACATACCTGCACCCACACAAGCTTCAGAGACTGATTTAGATCCACTAAGTCTTCTTCATGCAAAAGTGAAAATTTTCCAGCAGAATCAGTTATTACATAATTTTCTTTCTCAAAAGCAGCCAATGCAAAAGAATCAATGTATTTAGAACTCAGCAATCAACACCAAACCAATCATGCACAAATTTACTATACAGGGATTGGTTTTGGTTTAGAAAATATCCATGCTTTTGCAGTTTATCGTGGGCTGTTCTACTAGAACAGCCCAAATACAGAACAGCACAGATTATCGCAAAAATCCCAAACCCAAAATCAAACAAGCAAAACCCCCTAAAACAAACCACCACCAAAAACCCAGCACACGCCACAGAGCAGGAGAGAGCGAGAAGGAGAAATGAACCCTCTGTATGTCCCTTTCTTTTTTCATTCTTTCTCTCTGCCTTAAGCAGTCTCCTGTTCTGACAGGACTATGTCATGCTTTTCTTCATTCTCTATTTTTTTTTTACCTAGCACAGAAAGGCTGTATTTTGCAAATGCCCTAAGCTGATAGAATTTTCCCTTCAGCTCATTTTCATATGAAATACCATAAATAATACATAGTACTTTAATAAGACCTTATAAGAATGTTTAATGAAAAACAAATATGTTATGTAAGGAGGCAAATAACCAACTTGTTCCACATTATGTCAAAATCAAAGGCAGCATTCTTCCTAGCCAAACAGTTTGGAACTATATAAGTCTATCCAATTTCCCAAAGTGAAGTTCTGGAACATGGCGATGATCAAACAAAGTTTCTTCTGTCTGTTGCACTATTTTACAGCTAAAAGGACATCCATAAAACAGATTAAACACTTAGAAGCAGTGTGTTGAACAATTACTTCAAGAGAGATTTGGTAATGTAAATGTAGCTAATATTAAAAGTAAATTTCTCATAGGTCTTTTAACCTTAATCTTCACCCATTTCAAAGAAAGGAAAATATGACTGACAAATACTATGACTTCTATTAATTCCTTAGATTTGTACACTCATATTATTAAAAAACATCAATGTTTTAACTATCCAAATCATATATACACAGAGAAACAATAAACATATATTATCAAATCAGGTAAGAGGCCTAAAATAGAGACAGAATTCATAGAATGGTAGGGGTTGGAAGGGACCTTTAGAGATCATCTAGTCCAATCCCCAAATTCTTTAGCCTGATATACACTACTTTAAGAGATGCAGGGGAAAGTAGTTACCAATTTTCATCCCTTCCAAGGAAAACTTGTCACAATGTCTAAAAAGAAAAATGGTAACAAAATGTGCTTTATTTTCACAAAAACAAAATCAATGTGTCTTCTTTAAAGCCATGTCCTTGTTTATACACACTCTGCTACCAAATTCAACCCATTACTCATAAGCACATTCCAAGTTATGGCTGTATATGCAGTAAATACCACCACAAATTTGATGAAGGTACATGAATGACTGTACACAACCTGACCTTCTGTCTTCATGCAGTGACAACTTTGCTGTAGCTGCTATGCAATTTCTCAGCTTCCACACCATCAACATCACATCTGCAAACAACTTGATTTTTCCCTTATTCTACAAAAAAACCCCAATGTGTGCAAAGCCCACTTTACCTACAGCATTTGACTTCTTCCAGTTGCCTTAGCGCTGCTCTGTTGGGTCTCTAACTGAACTCAGCTCACACTCAGCTGCTGGGATTAACCATTAGATATCAATTAACAAATACTACAAACCTCTTTCAAAACAAAAGGAGGCTACCAATCTATACAACCCAAACCAGCCTCTGTGGGAGTTCAATTAGAAATGTAGAAATAAAAAGTTCTTACACCGTGATAATAGATCCATCCTAGGTGCAGTATCTACACCACCGTGAGAGGCAACATTGCCTTTTCCAGTCTGTTTGGATTGTTAGTTTTAAGGTATATAGCACAGGCAGAGAGGGTGAAGATATGCACTGACTCCTCACATTCAAGGAGGCTGCCATTTAAAAACTGACAACGGGAAAGTGTTGATCAATCTTGAATATGCAAGTAAAAACACAGAATCAAAGCAAAAAGAACCAATAGCAACTCTCGTGCAGCTAATATACAAATAAAAATCCAGTCTTTTCTTTACAATGCATTTGTCTATTATTCTTATAACATGTTCCATTTAAAATCATCCCCTCAATCTGTTGTGATCCATAGTCAACTTTAACTTCTCAAAACTGAAGTTCAAATTTCACATCTACAAACATTCCATATAAAAGTTAACCTTTAGAATTATCACAGCAGACTGCCTAATCAGTCAAACCTTTTCCATGGAATAAAAAAAGATCTAAAAAGATCCACCTGCAAGACCACACATCATTTCACACTTCAAACTTGTCTTAGCAGTATCCTACACTAACAAGCTTATACATATAGAAGACATACAGTATTATAAATACTGTATGCTTCTGGACATCAAGCATTTAAAAACATAAATCACAACTGCATATTAAATTATCCATGTGAAGGACATATTTTCTTTTCAATTTTATAAAATTGTTGATGTAGTATAAAAATAGTTCAGGCAAATGTTATAGAAGCTAATAGTAGTGCTATCATTTCTCTTAAATACTTCTTTTCTAACACCACATGAAAAAAATAAGTCCCAAGACTTGAAATCAGGAAAAGTAGCATATTTATGAGCTTAAAAATGGAATGTTTAATTTTGACAAATCACTAGCAATCATCGACATCTTTGCCTTAATTCCACATTGTACTTTATTTCCCTACATTTATGTTTTATGCTTTTATTTAAAAAATAAACTAGGGAAATGTTACTGATGGTTTAAAATAATTTTTGTCAAAAAGACTAAATAAAAGAGTTTTCCTCAATTCTTTTCAGGTACTGGGTGATGTGTCCTTCTCCCAGTGATATTTTCTTGTCATGAAAATCTCTATTTCTAATTTAAGGTTTCTGTTAAGATTGCTCTTCTTTACTAGGACTTTGCACAAAGATCAAGACATTACAGAGGCTTATGCTTACCCTAGGCAAGTAAGAATCACTAATTTTCTGTTTCTGTTAAGCACTGTGGTATGTCCATTTACTTCTCCAGTGTTTCATACCTAATGCTTGCAAAGATTGTGGTACAGTTAACCTCTTCTGCACCAACACATAAGCGTTCAATAGAAGCTATCTAGATTTTTCACAACATAGGGAGACAAGAGCCCTTACTCTCACCGTGGTGAAGGTAATAAGTAAATAAATATATAATTTAAAACTTGTTCAGCCCTTAAAGAGTCAGAGACACATACAAAACAGATGTGTGTTACTTGACAGGTCTTCTTTTTTTGCCCTACAGTATCTGGATACTTTGTGAAAAGCACGAGCAGCAGGGACAGGGGGGATGGGACATCTAAAAAGCTACTCTTGATTCAATTTTGTGTGAGTTTTTCAGCAGTTGATCTAAATATCACCAAATATATACCACCATATCTCAAAATCACCCACCCCAACCTTCCATACACGCCCCGTATTGACTCGTGCCGTTTCCCCGTGGGCAGCGAGGTTCGCGTCGCAGGCAGGAGCGCTCCGGCCCCGCAGCGCCGTACCGGCACCTCCACCTAGCGGAGACGCCGCTCGCGTCAGCCGCCGCTCCCGCGCTCCCCGCACGGCTGCTGCAGGCGGCTCCGCGCCCGCTACGCCGTCCGCGGGGCAAACCACGGGCAGGAAAAGATGTGTCCTACCGGGACACGCTTGTCTCAAAAACATATGCCTACGCCTAACCACAGCTGTGCATTCAAAGCACAGGACGAGGTTCCAAAGCACCTTAAATCTGTTTGGGATCGCCCTTGCTCTCTACACGTTCTTACCCACTTTTTTAGCATTGGCACAAATGGCTCTGCTGCCAAATTGGGAAAGACAGCAAGGCTGGCAATGGAAGTAGCTCGTTGCCCAAAGCTACAAGCAGCACTGCCTTAGCAAAGGAAGGCCCATGCTCTACAGAGCAGAAGCAGTGAGTGCAGCAGCCCTCCTCATTTAGGAAAGTTTAACATTATGGGTAACTATATTTTTAAGGAAAAAAAAATGGTTCATCTAAACTGTTACCCTGAGCATACAGAAGCAGCAGGGAAACACACCCAAGAAGGTGAAATGGAAACCTGTGCAGCAAAACCTTTTATCAATCCCACCCCCACCTCACCTAGCACAATGGTTGCACGTGCACTTCAACGTTTCATTTTCAGGAGCACAGGGTGCTGTCACCCACCATGCACTACTGTCACAGCAGTAAATAAGCATTTTTTGGTAGACTAGTACAAGCCTGCTTCATCAAAGAGCCACTTCTACACTAGGGTCCACCTATAACTGCCACTTCATTTATTCTTAATACCATAACGTTAGCAAGATGACATCAGTGGGTCATGCGTAGTGTTGTCTTCCCATATCTTATTAAAAAGCATAACAACTCTTTTTGTTGTTGTTGTTAAAAAGGTAATATATAAAATGAATGAGCATCAATCACAGTACACTTTAAGTAGCTTTAAGTTTCAGTATATAGGATGAAAGGGCTACAAACTACTCAGGAAAAAAAAGGTCTGCAGTTTTAGATAAAGTGATGAAGCCTACCTTTGCCTGCTGCCACTGTGGGCTCTTTGGTAAGTATGAGATAGAAGAAACTGAAAGCATTTGAACACACAACATCTTTTCTGCTTTCTTATATAGACACAAGTCACTTGCACTACTACAATTTCTATTTTGTTCATCTCTAACTCAATTGAAACAAAAGTTTTCACAAAATTCATTAATCAACAGGAGTTCGGCCCAGTTTTTTGCTTCTTAATTGACATCCCATTGCACACTTTGCTACTGTTATGAAATCACCAGAAAATTTAGCTTAGAGTGCAAAATAAGTAGTAGAAGCCCATGAATTTAGAGGCTGGTTTTTGTGATAGTAATACAAGTTAAGAAAACCCCAACCAAACAAAACACCACCAAATGCAGTTATGAGTACATTGTAGAGCAGCATAAACACAGCTTGCTGAAGTTTTAAGGTGGTGTGAAAGATTATTAAACTCAACAAAAAAAATAAAAGAAAGTAAACTATCAGAAGTAGAATAAATGATATATTAATTATACTATCATGTAAAGGTTGTATCTTTTCTCTGTAGGAATTAAATTAACTGGATGTCAGCACAGTTTCCTTCTACAATGAAACCACTTCTCCTTTTATTATTCTCTCTACAGCTGGATGTCTCCTATACTCTGCCTAAATCTAAATCCACCAGACTTAGTCCACAATGCAGCAGCTCATTTTAATGTTTAACAGCTAAATGTTAGCATGCTCATGTATCAACCAACAAATCCTCCATTAACTGCAGCTGAATCAGTCTCCGCTTTCCCTGTCCTTTGCTTGCAGTTTACAGTCTGCCCACTTCCTATGAGTATATGATCCCTCCAGTGCAATGAACAACACCTCCACGGCTCTCCAGAGGACTTAAATTATCATCTACCAGTAAACCTCAAAATATTCCTTATCACTTTGACGCTATCCCATAAGATGGACTGTCAGTTTTAAATTTAGCTCAAATACTCTTCAAAATCTCACCCTTCAACTCCAATTCTTTCTTGTGGCTTTCAATCTTACTTTCAATTAAAACATCTTAAAATTCTTATGGTCAAGCCCAAAGGGTTCTAATTAAATACTCGTCTTCATCTGAAGAGAGAAAGCTGAAGCTCAGGGGAATTTAAACAGAGGTTTTTGTAGCTTTGAGCATCAGTATAAACTGAAGAACTACCAAGGCTTTCCAAAGTAGCCAGCTATATGCTCTCCAAATGACCGTTCCAGCAGGAAGACGTCAGATGCCATGACATAACCTCACTCCTATGCCAGAATCTGAGGAGAAAGGTTAGTTATTTTGCAGGGTTTTAACTTAAAAATTTTGGCACTATATAATCCTGCAGAATTACAGGCTTTGGCAGAAAGGCAGCTTTGCATATGGAATTGATACAAAGCTGCCTATACAGGCCTGCTTATTAAGCCTTGAAATAAAGACATACTGTATGAGAAAGTTCCATTTTATATAGAGTCAATATTATGTCTCTTTCCCCCCCCCCAGTTTATTCTATCTGCTGTTTTGAAGGAAGAAGCTGCTTCTTTCTAACCAATTTTTTTTTCCCCTGAGACCTTCATGGATCCTGTCCTCTCCATATTATCTTTCCATTCACTTCACTAGTGTAACCTCTATCAGGACTGTTCACAAAGTTGAACATCAGCTCCATCCTCTCTTCACTCTCCAATTGGTATTTTTTATCTTTTCCTACTTCAATTGATAAGGTGTCACATTCAACATCTCCAAGTCTTCCTTTTCCTCGACTGATAACTAGAGTCTGCAGATTCTTCTACAGGATTCTCTAGAAGTTGTTTGCTTTCATCAACAACAATCAAACATTGCCTTGTTATGGTAGCCATCCTTCACCTCTCCTAGGTGTAATTCCTCCCTCTCTGATCTTCTTTCATTCAATGAAGTCCACACTGCTAACACTGAATTCACTCTACTTTTTGCCTCTGCTGCTTTTTGGCTCTGTCACCACATCTTTTGCTTT
Organism: Colius striatus; assembly: GCF_028858725.1. NCBI lineage: Eukaryota > Metazoa > Chordata > Aves > Coliiformes > Coliidae > Colius > Colius striatus. The sequence continues at coordinate 4,211,997 of NC_084761.1, read as the reverse complement.
CTGCATAAAATTCAAGTTTTTCATCCTCTGGGGTTCAGATCATTCGAGATCTGTCATAAAAATCTACTTCTGTTGAATTTTTACATGTGAATTACCTGATATTCCTTAGTTCTGCTAAGATCCCTCTCAATATTCTCTCTCACACATCTACAACCAGACTACATCTCCATGCTCTCCTTATGCATCAAGCAACCTTTCGTTTTAGACAGGACATTCACCTCCTTTTAAATACAAATATTTCTAAAAAGGATAGCTCAAAGCATAGAAGTCATATTGCATGTGCATAATATAATGTGCAAAATGTTAATGCTGAGCATTTTTTAACAGAAATACACTGGACACACTCAAAAATGCATTCCACATCTTCTGTTAAGCCTGACCACAGGCATAACGAGCAACAAGCAGTACTTGTCCAACTGCCCTATTACTCCAAGAATCTTCCAGTCATGAGACACAAATATCCTCACAAATAAAAAGAAAATATATACTTTAGTTTCTTTATACGTCAGTCTTAAAAGTTCTAGTTTGTTTAAAAATTCTAGTTTGTGGTGGTCTTTTAAAAATGAAATTTTGGCCTCAAATTGCAATTAACAAAACCCCAGAGAGACACAGTTCACATTTTTCCTTGTCACTTGATGCTCACAAAGATTCCCCTCTTTCCAAACCCATTCATGCTCACATATTTTGAAGAAAAATAAAGCAAAAAATTCACATTTTAGAAAAATTCTCTCTGAAATGTTCCTATGCATAGAAGTAACATTTTCTCATTGCTTTTCCTGAATTATATTAGCCTACTAGTTTTATGTTTAAGAAACTGTGGGTGTATCTCTTCCTTTAAAATTTTAGAATTTGGTCATGAAAGTAAAAATAATTTCAAGGCAAAATTTAGCAACATTTATATTTTTAACACTGAGAAAAAAAGAAAAAAAGAAAATACTTGAACTGAAGAAAATGTCCCAGAAAAACCAAAAATAAATTACTCCTAAATTTAACTTAGTGGCTCCGAATTGGTTTTATAGTTTCTAACCTGCTTTTACATGGTATGTCCAAAGACTCCAGATCAAATAATAATTCAGAAAAATAATTCAAAGAAATTAGTTTTTTGTTTAATTTCAACCATATAAAAACTGAAGAACATATTCTATAATAGCTTTTCTCTTTTGTTAAGTAAGTACACATTGCTTTATCATATCTCAATACAATATCATAGAATGAATACAGTTGGAAGGCTCCTTTAAGATCAAGTCTAACCACTAACTTCACACTGCCTGGGCCATCACCAAACTAAACCACATCCCTCAGCACATAAATCAATATGGCATGGGTTTTTTTTCATTAATAACATCACCAAACCCCCCCCAAGAAAATTAACTAAGATGAGGTAATGAACAACTGCTTTTATTTGTATGTAGTCTTTTTTTGTAAACCTGAAGGATACATCAAATTTAGCTGCTCAAGAGCTCTGAAACAGTTAAAGAATATGTCAGGGAGGTCATATAACACACATACACAAAGTGCCTCTACATAGGGTGCTAAATGTGTTCTTAAAAATAATATGAAAGCATACTGTCTCAATGCTTCCCAGTATAGTATCCACTTGCTCACATATACAGAGAAGACATTTTATCCTAATTTAATTCTCCAACTTAGCATTTTCTAGCTTAACCCACCAAACTTCTCTGCTGTGAAAGGCTTCTCTATGTCTACATCCCCAGAGCGCAAAAGGAGCAGAAACGTTACTATTATTAGGCCAGACAGCTAAGTTAAAGCTAGCAGGGTTAAGCTTGTGCTTTCCTCTCAGTGGTGCTAACAGACATGTTTCCATAAATAGTCAGGACACAGTATACTAGTGATCTTCTCCAAAACACATGCTCAATTTCTGCTCAAAGGCAGAAAAGAATACATCAGATAACCTTCTTAATTAACAAATACCTTATTTAAGTAATGGTATGAAGGACTGACAAGTAGAGATAATACCATGCTTTTGGAGTGGTTGTTCAAAACAACACAAAACTAAGACTTTACAAGTAACTTATCTCTTTAAATTGTTACTATATCCACAAAGCACAATCATAGAATAAACAATAGCTTGTGTCTTATCAGAGAGGTGAAGTTAAAATTTAAAATTAACTCAATAAAATCTCCAAATTATTCACATCACCTACTACCATACCTGTTCTTCCTTATGACTAAACACAGCGTAATGCAAGTTTTGTTCAAACCTCTGGCCTGCCCCCTGCACCTGCCATCACAGGTGCCAATTATGATGAAGATACCTCTGCTCCAGGAGACTAATTGAGGCCAGACGTGAATTTCAGGCAGGCCACTAAACAGCCATCAGGTGCTAACACTAGGTCTCAGTGAACATAAGCCAGGTGACCTATGCACAAAGGGTTTCACATCTAATTACAAAGTGTTTAGTGCCATCCAGTTTCCTGAAAGTGAACTCTTTAAAAAGACAGAGCATATCTCACTGTGTACATAATAACCTTTGTGCTCCAGAGACAATCTCAACCCTTATTAAGATGTAGCCTGTATCTTACTGTATCAGCTAAATTATGTTTATAATAGATGCAGTTTTAATACTGGATCTGAAATTTTTACTAGAAGCTGCTATTATTGGTACCAAAATCACATACCCTAATTCTGATATTACTGGGATGTAATAATCTTACGTATCAATAAAATGGTAAAATGTCAAGTATTTGAACTATCTTCACTGGAATACAGAGTAGTTAAAATTAGATGCAAGGACTCATTAGTAATCCCTAGATGCAGTAACTTCTGTTGTGTGAGATAAACAAACAGCGGAAAACCAAAAGCAAGGCTAACTAAAATCAGCAGCTAGACCACAAATAACAAATAGTAAAAAGTCTGAAGGATTGTTCCATCCTCCATTTATTGGGAATCAGACTCACTGAAAGTAGTAGAAGTCTGAATACTCAGTGAATGCAGCCTTGGGCTCTCAACACAAAACACCTGCGCTGCTGTAACATGCTTCTCAAGGGTTTGGTGATCCATTTCAAGTTAAAATACATTTTAAAAGTCTCATTTTATCAGTTTCTGCAATAAAATATTACTAAAATAAGGGGCAACAGCAGGACTGGATAATCATTTACATTTTACAATTTACATTTACATTACTGATTCACACCACCCCTCCTCAAACAATTTCTCTCAATACAAACTCAAAAGTGAGTTTCATTTACCCATCACACTTAAATATCTCAGAAGCTATGCTGAAAAGCCAATATGATTTTCAAGAAAAATATTATTGAAAGAAACACAGTTGAAAAAGCAAATTTTAACATTCTTATTTACTTAGCTCTTGCCAAAATAATTAAATTGCCACAAAATAGACTTCAGGAAAAAGACAGCCTTACTGCATAATTCATAAGCCATTTTAATCTGGTTATGACTATCAGATTCTCTACAAATATGCTTTTAATGAAAGCTTAACAAAAATCGTTGGTACTTAGGGATTTGTGACATGTATTACAGTTAAAACAATACACCAAACCCCACCCTATGGCCTCTGTAATGGCATATGATATTAATATAAAGAAAACTTATACTCCCTCCTTCAAATCATAAACAAACTGCAAATGCTAATACTGATGCTAATTTACAAATGCTAAAATTGATCTTAGTTATTAGGTTCTCCCTAATATTTACCTTTGCTCAAAAACATTACAGGCTGAGAATATTTGCTCAATTCTGAGAGTGATCAAGACCTCATTTATTCCATTCAAGCTAAACCCAAAAAATTTGATCAACAAAATGGAGCTGTTAGGGTTTAAATTAGAACTAAACACAAGGTTAGTCCCAGTTGCTGAAGCAAAAACTATTTTTCACTACTTTTATTTTTTTTCAAATATACCTTCCCCTAAATGATTTTATATACTGACATGTTCTCATATAAAGTATACTGACAAAAATATATCACATACATCACAAAGTCTGTGAACTGAATACTCAAAGCTCATGAAATGCCAAAACTAAGTTTATGTGAATTCATACATCCTGATTACTTCATTATGTACATCTTTCCCACACACACCTTCACCTTCTCTCAGTCAATGCGGAATTACACAGTCAACATAATATGTCTCACTGAAATGACTGAATCATAAAATAGGAAGGTTTTGGTTCCTCATCTTCATTCTTTTGTTTTGTTTTGTTCCAGCATGCATCCCTGCTCAATGGAAACAGACACTTCTGTCCTCTACAAAGCTTCAGTGTCAGCCAGAGGGAACCAAAGAAAGAACAGGCCCTTCTCCAGCCTGGCCCGAAATCTCTCACACAAACAAGCTTGCAGGCCACAGGAATTAGGCAGAATCAATGGAGACAGCCTGTGTACAGTTACATGAATCAGGGTCAGAACAGGCAGCTGTTCTTAGAGGACTTGCACACACAGCCTGATCTGTACCAGAGTGCGTGAGATGCTCAAAAGGTGCAAAATACTGAGATTTTAACCACTAACTTCTCTAAGGTTAGTTACTCAGTTAACTATAGGTGTTAGCTAAATTTGAGCAAGTATTCAGACTGATTGTATAAACTCAAATATTTTAAAAAGTTTAAATTTATCAAATCGAGGATGAATTCACATTTCTGGACACAATCGAAGTGTTGCAAATCCGTCACTGATTGGTGTGAACTATAGACAGCTGGAATACCCTCAGCTCAGCTCTCTCCACCTATGGCTCTCAAAGGTTGATGTCTCTTGCTTGCTCCCTTGCCAATGGTTATTACACCACACGTGTGTCAAAATACGCAGTGGATTTCATAAGACTCATTTGGTTTTGAGTGTGAGAGGAAGCATCAACTCATTCATAACATACACACAGAAGAAAATAAAGCTAGAAAAGACATTGGTTTGCTTTGTAGTAAGAGATTTTTGTCCCAGCAGGCAATAAATCATTGTGACTGAACAACCTAAGAGTCATTCCTCAGAGGTAAAGATATGCTATTAGGTCAATAGATCCTTAGTCACAGGCATGCACCAATATGGAATAGGAAAAGCTGTGGGAACTGGGGCTGTTGAGTCTGGAGAAGAGGAGACTGAGGGGAGATCTTATTAACATTTATAAATATCTAAAGGGTGGGTGTCAGGAGGTTGGGACATTCCTTTTTTCTATAGTAGCTAGTAACAGGACAAGGGGTGATGGGATGAAGCTGGAACACAAAAAGTTCCACTTAAATATAAGAAAAAAACTATTTTACTGTGAGAGTGATGGAGCCCTGGCACAGGCTGCCCAGGGGGGTTGTGGAGTCTCCTTCCTTGGAGGTCTTCAAGACCCATCTGGACATGTTCCTATACGACCTGATCTAGGTGAACCTGCTTCTGCTGGGGAGTTGGACTGGATGATCTCTAAAGGTCCCTTCCAACCCCTACCATTCTATGATTCTATGAATAGGTTAAGAGTTGGTAGGCCTTGGGCTTCAAAAAAAAGCAGACACCTTCACAGAATTAAGGAACAATCCTGAATCTACATTTAGACCTTGATAATTCTTGTTATTCCTTCTGTAACACCACTGGGGATATGTCCTTCATATACACTCCAAACAGCTTCTCATTCATCATTGCAGTTACATCAAATGAACTTTTTACGTAAAGACAAACAGTCCCACTTAATCTTGTTCTAACTACACGTTTTCTTTGCCTGTACAGTCAAATAGCATGAATTTTATGAAGTACTTTTTGAACACTGTGCAAAAGGAATACCAGAGTATCAAGTAAATATGTACCCTGAGTAATGTCTCTTTAGCTATGGAATGCACAAAGCTGAATAATGATGAGTATTAATGATTATTTGGTTGGAGTTTTTATTTACTATTAGCTAAACATTTTATTATTGTATTTTAGTTTTAATTCCACTAAAATGTTCTGCTTTTTGTTTCATAACAGTCAACATTTGAGAAAACATTGATGGTTGTGTGATAGAAGCAATAGTGGTAATGTACCATAAGTATCAATCATTTTTTTCTTGAACATGTTAACTGTATAATGGTTAGTTGCCTTCCAGAACTGTAAGTTTTATTTATTTCATTTGAAAAGATTTGGAATGTATATTTTGGGATCTGCAATATAGAAGGTGCTTTTCATTGTATCTCCTAGAAATGTTCCTGGGAAGCATAATAATGTTTCCCCCTAAATACTCTCTATACACTTGGGATCATCGTAACAGCTTTGGTTTCATTATTTGTAAATCATCTAAGTTAAAAAAACCCCAAAACACACCAAAAAACCCCAGAAAAAAAAAAGAAAAAACATCCAGATGCCTCTAAGGATATATATTAGTACGAATATTTTTCTCTATTAAAAAATTGATTTCTGCATTTATATAATTTTACTGTAGTTAAGAACAAAGCTGATGTATTGAAATTGTATTCATTAACTACAACCTAGATACCTGACTAGGACTGAAATAGATAGATAATCTCTATAGGATTATCTAACCTTAAATGCACAAATGACACATCATATATGTAATTATGAAAAAAAACACCCATGAACTGAGGCAAAATTCATTGAAAATGTATGCCCTGACACAGAATTCACAGCTGGAAAATACATTCATTTTCCTGTTTAAACAAATATTGCTTCTCAGTATGATAACCAAAAAGAAAAGCTGTATTGCATGACAAATATACATGTTTTGGCACTGTACGTTGTCTCAGCCTGCATATATCACATTCACTACTATGGCTTAGGGAGAAGAGAATGGGTTAGCTATATGGTTTAATGTGTTGATGTCTCTTTGTCCTTTTCCTCCCTGGGTAAGATGAAAAATGATATAATTCACTTTCATTATTAATAATGAATGCCTTTCTTGTTGAGAGTCCTTGCTACCAAGTAAGTAGCCTTGAACTTTAATCTTTGTGATTCAGGGTTCCTGCTCACATGGAAATCGACCAAAAGGATCACATAGGAGAAACTTAATTTCTATAGTATTGGTTATATTATTTTTATAGGGTTTTTTTTAATAGAATGTCTTGGCTATTTTTTTCCACGCATGTATTTGGTAACATGAGAGACAGACTGGGGAAAGCATGATGTAGCCACTTATTGCGTGGCATGAAAACAGGCTCTTAGTGATTTCTAAAACACAACACTGAACCAAAAGTTGATCTGAAGTGATTTTCCTCTGTATTGTTATCCCCAGAAGTTACACAGCCCTGACATTCTTAATAGTACTTAGAAATATGTCAAATTCCAGTTGTCCCTTTTGTGTTTGTGTATATACACATATACACATTACAATTAGAGATGTATTTAAAAAATATTCTAGGAGATTCAAACATATACCTAAATATATTATTACACTTCATTACATACATTAAACATCATCTAGTAATACTATGTGACTTTCTTCTATTTTCTTAGTCTGCTAGCAAGAATTGCAAGAAAATTTAAGATGATGAGTCCTTTTTGACTGACATTGTATCTCATATTAAAGAGTTGCTTTCTTTCCTTTCTCAGGTATCCTCTGTCCTCAAAAGTTTTAATTATTTCTAAAATCTGTTCCAAATCTCAAGGGTTAGCTTGGTAATAATAACAAAACTGATAATAATTATTAAAATGCTTGTGTTTCCCTGTCTCTTATCATAGAATCATAGAATGGTAGGGCTTAGAAGGGACCTTCAGAGATCATCTAGTCCAACCCTCATGCCAAACAGGTCCACCTAGATCAGGTCACAAAGGAATGTGTCCATGTGGGTCTTGGAGACCTCCACACCCACCTTGGGCAGCCTATTCCAGTGCACTGTCATCCTCACAGTGAAATAGTTTTTTTCTTGATGATGTTCTTGATGGTCTAAGCCACAACAGAAGGATGGCTGAAGTTCTTTCAGATTGAAGCTGCTGTTCCAAACCAAGAATGCAACTAGGAAAAAGAACTTAAAAATGAGCAGCAGAGAACAAACTTAAATACCAACTACCAACTTACAGGCAAACCAGTTCACATTCCCTGCATTTAATTTTATTATTAAATTATATATATAGTGTAATATATATATATAGTAATATTTATTCATTTTATGGAAAACTCTGGCAAGCTTCACATTACAGTGGAGAAAACTTCGGGGGTAAGGGGCATTAGACTGCAGAGGAGGAAGGGAATGGCAGTACTAAGAGCTTTTTTTCTATAAATGAAAGTTTAAATTAAGCAAAAAGTAACAAGCTGTTGTCACAAATGATGACATAATTTCTTTATATTTAGATTAACGTAATAAATACATTCTATTGTAGATATATTACATTTAACAAAGTAAAATTAAGTTCACTAACAGTCTCAACTCAGGAGACTGTACGTTTTATTAAATAAAATTGAACATTCCTGAAATCAGCAATGACGGGCTCCTGAAATTATCAAGTAAGCTTACTATCAGATATTAGAAAAATGAGTAGCAAGACATTTCATTATAGGATCTGAGAAAATCTCTGAAAGGAATGATTCCTTAGATCTGCAACATACAGCAGTATCTGAAAAAAACTTTTTTAAGGTTTTATTGGAAGAGACATTGCTTCTTTAAGTAGATGGTATGATGACAACGTGCATTCCACAATGTCATTCTTAGTCTCTATGCTTGAACTTTCTATGCTGATCTTCTGTTGAGTTTATATTCTATCAAAGGATGCATGCTCCTTAAAAAAAATCACACAAAACCTCAGATACATTAAAAAGAACCCTTCTGATTGCATTTCTTATGTCACACACATAACTTTTAATCAGAATATTATAGTCTTTTGTTTTGAGAGAAAAAAAAAAATCAATCACCAGAACCTTCTTTTCCCTTCAGCCCCCACAAATATCCAGTGCCAATGCTTATTTAGTTACACCGTATTTTTTTTGTGTGCTATCACTACCATAAGTTAATTTAAGTTTATGCCCCATGTAATTTTAACTGCTACTTCAGTAAGAAAAACTAGTTCACTTTACATTTAGAAAGTTCTGCTTTTCATTACAAGAAAGATGCAAATCCTCAGTCATCTGCAACATCACAACTAATTTGTTAAATAGCACATAGGTATGAACAGTAAGTTCAGAGACACAAGTTCATTACTGGCAGTGAGGGAGTATAGTGCAGGGAATCACAGAATCATGGAATCAGAGAACCTTAAGGGCTGGAAGGGATGTCAAAAGATTATCTAGTCCAAACCCTCTGACAGAGCAGGATCAGAGGATGAATATAGTTATTTGTTGCCTTTATTAATTGCTAATATAGTTTGAATAATTGTGAGATACAATTTGAAAAATAAAAGTGAAATTTAAGATAATGAATTTACTCATCCCAAATCATCAAATACTTCATTATTTCAGGGCTGCCCCCACAAAATATATGCAGTCTGAAAACTACATTTTTCTCTGTAGGTTTTAAAAATGAAATTGCACAAACATATTGGAGGGTTTCCACACCTGCTGCAATATAGACAGTTGTAGTTAGGGCTGGAGAGAGATGAGGTCAGTGACAGGAAGGAAAATGTGATTAACTAATTCTCAATATGATGCCAACTCTGACCTTTGGATTCCATTTCAAATCTAGCTATCATGTTACCAAAATAATATAGTACAGGATGGATACTGTTTTGCTAATATGATATATAGATTCCTAATAGGAATTTCATCCTTACAACTAAATTACAAATATGCCAAATATGATATATTTTTATGTGCATGTGGCACAGTATTTCATAACATGCTACAGCAATTTTTTTCCCCTTGACACACAAAAAGACTGATGAAAAAAATAATAAAAGATTCAAGCTGAATTACAAGTCAGTGCTCACAACACCAGATCCCAAATGGTCATCTTTCATTAATAGATTCTTTTTGGGGAAGTATTAAAATTGTAAAAAAAACTTGCAAGAGGATATGAAATGACATTCAGTTGAGCAGTACAGTAGCAAGTTACATAGACTAATATTTGATTTTATATTAATACATAAAAGACTGGAAAAGACACTGCAGAAAACTGCAGCTTCTCCAAAATAGTATACTCCAAATGGTGGACTGTCTGTATGAAGCAATTTTTGCTGCCTTCATTGCAGAGGTGCATTTTGAAAACAAAAAACCTGATCTAGGTGGACCTGGTTTGGCAAGGGGGTTGGACTAGATGATCTCTAAAGCTCCCTTCCAACCCCCACCATTCTGTGATACTATGAAATGATAGTTTCTTTCCAAAAGTAAGCTGTGAAATATTCATTAATACATCATGTTGTTAAAAGCTAGGCCTTCTAACTCCTGGTAATGATGATGTAAATTAAAACAAAAATATGAGATTGCAACTCAAAATAATCATATATAAAAGTCACGTTTTTTTAAGCTCCCTAATTTACTGTGAATCTAAACAGACACAAGGATCTGGAGGTAGTGCAAAAGCCATCATTTATAACTTGCTTAAAAGTTGGGTTTAAGTGACTCATTATAGAGACTCATATATATATATATGTCATTTGTTCATTTCATTTTCAGGAAGGTACCTGACAGAATATAAAGTAATAGGCAAGTCCACTTTAGCCCCACTGAAAGCACCAAACAGATAGTCACGTGGCAATACTACACGTTCATTAAATGGTGATAATATAATGAAATCTTTGCTTGGGAAACAGCTGTGATATTGATCCTTGCATTCAGATGCACTACAGAGAAATTGATTTGTTTGTCAATAACAGGTTTTGATCATTCTGCAAGGAAATCATAAGTATAAAATGACAGTTACCTCTAGTTATAAGTTAGTTCAAAAATGTGATATGCTTAAATAAAATGTGTAATGTTATGCCTTGCTTTCATCTTAAAGCACTATGAAGTTTTAACACACTAGGAAGGAAATACGCTTGAAGATCATTCCTTCTTCCACTGAAATGCCATCTCCTTACAATTTCAAAAACTAAAACAATAATTAGTAATAAGCTCTGGAATGATGCCAAAAAAAAAAAAGCATCTTAATTCAAACAAATGGTTATACAGAAAATATTTCAGTTATGCAATCAGGACCTTGATCAGGTTTACTGAGGAAAATTGCCTCTAAGAAAACATGCTGAGACAGAACTGATAAGAAACTTGGAGAATTCTTTACAACCCAGTACCCACACACTTCCTCCCTGCCACATCATGTATGTGTGTCCTACTCATTGAATTCATGAAAGAGTTCCTCCTGTCAATGAAAGTACATTTTGAAGGAAAACCTTCCCTAACTCTTTCAGTTCCTCTATTCCATGCATACACTAATGAAGAAAAGATTTTCCAAAGCAAGACAACTGACTACACAGAAATTATAATTTCAGTATAAATTTGAGGTCATATTGATATCAATAGATCAGAGCAGTGGATATGCCAATATCAGTAATCTCGTAGGTAAGGGGGAAAAAAAAATCATTAATTGCATGTGGTGTGCAGGATTTGTGCCAGAAGCCTACTACTCTGTTTTGTTGAGTCTATTTCAAGAAAAAAACATCCTTAGAAATCCGAGACTGAAACACAAAACCACCTCAATCTTTTATCTTTTCCCAAACAGATGTGAAATGCATCTCAACTGAAAATAGTGCAGCTCTAACTTGCAGGTGAATTAAACCTTATACAATGATAAATAAAATGTTCAGTAATGTGCTTTTGGTGTGATTGAATAAGGCATCTGAATAAATTGGAGGACTACAAGAGAACACTTAATCATTTTAAAAACATGCATGAACTTTAGAATGATGCTGTCATCGGATTATTTATGTCCTAGACGTAGAAAAGTGCTATATATTTTAGGTCTTTCATGGCAAAACAAAAGCTTCACACAAGTAAAATTAAGTATTTAGATTCTTTTGTGCAGAATTTATTAGTTCGTATTTTGCTGTCTCTATATTTCTCTTGATCTTAACTGTATTTTTGCCATTTTATCTTTATATTTGTACAAATATTTGTATGTTTCAATATGGTCCATTTGTTTCTTTATATACTAACTGAAAAGCGATCCGAATTAACACAGAACTGGATATACCTGAGAAAACTTACACACACAGCGTCATTGAACTAAACAAAAACAGGACTCACAGAAATATGGTATAAAAACTATTTTGTACTATTTAGACAAGAGTATCTTTACACACTGTTAATGCTTATCTGAATTAACCATACTATAGAACACAATTATCCTATAGAACAACTAAGAGTAAAAAGGATATTTCACACAGTAAGATACACGCTGTCTTTCAAAAGATTTTCTCATTACTTTATAAATGCATATAAACAAACAAAAAAATAAGCATGTACAAGAACAGAAGTCCTTAGTTTCAAGACAAATTGAATAAATGATACTATTTTAAATGGTCGTTAAAAATCTGAAACCAATTAAAATAATCATGGAATTATAGAATTAATAACAAGTTTTTTCTATGATCACCAAAATTTTTTCTGTGATCTAATTGTTAGAACACAGGCTACACTGTGGCTACCTCTTGCCCTGATCAGGGCAATGCTTTTCTTTCTGGGTTTCTGATGTTTTGGGTTTTTTATCATTAACCCTAAAAGGCTGCTGTAAGCCATTACTCATCGACCAAGCCACAGATATTTGTCATACTTCTGCAGCTTGAAATTTTCTACTTATCCATAATTTTTCTCTCTCATTCTGCCAACTATTCTGAGTATAGCCATCAAATCTTTCTCATAGTAACCTTTCCTAATTTGCTTCAGAGCAGCTAAACATACTAAGTATTCAAAATGTCATCAGGTCCAGTTCAAGTCTTCCTCCTATCATGCTGATCGGTGCATGAATTTAACAAAACCAACTTTTACTATATAGCCACATTTGTTAATGTAGTATAGACCTACACAGTTAACTATAATTTGATTTTCTTGTTCTACCTAAATAGATTAAGCAAAACAAACACAACTAATCTGCAACAAAATAGACATCTACCCATAAAGCCACATTGATTTGAAATCATATTTATAGGTACACAAATAGAAATTATATTGTAAGATTTGTGTAACCAAATAACAGGGTTGATAAAATATCCAGAAAAAGAAATCAGAATAAATCTGTATTGCTAATATAGAATCCTAGAATCTTAAGGGTTGCAAGGGACCTCAAAAGATCATCCAGTTCAACCCTGCTGCCAGAGCAGGACCACAGTTTACAGCACTGAGGCAGAGCGAAATGGTGTTTGCTGGTAGCTGTTACACACCTCTTAGTATGACTTCATATGATATTTAGGCATTTAACAAGTTATGCTCAACAGGAAGAGGGATTCAGAACACTAAGAATGGAGTAGCAAATAAAGAGGGAATAACGCGTTTTAGGGACCTGTACCACATAGGTTATAATACTGAAAACACTGCAGTGTTTTCATCATACCAGAATTCACAGAATTTATAAAAGTGCTCTTAATTATCTGACATAAAAAAGCCATTTCAATTCTACTTTTTGTGAAGTGGTACTCCAGGTGGTCTGGCGTGGGCAGGGGGTTTAGAGTAGATGATATTTCAAGGTCCCTTCCAATCCTTAAGATTTTGTGATTCTGTGAAATCATGTGCTCAAAACATTCTACTGAGCCAGAACTCAGATTTTTGTGTAATATTCCAAAGTGTGATGATAGAGTACATGAATAAGATAAAGTATATAACCAACAAATTTAGTACACCCCCATCTTCTATGGATACAGGTGTAAAAATGCATGCATATTGGTTAACTCAATGCTTATAAAAGCACACAGAAATTAGCCTTTATTGTCATAGAAGCAACAGGAAAAAAAAAAGACAAAGTCTGAAGCTACTGAAAAGTTATCATGTCAAATCCTTTCAGTATACATCAGAGATTTTATTTTCAGTTTGTTGGTTCAACTGTTACCATTCTCAAGGAGTCCCTTTTCTTTGAAACAGAAGCTTGCAGAAAGATGTTCTACTTTAATTACATCTCATGTATTTTAATACCTAACTAGCTATAGGAAAGTTACCTTCCTGGCTTTTACAACAAATGCAAAATTCTTTACTTGAGAAACCACCCACATGTAAAGCCAGTAACACAAATGCTGACAATCAGTCTGACATCCAATCTGTTTCCAACCTACAGCAACAGAAATAGAGCACCACAAATTCCCAAAAAAGATCACTAACATTTTCCCTAGTTTAAAGTACTTTTAAACTTCTTTTTTTTTTTATGACTCAGAAGTTTTGCCCCTGCTTGGTTCATCCGTCTTGCAACTGGTTAACACATATAATTAAAATGTAACCACCTAACTTTTTTGTCTGGGGGTTTTCAAAGAATAATAAGGCATCAGACTGTCACTGAAATTCAAGGCATTGAGTTCTCAAGAATTTTCTAAAACTTTACCTTTTAGAGCTATAACTGTTTATTTAGCATATGATGTACAAGAAGAGGCTGAAACAACTGAGACTGTTTAAACATGAAAAGAGAAGGCTCCAGGGGAGGTCCCTTCCAACTTCTGTCATTCTGTGAGTCCATAACATAAAAACTCCTGATTTTTTACTGTTGAAATAATCAGCCACTTTTTATAAATTACCAAACATATAGCAAATTTTTCAAGCCTCTGTGGTAAACTGCTTTTAAATCTTTACAGCTACTCCTCCTGATAGTCAGTACTATGTTGTTCTGCCTTAATTAAAATATATATGAAAGCATCAGCAAAAAAAAAAAAAAAAAAAACCAAAAAGGAAAGAGTGCCTTGAGTTTATGTGACAAAGTTTTGGTAGTGAAGCCATGAAGCACTAAAGTGTAGAAAGGCAAAGTGAAAAAATTTAGACCATAAGGAGATCAACAAGCAAAGAAGAAAGAAGGAATAAACTCAAATGTAATATAAGCAAGCTAAAATATTTCAGTGATGATAAACCTAGAATTTCAAATCCAAATGATAAAGACTTTATTATAGGATAAGGCATCTGAATATTTAAGTCCGAAAGAACTATAAAGTGTATGCATATGGATCTCTTATGGTAGAAAAAACTTAAAGGGCATAGTGCCAAGTCTATCATGCTGTCAAAATCTTTATAATTTATTAAAAACTTTAAAACTCCACTGTCACTGAAATGTAAATGATATTGATCATTATATCTTATTAGTTCTTGTCCTCAGCAATGACTACTGAATCTAAAAAAATGGAAATGAAGCTTTTTAATAAGAACTCAGAAAGCCATAATCTTTTTTATGTCCAGGCCAACTCTAACCACAACTTTGCTTTTACGTGTAATTCCTCATACTATGACACTGATATCTTTTTAACTGCTTTAGTATGTACTGAATGCATGATAGACATGGGATACTGAAGCTTAAAGTGGGAAAAAATGCTTTAGTTCTGAGACAGATGATAGCTTCTGAAGTCTTTTCAACTGACTCCTTCCTACTGTGTTTCATTTCAGAATCCAGCACTATCATACAAAAAAAGACTTGTTCTGTCAATGGGGTAGCATATTGAATGAATGTTCATCAAAAACCTTTATTTTCTGCCTTAAATTGGGTCTTTGCTACCATGTTTGACAGCTGAATCATAAAAACCAATCTTCTGTGAGCTTTTCTTAAGCTTTCAAAGGCAATATTTTAAGTCTACCATCCTCTGTCTGATCAATATATCTTTAAAGAGTGTTTCCTCAATTAACTAGCATTTCACATTTACTACTGTTGCATATTCTCGTTTTCAAAAAACAGATTTTGACTGTTCTCAAGACCTCTGTTTCCCGTAAATGTTTTCCCAAAGCACAGATACTCAAAAACAGAAGAGGTGAAAAATATCCTAAGTCGCATTGTTTATCACTTCCCCAATCCATATACTTGCAGCCATTTGAATATGATAATACACCTTTCATACGTACACAGCTCGTTACTAGCTAACCATAAAAGACTACCCATTACTAGTTACAGTATACAGTTTCCAGTGGTCCCATTGTCTCCAGAGGCCACTCAAATTATAGCAGGCACTTTTTCTAGTACCTTAAAATTGTTACACCTACCAAGAAAAGTCTGACTACTGCTAATGTGGACAGAAATTATTCCCACAATTGAAAAAGAAGCAATCAAACAATATTTGGATGCATATAGAGATATATCATCCTGGTATAACAGTATGATAGGAATAGACACATAAAGGAATTCAGTTTAAATTGTAAAAACTACATTTGCCAAGTGTTACTTTGAATCTGCTGTGAGGAAAATCAATGCAAAGAGAACATGTTAAGAATTTGATTTATAGGTGAACCTGCTTCTGCAGGGGGGTTGGACTAGGTGATCTCTAAAGTTCCCTTCCAACCCTACCATTCTATGATTCTATGATCTGACTTAGGAAAAGTTAGAGAAATTACTGAAGATCACTACTGAAAACACTAAAACAAATAAACACTGTAAGAAGTATGAAAGGTAAACATTAAGTTACACTATCGTATTATGTGTTGCTTTGGTTTTACTTTGCTCTATATTCTCTTGCCTTGGTCTCTCCTGTTTCTGTTACATCCTGCCCCAATGTAAATCAATACACATTTTTATTCATACATATATCTGGATAGAAATGTCTGTGTCCTTTCTAAACTTGTTACTACTATGCCTGATGCTAGTTAGCCAAGAAAACTGCTATGAAGAGAGGTAAAGGGAAGAGAGGTAAAAGGAAGAGATAGAAACATGCTCTATACAACCTCAAAATAGTTGCACCTGCACAGCTTTTCTTACTCTGGATGACAGGCAGGAGTCACAGATGCCAAACTGCGGAAGTTATTTTCCAGCGATGGCATCTCGCTCCACCGACATATGTACTGGCTTCTTTGCCACTGCCTCTGGGTTTCTTAATGGGTTAAGTTGATGTTAGGATATTGTCTGATCCTGGATGCCACATTTCTTGCAACTGACCTTTGATTGTCTTCAGTTTCTGTAAGGATAAAGCTGTTCTTCATCCTTCTGAAATCTTTGTACTTTAGCTGACATATGTAATGATGTAATTTTGGATAGTCTTGTTGTGCTAATGGATAATTTGGATAGGGCAAACCACTTATTTGTATATTTTACACTCAAAGAATTATGTCTGCCAAAATTAACTATTACTTTTTTTTTTATTCAAGGGCACTGTTTTCTTTATGATCTTAAAAAAAGAACTAAATCTCTGAAAGTACCTTAATAATGGCAAAAAGCAAGCATTTTCAAAGTTTGGTTATATTGCATTATAATACTTTGTCTTGTGTTCAAAGAAAAAAGAAATGACAGCATCCTTCTCTATACATTACAGCTAATGTTGTTGGAAACTTCATATTTTAAAGTAACAAGTCACTAAACTGCTGCAACTCATCACTAAAGGTAACCAATGGTCTTATCTCACAACAACATGGTTTGTAGTTTAGAAAAAACAGCTTATATGACGGGATTTACTAAAAAAGATGGGCAGGGAGCCAAAAAGTGGCATCACATCGACAATGGGCTGAATGCATCTGGGAGCTGTGGAGCATAAAGGAGCTGTGCCAGATTGTGTGGCAGCTAAGAATCTCATTGGTGACTATTTGCTGTGCAATCTCAGACACATCTAAAAAATTATGCATTCCCCATTGATTTCATGCTAAAATGGTACAGAAAAAAAACCTCTGTCCGAACTTGAACACAGTATGTGCTGACAAGTTCTTTCCTTTGAGTACTTGTGATTTTCCTCTTGCACTTCATTGCTCCTATCTAACATTCATAAGACTGGATTCACATTTTATATCAATATTGTCAGATGTTACAGCCAAAAACCTCAACAGAGGTCCAAAGAAAGAATTAACCAGTAGATTCAAATCATTCCCAAAACTAAGCCAGAATAAAACCCCCACAACATAGTATTTCTTCCCTTCAGGAAATCTCTTTTAGAATGCTGGCAAAATATTGATAATCAGCACTTCACTAAAATAAACAGAAATAAAAATGTAGACTCAAAATATATATAATCCCTAAAGTGACTAGGAAAACGCAAAGCAAAAAGTCATTAAATGAATCATGTTCCCATCTAAGAGATTTTTGAGGGTTTTTTTCCTGAAAAGGAGTTCACACATAACTTCCATTTAAATATTTCTGCTGACTAGTCAACCAGTGTGCATTTTAAAAAAACCCATTTTTCTAACTATTAGTGGAACTGGCCACCATTACACAGAATACTAACAAACTGAGGAGATGAAGATCAATATTCGTATTAATTGTTCTCATGCAGTAATTAATAGCTTTCAATTGTTAAGAATAGTACAGTCATTACAAAGCATTATCTTTAGTTCAGTTTGATCTCTAATATTATTTAGATTCTAAGCAACTTTTAATAAAGCAATCCTTTGGATACCAAAGTGTTGGCATTTCCTTCTGAGTCTCTCAACAGGATATACAGGTGGGTAGCCTTGCAATTAATCTTAGCAGTTCATTCATTTTCCAAACATACTTGCCTATTGACTCCTACAGAAAAGTGCTCATTCACTCACTCGGTTACATTAATTATACGTAGGAGATAAAGCCAAGGAAATCTGCAAGACACCAGACACTCCATTAGTTTTCTGTGTAAATTCCAAATTTGTTTCATGTAAACAGAATGAGGCATATTATTGACACTGGTAGGCTCCTGTCCAAACAGTCTCCTGATTATATGTGCAGGTTAGGTTGATATCACATCACCTTTGCAATTGTTACAGGAGTTCTTACAGATCCTGTACAAACCTCACCATGAGATTTCTAATATTTTGTATGCCTTTCAGAAATTTGGAGGCAAGGAAGAGGCTGGATAACACTGTAAACTTCCAGCAGACTAAACTACATTCAATTACGTTGGATTAACAACACTAGAAGTAAGTAAAGAACATGTGAAAAGGTTCATGGTATGGCAGACAAAAACAAGGCGGGAGGTGGGTGGTGAGGGGTAGGACAAGGCAAAAGGAGATGATCAAGTTACAGTACAGAATAATTTTGATTCACCTGGAGTTCTGTATAATGACCTCTGAATGCAACTTTATTTTCTCTTGCTATTAAGTCTAGTTATGTTCAGGGAAAAATAAATTTATATTCAATGTGTATCTTCTCTAATACTAGCAATTCAGTCAAAATAAGGAAGAAACTAAGTATTTCAAGCAACTGCAAAATAGAAGTGACTAAACATAGCTTTTGAACCTCTAGCTGTTAAAGGAGCTAGGCACACCCAGCGTAAGATGGGAGACATCCATCATACTTGGAAGATTAAATTCTTACCTGAAGAAAAATCGGTGCTCAGCAATTTATCAGTGATGATCATATCTCACTCAATATTGAGGACCTGAGCAAAAGAAGTCATCAAAACATCTCCTCTGTTATGAAAATACTCTAGTCTCCAACACCTCTTGAAAGTAAAAACCAAACCACTCAGTATAAAACTAGATGGTATTATTTTATCAGAGCAATTCTTTCTTACATAAAGTGACCTGCAAGCAGTATGAGTGCAACAAACTCACTGCAACTGCTTGTAAGTGAGCTTATAATACTGTCCTCTGTCATCAGCTCTGTTTTGGCCCTAACGAAGGACAATCATGTTCTGTATAAAATGATGTGCTTGCAATAGACAAGTCTCTCTTCAGATCTTGTTTTAAGAAGAAAGTATGTTAGATAAGACAAAAGACCACTACTGCACAAGTACACCTACAAAACTGAAACTCAAAAGTAACTTCTTCCCATTTGTGAGTAAAGATGCAGTGAGGCTGGTGATGCCACACCATCACCTGAAGAAATGGCCTAGCAGCGCTGCCCTATTCAAGTTGATCACTATTTAGTTCAATCAAAGAATCTCTTTAATGACAGTGTAAAAGATTTCTAATAGTTTTTTTTTCTAAAAGAATGTTTTAACTTTGGACCACCAGCCTTGACAATGTTCCTTAATGTTTGAAAACAATAAATACTGAACTGTCAAAAGCTGTGCATTATGCAGATCCTGTGGTCACCATTAAAGATTAAATATGCATGCAATGGCGACAGAGAGCTGCCCTACAAAGTAGAACAAGCTTGAAAAATCCAATTTAAGTGAACATAAGATTCTGCAAGCTCTTATTGATTCTGTGTGTTAAGGAAATAATTTCTTATAGAGAACATTTCTGTCAAGAAACTGAAAAGTAACATATTACATAAAACTCATAGCTACTGAATATAGAGAGAAGTGCCGCTTCTCTATTTGCAGTGTACTTGGTGGGACTTACTCCACGAGAATATGTGAGAATGAGCCATTTCAAAAATCATTTCATAGCAAAAATCTGTTAACATCAGTTATTGTAAACTATGTTCAACAATTACTACAAGCCATAGCTTCACACCTAACTCAGAAAGTCCTTAAAAATACTAAAACTCCTTAACAGAAATAGCCCTAAAGCAAGAGTGTTCTGAACCCAAACATAGGCAGTTGTCACTACCAAAAATAAAGGTAAGCAAAAGAGTTGTTTTTTTATAGTGTGATACTGGGGGAAAGAGAAGGCAGAAATCACAGGGAACCTGCAAGAAGAAAAGACAAAATGCCAAAAAGAAAAGCCCATTTTAGAAATTTTATCTCTGGGAAAAGGTAAAGACAGAGTTGTGGGCTGAGTGTTGCATATAAAGAGCTACTATCTGTGAACAGAGAAATCATCCTTGATTCTTCTTGTTTTCATCAAACTATCACTTTGTACTTTTTTTTTTTGTCAACAGATGGGACGGCGTCAAAGGAGCAAATGTCTCTATTTTTAGTTTATCTTCTAATGAAAGAAAAAATCAACACCTTCAGAAATTTTCAATAACCACTCCAGATAATAAGAACACCGGGAAGATTATTGAAAAACAAACCTTTTCTTTTGTTTTGTTTATTCATCTGAGATGAAGCACTAATTCCGAGGAGGTAAAGCAAATAGGGTATATATAGACAGTATATAGAATTACATATAAAAAGATAGTAATTCTTTTGAAAAGAGGAATGTTTTAAGCATCTAGGCTTTTAAAGGAAATTATGACTTCTCTGAGGTATGAAGAAAATGTGTTTGATTTATAGGCATTTGATGACAGCACGATCTACTTGTAGCACCTTACAGGGCATCTATCTTTCTTCATTTCTATTCTCAGGATCTAGTCTATATATTGTAGACTTTCATAATCTCCTCATTTTTTGCTTTCTTTATCTTCTGCTATCTCTCTCTCTTCTCCTTGCTCTATTGATCTTTTCCAATTCTCATATGCTTTCAATGACAAATTTGTCTCTTCTTGTCTTTAGACTTGTTTAGTTATATCAATGGATATATCCTACAATCTCACTGACATCAAGTATGTCCCCTAAATATGTCACCATTTGAAATGGCTTTGTATGAACTAAGATGCAAAATATCATATGACATATGTCATATGACAACACCTACATGTTTTTCCCTGCTTCAGAACCACAAATTGTAGCACTGGGTTCTTTAGTGTGTATCTCAGGTTGCTTTGTGAAGCACAAACTTATCTAAGATACAAACAAACCATTAATAAAGCTAAAAGAAATGTCTTTTCCAGCCACTTCATCTTTGGATTCTGGTGCTTAAAAGGTAGGAATGGTAACTCAGCTGTCTTCTCTATCCTCAGAACTGTTAAAGGTATAATTCAGAAACAATAGCAATTCTGCAGAAGTTGCAGAACTTCATTTTTACTGCATTAATACCATTAAGGTAGTGAAGAGCATGCAGCAAACCCAGATGTCCTGTCATTCGATATGGAATGCAGAGCTCTGTAAGGCCAATGTATGTCTCCTAAGATGGCTGAAAAGAGGGAAAGGAAGAAACAGATTGGTGCTGAGAAGAACATTAAAGAAATAGTGTCTGTATCATTCGCTTTTTCTTCACAAAAGTAAGTGGAATAAACAACGTGGAAGTGCCATGCATAAAGAAAATTATCATGAAAGTAACAATACAGAAAAGATTTTGTTTGTTTTCTTTTGCTTTTGTTTGGATTTTTGTTTGCTTTTAATTTAAACCAGTCATTTAGCTTTCTCTTTTTTAATCCAGAAGTCTTCTTTGGTCCTGTTTGGTCTGCTTTCTCCTATTCTCTTTCTATGTACTTGGATAGATAATATAGTACTGATAAGAGTTTACCAAACTTAGCAATGCCAATAATAGGCATTATTATCTTTAAAAATAAAAAAAATCTACATTTCTTATTACCTACAGAAACATACATGTTTTTTTATTAAAAGATGAAGAAATGCTATTCTACTGAAAGCCATCGCTATTCTGGTTTTGCCCAAAAGCCACCATGACAAACGGAAAATCTGAAACAAAGCAACTATTTGCATGTAACTCTTGTAAGAAAGCAATAAACTAAATGGAATATTCATTGTTTAATATATAAAAAGCTATTAAAATATTAAAATGCAATTTAAAATCTTTAAATGTACTCACAAGTGTAATGTACGTAAATGACTATTTATTTATTTACAAATAAATATGTTGGCATACATCAATGTTATCTAAAAATAGATTAAAACAACAAAATATTCTTGGCACAATAATTTCATCTGTCTCAACACAGCTTTTAATTCATAGTACTGATAAAACTTACTAATCTATATATTGCTTGTCTGTAAACAAATAGATAAAGTGCATTTTGTTTTCATCCATTTGATTAAACACATAATCCATTCATATCTCAATAAAAATATTCATGCACTCATGTGAACGGTATGATAAAGTGTTTACGTTTCTATTCATTTTATCTATTTGAAACAGGTTTATGCAACAGCTAAAATTAAGGATCTTAACATGAGTAGTACTGTAGTAGTTCGGAGCACATGTAATATGATCACAACGTTAGACAGGCTGACCTCAGTGCAATGAAGTCTATCAACAAACAAGTGTTTTACTGAATCGTATTTCATTTAATAATACCTGCAAATGTGACTCCAGGAAGGCTCCAATATCTTGCACACAACCAGAAATGCAAAGAGACATTTTCAAGAGCCAGGGCAAATGCTATGGATGACTTTCTCTGGCTTTCACCAGGCACTGCCATTAGAGTGCTTTAGCTTCCATTAAGTTGTCACTTCCCTGTGCTGCCAGCTTTTTCAAGGAGGACAATTCGTTCTGACAGAACCATGGCCTGTCACATACACTAACAGTTCAGTAGAAATGAACAGGAAAACCCTCAAAGCTGATGGATTTATTAGTGATTGGAGCTGGCATATGTATTACTTATATGCACAAACCTAGGTAATTAATAAGCTCTAACCTCTCTGCCTTGAGTACCTCATATGTATTTGCAGAAACTTAATTCATGGCATACAAATGTAAAACACACAAAGAATTTCCTTCACTGGATTTTGAACTTTACAATTGGTTAATTAGCCCTTATTGATTATGACACTTTTGCAACAATAACATCGAGTTGATACATATTTTAACACATAAGAATTGCCATACTGCCTAAGAGAAAAGGTTGATTTAGTCCAGAACTGCAGTAGCAAAGTTAGGGAATGAATGTAAGGAAATGCAGTGTTGGGAGTACAGCTCTTGTCCTACAAGTACAGCCCTTCAATCAGTGGCTTCTCAACCCCCTGAGCTAGACTTTGTATACAGATCAGAAACCAGTCACTACTTGATCTGTCTTGTTCGAGCCCAAGTAAAGTCTAGGCTTTGTAATTATGGTCCATGTGAAAAGAAGTAGTTTACTTTGCTAATATTGAATTGCTGACTGACAATATCACTGAATACTAATTCTTGTATTCTGAAAACATTCCATCTTCTTTGAAGAATTTTATTAACTTTTCTTTTCATTTAGCTGTCATTATTCCAAGCTGAAGAATCCTAATCTGCTCAAGCTATCATCCATTAGAAGCTATTTTGTACTTCTTGTCACCTGCTGTCTCAGTACTTCTCTCTTCTACCTATTGGATACGTGAGCGGCCAGAAAGACACTTGCCATACAAGATGTGAATGCAGGAAGGATTTCAGCATTAAAGATCTCAAAATCATTCATGTTTTCTATCACAGAAATTATGATCTTCAGTCTTTAACAGGCTCATTGTACTTTAAGCTTTTCTGACAACAGTTGATGAGTTATTAATTATATTTTATCCTTGGTCAGTTTCAACAAAGAAATTTTGTACAACCCAAAGACAAACAAATTAATTAATATTTTTCTTTACAAATATGGAAAAATAAAGCATTAAAAAGGCCTTCATTGTTTATAGGCCTTCTAGAAATTGGTCTATTGAGCTGCAGAAGAAGGCAGTACAGCCACAGAAAGAGCAGCAGAAAGGCAGAAAAAGAGTACATGATGTCAAAAGAGAAGAATCAGATTATTTATACCCTTGGGAAAGATGAGACACCGGTATGCTAGTGGTAACAACAGCCAGAATAGAGACAGAGTAACAGCCAGCTGGCTGAGCAGACAGGATGACAGCCATCAGTTTAACTGAGAACAGCCAGGAAGTCTTGAACATCACCACAACAGAGACTTGGCCCATCATTAAGGACAGAACAGAGTCCATTAAACTTTTTGAAGGACATAAGCAGGGCAATTTTTAAAGAGGTGAAAAAAAAAAAGTAGCTAAAATTTAGAGGGCAGAGGAGGAGAAGACATTTTACTAATTCATGGGAGGTTAAGAAAAAAGTCTAAGTTAGAAAAAGGAAACAATATAAAGATATGTACAAATACACAATAACGGTTAGAGTCATTTAGATGGTCACCATGTTTTGCTTCTCTAATTATAATTTTGACATTTTAAGGTTTATTTAAGATGCCAAGGTACAGACATTCATACATCACATCTCAGAGATTCATGTGTGTACAACATGAAGTGCTGAGCTATATTTGACCTATTTGATTTGTTTAAAAAGAAGATAAAGATAGCTGGTGTCACTGAACAATCAAAAACACATTTCTGTTATTACATACACACTCTGTGCAATTAGTAACTAAATGTTGCAGGCTAGAAATCAGGTTTTCTAACTTCCAATGCCCATTACTTTTTTCCCCCCAATCAACAGCCATTAAGGATTTGGATTTTAGTACGTGTTGAAAACTCAAGCTTAGTAAGAAGGTTTTTCAGACAATTCTAGTTAATGAAACTTTCTATGCATGTATCTTAAGAGAAACAGAATGCTTCACATAAATCACGGAGAAACTTCACCTGTTATTTCTGTTACTGTTAATATTAGGATTTCTGGGACAGCTGGAAAAAAATCAAGATTGAGTGATGTCTTATGTTGCCAGATGGTAGGGCTATTGAGAACCAGCATCAAAGAACAATTAGTCAAGTTTTGATTAAGAGTTAATACTAAGTGCAGAAATATTCAGTTGAAACAATTAATTCTGACAAACTTGTTGGCTGAGTAGCAAGCGTTAAACTGATTCTTTTTCTTCATATTTGTTACAAAGTGCTTGTTATATTGTTTAACATGCCTAATAGCTGCATTGAAAATAAAATTTAACAGGCATCCTTGACAGGCTCCCTGCTCCCCCCTCAAAAACACCCCAACAAGTTTTGACTAAGCTCATCAATTACTCTTAACACTTCATATAGTTGGCAATGTCTACACAACATCCTTTCAGAGTTATTCAACTCGATCTTGCAGCTCATTAAAAGAATCTCTTTTTATTTGCTGTGTGTTACAGTTCTTAACTTTGGCACAACACGAAAAAAGGAAGCCAATTTTACTTTTCCCTGTGGTGTTAATTGGTAAAGCATGCTGCCTGCCTCTTCATTAATTATGTCAATGTGTATGAAACTTTCATTTTCATGGCAATGTATTAACAAAGCTTTGCAATGAGGCTGACAAAAAGCCAGCAACTCTAGTTTTAGAAAAAGTGGATAATGAAGGCTTGCAATGTTCAGAACACAATATTTATTTCAAAAAGTAGCTTTTTTTCCTCCATAT
This sequence comes from Colius striatus, assembly GCF_028858725.1. Lineage (NCBI taxonomy): Eukaryota > Metazoa > Chordata > Aves > Coliiformes > Coliidae > Colius > Colius striatus. The sequence continues at coordinate 4,186,177 of NC_084761.1, read as the reverse complement.
CCCTTTCAGATAACATCTAAAGAAAGTACTTACTGAAATAGGCTCAACTTTGCTCATCTCCATATGGCACACAGATAATGGATCTGGACACAAAGACTGAGAATGACCTCTCGTCCTTCTGAAATGATCATGCTCCTAACACCATACAATCATAGAATGGTAGGGGTTGGAAGAGACCTTCAGAGATCATCTAGTCCAACCCCTCCTGCCAAAATAGGTCCACCTAGATCAGGTCACATAAGAATGTGTCCAGGGGGTTTTGAAGAGCTCCATGGAAGGAGCCTCCACACCCTCCATGGGCAACCTGGGTCAGGGCTCCCACACTCTCACAGTGAAATAGTGTTTCCTTATGTTTAAATAGAACTTTTTATATTCCAGCTTCTTTCCTTTACCCCTTGTCCCGTCACCAGGTACAACAGAAAAAAAGGGATCTCCCAAGCTCCTGAAATCCACCATTTAGATATTTGTAAATATTTCTGAGATTCCCCTGGAATCTCCTCTTATCTAGACTAGTATGTTCATAAAATGTACTGACCTCATACTAACAAGTGTATAGAAATCAGTCACTGTTTGATATCTCACTAAATTTTTCTGTCTGAAGAGAAAACCATCACTACCACAACAGAACCAGAGGCTGGCCACATTAAGTTCTTCTGGATACCTTCAGCCTGTTTCTGATTTCTATCTACAAAGATTGGTAAGAGTGTGACACCCAGCTTTTTTTCCTCTTTTTATTTTCCCCTCTCAAAATACCCTCTTCTCAATCAAAACTCAGTGTCTACAGATACAGCACACAGAACTAAACTGTGCTGGGAAGACTGCCTGGAGACAGAGATTTAAGCAACAAATAAAGTACATGATTACTCACTTCACATCTTTCTGAAGATTCTGAAATGCTAAGCACAATTCCCTATTTTACAAAGTTTAAAAGCATTACAAACTACAAATGAAATACATTTTCCATCTTACATTCTTGGAATTACATCTTAGAGTCTTGGAGATCACAACTAGAGAAGCTTTCAAGTTGCCACTGGGGCTGTAAATTCTACAGACAAACGTCACAGATGCAGGTACTTTCTTACCCTAAACCTCTTCTGACTGATAAAAAGATTCACATAGCTAATATGTCTATTTCAAAGAGATTTAAAAAATCCAAAAATCAAACCACAACAAACCCCAAAACAAAAGAAAAAAACAAAACCAAAACAGTGAATTTACATTTTTTAACCTATGACCCAGCCCCTTTCCATCTATACCTCTTGATAAATTATTTGGGATATCCTCAAAACTAGTTTTTTTGCAGTGAGACCAAGTAATAAAAAGAGAAAAATGTTTTGAAAAATGTTTCTTCCAGTAGGCTTAAAATCTAAAACAACAAACAAAAAATAGATTTATCTGTACATTGAAAGCATTCATCCTTCAAATGATTCTAGCCAGGGCAATAACAAGGATAGGATTAGAGGGACATTCACTCCAGGGGAGCATACACCCTATGGTGAGTTCATAGAACTGGAACAAATATGTCTATTCCCTGTCAGATGCTCTTGCCACCAATGAAAAAGCTAACTGCTTGTCAGAAGAACTACCATCTAGAGAGACAGGTGTGGAAGAACCGCAGGTGCCAAATTGCCTTCCCTGTTTAACTATGAATCCAGACATCCTGGTGAGCCTTAGAACATCTTTCTTTAGGCAATTTTGTTTCTACTTTCCTTCTCTACTTTCCCAGTATCTATTATATTAGTATGTTATTTCTCTTAGACAAGGAGCTTGCTAATACACAGACTGCATCTTCTTGCACATCTACATGGCCTAACAGTTGGACCAAAAGGACATTCTCAAACCATAATACATTAATACTTTAATTAATTTATTTATGTACCTCCTTCCATACTCAAGTCACCCATATATACTAGGAAACAAACGTGAACCTGCTTTTGCAGGGGGGTTGGACTACATGATCTCTAAAGGTCCCTTCCAACCCCTACCATTCTATGATTCTATGATTCTATTTGCTTGTTTGAATGAAATGGTGTAGCCTAGCAGAACTAAAGGAATGTTCTCTTGTGTTCATACTTTCTTATTCTTCATTTTTTCCCATACTTATTTGACCTTTCCACTTTTTCTTCTTCTAACAGCACTCTCCTGCTGTTATTGTCTTCTCATTCAGTTTCTTTTAATCTTTTTCTCCCCTTTCTCCTCTTTCAAGTTTTAACTGACTTCACCCATACCCATAAACTCTCTTGAACTTAAAACCATTCCTGACTTCAATTCTTCAAGTCAGTCCTCTCAGGATCCTCCTTCCCTTCTCATTTGGACTCAAGGCATCATTGTTAGATTCCTGCTCGGTGCTACATGTCTGCTTATATCCCTTCCATTATTTGACAGATGCTGCACTGCTGGCCAGGTCTATGGTCTCCACTCTTCCCAACAACCATGTCTCTAGACATTTCCTCATCCTTTCTTGTCTGGTTGTTGAGTCTATTCAACTTTTATTATTTCTTGCTTCCAGTCAGTTTGGAAAGCTATGACAAGGACACATCGTGAAACATTTTCTACATTATTACTCATTATCTTCATTGGGAAGTAGTTTTGAGAAAAAAACCACAGAAAACAGACTATGGGAAGACAAGTGAACAGCCATGTTCACTACTCTACAAATGAAACAAGACTTAGGAATAAAATAAATGCACCCTAATCTCATTTCTTCTATAGAACTCCAGCAGCTCACTACAGCAATATTATTTTAGGAACAAGTTTTAAAAACAGGACTTAAAATGAGGTATTTGCTCCTCTTTCTCCCTAGATGTATGTGACATATCAAGACTGTATTATATAGCGTTAGCTATTCCCCTTGAATTTCCTGTGCAGCTCTCATTGTTATTTCTGTATAAAATACTGTCTTTGAATGAAGAAATAGAGCTGTAGAATTTCTTAGAAATTAGACTATGTTGGTATTATTAGGAGCTTTAAAAAATACTACATAGAAATTTTAGAAGAATAGCATACCTAATGGGAGGCATGTGTGTGAGAGGGAAGGGAAACTCTTTTAAAAATAGATTTATGGTTATTTTAGCCAGAATTCATCAAAACTGAAAGCTTATATACCAAAGGTAGCTGATGGATAATTTTTTCTCTTCCATATGGATAATTTTTTCTCTGTCACACAGATAAAAAATGCTCTTTGTCAGCAGCTACACTTCCCTGTCAGATTTTATACTTCAGTGAAGAATGTTTTATGTTCAGCAGCTGGCACATAAGTATTCTCATGCAGCTACTGCATTTTTACACTTTTCAATTCTACAGGGTTCTACTTTATTTCCTTATGTTCTATCCCAACCTAAACCAAACAAAAACATCCTTGAAAAGAGGAACTCCATACAGCTTACCTATTCCCACATATCATCAGCCTTATCAGATTTTTTCAGTTACATATAATTAGGCTAAGCCTCCACAGTTGTAGACTTCAGAGCTTGTAAGACCAAAATGATTCTTTGATTTCATAGATAATACAAAATATATTTCTGAATCGACTGTTTTCAAAACAGAGCATATGCTCTGGGAAAAACAAAACCCTCAAATTCTCAGAAAGACAGAAATAGTACTCTAGAAAGTTGCATCAATGCTTAATTTCTCTCAATGCCAAAATGCTGAAATCTTAATTTGTCTATTTTTTATGTCTGTTGTTACACTTCTGTTGGTTCAACTGAAGAAACTTCTGTTATTACAGTTACGTTACAGTTACACATATTACATGTATCTGGCATTGTCTATTAAATGTGTCTATATGCCTAGAGCAGTACTCTGTATTTGGACATATGTGCACTAAGTTGTGCCTGTTTGTACTATGCCATATCCCCTCCTCAACTATGATCATAACATTTTATTTCAAAATTGGAGGGATAGAGAACAAAGTACTCTGGATTTTGGGAATGAGCCAACAGGAAGTGCTAAATGAATACAGTCTGCAAGTGTTCTCTAGGGACTAAACAGCTCATGCCTATGACATACTGCTTCCAAGTGGGATTTGGATTCTGGTTCCAAGAACTCATTTAATTTCTTGCTTCAACTGTTATTAATAAATTAATACAGAATATTAAATACAGAAACCTCAAATAAGCTCTAAAGAAACCTCTAAACAAATCTGTAAATAAGCTTTTTACGTTTTAGCTTCTATATTAAAAGAAACATATGTAATAAAGCAAATTGCTACTATATTTGCAAAGAGATCTTTTCAAGCTATTTTTACTTAGTCCAAAATGTCTATGCAATAGATAAAACAAAACTAAGTTACCAAGCACAAGAACTGCTTCTCAAGAGCACTTCAAAATCATCGATGCCCTCAGTGTGTGTGAGCTAGCAACAGCAAGTAAGAGAAATACAACTGATCTAGAAAGATCATTTTGGGTGTCCCTCTGAGTCCTCACTACTTTTCTCTAGCTCAGCTCCCAGGATGAGCTATACCTACAACTTCCACCTAAACTGTTTTGGCAATTTTTTACTGCTAGAGATTTTGCCACCTTCCTAAGCAACTCTGTGCAGTTTTCAACTGCTCTTCCATTGGAAAGTTCTTCCTTTGCTGCCTAAGCTGACCTTGCAGCAAATTCAGTCTGCTGTACAGTGAATAGAGAGAAAAAATTGATTACTTTTTTAGTTTGCAGTGGCTTTTAATGTATGTGGGGACTATTATCAAGTCCTTGCTCAGGCTTCTCTTCCCCAGCTTTTTGCTGTACATCACATTTTCGAGAGATTTGATGCTTCATACTGTTCTACTCTGTACTTGCACTGATTAAGCCATGTCCTTCTTGAAGCATTGTTCTCAAAATTTTCCCTTGTAGCTGAAGCTTTACAAACACTGGCCTTACTGAAGTTTATTCTAGTTTTACAGAAAAAGTATGGCATGTGTACACTTTTCTTGCAAGATCTGTGTATCTTTAATATGTTCAATTCCTGATTTACTAGAAGCTAAAATCTCTTACTTACCTACACAAACATTGTGTATTTTTTGTTGTTGTTTTAAAGTGTAGACCTTTTAATTTCCCCTTTCTAAGATGCATTCTATTCAGTTTCTAACTCATCAAGGTCAGTTTTAGTTCTAGAGGTATGCCTGCAGGTCCTTTCAGATTGATATTCTCAGAGAATTTAAAAAAAAAAATATTTTGTATACCATGATCCACGTCAATAATGAAATTATTCAGTAGTAATCCTAAACCAGCATTTTGTAACATTGTTCTCAAAACATTCCTCCACTTTGACAGAAGCTACTTAACACTGGTCTTGGCATTTTGTTGGCTTTCTGGTTGGGTTTTTGTTTGCTTGGTTTTAAATGAGATGTGTTATATCCCTGTACAATGGACTTAGCTAAGTTCTGTTTCTGAAGAAGGAATATCACGTTTGCTTATTGGACTCTGCAAAACAGAAACTTGCTACTGAAACACACCGAAATGTAAGTAAAAAAAGAATGGGAAAACTGCCCTCACCACGTCAGGTAAAAGGCCTGTGACTTAACAGAATGGCATCCACATCTCCAAAGAACTGAAGTAATCTATTACTTAACATTAGATGCATCAAAACTATAGAGACTAGTTTTATGAAGAAATATTGAAGCCACAAAGGACTCCAACAGAATGCACAGGTAAACTGGTATGCTGCACCAGAACATATTGTCACTGAGATGAACAACAGAAGAGGCAAGGAAGGTAAAAGTCTCAAAAGTACAACATGATGCAACAAGTAAATATTTACACACAGCTAAATACAAGGAGGCTTCCACACTACCACATAAGTAGGCTGGACCGGTTCAGGGCCAGCTTTCCCAAAGGACAGAGCAAGTGATTTTGTATTCAGGGAAAAATCATTCAAGACTGCAAATAATCACATCAGGTGGGAGTATTTTTTTCCTAAGGAACAATTTTTATACATTGTATCTGCAAATTAATGTTCTTGATTCTTCATCTTTTTTCTTCCCCACAGAGATTCTCAATTGTTACAGTAAAAAACCTGATTCTTACGTCTTGAACTGTTGTATACAGTTTGAGCTAAATGAAGTGTAGTATTCTTGTAGGTTTTTTATGAAAGGAAAAAGTAAAATGTCTACAATGAAGATGAACATACCTTGATGATATATTTTCACACACTATGTATGGAAACGTAATATTCTATTATTGTGATGTTCTTTGTATGTATCTCCCTAATTTCACCTAACTTCTCATGGACACTATACATGATATTATAGTTAAAAATACTATGTTCCACCCACAACTACCAAACTTTGGGCAAAATTCTAACCCATAGAGAGTCCATGGCTCACTTTGATACAATGAAAATTGCTTTCTAAAATCCAAGGTGCTTCTCCATAAAGGTCATTTTTTAAAATGCACAAATAACAAATTACATCCAATCTTAACGCTTTATTGAAATTATTCTTACTGCTCAATAAAAGGATGCATTGCAGTGTCCTTTTGTAATCAAGTTAATGTGAGGAAAAAGCTTAAGAGAAACTGTTTTCCTACATGTACAAAACTTGTAATTTTCATTCTGTCTTTTCCTGAGGATCCTCCATCCAACTCTAAGAAAAGTGATGTTGAGAGATATGGCTTAAAATAGGTTTCTCTAATTTCTGAGTATCTTTCAAGTTTTAGATCTGTGAGGCGGCTGCAGGACCACCTTTATAGTGAAAAAGTGGGGATAAGGCAATGAAATCAGCAAAGAATTACTATGAGAAAACAGCTGAGTGACCATGAAGAGGCAAAAATGCACACAGTTAAAAATACTTGGTATGTAGAAGACTGAGTTTAGCATGACAGAGCTGAATCACCATTTCATTATTTATTTTTATAGACAGATACATGGGTAGGTAGGTAAGAAAGAGGAAAAGGTAATGGAGAAGCTGAAAAGAGAAATCATAAGCTTCTTGCTGATTAGTAGAAAATGTCATTAAGATTGATGGTGTAATCTAAGACACTGTTATCAGTTGTGCTAATGCATATACACATCTGCATGGTATTTCCATAAAGCCTCTGAAAACACAGGGATGAAGGATGAGATTATGATGAGACACAAAGGGCTAAATTGGCTCCAAAAGGCCATCAAACCGTGTGAACTATCAATGAAGCAGTGCAACAGCAAGAAGAAATGAATTAGTATTACCCGTCAAGATGATTTCTCCAAACACTCTAACCTGAATTTCCGTTTCTTCCTGATAAGCATATTATTAAAGTTTATAAATCCTGAATTGCAAAAACAGTTCTGCTTTTCACTCAATGTATTGAAGTGTACTACTGAGAGTTTTCTATGACATTTCCTTTCTGTCACGAGCCTTGGAGTTCAGTTATTGAAAAGCATAAGAGAAATGTAATGGGCACGTGTATGTCCTTCTCAGCAAATCCTTGCTCTGTGGCAGACACGATTTGGAGATCACTTTTAAAAGCTTATCTAAGTGAGGGATAAGACAGCATTCACATTGCTCCATCTGAAATACAATATGGTCAGTAACAAAGTATGTTAACACGTGATTGACAGAGAGATGTTTCACTCCTAGCTTTTTAGTTAAGCCATTTCTGACAGTGTCCCCCTCACTCCCAATATAAGCTATTTTAAATTCATTTCTTTTCAGTCATTCAAAACAAGAAAATCCAAGTGTAAAGATATTTAAGTTCAGCTTTAAATACAAATGAGTACTGAAATCATTACTTCACTAAATGCATAAAAAAGCTGAAGCAAATTTAACTTGCCATACAGTATTTTGAAAGTATAACCTGAAACAACTGTAACAATTATTATTTACATTATTATTAGCAAATTTATTTTTAGTGAGTTTGACTCTTTAGAATTGATTAATTCTCTTCCAGGAATGCCATTCTATTAGCACAGAATTGTAAATACACTGTATGGCAGATTATCTTGAAGAGACGATAAATTAATACTTAGTACAACCTACTAAATATTTTATTGTGTACACAAGGTCCACTCACTTAAAACACTCCAATACAATCTCAGAAAAGTCTTCACTTAAAAGAAAATGTAATGCCAAGCCACAGCTACCACCATTTAAAAACGTTACCATGACAACTAGTAGTAACTTAGGGTAGTGCAATACATAACTCGGATCCAATGCTTAGCTCTCTGCTCATTTATTGTTGGGAAAAAATATTCTTCACAAATAGAAATCCTAGAAAGTCTGAAACTACTTCTAACAAAGCCCCTCAAACTAAAGCTAATGCTCAAGAAATCTCAGAAATTATTGTGCATTGGCCTGCTGCTTCAAGCAATGTTTTTGGTTTTGCAGGCACATATTACGCAATTTACTGGTCAGTAACTGGATCTGGATTTTTTTGAGTTCTTAAAGGAAGTTCACTGTATAATGTCTAACTAAATTTAATTAACATCATAATTACTGATGATGCATATTTAATTAATTTTCAGACATGTATTAATTTTTTCTTCAAAGTGTGAAATCTCAATTCAGATTCTATTCTCAGATTACAAAGGCATCTTTGCTCTCATAGTTCATAGCAATGTTGGCCTCAACATAAGAGAATATATTAAGACTAATACAATAATCTTTAATAGGGTAACTTAAGAATATTCTGACTATGAAGAAATAATGTTCAGCTTAAAAACTTTAGCCTTCAGGGCAAAAATACAGAAATATGTTCCAATTATAATGAATTATACTCTGTCCTTCACATTGAAGGCAAATCTGAATAACAACATGTAAATCCTTATCAGTTCTATATTACAAACACTAGAAGCACATGCTTTGGAAAACTATGGTGTGTCAAATTGTAAATCTCAGTTGAGAAGTAGTGTATTGTTCAAGAAGAGCTAGTTTTATTTTTTCCTGATAAAGCAGAGTAAGATATTATTTTTGTATAAAGCTCCTTTTGTAGACTTCTTACAGATAATTTCAAGGGGAGGGTTGAGGATTTTCTTTCAAAATAACCGATTTATGGGGATGTCCTCCAAATAAATTATGTGAAGTCATCCCAATGGTTACACTTTTCAAGAAGGTAAGCAAGTAAGATTAAAATCTTTAAACCTTTAGGCAAGTGCTGCAGAAAGCACCAACTTCCATTTTGAAACAGCATTCCTTATATATTGCACAACTTCTTGCCTTCACTGTCGAGACAGCTCATATTATTTTTAACAAACTGCGATCAGATTCCTTAAATGATAGAACAGGAAAACCTTTAAATGCTCAATGAATCCTGAATTATTAAAGATAAAAGGGTACTTTGGCATATTTGTTATCATATTGAAAGATGTCATCATCATTGATGTCTGGATTAAGTGCTTACCTTTTTAAAGAGCCCCTTTAATGCTGAGATCAACTTAAAGATGCATTGCTACAGACCTCCAGAAATTACTTTTCTTTACTTTTTACTACTTACGATGTTAGTAAGTCTGATTTCACTGTGCAACACATTTTCTTTGAATAAAAGAATTAAAAAGTTGTATTTAAGGGAAAGATACATGTTAGATCCCCCATTCTAATTTAAATGACTTTGCTTTAGAATTATTTTCTATTCCCTGTAATTAAGTTATTCCTGCTGCAAGTACTAGGAAAAAAAACCAAATTAAATCACACATTTACAAGAAGGAGAAATTAACAAAATATTGATGATCATCTTACTGAAAACAACTGGGAGACACAGTCCTTTAGCCAGTGGTTGGCCTCCATAGTTCCATCAATGTAGATGCCGTTCCATTTAATTATCCTTGTGAGCAAGATAGAAGACAAATTACTGAATTCTTCAGTTACGCCTCATGACTATGGGACATATTTTACTGACACTGTATATTAACAGTCTTCCATACTAAAGAAAATTATCAACAAAGGTTCAAAGATCACATAATCTAGTGAAACACCCAGAATGAAATTCACAGTGATTTATATGCGTTACTATGAACAGTAACTATGTACCTCATTTTTAAACAACTCCATAGCAAAGAACTAATTCTTCCTATGCCTTTTTTATGTTACCCCACTGATTACTAAATCTTGTACTTTCTTGAACGTTTATGAGCTAACTAATCCTTGTCCTTCTGCAGACACCTTGTCCATCTTCTAATGTGGCTCTGAAGTCTACATTCATTATAGCTTTGCTTTAACAATGTGGATAGCCATATGTTTATATGTAAAGCCATTAAATAAATAGCAAATAACAGTTTGTTGAGGGAGTTGGTTTAATTTAGGGAGCATGTTTTCCAATCCTTTGTTCCACATACTCCAGACCTTTAACCCTTTTGCCAATTTTGTGCACAAGGCACAAAATACATTTAAGCGTAGTAATGGAACAGCCAAGACAAGAGGCTTAGCAGTCCTATTAAGTTCTGTTTGACATTTATTTTTGGCTATAAGGTTTATGTCTATTTAGTATCATCATCCCATCATGAAAGGTGGTTTTTGTGGCTATGCAACAAATCAGAACAGGCACCTGTTTTATGGCACTATAGTCCACACCCGTGTGAACAAAACACTACTTCACACCAGAACCAGGAACTACACTATCTGCCTGTTTAGAACAGCTACTGTCACTTGCCATCTCCAGAAGCCTGCTAGGGTCTGAGAGGCACTACTACTTTGCTCAGGCCAAAAGCACACCACAGTGCATGTTAAAAATTAGGCAACATGCATGAATCTTTGTTCTCTCTCACTTTTTGTTACACAGTAACTTAAACTTTAACTAGGTTGTGTTTCAGCTTCTTTGCCTGGCTTGCATGGCTCATAGACAAAAGATTTCTCTAGAGAAACACACAGGAAGAGGTTTGGATTTGAAAAGCTGTCAGGTCTACTAATTTGCTGAGTAGGTCTATGAATGTAGATAGCCAAACAATTAGTCTATGAATACGAAGACAAGGTGAAACAACATAGTTAAGGAGAGAAACTGGGGAGAAACCACAACAAAACCCAAAACTCCTCAAATCTTAATTTAAAAATTATATTATTCAAAGAGAGAGTCTAAGACAAGGTCTTCTGCTTAAGTTTTCCACTTAGTGAAAGGATTTTGTGAAACAGGCATCAGAATTATTTTGATTAAAAGTGAGAAACGTGTTCATAAATTCTGGAAAATTCAGTACCATATTTCCACACTGAACTAATTTTGTGCCACAGTAACAGCACAATGCTGGATTTGTTTTTTAGTAGATGCAGTAGGAAAAGCAATGTCATCTGCAGATAAAAGTTTATAAAGTTCAGACTTTCTGTGGGTTTCTCTCAGGTGTCTCTACTCCACCAAGATTTCAAGGTGAGAGTCATGAGGAGATCACAAGGACAGCATAGGTTCTGTATGTGAATGTTCTGTAAAGGTGTAAGAAGCCAGGACTAAAGAAAGAAGGGGTATCCTCTTTCACACTACTAATAACATATTTTCTATGGATAAGGCATTTAAACAGTTAGAAGGCTGTAACACTCCACCTTTTTGGCAACTACAAATTCTTTCTGATGAGAAAGATGAGGCATCAGAAAATCTGCCTGGTAAATCATGCAGAGTTTCCAAATAAGCTTTTCCCTCCCATGGATTTTTTTCTGCAGGAGATGATGAGCAGGCCATATGTTACTATGACAGATTTGGTGTTTCATAACTGAAACACACATAGCTCCTACATTAAAATTTCCTCAAAACAGGGAAATTTTAGATTAAAAAAACTCCCAAAATACTTTAATGTCTACATCCTCCAAAAATCATGACTGGGCCGATGTCCCCAAAAGTAACTCCATATTCAATTACTTTCATAAATACATCCTTTTTAATTATTTTTAGGTTTTAAAAGACAACTAAATACTGCATTTAATAGTAAGCTTGTGCCCTACTGAAGGGAACACAAACTATAATGATATGCCGAGCTTAAAAGCAAATCTAATCTACTTTCTTATTAAATTTAAATGTGTTTAAGGCTGATACGGTTTGAAAATGATATGTAAAATAACAGCTTCCATGGCTATAAATGTCAAGTCTAAAAATTATATGCAATATAACATACAAAATAAATGCTGCTTCATCTTTGCATTTCAGTGTGATCAATTCATTAAATGAGGTATTACAAGCTATGAGAAAATTTTACAACTCCACAGACATAATTCGTCACAGTGTATTACAATGTAGCGAGAAATGCTTTAGAGGTTTTGTCATCAATGGATTAAAATTCTTATTAGAAGGAAGGGGGGTAAAGTAGCTTTCTGATGTACCATGACCAAAATTACTCATCACAGCGTATATTAAACACCTATGTGATCTTTTCTCATGACATAGTATATGTATAAAATGTCTTTTTTTTACGTCCTTTGGAAATAAAACAAGGAAAAGACAGGTAATATATTTTATTGGGTCAAGTAGTACGTGAAGAATCTTTCAGGACACAAAGGACACAAAGCTTCCCCACCACACCAAAGCCAAATATTCTCCAGCAGTCTGGGGTTTCTTTGTTTATTTCATTCTTTTTTAACTGCAACATAGGAATGGTCTTTTCCCTTTGCTATATTTTCCAGAAACAACATGTTGACGTTAGTAGTTAGAATCTAACAGTCCTGATGCCAAGAAATACAGTATGTGTATCCCCTCTACCAAGTCTACCAAGTCTCCAAAAAAAGTCTATCCAAAAGTTTCTGAACATTTTATACAGAAAATGTATCAAAACTCTGTTGCCTAGAAAGCTGTAAAACTTGGAACGGCATTCTGTATCTTGAATCTACACAACTCACTATTCCAGAAAATATTCACAAAGGCTAACTTCAGCTGAGAGAAGCTGCCCATTTTAGTCCTCTTGGTTATCAGTTGAGACATACAGGACATGACTCAGACCATCTAAATTAGACACTCTCGCCTCCTGAAGATGCATCTCCTTTACTGATTAAAGAAGGAGTGTCAGAAGTCTGTTTTGTATGAATACTATCTGCTCTTTTCTCCAATATTCCTCCTTCCAATAAGTCTGTTTACAAATGAGAGACCACTAACAGATGCTTTGGCTGCAATATTGTTAGCTACTGGCCCATTAAATTTAATTTTCTTAATCTAGTTCAAGTTTGAACAGTTATAAAATTGTCATGATCTTGGAGATGACTGAAAAAACCCTGTTTCAGCTGAAGTGAACACTTGCCACAAGTAAATAAATAATTAAAAAGCTATACATTGATGGCTCTTAATTATTTCAACCAAGTTTTCACATGTGCTTTCTATTCAAGTGTTCAAAACATTTTGACTAAAAAAGAATCTGATTGAGATCTAAAATGTATTCAGAATTTGCTATTTATAATAAAATATTGTTTCAAAAAGCATTCCAGTTATGAAAACTCAGGCTTTGGGTCTTTTAATGTCAGCAAGACAACAGCAGTTTTCTTACATGAACTTTTACAGTGGCTAAAAAGCTAAATACTACTTCTTTTGTTATTTCTCTGCAAAATAAAAATAATAATCATGACTATGATTAAAAAGAAATTATTTTAAAATCCCATCAATATTTCTAAGATATGTGCCTGCTTCTTGTCTTATCACTTTTACAATCTGCCAAATATTTAATACATTTGTCTTTCTCTGACATATAATTTTGATATCATGTAAGGGAAATGCACACATCACCTCAGATGTTCTCAAGGTGCAATAAAATCTGGCAATGCTTTTGCAGGCCAGTATCCAGCCCTGAATTTGTGCTCCCACAAAACCATCCATATTACCAGGGGAATTATTAGGTGGCTGTATCTTTCCAGGCACTCAGAGTAAGATAACCCTAATCTAGTCTTATCACTTGCACACAAAAGCATTGGATCCAATAGGCTTCCATGTAATCCATCTCTGTCAACTGCATTAAGGAAATTACCTGTCAGAAATATCATGGCCAAGATTCAGTGATTAAATGCAAACTTAGAAAATGCTCAAGGGTATAGTAAAAAAAGCTGTATAAAATTGCTTTCAGTTTCGTTTTCCTTATGTTCATGTTGTGTCCAAAAGCATTTGAATAACATAAAGAATCAAGCAATTTATCAACAATGCATTGCATTGCCAAAGGAAACAAAACATTTCAAAATTTGTCATAATTCCATGAAGTTGCCTTTTGTTATTAAGACAGTAATACCTAAGAAATAAAAATTGAAATCTTTCAAGATCTCCGAAGAATCACAAAGAACATTTTGGTTTGTTTTCTTTTGTGTTTTGTTTTTGTTCCACCTTTACAGGAGGGAAAGTTGCTATTGCTGATAAAGTATAGAAGTGTCTAAATTTTCATATTCAGAATCCTATAGCAACATTTTCTCCTTTACAGTGCTTTATCTCTGTGAACTTTACCCTTTAAGGATTGCTTGTAACAAGTTTGAATGGCTAATAGCATAGTCCTACATCACAGGTGATTCAGGTCCAATACCTTTCTCTGTGAAAATCTTAGATCTTTTCTTTAGGCTTCTTTCTACAAAACATATAGAGCAATCATAACTATGTGTGATTTAAACAAAAATGCATTATTAACTGTGAATATTCTTGTCTATGTCAAAAAAGGAAAAATAAGAAAAGTCCCATCTCTACAGCGAAACAGTTTTGAAGATGAAGTGTTCACTGAAGAATCCTCTATTCTAAACTTCCCAAAGTACTCTAAAGAAATGAAAGGGGGAAAACTACATTATTAATATTTAGTAATATTGATTAATATACCCAAGAGAGACATGAACATACTGGAAAAAATCTAACAAAGGACCATTAAGATGATTAAGGGACTGGCACATCTCATATGAGCAAAGACTGAGAGAGCTGAAATCTGTCAGCCTAGAGAAAGCTCAGGGGAATTTTGTCAATATATACCTAAGGGAGAGTGAAAAGAAGACAGAGTCAGGATCTCTTCAGTGGTGGCCAGTGGCTGGATCAGAGACAAAGGATACAAACTGAAACACAGGAGCTCCCCTCCGAACATCACAAAACTTTTGCACTGTGAGGGTGACTGAGCTCAGGTTGCTCAGAGAGATTGTGGAATCTCTCACTGTGGTCCTAGGCAATCAGATCTAGGTGACCCTGCTTGAGCACTGGAGTTGTACCAGGAGATCTCCAGAATTCTCTTCTAACCACAAACATAAAATCATTTTATGCTTTAATGAGCCCATTTTTCCAGATTAAACAAGTCCCTCTGAAGAACATCACTTTAATCCAGTATACCATACTGCTTCCTCAATTTGGTATTATCCATAAACTTCCTGACAGTCCACCCAACTCTCTACATTGTTATTAAACAGTATTGCCCCTTGTATCAAACCCTGAGGCTTGCAACCACAAATAAAATACCATGTGAACTCTGAATTCCTGGATCACAGCCTTTCAAATCCAGCAATGAAGCTAGCTTTTCAGTTGATTTGTCATCCATACATTTATCCATTCCATATCTCATCAATCTGGCTGTAAGAATACTAGGGCAGCATGTGTTAAAAGCCCACTACTCTTCGTAAGAAAGGCTGATATTTTTAAGGAAGCATTATTTGGGATACAGTGTTCAAGAATGGTATATTTTGAAGCATGACTATGAAAGAAAACATTAAGACCTTTAAGCCAGTGAGAATATTTAACACATCTATTTAATTACTGGAACTGTAACTCCAAAATTGAAATCTAAATCATACAATGAAAATGTTCCCCTGTGGTGACAAATTGATGGGAATTTGTTCTCTATCAGATAAGTAAATGGCAGTCAATAATTGCAATCCTCATGCTTAGTTCTCTCACTGCAATCCATCATGTATTCCCTAATTACTCACAGAGAGGAAAAAAAAGTACTGTACCAACTCTCTGAACCTCTTACATCACTACAGATGCCCTCTCATTATGTAACCTATGCCCAGGCATCAAAATTAAGGAGGGCAAACAAGCTGGAAGGAAAAGAACAGAGAAAACATTCAAAGTTTGAGAACCTCTCCTTATAAATCTGGGAACATATTTCCTCCTTCAGAAGAAAATTCACTGAAAAAACAATGAATCTATCACACAAGTGATTCACCTAAATACAGCCAGGTGTAATTGAGAAGACAAGAGCAAGCAGCAGGTTAGAATCTGGCAGAGTCTGTTCATTAATGTTTGTTCATTTGTTCATTGCACCATTGTTCATTGTACTTACAGTGAAGCTGAAAGTTTCTCTTTGATATGGTGGTTACATACCTACATGTCTGTCTTTATGCTACCAGAATTTTGAAACTACACTATAGAAGGATTGATACAGAGGAAGTTTGACTCAGGAAATGTAAGTTCCTTTAATTATGGAAGAAGATAGAAGTGAGAGACTAGCAGCCTCTGAAAACTAGCATTAACATGTTGATTATAACATGGATATCTTCTGATTAAGATGATACTGTACAAACACAATCTGGGATGTATTCTGTCATCTACTGTCATTTAGGCACTATAAAGCAGCAGATTTATAACATTAGGACTGGGGGGAAAGTTGTATGTCTTTAATATGAAACAATACACTACACAGATTACTTTCCATGACAGGAGAGAGAATAAATGGGACTTAAAGAAAGGATGTCCTTTTTCTCATCTTTGTCCAAGGTCCACCTGGAATTCCACTGAAGTTCTCAAACTAGTAAAAGTGCTACAGTTCTAGTAAAGCAGGAAGATACTGGAAAAGCCAGCTTACAAGCAAAAGACTGCAAGATGCATCTCATCCTCTGTGAAGACAGGACTAAAAAGCCAACTTGGGAGCATAAACTGCTGAACAGCAAATAAAAAAAAAGAAGATAATTCTTTTGCTTGGCTAGAAGACTTAGCATGGAATTTACAGTTACTTTTAATCTCAGTTAAAAGAACTAGCAATAAGACTCAAAGAGTGAACACAAAAATTCTTTAAAAAGTGTTTTGACAACTTCATTTGCTGCCTTTCTACAATGGTCATTGAACAAATGCAGCTAATTAAGTCAGGGAATGATTGTTTTCACACAACATCTACAGCTCAGAATACGTAAGTAGAAGCTGAAATCACAGATAAAACAATTTTGAACCTTGCACATTAATTATGTATTGGATGAAAGAAAATATCATAAAAATATAAAAGCAGACCTATGCTCCATGTGGCACTTTTATTAGTTGGTTTATCACCCACCATATGTACTGCCAAGAAAAATTATATTAGGCTACTACTGCTAACTACAGAAGAAGACTATGAATTATTATTTACAGTCTTATTAACCAAGTTAGTAAACTCAACCTAACTGGGTCATGATTACAGAGAATGAGCGAGATGAAGGTCCATCTCTTCTCCCAAGCAACAAGCAACATAAGAAAAAAATGCCTCAAGTTACACCAGGGGAGGTTTAGACTAGATATTAGAAAAAACTTTTCACTGAAAGTGTTAGCAAACACTGGCACGGGCTACTCCAGGAGGTGGGTGAGTCAAGACCTCTATTCAAAAGAAGGCATTCGAAAGCTGTGTAGATGTAGTGCTTAGAGACATAGTTTGGTGGTGGACATGGCAGTGGTGGGTTAATAGTTGGACTCAATGACCTTAAAAGCATCTTCCAGTCTAAATGATTCTGTGATTCTGATTCCACTCAACAAGCACACATCTTAAAAGTATATATTTGAACTAGTAGAGATGATACCCAAAGTCATCTGGATAACAATTATTTCCTAGCAGGCTGTTTGTGTAAAGCAAGATTCTTTCTTGGAATAACTCTCAAGTTAATAAATTCAATATTGTTTCCCTTTTATTGGAAAGCCAATTCCATTTAACACCCTGCATTACTTCAGTAACAGAACATATTTTTGCAAAACCATGGACTCTCTTGTCGTAGGGACCAGAAATTCTGGAATTCAGAATGGAAGCACTCCCTAATCTCTTTTCTAGGTATAGTACTCCAGAACAGTTGCCTAATGAAAATCTTCCAGAATTCATTTAACAAGAAAGGTTGTCAAAAAGGCTGCTTACTCATACAGATGTCACTCCGAGGTTATTCTGCTTAGCAATCCATGCCCAGACACTCTATCTGGTATATCCTTCTAGGCCTTCTAGATGAAAAACAATACACTTTCAGGTCTACCATCATCAATCAGTATCAGCTTCTTTTAATTATTGTATTTAATTCTACTTTGCCCTGTTTGCTATTATGGACTGAGACTGGTATTCCACAATGAATCACACCACACATTTGATGTTTGGACTCTCATACATATGCTGACTACATCAGAGAGTCTGTGCTAAAACGGTCTTGCTCAAAACAGGGTCATACAACAAGATTAATGAGCCAGTAATGTAACAATGACTATTATAACCACTTACCATCACCATGTAAAACTTTACATGGTAAAAATTTTAGGAATTCTTGATTCCCAGCTATGCATACTGAGTCGTCCAGACGATGTTGCCTCTGTGACTTCAGAGCTGTTACTATATTGGACAGAAATTACGGTAAGAGATGGGAGGTAGGTTAAAATATGACTAATATTCCACCAATTGAATCAAGTTCTCTTAAGCTTATTTTAAAAAGAAGGATCTGAAGGGAGAAATGATGTAATGCTTTTGTTAGATTAAAGCCGAACAATTGCCAATAGGAATGCTTCATAGAAAACATACCCTCTTTCACCGAAATTCAAAGCTACAAATAAACCACTGCGTTGTATTTAATAGCTACATACTTGTATTTAAACCCACTGACTCAATAATACTTATGTTAACAACTTGTTCTTACTCTGTTTTCACACCACAATCTCCATCTTAGTATCCAAGAACTGTTCAGTAGAGCATTAAACAGTAATGACAAACATCTGTCATCCTTGTTTTCCTATCCACTCTTCACCTTTGTCCTCAGTAAAAATTGAGTGCATAAAGCAGGCAAACTTGGGCAGGCAGAGCAGAGAACCTCAGGGAAATATGCTATCAGCAGAATCCTTCTGTAGACCTTGCATTGTGTAATACACATGAAAAATAATTCTATCACTAGAACTGTTAAATAACCATATTGGATTTGCAAAACAAGAGGCGTCTTCCCAGCTCACTGAGAGTCTGTAGCTTTTCAGAAATTAGCACATAGCTTCTTTAAGGTATTCTGCATAAAATATTACAGAATGCATTTTATATAAACAGATAATTCCTTTTTCTAAGGCATAAAGTGAAAATGGATTGCACTTCACATGATTGATTCAGTGAACAAACCGGCATTCAGAGCTTACGGAATAACTAAGCACCACTTTCTTAGTCAATTCTGCCACCTAGCTCATCTTGGGAATGCTAGCCCTACTACCTTCTACTCCTGAAAAGCAATTTTCATCTTATTTAGAACTGAAATTCAAAAATAAGCCACCCAAAATACCTAAATCACTTCATTAAACACAGGTAACATGGCATATTAAAAAGAAGAGTCATTTACACCAGAGGTATTAAAAGAAAGTTACTGTGCATAGAAAACCTGTCACTTATAAATGAACTTTAATTCTGATTGATTCAACATACAGCAAACCATTTTGCTTCATTTAATCCCTTAACAACAGTTAATGTTTTAAAATATTCCAAGGGATTTTAATTTTCAAACTATGAAAGAAAATATGCAATACTGGTTCTTGGATGGTAATAGTTTCAACTCTTAACTAAATATAAAACTAATTCTTTTCTTGACAATGCCTTTTAAGAGAACAAAGTTTGTGCTGGGACAGACTTTCAAATCCAAGTACATCCCAGCATGCCATTTCCTAAGCAAGTGTTGTCATATACAAAATCCATATTTGCATTTTTTAAAAAACACATCGAAATTATGCCATAGGAATCTCGTCGTGATGATTTGAACAACTGCACACTTTTAATCTATTTAAAAACCCAAGCTGAAATTAGGCAGTTAAGTTCCCTAAGGAACTATGTTGTAAAAATAAGGTTAGCAAGTAAATCTCAAAACCATAAAGCTGGCAGCAGAAAGAGACAAATTGTTTATTATTTTCTATTAAACAATGAATTCTGATATATATAAAGAATACAAATTAAGTATCTTAGAGGTGCCTACATGTCTCTAATACTCAGTAGTATTTTAATCAGGAGATGCCAGATTAGTGCTTAGGAAAGGTTTGTGATGAAGTCTCCATAATACATATAGCTGACAAGATCTGTAGAGTTGATCTTTCTAACTTCTGTGCTCTTGAAGATATTTTCATTTCTCGCATAAAGAATCAGATGCACAACACTGATGCCTTGCCTCACTCACATGTTTACACATTAATATCATAAAGACTTACAGCTAGCATTACTGTTTGTGTTGTCTTTAGTGTAATAGCACCTTTGCTTGCTGCTAGTAATGTTGAGTAATTTACTGGAAAATACTAACACACTCACAGTGTAGACATTTCCTTCCACATGTAGGTTAAATTTGGTGGTTACATATATTCAGATTACCTGTCCAAGGCACTACAGGTGTAACGTGTGGATTACTGACAGTATGAGGGGAAAAAATCAGAATTCCCCGGTTTTATTCTTTTATCTTAGAATCTCAAAATACTTTACAAAAACTGCAGACTACACTACAAAGAAATCATCTTACTCAAAACAATTAGGGAGCTAAAGAATAAGAACTGATCTGTCTGAGACTTATAGCACAGCCAAATGTATACTCCCTGATCTTATTCCAAATTTAGACTTCTACAAAGCACAGTTTTAACTCCAAGAATAAGGTAAACATGTAACCCTTATTTTCAGAAATAGTTAAAGAGTAGTAACAGTAAATGTACAAATAGTGAAAAAGATACTGTTCCTATCATCTCATTTTCCAACGTCCGCCATTCAACATTTAGAATTAATAAAGAGACTATTTATTTCACAGAAGCAAAACTCCATGGAAGCTCCTTGGAGAATAGCAGAAATACTAAATTTGACACATGAAGGTAAGGTAGAAGTAAGAATTTTCAAACACCATTTTCTCCCTCATTAGAAAAGTAATGCCCTCCTTCTTTCTACATCCTTTTCAATCCCCAGTGCTCATTGAAAAGGGAAAGTTGGGGTAGAGGCCAGTTGCAGCAGATAAAACTTTGTGTGTGTGTGTGTACAGAAATGCTGCATCATTTTCATTCTTTCAGCAGGGAGATAAAAGTTATAACAGTTCCTATTTCTTTTTTTTCAAAATACATTTCTGTACATTGCCCTGTAATGTTTTCTGTCCTTTAGCTATATTCTCTATTCTTAAATCTGACATACCTTTTTTTTTTGTTTTGCTTTCATTCCCCCCTTGCTTTCTTTCTCATTCTGTCTATCCTCTCCCATGCTCTTTCCAAGTGCCATATTACTCTTCTTTAGTCTACACCTCTCTCCACTCATCTAATCTCTTATTTATTCACCTGTCATCCAGAGATGTATTATTTTAAATGCTCCCTCCACCTTTACTGCTTTCCTGAAAATTTGGAAGAAATCTGGAGACTTGGATCTAAACCTGCTCCATAGCATTCTGGATATTATATGGATAGGGATGGAACAATGGGTGAGTTGAAAACGTCTGACAGCACTGTTATTCTCAGAGATCCTTAATAAATAGTAATAAGGAACTAGGCTCCTTTAAGTTTCACAAATTAGCAGAGCAGCATTTTGAACCTGTGGCCACTGGAGAAATTCCTTCTTTAAGCTCCAAACCATGTTGCACTTGACTTCTGAGCTCTCAACTAATAGCTCCCAAATACACCAGCTGAAGATATGAGATGTTTTATTTTTAATATAGTCATGACTCTCTATAGGTTTTATTTTGGAACTTGAGAGTAGTTGTGCTCAGAGAAACATCTACAGATTGTTAACAGCATAAACTGCAACAAGCAGTAGAGTAACTATTATTATGATGGAAAGACATTTTTCTGTTCAAGTTGCTGCTGATTATTGTTCAAGTTATGCAGCATGCTTAATCCTCTGCAATAACAGTAAAAGTAAGCAAAATAGAATATCTGGCAAGAAACAGAAAGGAGCAGAGCAGAGAAGTTGGAAAGGATGTAGAATGATCACCTTCTAGTCCAACTGCATGAGTAATTCACAACTGACCAAAAGTAAAGCATAGTATTAAGGGCACTGTCTTACATCCATAAGGAAGGAGAAGCACTTTTGGACACTGTTCTGGTTCTTAAAATATTATAAATAATTTCTCAATTCAAATACTACCCTAAACCATCATCAAAGAGAAAAAAAAAAGAGAAGGTTTAAATTTATTTATTTTAAAGAAATTTAACATGGACACAGTTGAGGTTCTAAAATCAATCAAAGCATACAAAACTTTCAAAGAAATCATCACATATCTACTGCAATGACATAAGAAATTTCAGGGTTTCCACAGTAAAACTTTTCTGTATCTGAACATTAATACACATCTCTAAATCAAAAGTAATCGGTTCTTTACACATAAACTGAATTTCTCTCCCAATTACTTTTACAAGTCATTCCCAAGATTCTATTTCTGAAAGTATGCGTAGAAGATATTACTATTACTTCTTCAACAATGTACAACACTAACAACTCTACTGAAGTTTTTGTACATGGTTATTTCAACACCACTACAATGCAAAGGTATCAGATACTGATGTAGCAGATAAAGACATAGAATAGTGACATAAGAAAACACCTGCAATCAATAATAAATTTGTATATACACATACAAATGCCTAAACATAAATTTTGGCTCAGATTACATATACACTGCCTGCCAACCTACTATGTGTAGTAAACAAAGGGCTGAACATTTTTACCTGTTTTTAAAAACTCAGCACACAAAATATCTTGTTAGCATGTACACAAACAAATTCCAGCATAGCTGGTAAAATATAAAATAAAATCTAGTATCGTGTTCGTTGGGAAAGAATGAGATCACACAGTCAATAGTCTGTGCATATAAAACAATCAGTTACTGTTTTCACAAGGGTTTTGAAGAAAAATGCATTTTCCCAGATAAAGTAGAAAAGCTCTCAAGTATAAATGTTCTACATATACAGCCCTGCCTGTCTCATTATTTTTTTACTTTCAGCCAAGCAAGTGTATATCCACAATATCCTCAGCCTTCCAATCAAACCTAGAAGGCTCATTTGGTGGACTCTGGTGAACTAAAGTTGTAAGATAGATACACACATACAGTTATAGTAAATGGCAGGGCCATTGGGAAAACCTGTCTAGCTTGCTATGCTGTTGAAACAAGTAAAGCCTCTACAAGTTCATGGCCCAAACCCAAACAAATTCAGCTTTAAAAACCAGGGGACCTATTAACCTACTTAAATAAAAGTCATCTCCCCTCTTCCAAGGCAATAGGTCCATCACAAAACAACAGCATCACTTTAATATTGGAAAATCAAGACAATGATCTATCCACTCATATTGGCAGCAATGAAATTTCAACTGGGCTTATTCCTCAAACTCCACTGCATTCAGCTTTGTTCAGGGAAGTACTCTGTGGAAAACACAGCTCATGGATTTTCCTGTTCTGACAATCCAGAAGAAATCTGTATTTATAATTCTAAAAAAAAAAAAAAAATAGCTTCTGCATTTTCTCTTTTAAACTGATTTTTCAGGGAGGGTAACAAGAACATCTGTTTCATAAAACAGACATTAAAATTGAGTGGAGTGTATAGCTCCTTGAGTGTTGTCAGGCACTGCAACATCCTCCTCAGCTTCTGAAAGGAACAGAAGTGCCTTTTAAGCACAGTACTATAAAGACTGCGTACAATCAAGTATTTTCTAATTACTGATGTAATACTATAACGAATTGGTTTACCTTACAAGGCAGAATTAACTCATTCAATTAGCTGCCATAGGTAAAGAATCTAAGGAAGATTTTCCAGCGCCTTATAATTGTCCATTAGTAGCTGAAACAAGTAGGGCTGAGTTTTGCCTTTTCTATTATGAAACATTCAGACAGGTGGCTCAGATGTACCAACTTTTTCTAATTGGTTTGGAAAGGAAAAAACAATTATAGGAAGTGTCAGAATTGAAATTGAAGCACACAAAACAGCTTAGTTCTTAGAGGAATTTTGATGCATTGTTTTTTCTTCCACCTGGCATACCTACATACACAAAGGGTAATGCTTTAGAAATACATAAATAAATATATATATCTTGAATTTTCACAGGGAAGTTGTTCCTTTTAAACCATGAAATCAAGCATGGGGATAGCAAAAAAAAAAAAGAGAATTCATACATATCAGCATACACAAAGTACTGAGTTGCAAAATTAAGACTTAAATTTTACTACAAGGAAGATGTAAGTTTTGGAGGGTTTTTTTCTACAAATATCTGTAAGTTCGTGCATCCACAAATGCCTAGGGCATACAGTTGTATTTAGAGAGGGAAAAAAAAGCTAAATTATCCTCTGTAGAGCTCAATTTTGCTCACTCAGGCACAGTCTATCCCTGTCTTGGCTTTCCCACTTTTTTTTGACAAAGTCCCTTTTTTCCCCTCAGACTCATCGCATTAGCATTGAACTCTTGCCGCACCATTGTATTGGCCACATAATAAGTTCACATATATGATATACAGTTCAATCAGCATTCATATGGACTACCTCCTTCCACCAAATCTGCTGATACAAAGCAAAGAAGATATTTAAAGAAATCAAGAGAGCAATAAGATCCACTTAGCACTTAGAATTAGCTGCAGCCCGTCTGGTGTTAACTCAGAACTTCAGCTGTAAGGAATGTTCTGAGCATCCCTGGGATGCAATGTACTCATTTTAGCACATTTTTTAGGAATTTTGGTATAGAGCTGTACAAAAATATAATGAAAATCCAAATACTCAAAATATGACCAAACCAGCCTCTCTAACTTTCAGGTTACTATTCTGAAGCATATAAAATAAGAGCATTTCCTAAAATGGCCATGATAAATTTTACCAGTGGTAAAAGAGTATTTTTACAATATTCTGTTTCCTAAGTGTTTCTGTTTTCACAGTTAAAACTTTCAAGTGAAAAGGCTTCCAAAGCATATGCCTAACATATAAAATTGCAACATAAACAGTTAACATTAGGCAATGTTTAAAGCAAGCAAATTTAGCTTACAGTGCCAAACAGCTGCTATCTTTTTCACTAAAAATAATGGTATCAGTTTTATCTCAAAGAATGAGGTTGCACAACCATAGGACCAGATAACAAAAGTATTATTATTTCTAATAAGAATAAATGAGAGTTGTGCCATTAGAATTAATTTATAGCTTTTTAGGAAATGCAACAGGAAGTAACGATCTGCAAAAACACTTATCAACTGAGGCTCCTCACAAATGTTATCTGGAACAGAAACTGACTAAAAATGGGCTTCAGTCACATAAACTATCTGCTATGAATTCAGCTACCTCCTCTAAACTGCTCCCCATGCCCAAATGTTTCACTTTTACCACTTTTGCCAACTGTTAAATATATCACATTACATTATTTTTGTGCTAGACCACAAAATTAACTTTCCCCTGCTTCTATAATAAAATAATTTAAAAAAAATTACTATTCAAAACACTTAAAAAAACACCAAATCATCTATGTACAATCGTAAAAATGTCTTTAAACACAACATATTCTAAAGTTACTTCTGGTAAGAGAACTAGAAAAGCTAGAGACCCGTTTTCTGGCACTTTAAAAAAGCTAAACAATGGACAAGCAAGATGTGGTGAAGCCTTATCACATGACAAAAAAGGTGCCCTGAAACACTGCCATATACTCAAATTATTTCTGAAATGTATTCAATATAAATCTTGGTCATTTGTTAGCTGGTAGCTTGTCCTCGCTGAAATTACATTACAGAGGTAATAATTCTCTGTTACTCTTTAGCTCAACAGCAACAGAAAGCATTTGTGTAATGTCTCTAGGTGTGCTAACAGTGAGATAGTTGGGTTTTTACTTAATTTTTTAAAAACCTAGAATTCATGCATCTAAATACAATAACTAGGTTTAAAGAGAAGAAAATTAATGTGTATCATTAGATACCAACAATAAAAAAGCAACATTATTCAACACACAGATATAGCCACTCCTGGCAATGTGTCTCTACTAAGCTACATGATACATTAATATTGAAACTGAAGTAATTTAATCATTCTTGAAGTCAAAATGAAAAGTTATTTCACTGATGATAAACAGCTACTGTACTTCTGTAAACAGCTGTACTTTTAGCAGCCAAAGGAGCATTGGGGAGCTTTAACCAAACATATAGAAGCTCAAGCCATTTTGCTTTTGCTGTTTTTTGTCCCTTCCTACCAGATCCCAATAACACTTCACAATCTTCCTCTTCTTTGCTTTAATATTATTGATCACGTTGCAGTCCGACTTGTACCAGGAGTTCAAGCACACTACCACTAACATGCAAGCCTCAACAGCCTAAGGCTGATCTTTTCATTCACAGCTTGCTGTGGGGATACTGTCAATTCTATTTCAAAGTTAATTTCATGTACCCTTTGTCTATACAGGTATTTGCAGTTCCTTTGTGTGTGGACAGAAGTGGGCAGACATTTTCCTCAGTCTGGACACAGCTGCCTCAGGGAGCTCGAGGCACGGACCTGCCTGAGGGAGCTGCTGCGGAATATACTGGAACAGGCGGCACCTCAGGAGGCCCGTGTGGGAAAACGGTGGATAAGCTCCTCCACTCACTTCCCCAGGCCCTGCCACAGCGCAAAATAGCTCTAAGGTGCATAGTTAATTACTTTTGGCTTTCATCCCGTTTTGCAAACAATACCAAATTTTCCATGTTTCAAGTATCATGGTCTTTGTATCTCTGGCTTTGCTTGTCATTTGGAAAGTAATTCCCATTCAAGTCCTGTCACAGTTGCTTTTTCTAAGATGAAAAGGCTAGGACTGAAATATTTCAAAATCTTGAGGTGTCAGTACAAAACATGAGATACAGTTGTGTTACTTTCAGCTATAAAGAAGTAAGGAAATTGATTATACTTTGTGCTGTCACAGAGCCACAGAATGGTTGGGGTTGGAAGGGGTTTCTAGAGATCATCCAGTCCAATCCTCTGCTAAAGCAGGTTCCTCTTGATCAGGAGGCACAGGAATATGTGCAAGGGGCGTTGGAAGCCTCCAGAGGAGATTCCACACCCTCCGTGGGGCAGCCTGTGCCAGGGCTCCCTCACCCTTTACAGTAATGGTGTCCTCATGTTTAGATGGACCTTTTTGTCCCCTACTTATTTTACCTGCAAGCTTTGAAAACAAAAACAAATGTGAATGTTGTTGGCTCGAATGCTAGGGTAGAAAAAGGTCAAAGCTTGAGAGTGAATATAGGATAAGACATTTTTAAAGCTACCAAATTTCACTTAAAATATAGGTTAAATTTAATCTCTTCCAGTGGTATTTCACTGAGAGAAGAATGTTAAGGTAGAATTTAGATGAGATTACCTTTAAGAGAGCTTAAATATCCATGCTTAAAAGATATATGTTAAAGACCAAAAGTATTTATGAAGGTTTAACACCATATATGACAGCACAAGAGTATGGATTCACTCACACAATTTTCAAGGAGAAAGATGTTTCTAAAGATACACATTCTTAATGGCAAAACATGGATAGTAAATTTTTATTCTTATTCTAAATCAGGTATGCAGAATTCTTTGGATCCAACTGCTGTAAGTTTCCCCTCTGATCTCAGTTGGCACAAGTGCTGCAAATCCCTGCCATTCAGATTTATTCACCTTCAGCACAATTTCACCATCTCCAAAACAAATGCAATGTACAAGTAATCTGAAAGAAAATACTGTCTAGCAGTTTGCATAAAATTTCTTTTGATTTCGTACCAACATCATATTATAATAATATTGTGCATAGGATACAACCTTCTATTTACCATAAATTCATTTTCAAATTGAAATGGTATCTTGTACTACACATGTTTTCAGTGATGGAGTTTGCCCTATGAATGTATTTAATAACTAAGCATATGGTCCAGCTTCTCATTTCCAGAGCCCAGTCCTCTTCAGAGCAGTCACATTGTACATATGCATGAGGAAAAGCTTTACAACTATAAGACTACTGATGAAAAGATCAGATGAGTTTCCTTCCATTAACCTGCACTGATGAGAATAATACTGCCCATGTCATTTCAGTTCTATACTCTTAACAACCCTGAAGCCTCTGAATGTTTAGTGTGTAATCATCTATAATAATACAGAATGCAAGGACCTGCTTTGAATTTCTCTGCATTTAGAACAGTGCTGCAGCCAGCTATAAAAAAGCTCTATCATTGTATGACCTAATACACATACAGATTGCCAGAATAATACACTGTGGTTCTAGCATAAATTCAGTTGGAACTATGAACTGACACCTTGATATCTCTGCTATCTCTAAAAGGTGAAGACGTTTTGACTTTTGAGGAAAGGTGCTTGTATGAATACACGGGTTAATATGCATTTTATTTTGGAGGATTAATGACTTTCAGTGGAATGCTAGCAGGCTGTTTTTCCTTTAGGTACAGCTTTGAATTAGTGATCACGTTCAGTATTCTGAGAAACAATGATAAAAAACTGACTCCACATAAGTTTATAATTGAGTATCACCTAGTATAAAAGTATTTTTCAGTATGCCTATTTTTCTTGATAAACGTAACTGCTTGCTGTTCAAATTATCTTTCCATAATAGTACATATTTTATACATTTATTAGTATATTCCAGCATAGCTGGAATAAATATAGAATGCATTTCAGAATCATTAACCTGATTCTTAAATCTGTTCTTAAATTATCACGAGTTACATATCATGGTGTGTTTTGGAAATGAACTAGTATTAGATGTAAAAGCTGTGCATATCAGCTGTACAAGATATGATTCCTTTATTTTTCTGCCTTATCTCTTTTTTTTGCAATACTTTTCTTCATGGCTACATTGGTATTTGGGGAAATCACCTACAAATACTGTCAAGACAGAATCTGTTAGATTATGTAGCATTACTCTCTATGGGAAGTTCGGTGACTTACCCTTCAAGGTTAATGACTTTTGTTTTGTGACCAAATCAGATTCTTTCTCTCTTTGCCCTTAATCTGAAAGGCAGATTAAATGGGTTGATATAAAAGGACGTGGAATCTGTTTATGATTAGTGGCTTGTATTTTTAATGTTTAGGATACAACTGCACCGCTACTTTTCACAGACCAACATAAGAGTATGATGTTTTTTAATTCTGAAGATAAAGAATATAGATAATTCTTACTAATAAGCATGAATATGCTTAGAAAAAGAGACAGTATAGCTCTATAATGCAGTTGATTGGCTAGTAACTCCTTCTTAATTTTAGGATTTTTAACTTGATGTTAAAAATATATGACAATAAAAGTTTAATGATATAATCCAAAAAGATAGACCAGTGTCTCCCTTTTTCATCCGAAAGCTGTCTGTGTAGCAAGCTCCTAGTACCAGAAATAGGTAGCATTTCCCAGAACTACTGAAATTTCTTCATCTGGTCAGTCTGTTACTAAAAACTGATAGATGATACATTTCAGAAATGCGTAGACCAACATAAGGACAGTTGTACTGAATTGTATCAAACATCTGTCAGTCCTAGGATTCTGTCTCCAGAATTGTTTGGAAGTTTGGAGAAAGAGGAAGCAGTCAAACAATGTAATAGCACTTCTTTGCTCTTTTACCTCTAACAAACTGTTACACACTTCTGCTTAAATAGTCCATAATTCATTTCTCTTTTCAGGTTTTATCAAATTGATTTTGAACTATATAAGCCTTTGACATCCACAATATTCTATGACAGTGAAGCAAAGTATGCTGTGTACTCTTTTTTTATATGAACTTTCTTACTGTAAGGTAAAAACCTTGTCTCCTACCTCCCAAAAGAAGACCTGTAAACTATTCTGCATGACTTATTAAAGAGGAGACATCTTAAAATAACAGTGTAAGCTAGAAAGATAGAAAAATGGTCTCTAGATTACTATATTGGAATGCAGAGGCTATACTTTGAAAAGAATGAGCACTGCTTATAATTTTTGAAGACTACATAAGGCCTCTATCCTCAGAAACGGATCCTTACCTCTGAATTAACCACAGACATTAACTGTTTCTAATTAAGCTGTAGGGGCAAAACTTGAGACACCTTTATGTACACGGTTACTAAACATAGTTGACATTTTCCCTCACACAAATTTTTGTGTGCTCTGAGCAACGTAGTTTTAATTATGCATAGTTCAATGAATGTAGGTACCTGACTCTGGATTTTGCAGCTGAAAGCTAAAAATGAAAACATTAAAACCAAAATCTAGATGAAGACAATTGAATAATCTTGCAGCTATTTCATCACTGCAATGATGTGACCAATCAGTTCAACAATCCAGTGCTACCAAGTTACTCATGCCAAATATAGCCCAAGTCATTAAAAAGCTTCTATTGCTTCAATTATACTGCCAGAGAGTTCTATTCAATTATATTGCTTCAATTATGCTGCCAGTTTTCCTCTGCATTGTTATATTGTGCATGCTGTAGCAACCTCAGATGTGTGTCTATAAAGAGGACAATACATAGCAACAATAATACTATAGCATTGCTTCTTCAAAAAGTCTTTTGCAACTTCTTTAGAACAGCTAATCAGTGACAATTTAATGACTTTGGTGTGTATTTCATTTCCTTTCCTGTTAGTTAATCTTGCAATACTGTTATGTGTATTCATGCAGGGATATCATTAGTTTGGTTACCACCTTACATGTGACAAAGACTTTACTGGATTTCCTCTCTGACATGGTTATGAAGTCATTTTTTTACAGTGCTGGTTGCCTCTTGCAGTGACAATCTAAAAATTGGAATCAATACACAACTGCTGATTCTTAGTCTTGATGACTTGGACTGAAACTCTCATAAAAAAGACCTTGACCAAAAGTAAAGACACATTACTGGTCAGTTGAAACAACTATTAATTGTTGAGATATTTTTTAACTACATGCATCACTGTTTTATGCAAGATCATAAACTGCTCTAGAAATGCTTATTAATTACTACAGGGAAATTTAGTAATCTTTTATCTGACATAGTTAAATCTAGCGAGCGCTATACATTTAACAAACATTATCTTTACCTCAAGATTTGCCTGCTCTGTAGTCCAACAAATAAGGAATCTGAAGTCCAACAAATAAGGAATCTAACATGAATGGCCTGGAGTGGCTCCCAAAATCTAAACGGTCTGTAGGTAGGCTTCGGTAGATTTCATAGCAGTCGTTATAGACACTTTTGTCTATGTTTTTTTGCAAAAGCCATTACTGAAGTGTACCACACCCGCTGTGGGCTGAGGCAGAACTGAATGCGACCTGGTCTCTGTTGGACCACATTAATTGACAAGCGTATTAAATTCAACAGCCATAATTTCTGTTCAAGCTAATATGCCAGATTGTGAATGTTAGTAGCTAATGAGTGAGCCTGTGTCCTCTTTTTTTGTCACCTCTAGTTGTAACCTCTTGCTTTGGGGAAGGCAGGCAGCAGAAACAATAATCTCTTCAGCCCATCATGGTAGCTTGTTGTATTACTAAACATCCAGCAAACAAAATGTTTGCTGAAAACCTGAGCTTCACTCAGATGTCCTTTTATTAGTGTAAGACTGGATTTCTGAATTATTTCAAAAGAGAAAAACAGCAGCAGCTAAATGTAATACAGGATGCATGTGTCATCTATTAGCCAATATTTCCCCCAAATGGATGAAAATCCAATTTTTTACTTGATAATTAAAATTCAGTAACTTGCATGTCATTCAGTAAATTGTTTGATACCAAACCAGAGGTTATAGAAAACTACTCTGTTATCCCTAAATGAGTTAAGAATTATGAACATTGCTTTAAAATTGAATGCAACATATTCAATACATATCTATATCCTGGCACTAATCCTAGAACTGCACTGCTACAACAAGCAACTTTTAAAAAATACTCTGATTTCTCATGGACATGTAATAGCTAGATAAGAAATAATAATGGGTAAATGACCTAGTGATAAATCCTTAGTTTTAACAAAGCAAGGAAGTGGGACCTGCTCAGCCTGAAGAAAAGGAGGCTGACAGGAGATCTTATTGCTCTCTGCAACTCCCTGAAAGTAGGTTCTAGCCAGGTAGCAAGCGAGAGGAAAAGAGCACAAATTGCACCAAGGGAGGATTAGATTAGATTAGATATTAGGAAAAACTTCTTAACCCAAAGGGTTGTTAAGCACTGAAAGAGGCTGTCCAGGGAAGTGCCAGAGTCACTATCCCTGGAAGTATTCAAAAGCCATATAAATATGGCACTGAGGGACATGGTCTAGTAGAGGACATGGCAGGGTTGGGTTAACAGTTGGACTCAATGATCTTGAAGGTCTTTTCCAACTGAAGCAATTAAACTTTAAGAGACATCTACATCATAATTATCACACTGACACTGGGTTATTTTATTATTCACCTTTTTCCAAGTTGGATATATAATCATCCTTAGAGAAAGATGCTAGGGAAGAAATGTTATATTTTTCAATCTAAGTACCAGATGTCTTTCCCAGCCCAAGTATGTTTTACTGCTTCACCTGTTGAATCAAACAGTTTCTATAGCTATATTCAATTGCTTTTTGTTTGGATATGGAGATGTAAATCTACCAGCAGCAAGTTATCTTATTCAGCATTTTTTTGCTAGGGACAAAAAAAAAATTAAAAAGAATAATAAAGTTTAAGCAATTATTTATTACTGAATATTAAACCTTCTAAATTTAAGAGCATGTGGGAAATTCACAAACATCAAAATGACAAAGTAAATTGGAGATTTACTTAAATTCTCAGTATCAGTAGCTCAATGTTGTATTAATCTTCTTTTGAATTATGCCAGCTTTAAAATCTAACTGAAGAAAGTATTTCAGATGTGCAGGGGTGTGTGTGCATGGAGGCAATGACAGTACTACATACTTAAGTGTATCCTTAATTGTAATCAAGCTCACCAAGCATGACTTTCAATACTTACCTGGAGAAAATTGATGCTCCAAAGCAAGAATGTTGTACTGATAGATGATTACAGAAGACAATGAACAAAGGTCAGCATAGAGAAAGGAAAACAATGAAGGACACTGACAAATTTTCTGCATTAACCTGGAATTAGCTATTTAAATGTTTCTTTTCCTGTGGGTAGATGACAACACAAGTTTCATAAAAAGTCTTTTCCATCTAGATCAAACATGAATGTGAGGCAAACACTTCAAAAGGGCAAATTAGTTCCTTTTTTCAGATGGTATATGTTCCCAACTTTTGAAATGCATTGTAGTACTAGCAAAACTTGTAATTGAAGTACAATACAGTCATCCTGGACTTCCACTATGAATAGTTCTGCAGGCAATGACTTGTAAATGATTTACATCTAGAGAGTGTCAGTGCTAAGGATATGCTCTTCACACACATCCTGTTATGTGGGCACATGGATGTCCCGTATGCAGTACACAGAGAGCCCAGTGGCCAAGGAAACCCTCAATTTTTAAGGGGTTGACAAGTCGTAATTCAACTGAATATTAGTCTAGTGCTTATTTTTTACCACACAAGATAAATGTTGCCACAAATAAGCTTACCAAAGTCCAGGAGTGTAAATACAATTTTTGGAGCTCTAGGGATTATCGCAGCAGAAATGAAGCGACTAAAACTGAGGAGGTATGCTGAGAAAACTACAGAACAATATCAGAATCTTTTATCTCAAGGAGTCATAGATTTAATCATCTGTCTTGTTTTCTTTTTCCTCCACTTTTTAAAAGTAGCCAAACAATTGAACAGTACACTTTTTTTCACTCTCTTCCCCTGGCACACAGTACATTACAGAGCATACAAGGACTGATATTTTTTTCACTAACTACTAGATTTCTCTATAGAGTTTCTCAGAATAAATGAAACCAAACCTCACAGGTTGCTTCGATAATGAAAATTTTCAGCAGTCCTCCCAGAGCAAAGTAGCTGCATTTATGAGAGTATTACAGGAAACAGGAAAGACTAGGTTCTAGATTTCTGTACAAGTGATGCTGTGGAGGTACTGCTATAGGTTTTGGTGGAAGCTACAGACCAGGTGCAGCCTTCTGAGATGCTTTGCTTCAGTTGTCTTGCATATGGCATTACTAGCACCACAGACCAGGTAGCTCCCCAAAAGCTGACAGAGACTGCATCTAAATTTATGATTTAGTGGTCTGCCTATGAGTTTTCACTGATAAATCTGAAACTATACTCACCTGTGTAATAAGTAAACAAGTTTTTCTCCTCTGAAGTATTTCTCCCTGTACACATCATCAGTGCTTTCTGTTACAGACAATGCATACATCACAAAAGAAGGAAATGGGACAAGGTGATTGCTTTACAGGTGATAATTGGCACCCTGATTTAGAGTATTTTCCAAAATGCTCAGGTGTTGCTCCTCAGCCAACCTGAGTGAACAGGCAGCTGACTTCAGAAAGCACAGTTGCATGCACAGGTGTATGAACAACAGTGCCTAAAACACTTCTTACATTTAACATTAATATTATAAGGCTCCTTCTTGCCTGCTGGAAGGATGGACCAAGGGCAGAAATTTTTAAAGACAGGTAGAGTCTGGGGATGAAGTAATTCCTCTTTCTAATTATTTCATTGATAGTATTGTTCTTCTTGAGAAAAATATTTTTTGAAACGCAGTAGTGGTCAGAACTGTTGCTAATTGGCATGTAACAAAAAGATAATATTCACTGAGTTTTCTGGCTTTGAAAATGAGGTTAACAAATAATATACTCCTTACCTTACCAAAGTCTCTATAATATATGCTAGGTCTCCATGCTTATAAGTGCAGAATTACTCAGACTTAATTAGATGGAGGTTCTTGTATCTAGAACCAGGTGATCTTTTAGGAACTGCTGTCTGAAAAGGCCTGATGAAACACAGACAGGCATCTGGATGTAGAGATAGTGACTTGAGTGTAGGCCTCGGTAGGATGCTGTCCAACTAAAGATCTGTTCTCAGAAAATAATCCCATGCAATTCTTAGGCAGTCTCATAGCAAGTAGTTGTGCTACACAGCCAAAGTTTAGCCTTGTATATAGTTGTTTAAATCTGTATCATTATCATAAATCTTCTAATGGCAAATAATTGGTCACACTAAAATCAGGAAGAAATATGGAATGTTTTAAGCACTAGACATGGAAATGTTCCTGTTTTCCTTTTAGAACTACAAATCAGCAAACTTCTGGTACTCTCCCAAGTTTCAGAAGAAAAACAGGTGTATTTTCTTCATATCGAGCTTTATTTTGCTTTCTCTCAATTCACCAAATTAATGATGCTTTCCCATTAACAGCTACAGTATTATCTATCAGAGAAAAAGGCAATTCTGTACTATTTCCCCACTGAGAGATACTAGAAAAGCACTTCAGTGAATAGTATGATACTTTAAAAAGGTGCTGCACCTTTACTGAGTGTAGCTCTAAAGTCTCTGAAAAATGTAAATGATTTAATTACATTTTATTCTAATATTTAATATTGAAATGAACAGCTATGTGTTCTAGGGCTCAATGAAATTTCTAGTCCCTTAAATCAGTATTCAATCCCAAATAATTAGGAAATTTTATTCGGATTGGCACATTTGGGTTCGAAAATAAATAGTAGTCTGTCCTTAAAGAGAGGATAAAGAAAATATTTAGCTAATCATACCCAATTTTCAGGACATGGACATTATTAGGAACAAAAATTAATAAAAACAAAGTATCAGAGTTAAAAGTCTAAATTCTTATAGTTTGGATTAAAGTAGGGGGCTGGTAATGCAGAATAAAAATATAGCTTTCCTTTTATTCAGTTTTGAAATACCTGCAAAGGGCAACCTTAAGCTGAAAAATGGAGTAAGTGCAATGAGGCCTTTAGAATAATTATGTGTTGTTAATTGGAGAATGTTAATCATGTCATATTAGAAGCAAGACAGGGTTAAATTGGTAAAATTTCAATTCACTTAAGCCTTATCTCTTGTTGGAATGAACCAGATGATTAATCCTTAATATTCTTCAGGGATACAGAGAACATCAGCAATTAAATTAACAACTACAAAGTTTACGCTCAGAGATTCAAAAATGAAAGACAGAAACACTTTAATTTTTCACAAGTTGTTACCTTAATTGTCTTCTTATTGCTTCTGTCTCTTCTCCCTCATTACAAAAACACACCCCTTAGTATTCATAGATCCTTATAATTTGCTGTAGTGCAGCAACTATGTAAGGAATGTCATCTGAGCTACAAAAGTCATAAATCTTACTTTGTGCACGCTCACTGAAAAGAAATTGTTCTGCTGTACCTAGTCCCTGTGTTCAAACTGCAACGTGCTGACAAATTTCTGTTTCCTTACAGTCAGTAATGTCCATCAAATCTTGGTGGAAGAAAGGAAGGCTTGCCTAGCAGACACAGTAGTTTCTTTTCATGAAACTATAAAAGAAATACAGATATCTAAGTCGACCTGATAGTTATTACGCAAAGTGCTATTAACAATAGGAAGATAAAGGGATAAGTTTCTTATTAACTTATGAACATAAGAATGTAGTTCCAGATCGCTCATGAAAAGTATATGCCAGTAAGAAATTAAAGACTGACATTGAAATGGAAAGTTCTTTGATTAGAGAAGAAAACAACAGAGAAAATGGAGGATTTAAGAATGTGTTTGGGCTTCTTTCTTAAGAGTCACATCAGAACTCTCACAAAATATGTGAAATCTCGTTATCAATGCTGGGTTGCATCATATATTGAAAGATTTCAAATGTAATTGCTGTGGAAGTAAATGCTCCCACAATTTGAAGACAAAAATCCATGCTTGCGAAACAGGGGGACTTGACATTGTTATCACAAGGCATGCTTTCAAAATTACCAAAGTTTTAAAGTAAAATGTCATATCCCTGAAGGATGCCCTTACAACAAATTATTAACGAAGCTCTATTGATCTTCACCCAAACGGCAAAATCTCAATAAATCTCATCTGGACCTTTGCAGAAGCTAGAAAATGCATTACACCCCCCTACTGACCACAATTTATATTATCACTATTGTGTTTGCAGGGCAGTCAATTTTATACGGCATAACAAACTGCCAAGTGCTAAAGTGATTTCCTCTATTACTGAGGTCTATGTATTAAATTTAGTGAGGCACAATATCAAACTTCAAATATTGCAGGGTTTAGAATTGAATGCAGCCGAGTCTAATGTTATCAGCCTGATAAATACACTGACATATTAAGTAGCAGATCATTTATTCATATTTGGAACTGGTTTTGTTTTCCTGTTCAGCTTTATAGTTTTAGATTAGCCAAAATATTTCAAAATATGACTGTTACTGTCAAGTCAAAAAGCACTGGTGGAATATATATTTAATATTCTTTTTATGCACTGTAAATCAGAAAAATCTGCTTCAATAGCCCATTATCATCTATAAGTACACATAAATTAATAAATTGATTTGCATAATGCAGGTTTAGGCTACAAGCATTTCTGATACTTCGTGTTACAGTCAAATAAAAACCTTAAATTCTGAGATAAACTTTTATTTTGCATTCCTTTTTTTCCCCCCAATCATTCCTTTCCTTGCCATCTAAACTATTCCCAAACAGTGGATTTCTGAATTTGCAGATACTATTTGAAATCTAGTTCTTACTGAAATATGTCTGTTTTGATGTACACTATGTCCACCTGGAAGAACTGATGAATTCTGAGTAAGTCAATCAATGATTTAAAATACTTGTTGCTAATACTTCACTAACGGATTGCTTGTGTCAATGCAAATAAAGCTTTCTATATTTTTTTTCTTCCATAACTAAACAAGTATTTCCTGTAACAAACAGAGAAGAAACATCCAATATTTTTAATATCTGAAATAATCCAAACTCTGCATTGGTATCTGCTATTTTAGGGAATGGTAGTCTCCTGCCTTTTGGAATTGGATCATGACACCTTTTCTAACTGACTGCAACCTGACAGTTCTGTAGGGTTTTTTTTAATTCTCTGGTATAATTAGACAACTATTAAACCACAAGAGTAGCTATTCAAAACACCTCAGAGTGGATCTCTAGACAGTAATACCTATCCTCATGTGAAAACTCCAGGGAGGATTACTGTAACTTTCCCTCGGAAACCTCCATCTCTAACATGCAGTGTACTTCTGGCCAGGAAGATAATAACAGATAAAAAGATAATGCCATTGATAAATTTATGTAACATTCCAAATGTAAAGGATAATCTTGAAATTAAAGAAAATACCTTCCTTCCTGCCCCTTTTTAATCATTAAAAGATAAATTGCACAGCTTAGTTCAGTTTTGACAGTCTGCAGTCTTTCACATTGGATATTTTATTGGTGTAGATACTTTTGCCCTAACAACTGCGTTGGATACTATACTGTCCAAATCAATCATCAAACAGTTTAGCTAGATGTTTTATATTGTCAAATGGCTTGTACACCTGTCTCATAGGAGACAGCAGGTCAAAAATACTGCTTTCTTGTACTTTTTACATAGAAAACCAACTTTCTTCTGGAAAGCCTAATTCAAATCCTGATTTTTTTTGTCTGCTTTTTCTCCCCCAACCATCTATATTTTTGTCTCAGTCCTTCTTAGAAACTTCCTGCAACAGTATCTGGTTGTAAGCAAATAAGCAGAGTGAATCCTGAAAAAAAATAAGCATTAAATATTTAAACTTGGAAGTATTTTGGAGTTAGAGCATTGGTGCTCTAACTAGTTGCAAACCCTTTCCCTAAAAATTATGTAAGCTGATACTCAAACATCTCAATCTCATACACTGCCAGAGTTGTTCTTTGTCATTAAAAAGAGAGTAGATAATATTTTGCTAATTGGATTGAAAAATGCTCTTGGCATTCAGAGACTCCCCATATATATACCACTGACTACTTGGACCATGTAGGTCCCTGAACTGACTTTATGGAATTTTCTTTGCCTTTGCTATCTCATCATAAATTGGACTCCTCTCATTCAAAAATAACAGTTAGCTGTTAATAAGCCTGTCTATTGAGTTTCCTTGTGGAAATTCCACAGGAGTAGTGAAGAACAATGTTCTTTGTAGTTCTATGAGTAGAGCTAATGTCTTTCATTCCTGAAACATTAATTAGCTTGGAAGTCTGACACTTGGTAATAAAATATTTATATTTATTGAGTACCACATGTAAGTTAAGAATTACAATAGTCAATCTAGAAGTACTACTGAATATGAAAAATCATTACTCTAAACTGTGTTTTAATCCTTTTCTTCTTACTCCTACTTTGTGTAATAAGTACGTTTTCAGATACCATTCAAGTCACTCAATAACTAGCAATAATAGAGTCAATACAGACCTGTCTTGATGTGGGAAATGGTGGTTTTGAATTGAATTAGGTCAGCGTAACATGATTGAAAGGACTGCTTAAAATACATACTATCATATGTGAAGTGTGTATGCTGAATACTCTACATGGGACCCTGAGCTAAAATATTTAGTCAGCTGATTAATTTGCCTTTTAGAAAAATAGATACAAGATTGCTTGGTCATATTTAGCTTATTGTACTGTGATAACCTTATTAAATTTGTTCCCTGAAGACATAATTCTAGATGTAAATTGGAGTCATCTCACTTAAAAGATGACTAAGGTAGTCATATTACTTCAGTAGTGTCATGAAAAAAGTTTAAAAATAATTTAAAAGGCTTCTGCAAAAGATGAGTAAATATTCATTTCTCCATGTCCAATAAAATAAGATATGAAAAGGCTTCCCCTTCATCAAGATTCTGATTAAATATGTGGCTCACTTGGATGTGTTTTATGGTGAAAAGATAAATTGGACTTGTCTGTTTATAATTGCTTTTTATAAACAAATTTAAATTAAAAATGTATTCACAGGCTGTGAATATCCATGGATTAACTTAAAACAGGATTGTTTTCTTAGGCTGCATTGTATAGTTTTACATCAATAGCATATATTAGCCTTCCAGAGTAAGAGAGTAACAAATGCTAAACACACTAATTAGTAGTAAATAATAAGTGACAGAAGGGC
Organism: Colius striatus; assembly: GCF_028858725.1. Classification (NCBI taxonomy): domain Eukaryota; kingdom Metazoa; phylum Chordata; class Aves; order Coliiformes; family Coliidae; genus Colius; species Colius striatus. The sequence goes on along the minus strand of NC_084761.1, from coordinate 4,146,313 downwards.
ATGTGAAACTTCTATAAGTGCCAATAACATATGTCACCACATCATACAACAGGATTCCTTTTGTGAAGGTGAATGGTAGCATGAAATATTTTATGCTACCCTGGCTAGGTCTCTGTATATTATTCCTAGCCTTTACTGGTGTTAATTCCACATTTGTGTCCATTATATTTTTTCCTGTAGCGTTAGTAATTTTGTCTTCTCGTTATGTCAGCTTTTTTCTCTTTTTTTTGAGAACAAACCCTTCTACTATTCCTAGTTATCAGGAGGAAGCATCCAATATATAAATCAAAATTTCCATCCTGTTATTAATATTCTGTTGTTGTCTATAATCATCAAACACATTGCCAGACTGGAGCTTATTGATGCCTTTTCTGACATAACACTTCTTTTTTGATAATGCATGGTTATTATATCACTGCTGTGAAATTCCTTCCTGAGTATATTTAGCTCTAATTGGTTTTAATTGGTTCTAAGATGAATATCTAAATGCTGTAAATATAAAAAACATCTAATTCTGAAAGAAGAGGATCCAACCTCTTTGTCTATAGATACTGAAGATCTTTATGAATAACATAAGAGAATCTGTCCTTTATGAACATTAGTATGGTTGTCACCTATATTTCCTTTCTTCCCTTTTCAGAAGACAAGTCTTGCATATCTTAATATGTATTAACAACAGTGAACATAGGCAGAACAAAATATTTGGTTATGCATGCAGACCATGGAGCGGTGAAGTCACTCCCTATGAAGTGAGGGGCAGTCAAGTTTATAGAATCATAGAATGGTAGGGGTTGGAAGGGACCTTTAGAGATCATCTAGTCCAACTCCCCTGCAGAAGCAGGTTCATCTAGATCAGATATAGACATACCTCAAAGTGTCTGAATACTTCTGAATTAACATAGTTGTTCTTATGCTTTGAAAACTGATTACCAGATATTATTAGCACACTGCAGCAGAAAAAGAAAAGCAATAAAAATACCCTGACTCTCAACCACCCAATTCAAAGAACTGCAGGTAAAGTCAACATCAGGATGGTAAATTAGACCCTTCTCTAAAGCAATTTTTTCTTAACTTTGAGCCACAGTCACATTAAAAAAACATAAAGGTTTTCTATTAACGCTGTCTGTTGGAATGAATTTTTCCTGTTTGACAGAGTGGTACCTTATACATCTACATTCATCAAAAAAGTGTAGCAAAGTAAGAACATTATTATTAGCATCGATATTAAATTTCTCAAGGTAGAAACAAATGCTCAAAGAGCTCAAGTTTTCCATTGTTGCAGGTTTGATGCTGCCATCAAGATGCTGTTTGAAATACAGGAAGATGAAAAACTGAAGTTCACGCTGTGAGTTACTTTAACAGTAGAACCTTAGTGATATCGGAAGGACATGAGTTCTTCACATTTAACTCAAAAGGGCAGTAACTGTTCTGATCTTAAATACACTCCTTTCATCTCAGCCACTTCACCTCTCCTTCATTTTCTTTCCCTTTCAATGACATATCTTGTTTTATCCTTCTTCCTACATTGTTCCTATTGTTATTGGGATGTAGTATTTACCAAACATTGGAACCAAGATTGGGGTATGCAGGTACAACTGGAAAAATAACCATAGGTGTGTGATGATTACTTCACAAAGTAATCACTTTTTATTACTTCACATCCACTCGATAATGAATAAATATAATTGGGCTTTATGATGAAAATTAGCAGTTTGTCATAAAATTATAGAATCGTAGAATGGTAGGGGTTGGAAGGGACCTTTAGAGATCATCCAGTTCAATCCCCCTGCAGAAGCAGGGTCACCTACATCAGGTCGCATAGGAACATATCCAGGTGGGTCTTGAAGACCTCTAAGGAAGGAGACTCCACAACTCCCCCCACCCCTAGGCAGCCTGTTCCACTGCTCCCTCACCTGAACAGTGTAATAGTTTTTTCTTCTATTTAAGTGGAACCTTTTGTGTTCCAGCTTCATCCCATTACCCCTTGTCCTGTTGCTAGCTACTATAGAAGGGATGCTCCAACCTCCTGACACCCACCATTTAGATATTTGTAAATATTAATAAGATCCTCCCTCAGTCTTCTCTTACGTAGGTTCATATCAGAATCAAATACCTGATAATAATAAAGTAATACTGTATGAAAAGTACATCTTAATTCAGAAGAACGTTATATATTGGTTACTTTCCCACATAGTGCAATTCATCTGGAATTCTTCTAGGACTTCATGCCATTAACTTGGGATATTTCTGAAAACTTGTAAGCTAAAACAGCACAACTGCTGAAAACAGTAAGGCATGATCAGTAACAATCTTCTCTTTTGGTTAGGTGTTTCACTTATCTTGCATGTGTGCTGATAAAAGACAGTTGCTTTTAAAAGCTTTGCAATGTTTTGCTTATGTTATGGTTTTAAATCAGTTTGGTAAGCTTGATTCTGTATTCATACCGTGGTAAAATCTACATAGGTTGCTAATTTTGAAACCAACAGTACAATTAGCTTTGCCACCTCAATATTACCAGCATTACCACTGTAGTTACTCTTCAAAATGATGACTTGAGCACGAACATATTAAGCATTTCCACATTCAAATGTATGCACTTACCTATGCCCACTCTTGGAGAGAAACTTCAAAATGATGACTTGAGCACGAACATATTAAGCATTTCCACATTCAAATGTATGCACTTACCTATGCCCACTCTTGGAGAGAAACAATCATCTACACAGAACAGTTCACTATAAAGAATGTGAGCCATTTTAAAATTTGTATTTTGAATAAAAGAAACATGTATGTTTTCAAAATACTGATTAAAACAACCAAAACCTCCAAAAAATAGTTCTTCGAATAAAAGTTTAAATGCTGAATGAAACTTTACATATCGAATTAAAAGCAACTCTGAATACTTTGTGTGATACAATATAAATTCAGATTTTAGCTTTGGAAAAGTCACTTTTGAATCACATCACACCTCAGCAAACATAGCTCTGGTCTTTGCTCCTTATTCCATAACAATGGATGCTCTTCAAAAAACTCACACCTACAGATGTGACATTTCTTTTGACTGTTGTTTTTCTCTTAGTTTAGAAAGCATAGATGCTCTTATCTGTAACTGCAGTCACTAACTAACCCTTTTCCTGGAATTTCAATAGAGGCATTTTGCTTAAAGTTGTGAAAGCCAAAACAAACAAGACTAAGGAAGTGTTTCATTCATTGCTACAAAAGTTCTTAATAAAAGATTAAATTGTCATAACAATTCCATTACTGAAAACGTAACTTCATGTACAGTATTTAACTCAAAGAATGAATAAAGTCAAAGCATTTTATACTGGTTTTCCAATTAACTAATACTGCCATGCATCAAAGCCTCAATGAGAAAGGGAGACAGACTTACTAAACAACACATACCAGTTTTAAAAGTAGAGATCTCAACCTTGAAACTTTATCAAATAGGCTCATTACTCTGTATCTCAAACACAGACCGACTGAAAAACTAATGTTCATAATACACATGCATGAGTCAATTGAAATACATACATTGTAATCTGAAGAATCTTTCTGAAATGACACCATGCTTTCTAATCTCAAAACACTGCTGGTTGGGCAATTTTCATTTTTGTAAAATGACAAGTGATATTTCATTTTTAGGTAAAGGTTAATGTTAAGTTCCTAACTTCATAAAATGCACTCCTCTATAAAAAAAAAACCCCATTGCATGTTGGTGCTTAATATAAGAGAAAAATGTTCACACACTCAAAAATGAATGGTTTTTGCATTTCAAGGTGACAAGTACAATGTCAGACATAATCAATCGATCACTGCATAATTATTATTGCAAATGATCCATATCCATGCTGCAAACCTTAAGGGGAATTTAATGAAGCAGTAAGCACATCAATAATAAGATCTACTTCGGTCTCTGTTAAATCTCGTGATTCATAAATATGTTGTCACATTTTATTCTTCCTTGAATTCCTGTAATTATATTTAAGGAGAAGCTAGTTGAAAAGTAAAATTCAAATATGTACCAGCTTTTTCCTCTATAAAAAGAGTACTTCACTACATTATATATACACAACAAAACTTAAATTTACAGAACACTACTTATCAAATAAAAGGTCAAGATAGTCAACAAGCACAGAACAACCTCTGAAGAAAACCTGAAATGTCAATAATCAGACTCAACATCTTTAGCTGACTTAAATCTGCATTGGGTGTACGTGGTGAGGTTTTGGTAGTCAGGGGACTGCCAGAGTGGCCTCTAGGGGGGAAGAACAAGAGCTGCCCTGTGCTAGGCACAGCTGGTTATAGACAGCTTGGCAGTGGACACACTGCAGGCCACAGCCAAGCCCATCAGCCAGTTTGGTGATGAAGCTGTGAAAACATACATAAAGAAAGGGAAGACATTTCATAAAGAGAGAGGAGGATGAAACAAAAATGAGAAATAGCAAAGGAAACACCATGGTGGGAGAAAGAGGACATGCTCCATGGCAGAGTAAGCACACCCTGAAGGAGACTCCTCCACCCATGGAGGAGCCCTTGCTGGAGCACAGAAGAGTAAGAATGAAGGAGCTGCAGAGAGAAAGTACTATGCCCTCACTGTGGTCCCTCCCTGACACCCTTTGCCTCACTGAAACCACCCGGTTCAACTTGTGGTGATACAAGAGGGGTGGTTGTTTTTGTTTCCCACTACCTGAACAAGAAATAAAACTGGCAAATTCAATTGGCGGAAATTACAATTGGTAATAAATAATTTCATTGCCTCCAAGGCAACTCTGTTTTTTCTGTGATAGTATTCAGTAAGTGATCTCTCTGAATTTATGCTGTCCCATAAGCTTTCTCACTCCTGTTCTTCCTATTTTCTCCTCTTTCCCTGTACCGCCAAGGTAGGGAGTGAGCAAGCAGTTGGACAGAAGTGTGGCTGCTATCTGGGGCCAACCCACAACACAATTATAATTCTGAAGGGAAAAGAAAATATAATGTATTATATCCATATGTGGAAAGCAATCGCTTCTGCAAATACATCGGACTTTTCTGATTGTAAGAACACGTGTATTTTCACACTATGCAATTAGAAGGATCTGAAGACAGATTCATCTGTTTGGCAAGGAAAGAGTATCAGCAGCAGGAGGGAAACAGGAAACCCATATGGAAAGACAGAAAAAGAAGATCAAGATCTAAGGAAGACGTGAACAGATACTCCATGGCTAAACATCCCCATTTTTATTAAAATGTGAGACAGTCAAACTAGTTATTCAAGGTAAACCAAGTCCAATAGCATTTGCACACATAAGTGAGAAACCATACACAAAAGCTTGATTTAGGGATTATGACAGTCTTGTTAGCCTCTCAAACAGGTATACTTCACTGGAATAAATATCCAAAAGCAACCCAGTCAAGACATTAATCTCAGGACATGGTTTTTCAAATACTCAGGACTTGCTCATCCTTCTAACTCACCAACCAAGACCATTCAAACAGTTGCTAAGGTTCTCCAACTGTAAATGTAATAGCATACAAACTCCCTAGATTGCCACAGAAATGGTATTTAGAAAGGATTTCCACAAAGAGATAACCATAGCAGGACAATAGGAGAACTCCAGCTTGCTCACCTAGTCACATTATATATAGTCTTTGTTCAATTCCTTCCTCACGTATACATCCCAGGACTGATAGAAAGACATCCACACATTCATTCAAAGCTGTCATGAAAGCCAAAGCTTTAAGAGGGACAAGAGGAAGATAAAGTTATTTGGACAAATGCAACTTCTTGCTGAAGGAAGAGGTGGGAAATAGCTTTGGAATATAATGTAACTTCAGAAAATAACAGAATAAGTCTATCATGTAGCTTTACACAAAATGCATAAATTCTGCTGAAAGAATTAATACACACATTCTAATGTCCTACTTTAACTCAATTTCATCACGCATTGCGCTTAATGTGGATACGTGTTTGTATCTAAAGGGAAGCATATTATTGTTAGAAACCAAAACTGCTTTGCTTGCTTAAGCCATCATTATGCAACATTGGATATAATGGTGCATAATACAGATTTTGTTCTTTTGTTCATATTCTTACTCTGTATAAATAATAGAATGTTGTTTTACAAAATACTGCAGCAGGTCAACAAAATTGAATGTATGAAATGAACAAATGTTGCTGTCAAATATTCTAAATTGAAATTACCTTTCTTTCTATTTCATTTATCTTCTTCACAATAAAAAAAAAGAAAAAGGTGAGTTTGCTGAATCTTTTTCTTCTTTGAATGTTATTGCAGTTCTTTGCTTGTCATTCCAAAATGAATTATTATACATATGATTTTTAAGGTAACTTCTGTGTATATAGATAGATAGAAAAAGATAACCTGCTAAGAACTGGTTTAGATTCTACATTAACAAATTGTAAACCTGTTTTCAGAATTCAACATCTTTATCAGTCATCAAGATAGCAGATTTATAAATAGTAATACTTTGTTATTCAGGTTTATTGAGTCATATACCCTTGAAGATCCTTAATATTCATTTCAGTATACTCTTATTATTAAATCATTTTATATTTTTCTCTGTCAATAATAAAAGATACACATTTATTCAACATCAGTGGTTAGACAGTTAGATACAGAGTTTGAAGCTACATGTTTTATTCAAGGTCTTTGTGGAAAGCAACATGAAGATCATTTTGACTCTGAAGGTACCTGCAGCTTGGCAACTAATGTTTGATTTCTCTTAACTAAAAGGATCTAAATATTTTGATTACTCAATAATTCTATGCATCAAAATCTATACTGCTAAAGTGTTCCACTGGCAATGTTTTCAACACACAAATTTACTCTTTCAATTTAGTTCATATTGTATCTCAACTGTCTGTAGCTCTTTAAACACATCAAGTAGCATTTTTTTGTCTTAGTCTGTGATGTTATTGGGACGCCCTCATTTAAGAGGCAAATACCTTGCTTAATGCACACAAAGTCAATGCTGCAAAATATGTACTAAGTGAAGTTACTACAAAAACATGAGAACTGTATTGCTGTATTCTAACTCCTTATTCCAATTTTGAAAATCCTAATATTTTGTTTCTCTATTTTGCCTTTAGAGTAATCTTCACGTCTATGTAGGGTTCTCACTTGCTTCAGAGAAAAAGCCTTTGTATTGCTTCAATTACAGACTTGTCCTGTAGCCCTTAACCACACAGAGAACACAGGCTGAGTTTGAAATTACACACTTCCCTAACTCAGGAGAAAAATACACTCTATGCCTGCATATATTTGGTAGTTCAGATGAATGAAATACCATCTGCCTTTGAATATGTGAAATGACACAAACTCCTATATGTGTGTTAGTAAGTCTCTGAACAGGAGAAGCTTTCTGACAAAACCACCAGAAATGCTACCTTGAAGTAGTTTAAACTCCTAAATATTTATCCAGATTAGATTTCTGATACAGTTTTTCTATTACTCCCTATTCCTCCAGTCTTCTCCCTGAATGTTCACGTGAGGTATATTTTGCTAATGCAGACAAGTAAGACACACAGTTCTCTCTATTGGACCGAAAAGCTCTTTTCTTGAGTTGTCAAAACAATCTTCTATTGCTAGAAGAAATTATCTTGTTGCTATTGCATATAAATTTTTTCAATTTGTTTCCCTATATCTGCCTACTCTCATTTTGGGCAAAACCAAATTTCATTTGCTGACATGCTTTCTGCCTTATTCTTTCAAGCATTATTCTGAAGCTGCTACTGAAAATCTCTGCTAAATATATACAAAATTTCTGAACACTCATTACCTATTATGAACAAGAACAGCAGACTGACAAGAATGAAGTGTATCTCTGACTAAGCAGACGTTAATTACATGATTATAAAATTTATAACAAAATATTAAGGTATATTAAGGTAATTTTAGTTCATCATTTTCATAGCATATAACAAAAGATGGAAACTCCAATAATTTGCATGTTTTCAAATGCATTTACCAGGGACTTTATGCCATTTTTCCTGAAAACAACATTAATTGCATTTGACTTCACTTTTTTATAAGATGCAGTAACTTCAAACTCGCAGCATCTGAGTCAGAATACGTAAGTTGAACATGAGGTCTATGAGAAATCAAAGTAGTCCAGTCTGAACTACCAAATGGAAAACAAGCAAACATGGAACTGTGCTGGGGAAACAAGCACTTGCTTGTGCTGTCAAGTAGATAAAGTATGCTTATTTGTCAAAACATAAAAAAGAACAGGAGGAATACTATACAGAAAGAGTAGGTTTGGAAAAGTATGGATTCCATGAAAGATTCTGAGCAGTCTCAGCTTTCAACCATCAACATTCATTTCACTCACTGAAACTAAGAGAGACTCACTGAGACCACTAACTGAAAAAAAGGACACTTACTTTTTACATTCTGGGAATACAGGAACATCTTTTGGGAGGTGAGGTGCACTCTAAAATGTGAATGATAATATGCAGTGATCAAGAATACCTTGCATCATCACTACAACAATCTTGTCTTGGAGAAAATGGTGTATTATAACTGCAGCATGATCAGGATATTAAAAGGTCTATACCCCTTAAAGTTAGAAAGGATATAGGTCTTTTTCAGGAACCAGAAGAAGTCTCTAAATCAGTAATACTCGAAAGGCATTAAAGGTTATTGGTCAATATGAGAGCACATATTGATAAGCTCTGATTCCCATACCATGGGTATCTCAACATAAAAGTACCAGACCAAAAAAAAAGGTCCCCTTTCTCTAAGGTTATCCAGAACTCTGGGTTTCCTTTGACAGGGTTAACAGTACTAAAGTCTTTCTTTACTTTCTGAAATCTTGAAATAAGTACTTAAAAGCAACAACTAATCAAGACTGTTCCTGTCAACAGACTGAACTGCTGACTGTACACAGCACTCCTGCAAAATGTTTTGATTTACTTAGCTTAACATAGTCACAGTTTGCTTGCTGTAGAAGGGACTTGACATTGCCAGCAGTAGTATTTTTAAAAAAACCCAAATTGCTGCAGGATACTGGTTATGACACTATGAAATGCAAAGAAACTGCAATCTTCTTTTTCTTTGTACATATTGTAGAATATTTCCACATTTTACACAGAAGGAAATAAAGGTAAGCACTGCCACATAAAGGAATGAAAAGTATGAAAACAATGTCTACCAATGAATGGAAATACATTTGTTTTACAACTTTTGAAAAAGGAAAGACTATTTTCACACAAGTCAGCTACTTTAAAAACATTGCTGAGGAAGTTTTATATAATTATATAAAATATTGCTGTGGTGCCAGGTGACAGCATTTCAAGTCCTGCTGTAAGTTTATACATTGCACCTGCATATGTTAAAAGCCTGTTTACATACTGCATCTTTTACATGCAGATATATACACATATAGTTTTAACATAAACATAGTTCAGAAATAAGTTTTCTGTGAACATAACTCATCAGAACAAAAGAAAGTAACAATCTTCTGCTACAGTAAAAAAAAGTTTATTGGCTTCTTCATCCTACTAATCTTATTTTGAGATTTTTTTCAAATCATTTACACTAGAAAAGTTAAATTGAAAATGGAAATAATGCCTAACACCTAGGTGTAGCAGAGCCAAAAAAGAGAGGCACACATTATGAATAAACCCAAACCAAAAGGAGACGTCATAAAATGTAAGCTGAAAGGACAAAATGAAAATTGAAGGAACAGTCTTTTAAATATCAAATATTAATGACTGGAAGCTTAGAAAACCAGGAAGTGGTACCATCAGAAATTGTTTATTGCTGTATTTTTTGCTTAAAGCTTATATATCTAAAAGGAATAACTAGAAAAGTTCATAAAGAATATAAAAGACAACAAGTTGAAGATAACAAATCTGCATACCTATTTGTAAGAAAAATGTATTTAACTAAGTTTTCCAATCGTCAAATGTCCACAGACTTAAGGAAGGGGGAGTTTGTGTTTGGGTCATATTCCCTATCTTTTAAATCTTTTGAGCTATTGCAACTAAGAAGTAGAATAATACATGTTCTTTCACACATTATTTCTGACACACGTCAGAAAAAAAGGGCTTATCTGCAAATACTTATTGTACATTTCTTTTGGATAATGTTAATTGCAACAGCAAAATACATGAATGTTGAACGAAACACAGGCTACTGCAGTTAAATGATGTGGCTTATAAATCTAAAAATAGAAAGAAATTAATCCTTGCATTAGCAAAAATATAGCTTCAGTAAGGAATGATGGCGAGGGTTAAAATAAGCAGTAATCAGGGTTGCTGTTGCATGCACAGATATTTGCCTGTAACAATTCAAGTGACTAATACTACAAAACACAGGGAAAAGAAAAAGACAAAATGACAAGGCTCAGTGATTGGTGAGCTCCTGAAATGATAGCATAGGTCAAAGAACTGAAATAAGAAACTTAAAAGTCTGCATACAGTGTCTTTTGCACAGATAACAGAAGTTACTACAATACACTGAAGGGTCAACAGGAATTAGAAAGAACCATAAAGGGAGATTTACAGCATGAACTACAAGCAATTTAAAAGAGCAGTCTTAATTTACTGATGGTATCTCTAAGACTTAAATGTTGCTCTTATGCAGCCTGTTTTGCAGAGGTGGCCCAGATTAGTTGTGACTCTGTCTATTTTTACATGCATTTAAATTAAATAAATATATAGTCAAACAAGAATAGTTTAAAATATTTCCCTAGAAGATACTCAGGCTTTGAAGAGGAACGCAGAAATGCTTTTTAAGCATGCATATTCACTCACTGATTTATTTGGGGTTTTGGTTTTCCTTCTAAGGAAAAATGTTTCATATATAAACCTGGATGAATTATCAGGTTAATAGTTTCACTACTTGACAATATATGTGTTCCAGCATGACATTATTTTTAAGGTGAGCAGATTTTGCTGCACGGAATCAGAACAAAGCTACATACAAAAAATACAGGAACAAGTACATTTCATCTATTTCTCTATCTGCAGTTGTCAATTGCCAGAAACTTCAAAAGCCAAGCACTGTGACAGGTAATATATGAACAAATTAGAAGTTTTAATCACCTTAATATTGTTTCATTTCTTACAAAGAAAGCAAATTCTGAACAGCCACAAGTGATGCAGCATTCGTTTTATGACTGAACCACATAGTGAAATCTTACAGATACAATTGTAGCATTTTCTAAAGCAATGAAAAGAAAGCAGTGCACTATGACACATCCTGCAAACCCTGAAAACAAATTGCAGCTTAATGTTAATGAACCAGTTTGTTCAAACTCCCATTGGAAATGCAAGCACATGTACTGTACACTAGCTACACTGAGGTATCCTGCAGTATACATACCTTTACATATTAGAAAACATGCTGTAACTATAGGCTGAATTCTATAGTCTCTAAGTCAATTTATTAATAAAAGATTGACATGGAGAGAGACACTACCTACCCACAAATACATCATCATCTTGAAAGAAATCAAGGGCTCTGTCAGCAAACAGAAGTCTCCTTACTTCACCAAGTATGTCTGGAAGGAAAACTGAAAACAGTGGGTAGAAAATCTTGCCTTTTTCTGTCAAGTCCTCACAGTTCTCTTCTTTTCTTATACAAGGTATTTTTTTTAGTTTGTTTATGAGAACAGCATTCGTTCAGTGGCTCTTTCTGCGTGTGAAGTGACTTGCTTCAGGCTGTCTTTTTTCTTCCCTTTTTCTCCCTAACTCAGTCTGTCCTTTCTTTACTGTCAAGCTTGCTTAGGTAACAATTCTTGGTGTATCTATTTAATGAGCAGGTCCGTGCACTAAAGGCAGCCAACTACATTGGAGAGAAAGCAGAAAAAAAAAGAAAAAAAATAGTAATAATAAATAAATAAATGGGAATATACCACTTCCTGACTGTTATTATGGGATCTACAGACGCCCCCTCTGTAGGAATTTATAGGAGGATTTCTAAGACGTCTTGAAGGGAGAGAAAAAAAAAAAAAAGAAGAGGGGAAAAAAAAAATCATCAGAGAATAGCAGGTGACTCCAGTGGCACTCAAGCCATTACCTCTCCTTGCTAAAGGACCCAGTTCACAAATCCTGCATTTGAGAAATTTTTAAACTCAAAGCAAAGCTCCTACAGAAAAGAAAGGAACATGTACTGCACCCTGCTTCTCCTTTATCTCTTTAAATGTACTTCAGATAAAAGCCGCATCCAGTCAGGTCAAGGCCTTTCCCAATCTTATTACACTAACACAAGAGTGTTCAACGTACTTTTCTACAGCCATCTACTGACTTCATGGTGTTATTGCTGCTGCTGTTCGTACTGCTGGGATAGAACTGCCAATATGAGGAACAGGGAAATACAAACAGGAAATCCGATGACAGTGAAAGTGTTTGCACCAATCTGATTTTTTTTTGATGGGTTATTTTTCTTGACATAGTACATATTTTAAAAGCACAACTAGAAAGAATTGTGATTTGTATCTTTAACAAAGGCTGAGAAAGAGAAAGGGATTTAGTGGTTTGGTTCTTTTTGTTAAGTTAGAAGGTACTTTTATGCAAACACGAGAGCGAAGGACTTGGGGCTTTTTGATTATGGCTTAGACTTTTATAATTTGCTACACGCATTTTTAACTCATTTAATCTGTCTCATCGTACTGTGCAATACATTTCATACATCAATCGAGTATCCTTAGATGAGAATCAACTTAACAGTGTAAAGGAGACAAGCCTTGGTCAGTTTTTAGGCTGTATTACTGGTCTTGAAAGTCATCCATGACCTTGTGAACTGGTAGCATATCACACAGTTATCATGCTTTGGGTATTGATGTAGAAAGCTGCAAACACAGTTTGTCTACTAAGTGCATCAACTGCTATAAGTATATACACAATGATTATAAATCAATGAATAAATAAGAAGTATAAATATGGCCATGGGACTGAGATTAAACAGAACTTTTGTCTTAGTTTTATGTTTGATTTATTTATTACCTATGGTCACGGACTGTGTCCTAAGACAAAAAAAATTGTTGCTCTTTTCGACTCCCATCAATTTACATATTCATCCTAGCCATACAAGGTAAAATGTCACCTAAATAATTAAAGTGCATTAACTAAATCACATAACCGCTCACTGCACCAGGGCAGGTGGCAAATGGATAAGCACCTGCTGAAACAGCCCATAACAAGGAGACATAACAGTAAAGCGGGAAAGGGAGGGGCAAACTAAAATCCGTATCATTAAACAAACAGTAATCAGGAGAGTCTTAAAGGCTCCTGACACTGCAGTGAGTAAAAATAAAAATAACTGCTATGCCACTAACATTTCAATGCTGATTTAACATAGAAAAATTAAACAATGAATTCATGTCACACTTAGAAAATTCTAATATTTAAAAAGAGAAGCTTATACAGATAAATAATTGTGGTGATGTATCTGTTTAAGTCTGATCCATGAAATACTATATCTAGGTAAAAGGCTGTGGCCCATTTTATTGAAAACAGGAGAGACAGATTTAATGTACAATCTCTAAAGGAGAAACTTTTACAGTAATGTGCAAGGACAATACAATTTTGAATAAGTTTAGTGCAATTTCATAAAGCCACATACTTCACAAAAGCAGTTTTCAAAAGGAAAAGAACAGCCTTCTGTTTACAGGTTTGGGTTGTTCAAATCATCCTCCACTTTAACCACCAACATTCAGCAATCTAACATGCCTAACCTGGTCACTTTTAAGCTGTACACTTTCACCTCATTTTGCCTACTGTATAGTGCACTGTGTTCTTCTGTATTCAATTACCCTATAATAAACTTGAAATATCACATTAGAATGAATTAGATTATACTGGTTAAGCTGAAAATACATTTTCTGATAATGTATCTGCACATCTGCCAGCCAGCAGTCCTTTCTGATATGTGCAACCTGAACTGAACACAGGAGGCTTTCGAATTTTCAAAGACTGGTTAAAGATTTGATTAATATGAGAAAAGACTGTGCACAGCTATTGCCTATAAATCACTTTTATATCAAAATTTCCCTGTTTTTGAGCAAAGGCAGTATAATGCTTCAGTGAATTGGGTCTCAAGGTTCTCAAGTATCTTTCTGTATTCTACATTCTCTTAATTATTAAATTGGTTACTCAATCAATTCTTCATATCTTATTCCTTCAAACAAGTGGAACAATTACTAATGCTGCTACAGAAAACTTAATTCCAAGTGTTTTATTTTTAGTAAAGCTATTCTAAAATGCTCTGTTCAGTAGATCATCTGTGGTTTTTGCACAGGTAAAAAAACATGGATAAAAAGAAGATTGAAAACAGGTATATTACTCTGCTTTTGGCACCTATTACTAAAGTTTAAACCAAAACCTGTTTCCTAAGGTCAGTTCTTACATGTTCTGACTTGCAAGCAGCGTTAAAAAAAAGCAAATGCAAGGTACTGACCATGGTCTTTTAACAAAGACTGGTCCAAGAGAGCTGATGTTGGATTCAGGTCAAAGGCTACTGAAATCAATGAGAATCTGGATGTTCTTTTAAAAAATTGGGTAATTAGAAACTCCGTTCCAAATACGAGTATATTGTATTTCCTGTGAAATGACAGTCCATATCCTCTGATGCTACCAAAGACATTCATCCAAGGCTTTTCTGTAGGGGCACTGACAGATATTTTAGATTCAGAGTATAGCATTTCTGTACCAGCTTGTACTGTAGCCTTAACTTTTATAATAAATCAGAACATCAAACATTTTGGCTGTGGAATCACAAGGGAACGGTGAGAGATTAAGGGTAGATAAAACCAGTTGATAACAGCAAAAATGACATAATAAATTGTGTAATCATTCATCAAGATTAGTTTTATATATATATATGATCAGCACATTCTTATTGGAACCTAAACAACTCAAGCTCTAGAATCTAAAAGTTCCATTACCTTATTAAAAGGACATAATTCATGAACATATCTTGGCATATTTATTAATGACAGAGAAGATTGGAAATAGCATCAATACTTCTGTTTACTGCATTGGAAGATAAGAGAATGCAGACTGAGTTTCTCATCTTGCAGGGTATGTAAGATCCCCAGGATCTGCAATATTCACGTAATCTCAGTGCTAAATGGTATTATCTCTATTTTGCTAGGTGCTATATAAACATATGGAGGAATATTGAAATCATATCCTTGACTCACAGATTGCAAAGACAAAACTTTCATAGACTTTAATCAGCCCATGTTTTCAAATGAAGTCTCTGTACTTTAGAATTTAAACTAATTAAAACATTTACTGATAAAAAATGCTTAATAAAGAAGGGAGGAAATGTGATGGTAATGATTATACTGACATTACTGATGATTAAATGGGCTTTTTTTTACTTAGGTTTCTCCCCCAAGAAAATATACCAACCAGGCATATGATACATGAGCTGCAACAACACTAAAAGCTCACATAATTTACACAGTGTACCAAAAATAATTTAAAACATTTATAGAGCTAGAAATATTTGTCTGTGCTTAATTTCCTCACCTTACAGCCTCATCAATCATGGCTATTTATGAATTCAAAACCTGCAAATGTTTAGGCAGTATGTTGACAAAACGAGCTCTTAATTTGCTGCATTTTTAAGGGGATGGTTCTTGCTGTTGCTGGGTTTTCTTTGGCTTTAGCCTTTTGGATTTCAGCATAACTGTAGACGAGCAACTGAAGTGTAACTTTATGCATAGTTCACTTGGTTTATAAATGACTCTATTTTCACCACACATACTATTTTAATTTCTATTTTCAATTCATTTATATTACTTTAGCACTTCTGTTGCTTTCAATGCAAGAAATTAGTTTGTGTTTACGTGCTGCATAGAGAGGTTGGAATATTGTCCTGGGAAAGCACGAGGGGCAACTAGAAAACGATCTGGTCATTAGACTTAAAATACTGAGCCAGGATTTCTGGCTGTCTGATGAATTATGTTCAGTGTATAGTCCCAAGGAGTGATAAACAGGATGGAGATGATGAGAGCTTCCTCTAAACCTAAACTCTGTGACACATGCATGGGGTTTACACAGTTCATCGTTCCCCATAGAAACAGGAATACAAAACTTGCTTACCCTTTTCTCACCACAGCAAAGCAATAGGGAAAAAAAAATGTGAGGAGTCTGTCCCTTTGCCTGGTATGTACACTTCATTTGTGCTGTTTCTGTACCAAAGCGAGCTGCTCATTTCTCCCAACATTCACATGTTCTATCCCAACAAGACTCTTAGGGTAACTCTTAGTGATCACTGACTGGTAACAGCTCAAACCCTTGTCCATACTTTCAATGGCAGGTGCTGTATTGTTGCTGCTTTCCCACTGCTTTTAGTGAGAACAGACTCAGCCAACATTTCTGAGAAGAAAAATCCAGGCAGCCACACAAAAACCTCACATACTCTCTCCTGTCTCTAAGCTGTCATAACTGGGCTCCAGCTCAGTCCTTATCAGGAAGGATATCACTGTGGGATGATGATGGACATAACTTTATTTAGAATATGGTCTGTACAACTTCTGTCTCGGAGAATAAAATCAAAGATGAATGGATCAGAATTTACCAGCTATTAGAAAACATTCTTTTAACTAGATTTCCTGACTTGTTTATGTATTTCTCCAATTTTCTTCACGTAGATAATGCACAGGTGTCTTTACAAATCTTCATTTTGATTTTAGAGATTATCCTTATGCAGATAATAAAAAGAAACAAATCTGTTTCAGCACGTAATCATTCACATTTGAATAAAGCAAGCTGAATATCAAATATTGAGTGCTGGTAATAAGTAGCTCTCAATTAATCTGTTCTTTCAGAACTTATACTGAACAGAATTGAAGAAATTAATTAAACAACTTAAGACACCCTTGAGCAGATAGAGAAACTAATGTCATCAAAATATTATCTCCAGGCAAATGTTTGCTTAGCTCTAGTCAACATCTTCTTTTCACTGCCCATAAAATCTTTGATTCAAAAGAACACGTAGAAAACTTACAATCCTAATGCATTTCTTAAAATCCAGTACAAGGCATTTCCAGTTTCACAGCAGGACAGAATTCTCAACAACAAGGTAATCTGTAACCAACTATTGCTAACTATTATCTGTTTACTGAAAAACAGGAAGATTCCCTTTTTAAGATACCATAATCAAAATTGCTTTGGCTAAAGACCTTTTAGCTGGTGGCAGAGCCAAGTAATGTCATATTCCTCAGCTAACATCAACCAACATGCTTCTGCTAGCAGAAGCATCAATCAGTTCACATCAAGTGATGTGAGGACCTGGTGAATCGGAGTGACAACACCCAGATAAGGAAATAAAACTTGCCTCAATTGCACAATTAATACAAAGTTGCATCCATGACTTCTTTTCCTTTAAGTAATTACAACTTTCCTAAGGTAAAACTTTGTTTGCAAAAGGGGAGTGGGGGGTTAACGCTTGATAATCATCACTATCATGATAAAAGGTTGCTATTACCGATGACTTAAGGACTACTTCCCTGTAATTTTCAGTTTATGAGTTTATAAATTGCTTTGCTATTTAGTGCAAGCTCCTTAAATCCTGAAGTCTTTATGCACTGGATGATAACAAATGGATCAGTTTTATCACTTATAATAGTTCACTAAATCATGAAACAGCCTACCTTTCAGCAAAGCCCTCATACAGAACTTATCTCAGGAAACCCTTCAATTGTTATTTCTGACTCTATACCTGAAAGAAAGAATTTAAATTTGGCCTCACTGCCACATTTGTTTTTTTTAAAGGTGAGAACAGTCTTGTAAGGGAGGATTAGTTATATCCTTGTTTTCACTTGGTGTGGAGTGTGCATATCTACAGGGCAGTGTGTGCTGAGAGCACATCTCCTCTGCTGAGGCTGCCAACAGTGCCACTCCTGCACTCAGCAGCACTCTTAGAACAACCACAAGACTAAAGAGAAAATCTGCCACCTGAAATCTTGGTTTCCTGGGAAGAGCATGAGAATTAGCCCTGCCATCAGGATGCTCATTTTCCCACCATTACCTCACAGTATCAGAAAGGCCTCTACAACAAAGTCCTACTGAAGGCAGGTATTGCCCATCTCCAAGCATGTAGGGGGCATTAGCTTGAGGAAGCACTGTAGGGAGTGGAAAATGGAAATATACAAAACTAAAGCACATGGGCACTCCAAAAGCAAATGTGGAAGAGAAAATGAATTCCATGAGAGAACTCAGAGAAAGAAGATGACGCTACAGCTGCTAGATCATTCCCAGCATATGATCAGTCTGCACTGAATTAACTCAGTTAACAAAACAGATGAATATGTCATTTTTAACTGGTGACTCACAATTTCTAGATTGCTTGTGTCGTTAAAGCTAGTTTTTGTCTACCACCACTCGACTGACAAGTGCAAAAACCTATGTGTACAATTACTAGAATACTTTTGACACAGGTAGATGCTCTGCTTAATAAGCAGGGAACTCACACCATGCAATCCCTGGCAGATCCTTTTACATACTGAATTCTCCAACCAGGTACACAGTGAAAAAGATGGTCTGGCATAAGCATAGATCTGGGAAATAACTGGCTTCAGAATACTCTTTCAGTGTGGTGTTTGAAATTCCTATTCCTCCTTCTCAAGGGAATCAGAGATTGCTCGAGGAGCTCTAATGGCACCATCACATCAAGAAAAGGAAGCTGTGATGCTGCTCTTTAATAAATCAATGTTTCTCTGGCAGCCTTCCAGACCACAAAAACACTTTGGGTATCTTTGTCTGCCTTTCATTTTGTGTCTTGTAGGAGACTCTGTCATCTTTGTATCTGCATATATTCTACATAGCCCTTTCCTTTTTTTGGCTTCTAGCTTGACACTCACTGAAAATTCCCCTTTAATAGGTCTCAGAACATGTTTTTCCAGAAACCATTGACATTTACTGGAACCATTAATGACAAATCAGTAGTGAGACAATAATTAAGACTGCATTTTCTTAATATGTGCAATGTTCTGTATACACATGCATGCCCATGTGGCTCAGATTTTCAGAAGTGATATCAAATTAGAGATTACTTCAAACATCTTGGGAAACTTCTACCCATCAGTCTAAACTGTGAGGGAACCTAGGGAATGTCAAGAGACAAAAAGAAGAGTGCCTGTTGGGAGTCTGGTAAAGGATCTTCCTGTCATTTCAGAGTATAACATATCTGTAAATGGATTGCAAGCAGGTAACCATGGTCTGCTCTTGTCCACACATAATGTTTTAAAGTACAAAGACTCATCTCTACGTTTAGAATTTCCTTAAACGGGACATCCATGTTTTTGAAGAACAGGTATTTCTAAAAGAACTTTTAAGTGCAACACACAACTTCCTGTAAAGAAGTACTTGGATTTACATTAGTACTGTGCAGTTAAGCAGCTGTAAATCTATACTGCAGGTAAATGTACACAACATTGCTCTGAGGAACAGACAGAGACAACACACTTCCACATTGCTTCCACCACAGTGCTAGCAGATGATAACTAGGTCACTACACTCCTTCCATTATCCTCATAGTAAGAACGATTCTTTTTCCTGGTCTTAAAAATTTTGGGAGTATGTAGGGTTTTTTTTGCAGAAAGTCAAATTTAGAATCCTTTGGCCTATGTGTATGAAGCATTACAAAACATGTCAGTCCTCTGATTTCTCAACCACTTGCACAACCACCAACAGGCCAATAACAAACAAACCTGGGCATCCTTCAGTTCACCCACTGCTGTCTGGTATGATCAGAGATTCCTTCAGCAAAGTGAAGTTGGATTCCCTGACTATGCATTTTAACAATTACAAAGTTCACTTATAAGATTCTCCTCTTTTGTCTGAAATCAAAATACTACATTGTCTCCTTACATTAGCTACCTATCTTTTCAGTTATTAAATTGACTGTACATTAGAGATGCCGTGCTTACCTCAGACACTCTCCATTAGGAAGGATCCAGTCTGTACACTAAATATTTAATTTGTGTTCTGAGATGCTCTGCATCTATGTATTTTCTATTTTCCTAAGGGGTTCATGGTTCATGTCAGTTGGATACTTCTTTCCCAGCAATGAAATGCAAAGTTAACTATTGCCAACAGCAAATGCACATGTACTGCCCCTGAAACAAGACAAAGTAAATCAAATTACACCCTATTCTGAAGACAGTGAAACTCTGGAAAGATAATCTCACTCTCAAATAAAAATGCAGACTGTTCTGGTCATATAGACTGGAAATACTCGATTTTGAGCATGTGTAAAAACTGAGATTAACTTCTGTCCTCAGGAAGGAAATTCTCCAGTAGCATCACAAGTGATTCTTCGTCACTTCACACTTCCATTTTTCATCACAGATAAACTGCAAACCTGGTAGCAACATTTTGATACAGTCGAGATTATTCCACAGCTCTGGAACACTCCCCATAGCAAAAGGCTTTTGATAGTTTGAGTTAAATCAAAAGAGAGCATCAGCAAGTCACAGAGCTTTTGTCTTCAAAGAAAACTGTGCACATTTAAAAAAGTAAAATCTCTGTGACCACAACCTTAGGTAAAAGTATCACAATCACTTTTCTCTGGAACTACGTTAGTCTCGGTTGGGCTCCACACACAGTAAACTGCAAAATGCTTATCAAAGGCATCACAGTCTCTTACGTCTTTCCACTGAACAAAGCTGTGCTAAACTGCAATATCTTTACAAAGTGATCATATCAAATAAACAATATTAAAGCATTTTTTAAAAAGATTCTTTTAATTTTTTAATACGTGAAATGTAACATGCCATCATAGAAAAACTGCAGAGAACACTCAGAAATGGGTGCTCTGCCTCTATTAGTTAATGTACATCAAGTACATGGTACATACAGAGCAAAGTGGTAACTAGCAAGGCTTGTTTTCTAATATGACCTGCACTTTAAATGTGGAAATTCTAAATGAATAGAGCTCATTAATGCAATCCTTTGCAGTAAGTGAACCTCTCTTTTCTGAATTAAGGTCTTCCATGATATTCAACATGCACGTCAGAGAGCATGAACACCTAATTAAGCACATGCTAAAATTTTCTTAGCTCAAGATCCACCTTTACAGACTAGTTCTAAGTTCCAAATTCCAACACTGTTTCCATTCTTCATGGAAAAACATGTAGTCCCTGTGCTCCAGCACTAATATGAGTAGGCAAAAGGCTGAGCCATACAACTGAGTGCTCTATATAATGCACTACTGGAAGCAGGGAGCAATGCATCAATACTGCATTTTAGGTGCAGCAAGAGAGCAACACAAACAATGCAAAACATCACAATTATTAGGATGGAATTTAGTTTTTAAAAACATGCAGGAACATAAACCTGGTTTCGTTATTCACTATAATAATGTAAGAACTGTTATAATTGCATGTTCTCCATATTATGTTGCCATACTAATTGTAGCATGATCACAGCTGCATACTGACTAAACTTTCGTTCTGTTTTTTAAGAACTTCAGCATTTTCCAGTGCTTTAAAAATAAATCTTGGATGACTCTGAACCAAATGAGGAAATATTGTTTCATTAAACCATTTGAAAAAAGAGAGGTTTCTTTCTTTCAACCTTTTCTAAAGGTTGGACATAAGATCTTTCAAGTTTCCTTCCAATCTGGGCTATTCTATGATTTTCTAGATTAACACCCTTGACTATATGCACCATATATCTCTGCTCTTCTGTGTACAAGCGCTCAGAAGAGAGCTGTTTGTGAGCACTTGGCTATAACTTTTACAATGCTGTTTTCTATGACCACATTTATTTATTAACATTTTCTTTAAATAATCAAACATTTTTGATGAGAACTTTCACCACAGCACTCATTACTGACATAACCTCTGAAATAAGTGACTGCAGAAGCGTTACCAAGATTTCCAGAAACATTTTTGCTTTTACAAGTTCAAGCATTACTTATTTTCAGTGCACATCAGTCTATGTGGTCGTGTTACTGCAGTAGGTTACGGAGGTTCTGTATGCAACGGACTGAAAGAACTCTGTTAGCTTCTCAGATGCCTCTGTTATCACTGGCTTTTGACTTTGGTGGAGGAGCTCCTTTTCGTAGCAAGTTTTTCATTCCCCACAATTACTCCTGAAGGAGGCTTGGGGAAAGAGACTTACTTTCACATCACTCTTCTCCCAAAAATTTGCACATGGTTCTGTTTTTCTCTGCTCAGTTCTTCAAGTCTGTAGCTGCTGAAGGAAACTGTTCAGTGTCATCAAGAGCACAAAGCAGTAGCTGAGTTAGTGGAGTTAACTAATGCAATGAAGAATTTATCAAAGGAGCATTTTAGCAGAATTTACTTATAATTATTTTTATCAGCCTTTTTAACTGACTGCTCTTCACTGATTCATGAATGTTATGGCCCTTTCATGTCACCTCTGGTTTCATCTACATAAATCATTTATGATCTGTATAGTAATTTAACATTAGTCCTGGCTACACTTCCTGAAAAGTGGGGGAAAAAAAATCTTGCAAACCCAAACAAATCAGCGACAACAGATAAGCATGGAGTTTAAGGTTTCAGAAGGAACGTGAGGGATGAGTTTATTACATTGAGTTCAAGTGAGCTTGATAGATTTTGCTTCTCCATCCTAAAACTAGCTCCTATTATAGAAAGAAAGTTAAAAACATCAGGAGACATCTGTGAATACAAATAAAAGTCAATGTTTTTTCATATCACTATATAATTGGTATCATATGGGCTACAATCTCCTCTAAAAATGATAAAAGTCCTTCTGAAAGTTAAATATAACCCCAAATTATCACATGTTACTTAAGATTCTAATACCTTTTCAAAACAAAAAGTGGGTACAACCCCCCCACACACATACCATTTTAAAATTATTTTTGTTTGTAAGTATCATAATTTTTGTGTGATGAATCGAGTATGGAAATCCTATTTTTGTGCAGCCGTTAGATCTGAAAACTATATAGTAAGCATTACTTACTGTTTTCAGAAGAAAAAGGACTGTATGGTTTTGTCAGTACATGATGACTGCTCTGTCTGATGTCAGTATGTTAAAAAATTACAAAGTTTGGCTACATATAAGTTTAAAAAAGTGTTGTATTATAGTATGAACATTCAAAATATTTTCTCTGTCTGTCTCTAAAATAGATATTCTGGATATAAGATGAAAATAAGTGAAAGAATCGCCCCCAATCCTATACCAGATTCCACATTTCCAGGATTGGATATTTCAAGGGCTTGAAGTAAATTAATTATTAAATAAATGTTTAAATAAAAGTTTATTATGAAATAAATGAAATAGAAGTTTATAGTACTTCCTATATCTAGTTTGTAGTTTGAGTTTTATTTGGTTTCTTTTTAAATCTATATTTAAAAGTGAAGGAAGAACAGTAAATAGTTACAGCAACATTCCTTTGCTGTATTTTGGATTGCTACTTTTTGGACAAATAGCAAAACAGATTTTTCATGATTACAAGTGCATTTTAGTGGAAGCAGGTTTGCAGACTTGGTAGAAGATATCCTAGGCTGAGAGCCTAGCAAATATGCTAAATTCAAAAAAATAAACTAGCTTTTCAAAGATATCATTCAGAACATGCCGTCAGGTTTTTACTTGGGTACTGTGGCACCATCACATAAAATTCTTGGGAGCTTTCATTACCAAAAACAAATAGAAATGCCAGTTACAGTATCCACAAAAGAGGTGGAGGCTAAATAATCAAACATATGGATTTTTTTTCAGCATCTGCAGCTTTTAGATGCAAATCTGTAGGTATAAAACTATCTGCCAGGTATTGTTAGTAAGTAGGAGTGTTCACAATACTTTATGCTGAGTAGTATTAAATGATTTGTTATCTACACCACATAAATTGAGGCATATAGTTGCAATGGCCGTCATTTGATCATGAAAAATTGTGGGAATCAACCAGGAGATTAATGCAATCTATCTTAAAAATCCAAGGCCATTGTGCTAAGTAAAAAAGGTGCACTAGGAATCAAGGACGTTTCTGAACCATAAACTATTTGGGGCAAAGGTGGTATCTTACCGTGTGCTTGTAAAGTGCCTGCAATTTACAGTGCAGCATAAATGATTTTTAACAATGATGAAAACAGTTGTAGAAAGCAGTAGTTTGCAGGATGGGGAACAAAAGAGAAATGAGCTTACAGCATATGAAGTTATCTATAGTATGTAGAGAAAAGCAATGGAAAAAAATGACCAAATCAAAGTAATAAAACTATGTGCTCCCTGGAGAGCAGCTGCTATCAAGCAGGAAAGTGACCTTGAGATGAAGGCGACTTTTTTATTTTCGGCATTACAGTCAAAGAGATCTTAAGAATCCAAAGAAAGAGACAACTAGTGTATGAAAGAGAAGTGCTGTAAGTGGCCCCAATGAACCTGTGAGCACTGATTATATGTGTATTTTTGTCCATTATCTATGGAATAACAGTTTACATGGCATTTGACTACATACTTAAAGTACATCTGTAGCCACCCTTTTACATAAGGGCCTATATTCCCGATGTTAGTGAGGCCAAAAAAATGCCTGTGATACAATTTACTTGGTTTTCATATTCCTCTGCCCCTTTTAAGCCATACTGTCTTTAAAGATAACAGAGGTGAATAAAGCTTCAAAACATGCAAGAGCAAACATGTGAAAGAAAAAAAAATCTAAGTCAGTTTCTCTCAAGGCTGAGAAATAAGAAAGATGTTACAAGTCAGTAAAGCATTTTTGGCTTTCTCAGCTACCTGTTTTATAAAATGGATCCTCTAAATCATGATACAATTATACAAATACCTTCTTACTATTTCTTCCACCTCTCAATCACTTCTTCCCCCGCTCTGTACTAACATTGGTGATTGCCCCAACCCAGATGCAAGACCTTGCACTTGGCTTGTTGAATTTCATGAGGTTCACTTGGCCCCACTCCTCAAAGACCCTCTGGATGGCATCCATTTTCTCTATCAACAGCATCATTCAACTTCATTTCCACTGACTTGCTGAGGGTGCACTCAATCCCACTATGTCATTAATGAAGATACTAAACACTATTAATCCCAGCAGCCACCTTTTCACCATGATCTCATTTTAGGGCCTACGTTATGTTTTTGGGGGTTTAGTCTGTTTTTCCTCTTGGAAGACTGTGGTGTCCAGAACACAAGATCTCTCTCAACAACCTATTCAATATATGGAGCAAGGGAGTTACCCCCCTTCAGTGACAGAGACTGGAGATATTAGAACGGTGATTTTCAGAGATTGAATCTAGAGCTGGTTATTTTTGTTAGAGTGACAAAACACTGTCTTCTTTTCTTCGAGCAGTCCACATGATAGCAGAACTGTCACACGTTGCTCTGTTCATGTACTGCCAGTGTTACTTAAACAAACTTTTCCATACTCGGTAAAGACTAAATATATTAAAAGAACCCCTCATCTTCTCTGTGTTTTTTGGGAGATTATCAATGTTTTGACCTTTTTTTTCCTGCAGGTACAATTACTTTATGCATTTAAATTCATGTTTTCTCTACCTATCACATGGGTTTTTGTCAATTTCACTTAAACAGTAGAAAGATCTTTTACAACCTGAAGGTAGTTAAAACTTCTTATTTAGCAATCATTTCTCAACTTGTACATGTCTATTTACTTTCCCAGAAGTCATTTCATCCCATTTAAAATGAACAGAACAAATAAAGGAGCAAAATAAGTCCAAAGGTGAATAACAGTGACTATGGTCTTCTTTTTATAAAAAAACTTTTTCCAAAGCTAGGTAGCTGTTTCTCAAGCCTGCTAAGAAGTGGGACTCTGAGCAATTCATCTTTTGTTCTTAGCACAGAAAGATGTTGTGGGAGTTTGTTGCAGTCTCAAATCCAGAAGATACAGTTCAGGTTTTGATGTTTAAATATGCCAGTTTCCAAACTGCTCCTGCAGTGGTTACGCTGCACTGGGCTGCCCTTCAGTAGGATACATTAGGAAAGCATCACACATATATGTAGCAGGGGTGCTTGTTTTGCAGGGGTGCTTGTTTTCTCATCTTACTGTTCCAACAGCTTCAGCAAACACAGTGAAAAGCATGAAACTTTTGGCTAATACAGTTTTTTTTTCTAAAGAATTTTTTGCTGCAAGGCTTTGTGTAGAGGAGAAAAATCAAGAGAATTAAAGGTATTTTTTCTGTTTTGTTACTTAGCTTCATTTGTCTGCCATCAATAGGAATAGCTTGCAGTTAAGTCCAGAATTTCAAGATGGGTCAAAGCGAATGTCAGCTTGATAAAACATGACTTTTGTTTGTTCAGCGTGGCTTATTTTTCATTCTCTATCCTGCTTCCTGGAAATTACATACACTTGCTGGGATTCTGTAATTAAAAAACCATTTCTATTGAACACACTAAAAGGATTTCAGGACAACTTGGGATTTTGCTGCAGAACAGAACACAATTACTGTCCAGGTTCTTCTACTGTAAAAAATTTCAAGTGACAAAGAACAAGCATACACTTCTAAAAGCCTAGCCTATCTGAAGCCAAAATTTCACCCTTTCTAGAAACACAACAGTGTATATGCTCTGTCATATGTCAACTCTTAAGTCTGTAGAGTCAGATCGTTAAACTGCTTTGAAAGAATTTGGCGGCTACTTGAAAAAGCACCATTAACTGGTTTAGTCAACCTGACCATTTTAAAAGAGTAATGCTTAAAAAGATTTTACATAGTATAAAATATCAATGCTAGAACATGATGTCCACATTATAATCAATATTCCTTCATTCTCTGGACTTTAAATAACACAGGTTCAGGGAATCAATGTGGCCCAGTGAATAGATGCCTTTATAACAGTACATCATTTGGACTGTTGACATAAATTGAGGTTTCTTCAGTAATTATCACACTCCCAACTCCTGTCTCATTCTCTTTAAAAATCTAGTTGCTCAGTTTTTTATTTGATATATGAATAAATGCACTTAAAGATCTGGTTTCAGGATGATCAAAGAGAAATTATAAATGCTATGTGGAAAGCTCTCAACAAATACAGAATAAGCAAGAAAATCTTTCTTTTCTAGAACAGCATCACTGATCACAGTGAGTGTTCTGCAGTCATTGCAGAAAGTCTGTACCAAAAGTTGCTGTTCTGAGTGTGAAAGCTATTTCCAAATACAATGTGGGTCCAGTGGTGGTATTGCTAATATTTTTGTAGCAGGAGGGTGAAAGCACCAGGATACTGGATTCACATTGGGTATACGTTCAGTAGCCTTTGTACTATCTACACCTATTTCCTTCCATCCCTTCAGAATTTACCACTTTTCAGCCTTGATTACATTTAGTGAACTGCCTCACGAACCAAATTCCTATCCTTGAATGTCTGTGTACAAACATGACTTTAAATATAGGTCAAGTAGATGTCAAATTCCACATAGGGTGCTGCAGCTCTAGACAGAATCTGTCATGCAAAATGGATAGATAGTTAACTGAAAATGTTCCTTCAGCTTCAGCAAATATTACTTTAACTCTTCAGTTCCAGAAGTTACAAAGCATCATACTGAGAAAATACTTGACATTGCAAAAATCAAAGTCAAATTCAAGAGGAAGTGGTTCTCGAGCAACAGAAAGTCCTCTGCCTATTTTTCTCAGAGAGAGATGCCAAAATAACATAATGAAGGGAATAGAAAGTTTTCTGAATGGCATTCGATCAGCAGCAGAAACAGGGAAAATACCTAAAGGTGACTTTACTATCCTGGAAGAAACCTGAAGTGGTACCATCATTACTTAACAGAAGGAAGAGCTGCAAACATTCATTCTTCTTTTGATCAAAGGAGCATATTAATTTTTGTTTTGCACACACTAATTTCAAAGCTAGATGAAAAAAATATATTAAATCACATCTCTACAATTAACTTCCCTTCCCAAAAAGTGTAGTAGAAAGTTTATAATCCTTTTATCCTTTGTGAACTACTGTTTATGGAACCACTGACACTACTTTTTAAGTTGGTGAGATTAATTTCATTCCATGTCAATGTGTAATACAGATCAAGAAACAAAAATATGATGCTGCCTTATTAATCTTACCTACTTGTATCTTCACTATACACCTACAAGGAATATGACACATATAACTCACTGCAAGAATAGCTACAGGAATTACAGAGAGATCATTTTAAGCCACTTGTCTAGCATGTCAAAAGCAGCATAACCTGCTAAGAATTCCTAAGAAAAGGATGAGTAGTAAACACATTGGGTTGATTCAACTCTACTTGTATATCTTAGCATTTCTAATTTAAACCATTGTTACTTCAAGAGTGGGATGTACAATACTAGATGTTTCCAGATTATTCTTCCAGGCAAAACGTACATTCATTTGCTGCAAATGCATACCAAGAGATTTTTCAGAAGGAAAAGAGAAGCAGTGAAATTTTTATGAGTGGCCTGAACTACCTGCCCAGCTTTGCAGAAACATTATGAATTACTGTGTTGCTTTCCGGTAACAAGATAAGGCTTCAGTGACACACAAAACAAGCTTATGTAATTTTCCTTTTCTCCAGTCCAGTGTGGGAAGAGCTAGAGACTGAAAGTACAGGTTCTTTGGTCACCCACCACCTAAGCTCTCCTATGTTGTCACCACAGTAAATTACTTCAGAAAATGATAAAAGATAACATCTACTTCACAAATCACTTCTGCTCGGATTCTCTTTCTCCAGTTGCTTGTTTTTTTTTTTTTTCCCCCACATTTCAAAGTGTTTTAAAAATT
Organism: Colius striatus; assembly: GCF_028858725.1. Taxonomy (NCBI): domain Eukaryota; kingdom Metazoa; phylum Chordata; class Aves; order Coliiformes; family Coliidae; genus Colius; species Colius striatus. The sequence continues at coordinate 4,117,650 of NC_084761.1, read as the reverse complement.
ATCATCTGCCACTGAATTGCAATTTACCTCTGTAATGCATCAGGGGAACATTGTACACATAAAAATTAGCAGCGGATTATTCTTAGATCACTGGAGAAAGCTAATATCACAATGATGAGCTTCAAAATCTTCCTTTCTAAAAGTCTCCCAAAAAAAGTCATCAACACAGCTAAGCACCTTAAAACCTGATGAATTAATGCAGTGAAGCAAGACACTAAGAAAGCTAAATATTGGGGGATTATGATTGCTTAAAAATTATGCTGGACATTTACTTTCTTGGCCTCTGCTTGGCATAACTTTAATACATTTTTGGCCTCATGTCACAGTTTATTTCATTTACTGTACAAAAGATAAATAGAATGATCTTGATTATAAAACTTCCTTTTGTCTCCTTGAAAATTAGAGTATTATCGAAAAAATAAGTTGATATTAAAGACAAGATGATAGTAAGACCTTGCCCTTTCCATATTTCAATCCAGAGAAGAAACTCTGGCTGCATAAAATGCAGCTTGATAATAAGTGCATGTGAAAGAAGCTGTTAATTAGACCAACAACTAGGTCACTTAAAATTTCAGATGAAGTTAATCACACCATTTACCATTAGACCTCATTGGTATTCACAGGAACATTTATAAACCCTCCTAACATTACAGTTTAAAATTGTTCTCTGTCCACCTTGAAGAACTCATCAAGGATTACTGCATAAGGACCAAACACACATAAACACAGGTGCAGCAGTTCGCTTTAAACAATTACATTGAGTTGATCATGCAAAAGACATAATTTGTTTGGCCGGGAAAGTTGGATAAAGCTTGGTAAGGTTTAAGTTTAAATAACATCCTTCAGCTACTGTAAAAAAGATAACCCCACAGGTTAGAGTCAAAAGAGTCAGGAAGGTTCAGGGGAAGCTGTAGACAGATTTCTGAGGCTATCACTATGCCTTTTTGTAGCATCATGTACTAACATTTATTTCTATCAAGGGCTGCTCTCCTGATTTTTTTTTCACAGTCTTAGATAACCTGTAACATTTATGTTTCCAAATCTGATTTTCAGACTCAAGCATGAGGAAAAAAGTGGTTTTAAATGATTTTGAGCAAGTTGTGAGCTCTGTGTCTTTACAGGTTGTTTATAATGCATCAGAATGACAATTACATTAAGCTCCACACAGCGACTCATCAAACAGAAAGTGGCAACACGAAAAGATAGGGTGTATCTCTCCAAGAAGAGATTTATAAATCAGGACTGGGCAACACAAAACAGAATGAAGACAGCTATACACCATTATTTTCTTTAAAGGAAAAACTGACAAAGAGTTGGAGAAGAGTGATGAGTACAACTTGCTTTAAATGAAGCCAGATTACACAATAAAAGAAATTACAGAAATATGAAAAGAAATATATTCAAGGTAGAACATGGGAATGAAAATGATTTCCAAGAGAAAGAACAAAAAATTGTTTTAATGCTTCATAATTTCTTTTAAAATCAGGTGGAAATACAAAGTTTGCTTGTGTTATATATTCAAATGAGGAAAAAAATCCCACTCCAATCATCTGTGCTGGACATAAAATTCCCATACCATTCTGTATGAATTGTCATTTAAATAATACAAGTGTAAACATTACTGTCTAACTGGGAATTGTACCAGGTTGGCAAGGTGGTGGCCTGTGGTCACTGTCATTTTCAAAGCTCGAGTAGAAAAGGATTAACATATACAGACTTCCTTAATTATTAGATTATAATGTCTAATAGTCAGAGGCTCCAATAAGAGTAATGAAACTGTTATTAAAAATGCTTTATTGCATAACAGTGAGTCTCTGCTTTGCATTTAGAATTTAAAAGCCAATAAAACAGATAAGAAGTGAGAAATGATTGAGTAAATTATTATAGTAAGACTTGGATATTTCATTTTGTAGCCACACAACATCTGATTATTTATTTGCACCATTAGGTTTTAAACAACCCTTTCTTAAAGTGCCTTTCTTTTGGAACTTCTTTAGGACTTGTAGACTACGGAATGACCTGGAAATCAAAAAAAAAAAAAGGAGCAGTACATTGTTATCTTAGCAAGGAAAGTGGGAGATATGTCTTTATTAGATGATTTAAAGATAATATAGTTTTATCTCAGTTTAACAAACACAAGTAGATATTAGCATTTTGTTGTTTTCATCCTGTTCTCTTGTTACATTTCAATTTGTTCAGTTGAGATGAAATTATTTTTTCATGAAGAGACTGCCCGACATTCAAGTATTCACAATAGGTCACAGACCCCAAAAGAGAATCTTGCAGGCCTGAAAAACCTAACTCAGCCAATTAAAGAATCCTTTAAAGGACTGCTGGATGAGGGATCCAACCTAAAAGTGACAGAATGATCACATTACACTCTGAGAGTGTTGAAGGTGCAGAACCTAAAAGTGGGGGCTGTTCACAGCATGACTAAAGAGGGTCAAAGGTGCCTGCAGAGCTATGAACAAAACTTCTCCATACAGTATACTGAAATTTTACTGTAACCTTTTGTCACAGCAGATGAGCTGTTGTAAACTCGAGATTCTGGGCATTGATAAAGGTCTGTATATTTGAAGGTCAGGGAAAGGAACGGCACTGTAACTGTTGCTTTTGCTGTCTCTGTGAGACTTCCTGGTGCCTATAGATTTTCTACTACAGCCATAAGGTATAACTCTGTGGGTGGTGGACTGCTTTCATTGTATCCCAGACTCAGGAACAGGTTTTACATTGGTAACTATTTCATGTAACAGGAATGTTACAGCAGCAGTGAAAGGAAATGTACCTAATCTTAATAGGTTAAACACATGTATTTTTTTCCTAAGTTGTCATGACAAGTCACGTTTTGATATGACACAAAGGCATAATAAGCATTGAGCACATTGTTAGATGTAACTGTGTAATACTGGAATAAAAAAAGATACATGAAAGTTTTACTGTATCACATTTTATCCACTACTTAGAACAATCACACATATTTACTTCAAGAAAGAGCTGGGAACCTCCTCTCATATTTCAAGACTATGTTCTTCTTCATTCAAAGGAGAAAGCTTAATAAAACCAATAAAAGGAAAGAAAAACTTTCTTTGTTCTCATGGCACCGCTACCTCTTGAAAAGATTGTCCTTCAGGTACCACTGCAGTAGTGTAACTTTGACAGTAGCTCTTTTGAGACATTACTACTGATAAAACAAATCTTTTTCACTCCAGCTTCAGTTCCACAGCAACACAGTCACATATCAGCAAGTAAAGAATCAAGAACACTATGTGATGCATCATTCTGGCATAACGTATTTACCCAAAATCCCATTGCAAATAAGAAGATCAGCTGAAGCATCTAGATATGTTCAAGTTAATCTAATGAATGGCTGAATATTTAACATATCACAACTTATTTTAAGACTATATGCTTTATACTTGCAAGTCATGAAGGCACTGATGATGTTTAGTCAACTGCAAACAACAACAAAAGCTGTTCTTTGTTTCCAATATTTTTTGTTTGCAAGAAAAAACTTACACTTCCTTCAGGCCTGCATCTCCCTCTCTACTTGAATATGGGATGTCAAGAAAATACCCATCATGTGGTATCAATAAATGTAGGTCTATTAAGTAAAACTTGGATGGCTCAACCCCTCTTTTTTTTAATTAATGAAAACCCTTCCACCTTTCCAAACAAACACTAGAATCAACCAGTTAAACAAGGAAATACTAGTGATGAAAAGGCATCTGCAGAGATACATGGCATTTGTAGCATTTAAAGACAAAAGAAACTAAAGCCTGTTTAGAACGCTGACACAGGAAAAGGGGATAACAAAATAAAGGTCACCAACCTGCATTCAGGAACCTCATCTTGTTTACAGATTGTACACCAGCAATTTGCACACTAAAATACTTGGACCTTTTCTGCCAGTTCCCTGACATTCTTAGCACTGACTTCTTTCTGAAAGCACACATTGTGTAAAGATTTGAAAGGGTAGTATCTTCTTATTTGATACAGTCTAGTGGTGGAGAAACTCTGAGAAACATAGTGATCTTTACCACTACTAAATATTAACCTGGTCCATAGGAAAAATACAATGAGAAAGAGCTCTCACAAAGAGGAAGTTAGTGTCAAATCTCATTAAATTATGGAAGAAAAACCTGTATCTGCTGTAACTGTTGAGATATTGTACAATATTTACCAAAAAGTACCATGAGCTAAATATGTTCCTCTTAATCCATCTGTCAATAGCACAAACTAGATTCTGCCTATGTTTTAAAGAAACAGAACATTTTGTATATCATTGCACTTACCCTTAGTTGTTCTCTTTCACAACTCATCTGTTGCTTTGAACTCTACAAGAGGAAAAAAAAAAAAAGAGAAGAAAAACAACGACTTTGAAAGCATAGCATTCTTGCAACATCAGTGCTGATAGGTCTATGTATCTTACACGAGTGTCAGAAACACAGCCGTGTTGGGGCCCAAACACAACTTTATGATGTGGATCTAGATAGTATAATTACTGCAAAAAGGTAGCATTTTTTCACTACTTATTTTAAATTTACAATAGTGAAAAGGAAATTAACACCAGAACCCATCACAATCCTCAAGGGCAAAAACACTTTTGCGATTTTAAAGATCTCATGGGCAGTTCTGTTCAGTTCAGGAAGAAGTTTTCCCCTTTTTCTGTTCTATCACAAGTCTGTGTTACATTTCTGACCATCTCACTACTAAGATACCATAATACATTCACAATACACCTTAGGAATAAAGCTACAGAAGCTTCAAAAAGTGATAAAACACACTCCTATAATGACTTCCAGCTCTGATCTGGTATAAAAATAACTCTGAGAAAGACTCGATTCCAGTGCATACTTCCTCCATACTGCTGTCTTTATGTTCTGCCAGGTTTATAAGAAACACTCTTAAGCGTGAGAGCTGGTTGCTGAGCAAGGCCTCGTTACCAAGTAACAGCAGACATGTCATCAGTCAATGGCAGCACAGCTTTTTAAATCATCACTCTGCCAAAAAGAGAGAAGCTCCTCAAGGAAGAGCTCAAGAAACTGAACAGTAACACGAAAACATCCCATTACTAGTTTGCTTTCTAGCTCCCTGGTTTCTAACTCAATCCTGCCCCCAGAACCTCTTGAACATAACTTCAAAAGCTTTGCTCAGGTGCTCAGGCAGGCACTCAGATGTTGATTTGTCCAACCTGTGGCAAAAGGCTTTTTTGTTTGGTTGGGTTTGATTTTGTTTTTAAAATAAAGTACTTCTAGAATACTTTCAGGATCATTAGTGAGTATAATTAGTGTTGCAAGTGTAATCTCTACCATTTGTGTAGTTAACGTACATGGCAAATACAAGACACAAAACATGAAAGAGAAATATGACATAATGCTTTCTAGGGATATTTTCAGAGGTTCAGAGGATGCTTTTCAGGACTTTCCAAGTGCAAAAAGTTAAAAGTATGAACCAATATTCATTGAAATTTTTATTTTCTCGTGACGATGGGGAGCGGAACTTTTCAGGCCAAGTTCAGTTACTTGTAAAAGAATGAACCTACTAGTCCATTTTTCAACACAGAAAAAAGAGTCCTAATAAATAAGTTACAAGCTAAGCCTTCTATATATAGAGCAGAAGGTTTACAACAAAGTCCCTGTACCAAAAACAAAGCAACAAATGCTCTTCTGATATATTCCTTAAAAGTTCTCTAGTACAGAACAAAAAGTAAAGAAATTCAGCATAAGACTATTTACAATCTTCCCCTAAAGAGTATGACAAAGTGCAGCTGAAGTGACAATCTCTTGCAGATTAATGATTCCATTTTCCCAAGTTCATTCTGCCCCATCATTTGTAAATTACTTTAAGGTTATATTAGTCTGCATTATAAGTGTACTTGCTAAGTTTCAAGAGATAGTTTTTGATCTAAATCTGCGCTAGATGCATCCACATAAAATAGAATATTTGAGATAGAAGTGATCTACAATCATCATTTACTCCAAGTTTGAAGTGATTTTGGGTTTTTTTCACTTTTGGGGGGGTTTTATTTACTACTACTATGTAGGTTTTCCTCTGGAAGCCTCTGCACCAGAGATTTTAACTCCTAATTTTCCACAAACAGTTGAAATGTGAATAGTTTGTGTTTGACCATGGTCCTCCACACATTAAAACAAGTTTAAAATCAAACTCATCTGAAGTTACCCACTACTCCGATTGCTTGTGGGATATATTCCTTAAACACAACACTCTACTACCTTTACTCAGTTTTGTCCTGGACAGTCAAAACACAAGACATATATCACTGGGGTTTTTTCATACATAAATGAGTGCACAAAGAAATGAAGAAAAGTCATTTGTCAAACTAACAGTACATGAGCTCCACTTAGCAAATTGAACAACACCCAGATTGATTTGTCTTTGTAGCATTCCAATGGTTACCTTCTTTGGCTAAGGCTGCCATTCTTACACTATAATTTCCATTCTAGATGTACCAGCTATTTTTCTAGAAGAAATGTTCAGCTTCTACCATTAATTCAAGTATTTCTGAAGGTACTCTTCAAGCATTAAAAAGGGAAAGGAAAACAAACAACTCGATAATTAACAAAAACAAAGGGGATAAAAGCATAACAGAACATGTAATGCATTGAAGAACGCAAGAATATTGTGTTTGCTTTTTATTTAATTCAACATATTTTTTCAATCTTCCTTTTGCATCTCTTGTCAAATTTGCCTGTTTTCACCAGTTAGATACCTTGAGAGCACAACTTTTGTGACAGGGGAATTTTTCATAATTTATCTGCAGAACACAGTTGAGCTGTAATCTTTGAAGGTATTAAGTACTACTAATGCTTCATTAGTAGCAATAATACCTTTTAAAGCTTTAGAAGCCAAAATGTAATAATGTAGAAAAGATCTTCAGCACAGAAATCAAAATGTTTCTATACATGGCATTATTGCTTAAGAAATTGGGTTTTCATTAATATTTAGAAGTTTATAATTGGTGGGTGTCAGGAGGCTGGAACATCCCTTTTTTCTATAGTAACTAGTGACAGGACAAGGGGTAATGGAATGAAGTTGTAACACAAAGTTCCATTTAGACATTAGTAAAAACTATTTTACTGTGAGGGTGAGGGAGGAGTGGCACAGGCTGCCCAAGGAGGGTGTGGAGGCTCCTTACTTGGATGCATTCCTCTGTGATATGATCTAGATGAACCTGCTTTGGTAGAGGGGTTGGACTAGATGATCTCTAAATGTCCCTTCCAATTCCTAACGTTCTACGATTCTATGTAGTAACAAACATAAGATTTACATTTGCTTTACAGCTGATATGAAATTAGATAATCATGTGTAATGAGTTTAACCTGTATTTTATTACCTTTGTACTACACAGCCATATATGGCTCACAAGTTTAGTCTCTGATAAAATCCATTATCAAGGAGAGATTTACAGTGCTTCCCATTTCATCTGGCCTGGTGGACCTGGACCTGCTTGATTGCATGTTTAGGATACTTTGTTTATTCCACAGCAGCTGCAAACTGTTCAATAGTATTAGCTTAGGTTCTTTTGAGATAATTGTGAAGAGCCTTTCTAAAATTTATGATTACTATTTTATTTCAATATATTATAAAAGACATTGGAATTGTACCCTTAACATTACTCCTGAAAAGATTGTGTTGTCCTCTTCCCCATGGGATGAAACTTTTGGCTGTGACCTCACATCAGCGATACAGATTTTCAGACATTCTGTCTTTAGACAGAAAGGTGGTAAAGGTGATTAAAGATAAGGAAATAATATCTAGACAGGATCAAATAAGAAGATCAGAAAATTTCACCCTAGGAAAGAGATGTCTGGGGGTAGGTGTCTATGAAAAGCTAAAATGATTGTTTCCTCTCCCTCTAATAAAAACAACTAGAAGGTAACAAATTAAAAGAATAGGTGGCAAGTTCAAACTAAACTAAAAGATGACTCTTCATACATATGTCAATATCAAAACAAACTAAAAGATGATTCTTTATACATGTGTCAATAAAGGAGTAGGTGCTGTGATTAAAAAACAAACAAATAGAAATTCATTAAATGCACAGATGCCAGCTTTGCTACATACAGTTCCTAGAGGCTGGACGAAAATTCTGGAGGAGTTTGCTTTGTTCCTGTCATACACAGACATGCATAAGGATGATATTTCAAACTCACAGATCTCAGGTCTGACTCCGAACAGCTGGTTTCATGCATGCTAATGATCTAAAACACAGGCTCCCAACTGACACTGGGTATTCGGATATCAAAGGTGGAGGTGGCAAAGGGGAATTTCACAATGAAAGAAACACAAAATTCATAACAAACAAACAAAATGTATCAAGGATTTGCAGAGTGGAACAAGGCTTATAGTTATTGACTGTTTAAGCAGCTAATTAATTCTGTGTTTTCCTTAGTTATCTATAAGGCTATTTGCTACTGTCATTTTAAACATAAAATTAACAATTATCTGACATTATAGAGATCAGAACAGGAAACGTTACTTAAGACTGAAAAGAAGTATTTATGGCCAGTGGAAAAATACATCTGAGATGCAATGAGCAAAGAAGGAAAATATACAAGTCATAGAAGGGTGAGTGTCTTAATGCCCAACTGCTACACCACATCTGGTAGCAAAACAGATAGAGGACAAGCATCAATTATTTGAAACCAAACAGCTTTCATATCAAATTGAGAGATATGCTGCAAAATACATTTGGACTTGACCTACCACCTCATCCATGGTGTTCTCTATAGAAAAAGAAATGGAGGAAGAAAACAGAGGCAATCTGCAGTACACACTAATGGTGGCAATTTCCTTCGAATAGAGTTCAGCAATTGGTTGATTTCAAACTCTACGTTTTAGTTAGAACCACCGAATCCATTTCAGTGATGGCTTCCCTCAGAGTTAACTTCCACCTAGACAGCTCCTGCATCATCCTTTGTACTAGAAGCTTTCCACAAGAAAAGCAGCAAGGCTTACTGATAGGGCATCATAAGGATAAGATTGAAAAGAGAAAAAAAGAAAAACCAAGAAACAAACAAAACTTGCCTTATTTTTCATAGTTTAAACAATGAGGCCATCTATCTGTCTATCTCTCTAATGATGTATTTGTTCAAGTTTATTAAAATACATCTGGGAAGAGCTCATTTGGGCACAAGTGCCTTTCTGTGCAGCTAACCAGCGCCAAATTTGCTCTCTTGTTTTGTCTTCTCTGCTATCAGTGCCAGTTTAAGAGAAGCATCCTGGCAGTACTTAGCACTTAAGGGAAACCATAAATAATGCATTTACAATATGTAAACCTGTACAGATAAACGAGAAAAACTGAAAGCCATAACATGTTTAATTAATGATCAAGAGACCCTAGAAGACAACCTTGTGCATATCCTTCATTTTTAAATACATGGCATCTCAATCCTAAATTTACTTTGTTATGTCTCTGGATTGAACCACATGCAATGAACTGTTTACTTCTTTTAGTTCAAGACTGCGTGAAGAACCTGGTCAATATGTTGAGTGTCATTATGTCAAGCTCTCACATATTAGAGTTTAGTGGAAGAATGCCTAAAGTATTGATTCTCTTTAAAGGATTTCATCAAGGAAAGATTTTCAAAGAACTTGAACAACAGTTCAAGACTACAGACCTTTTTATAAGACAAGTCCTATAAGACACTCATGCTGTCTGGTTCTATCATATTAAACAAAAAAAACCCAACCCTTGGAAATACTGTGCAGCCTGCTGTGGCGAGTTCATGAACAAGAGTAGAACAAAGAAGTATGTTTTGCTTTCTTTATATAACAGTAGAAGGTGGAAGACGTTCTAAGAATTGAGATCTTCTAAATGCATTCAGCAGTCATTCTTCATCAGGACATGCAAGCTCTAGCTCTCAAGAAATGAGAGCACAAAAAAACAGGACCCATGTGTGGATGCAGTGGACAGATTGAGAGTGCAATAATATTACTCAAGTTGATAACAAATATCAACAGACCACCTGGGAAGTGTTTTTTTCTGCCAAGTTTTTTAAGTGCCATTTTAAAGAAAAGGTTTTAGGTGATGGGGCAATGAGAATGATATGATTTTGTCAGGGTTATTTGCAGAAAGATTCTGCTTCAAGCAGAAAAAAAACACCCCACATTTCTACAAAAGAAAAAAACCATTTTTGTTGCAGTGCAACACTTCCAAGTATTTGTCTTGCATTTACAAATTCAAAATACTTTCAGGATTGAGAAAGTCATTTGAAATGGAACACAGTCCTAGTGGTTGAAAGATAACCAATGAACAGTCAAAGTCTTTTATGTTCTAGATATCTTGCCAGAACAAACATTCATGGTAAATGGACTAAGCCTATGTTCTGAAAAAAAAGTGTATATAAAGCTATTTTGTTTCTAGTGGGCAGTCACATCAGAATTACTTATCCATGAATTCCTGCTTTAACAGCAGTTCCAGGAATGACCTTGTAGTGGCTTTGGTAGCAGAGGACTACAGAGGTGGCTTCATACACTAACAGGGAAAACGTGAGGAGCCTCTGTGACCAACTGACTTAACTGTAATCCCCATTCCCCATTCCCCTGTGCTGCTGGAGGGGAGGAGGTGGAAACTCAGGAAGAAGGGAGGGCTGGAAGAAAGTGTTTTAAGATTCAATTTTTCTTTCTCATTTCCCTACTCCATTTTGACTGTTAATAAATCAAACCAATTCTCTCCAAGTTGAGTCTGTTTTGCTTGTGATGCTAATTGTTGAGTGATCTCCATATCCTCATCTTGACTCTTGAGCCCTTTGTTGTATTTCTCTCTCCCTTGCTCATCTTAGGAGAGGGATTGATAGAAGAGCTTTGGTAGACACCTGGCCAGGGTTAAACCACTATAGCATCTCCAAGGTTTTTGTCTTCCTACTTCTACCTCAAAAGGACAATGCAAATATGATGACCTGAATCATAACAATACACCTGTTCTCATTAGGAGAGTTTGTAGTCTGTATCTACACATGAACCGTGGAACACCAGAGTTACATGCAAAAGACTTGGAATGACCACAGCCACAGTGCTTTTACCAGAATCTAACTACCCAATTAGTAACTGCTTATTCATCTGACTGAGGTCTCATATTTCTCCTCATTCATATATAGATTAAATAGCTGAAATAAAACCCTAGGTAACTCAGCCAGTTACAAGAGTTGTATTTCACTACACACTGTGAAACAGTCGATACTATTTCATACTATTTGCAAAATTCATCTATCAGTGTTTTCTCTCATTACTCATCTGACTGTCAGACTTCTCTCAAAAATTCAATGTTTAAGGTTTTTTTTTTTTTGCCAGGTTGCACAAAAATGCAGTACTACAGGAGGAGATACATCATACAAAGCTGTCTGGTGTATTTAATGTGGAAACAGTCACTTTCCTTGCATCATTTTATCACATACTAGTTTTCATTATCCTATTGCCCTACAGATTTCAGGAGAAATGATGCTTCACGTTATTAAATATGTGGAGAGAGTATGGGCTTGTATATACAGGTATAAATAATTTTATTAATTTAAAATGGCTTCTCAGTGCTTTGTGTGAAACCCCAAAATACAAATGAGGAAACAATGTCCACCTCTCAGTAAAAATATCAGTAACTATATAAACATATAACATTATTTGAACCAGAAGTGGGGTTTTCAGAACCGTGGGCAGTGATGTATAGAGTCAAGAAGCTGTCAAACATAAAACCAAGAATATTTTTCCTGAAATATTAACTGAGACCATCCTCCTTTTCTTCTATGAGTTGCTTATGTTTTTTCCTACATATGACTCCTTAAAGCCTCCAAATGTCGAAGAGTCTAAGGAGATGATAGAGTGCTGAAAATCTATAGACTTGTTGAGTGAATTCTGTTACTAATACAAAGGACTACAGAGTGTATATGTCTATGCATATGCAAATTTTCCACGACACAGACTTCTGGGTTTGTCTTGGCTAGGTGTGCATGCTTGCAAGCGCAGAATCTTAATTTCATGGGGTTTTATTACAACCATCCGTTATTGTGCAACAGCAGTAGCTACGGGAACTGATTTATTCTCAAATGCCCTTGGCTTGGTATTGTATATTGACTAGAGCTGCTGTCATAAATATATTTGGGTGAAGAACTGTCTACAATTCTGCACGTAATACTAAGCAGAGTTAAATTTTCAAGTGTCACATACAAGTAGGTTTATTTCTACTGGAAGAAACAGGCAATTATTATGGCCCATTGAGCTCAGATTAAGCATTTCCATCAAAAAAAAAAAGAAAAAGAGCCCGGTGCTACAATCCTTGTAAAGCTGTAAATGCAAATGGGGACTAGCTCAAATTCCATATATATATATATTTTTATATATATATCTATATATATATATATGTAAATCTATGGTTTTATAGGCATTTTGCCTTCTTCTTTTCTTCTTACATTCAAATCAGCAAAATATTCCAAACAGGATAATGTTATTGAGATTAAAAAAAAGAAGTAGAAAGTCTCCAAACATAAAATAGAAACACTGTAAAAAATATATTCAACCATTTCTTAGGCAATTATTTCCTTGGGTAAAATGGCTCCTTCAGTCAACTGAGCAACCCCAGTCCAATTTCCACCTTTTCTTGGCTTCAAGCTAAGATACTGTCTTTCAGTAAGGTTATCTATACTCCTTGACCAACAGTTTCTTGGCAAATGCAGTTTTGGGGGTTTTGGTGGGTTTTTTTGTTGTTGCTTTTTGGGTTATTTTCTTAAAGGTTTTGGGTTCTGTTGTTTATTTGTTTTGGGTTTTTTAATAGCCTTAGCTTTATGCCCAAATCTTGCTGCAGATTACAAAGATACCTATGTCATTGGATTTGTCTTTGGAAACTTGTGGTGCTGCAGCATAGCCTGGAAGCTTTTTATTTTCTGACATTCCTTTAAGATATGTAAGATGGCATAACAGCAGCCAGCACCACAGCTTTTCCCATCCTCCCACCTCACAAAAGTAGTTCCCTGCTTTTTTCATAAGACATTTAGGAACCATGTGTCTCTGGAATGGCCTCTTGAAAAGTACCATGAAGACAAAAACTGCTTTAAGTTTACTTTGCATCTGCACTATGTGACTAAACCTTCATCGTTAAGGCACTGGTGCATTTATATTGGAAACTACTTGGCAGTTTATTTTATTACCAACTAGAAAAAAGGATCTCTAAGAAAAGATTTTTTTTGCAGATACTATTCTAGAAAAACACGTGGTAAAGTCCTAAAATCAAACTTTGCATGCATGTTCTGCATGTATTAAATTCTGCAGAGAACAATCCCATGAGAAATTTTATCTATACTTAGTATTCAAATATAAACATAAAATTTTATACATAAAAGACAAGGCTATAGTACATTTTATTTAATTTCCCTGCATAACACAGTGAGTAGTATAAGGAATAATCAGAAAGCAAAGCCACTATACTGAGAAAAATAAATGGTCACTATGAAAAATGTAATTAAAAATACTGTGATCCGAAAGCAACTGCCAGTAAAGAATTAAAAGTTTGTTATCTTAAAATGCAAACACTATCAGACCAGGCCTGCTGTATTATGCTGTTTACTGCAGCAGAAATCATTTTTGTTTCATAAGCTTACTGTTATTACAAGAATTTACTCTTGTAAAGTCTTGTAACTTCTGGAAAATGGATCCTGTGTCTCTTCTCTTAAAGTCCCCAGCTAGGCAAAAACAATTAGTGCAGCTAATGGCATGAATATCAATTAAGTGATAAACTCTGAAGCTAATGTAAATATAGGATGAAGAAATCGAGTATATTAATTAATATCTGAGTATCAGGTACTGCTATTAGCTTTTGAAATGAATTCTATGCGTCTGCATTACATAAAAATAAAGAACGCAAAAAAATCTGATATCCTGCATAGGTTTTTTGTAGTAAAGTTAATCAACAATGACTAAAAACTATAGGCCAAGAACATAAAATCAAAATGAGACAGGGTTTAAGTAAAAAATCCATTTTACATAGATTTGTTTCTTATATTTTTGAACAGAAGATTAATGCTAGTCTGTTAAGGTGTTGGTTACACCACCTGCAGATAACTCAGGCACTTCAGGGAAGAGGAGGGAATATAAGACTGACAGCAAGGCTATCACTGGAGACAGGCATGAATTTCCAGACAATTACCAAAGCTAGTTATGTTACAAATTGCTACTCTAGACATTGCCTGTGTGTTATCAGTAAACATCTGGAAGGCTACTTGCTGTGCTTCCATGCTGATAAAAATAAGTCAAGTTCATTCAGTCACCGGCACTTGACAAATTACAACAAACCCCAAACTACAGCTTTTACCTGGCAGATGCACATTACTGGTGGAAGAGACCATTATAGAAGGAACTGGTCTGAAAGGCAAGATATTGCCTGCTCAGCAAGAAGCCAATGAGCTGACAGATATCCTAACTTTGATTTATCCCCCGTCTTTGAGATACTCTTTCTCTACTTAAGAAACTTATCTTTAGAGTGTTGTAAAGTGTAGATTTTTATATATATATATTTATATATATATATATATATATATACACAGTTTGATTTATATGGAATGATCCAAAACATACCAAAATGTCATTCTGCAGTATTAACCTAATGAAACAATAATCAGCAAATTTATCCGGAAAGCTTTTTCTTGACCTGCAGATAATTTAGGAAATACTCTGAATTTTTAACAGTGGCAAAAATTTAAGTGCTACATTATTTTCTAAGTTAGAGATAATTAACAGAATCCTGCTACAGTTTAGTTTAGTCGCTTGGTCAATTTATTGGGGTGTTTTTCCCACTTTCACCTTATTATTTTTAATTTAATATGGTTAAATAGATGTAAAAAGTGGGGTTTTTTGAATATGGCTAAGTGATGAGCAGCATCCTGCATTACGAACTGCAGATCTGCCAAAGGAACTCTGAATACCCTTGCTAGACTCAGGAACTGTCCCTTGAAGGAATTGTGTTCTAAATAGTCAAAATTCTTTCCTTTCAATGGGGAGATACACATTTTAGGCACTTTTCAGAAGTATTTAACTTATCTCTCACTTTTTAAGTGGTTAGCAAGTGAAAAAGTGAGGGATAAACCTCAAGTTTCTTCCAGTCTTTGCAGCAATGGTATACTGAAAGTGTTTTATTCACAATACTCAAATCCAATAACTACTTAGGGAAAGGAAGAGCATAGTACCTTAATCTCCTCTCCTATACAGCTTAACTAACTATAGAAGATGCAATGCTTCACATTCAATATCTAC
This sequence comes from Colius striatus, assembly GCF_028858725.1. Lineage (NCBI taxonomy): Eukaryota > Metazoa > Chordata > Aves > Coliiformes > Coliidae > Colius > Colius striatus. The sequence goes on along the minus strand of NC_084761.1, from coordinate 4,102,395 downwards.
TCAATGCTTTTACTTGTTCTAAGACCGCATTACAGAGACTGTCAATAAACTTTAATTAGCAATATATTTTTAGTGGCAGTGCTACAGCTCGTTGCAATGAAACATTTCTCCCAAGAAATTCTAAAGCTCTCCTAAAGATACCTTGACACTTCATAAAGAAAGACATTTAGAGATTGTCATATAAGAGCATCCATTAGGGCAGTATATTCTTCTCGCTCAGAAGTGGTGAGGTTACCTTGAACAAGTAAGTCTCACCTAAAATGTTCTTTGCTTTTCTGTTAAGAAAGTTAAACCACTGCTAAAAATCAGGTGTGACTGACAAAGTTAAACATTTTCTTTCACCTTGTAACGAGACCACAACAATGGCCTTACTGTCCTAAAAATAGAAATGTAGAAGGAAACATTTAAACTTGTGTATGTGTGTGCACGTGCATGCACACCCATGCTCATTTTGCAAACTAAATGTCACGTTCTTCAAATGACCTCCATGATAACAAGCTTGAAATTCTATCTTCAAAATTCTATTGTAGCTGTACCTTTTGAGACAGTTTTAATGACGCATTGCATACAATCCTTATGCATGGAAGTGCTGCTCCCAGCATCTCTAAAAAACTTTGTGATGACCTATCCTGAGGTGAAGTAAACTGTGACCTGAAACCCTGTCAGTTTAGAAGATAGATAGAAATCTTTTACTATAGATCCATGAAAGGTCTAAATATCACCTTTTTTACAATAAATATAACCTCTTTTCTTCTTTATATAGCTACATGTATCTTCACTTTCCTGCCATACCTTAACCCAGATTGAAAGCCATCAAGGACAAAGAGTTCCATCTACAAGTTTTCTTATATATATATCTATATATATTTGTCTATAGCTCTATATACAAAGGAGATGGAGAGAAGGAGAAAAGCATCTCTCCAATCTGTACATGTATCTGTGTTTTCACTGTATAACAGTATAAATCAAACTACTATACTAATAACTCATTTCAACATTACACAATAATATACATGATTAATAATTAGCATGCACTATTGAAAAGGTACTTTTCATGCTCATTTGCATGTGAGTAAAGCTCACAGTGTGGTATAGCCTGCGTGTACAGCCTAGTTGTAGCCTCAAGCAAGTTGTCATTCAGCTCCCTACTTTTCACTCACTTTGTTTCCAATGTTTCTAACAATTCTTTGCTATGTTTACACCTGAACAGATTTTGTAGAACTTCACTAAATTTTGCAATGAGATTACTCACAGTCACTTTGGCCTGCAGTTTATTTCTTTTTTTGCCTCCTTTGTACTTCTAGAAATGCTATTTGCATATACTCTCAAGAAGCAAAGTAAAGCCAAAGCCCTGAAGTAAGTACCACAACTACAAGAGGATGCATATGTTACCAAAGAGGTGTTGCGTCAAGTTGTCAAAACTGAAAATCACTGCCTTTTCAGCCAGTCTGCTACAATACTAACCGGTTATTTTCATTTAAACAGGAATGAATCGAGTATCACAGAGAAATTAAGATCCTCAAAGCCCTGATGTACACAGTTCTTTCTGCAAATAGGAATGGGAGATTTTTAAAAAAGCAGGAACAGTATTGTGATGTTCTGTGTGGTTAAATCAGATTAATCACCACCTACTCCAGTGGACTCAAGATCCAAACAAACTCATTATTTTTAAGCTAGGTAGTCTTTAGGTTTAGCGACATTTCAGAACTGGGATTAGTTTATGAGATGAATCGATTTTTAGTGTTATGATGTAAAAGCCATTCTAGTCTGCTAACTACCTGAAACACTGAGATCAATTTTGAGAGTAAAACATCAATTACCTCACTTACTGAGACAGGATAAGCAGCAATTAAAAGGGTAGGGAATACTTCTCTGCATGAGGTTCCTTGTCTAGTTTTTCAGTATATCATAGCAATTGTTTTGATTTCTAATTGTGTCTAGAGACTTCAATTCAGGCCCTTTACATCTCTCTTACACATATTGTGAGACAGGGTTGTCAATTCTTGCTTAGATAAAAATTCCTAATGTGCTTCAAACTGGCACACACTGTTAAAAAAAAATAACTTCCATTGCTAAAAGATACTTTTGTTTGATAATTCTTACCTGAGGTTAATTACACTGTAATGTCAATCCTAGATAAATAAGTCTAAATGATCTTATTTCTGGTATCTAACACCCATCATTACACAAAGCAGCAAATCTCGCAGGAACTAAGCACCTCTGCTTAAAATACAGCCTTTGCTTTGCTTAGCTGCTGCTTAGCATGAAGGTTTCTGAATTTCTAAAGTATAGCAAGACTGTGGGATAGTCCTGAAAGCCTAGACACAAATAGTAAGTGGAAAACAAGTTTCTTAACACCAAGCAGTATGGACAAAACTGATAACAGGTGACAACCCTTAAGATTCTGTGATTCTGTGACAAAAAGCAAGAGCTTTAGTCAAAATCGACAGAGGTTCACAGAAAGCAAAAACATTATTGAAGTGAACCAATGGAAAACTAAACAGGTATAGTTATATACCTAGAGCTGGTTACTGACAGGGTGATAAAGATTCATTACATTTGCCAGATCAACAACAACGGCAAACTCTGCAAAGAATGGCAACCCAATAATGCCCTAACAGCTGTTCTTGGTTACTGAGATGCTGATATAATAGGTTTTTAGGGAGCTGAGCCTTCCACACAAACCAGGCACATGAGCAAGGCTCTCAGAACCTGCAGCAGCATCATTGCCAATGGATCATTAAAGCTGGAGACCCTCAGTCACAGAGGCTCTGTGGCTCTACAGCAACCACAATGTAAAGCCCCACCTATTTTTAAAGGGTTATAAAAAACTCCCTTTCATTCTAAATAAAGAAAAAAATCTGTTTTGAAACATCAGAAATTACAACACAATTGATTTTTTTTTCCTTTCCCTCAGTCTCAGCTCTCACTGCACCTCTGTCTGGTTCTTGATGAAGACAGAGCCCTCTTCTATAAAAGGGAAACCTCCTAGAGTCTAACCCTCACAACTGTGCATAAGTACTGGAGGTTACAGATGTAGACTGGCAATAGAAGCACACTCCTTGCTCAGTGGATGCTTTGCATTCTAGCAAGGTTCAATAATTCATTCAAATGACTATACAGCATTCTTGAGTAAATAAAGGCAGGCTTAAAATACCTCATGATATCTTGTTTATTTGTAAAGCCTTTCACTTGATTCCTGAAAAACTCATTCATATATGTACATTTAGCAGCCTGGAGACTTGTAACTAAGAACACAAGAAGAACGAATAAAAGAACCAAGCAACTTTCATCTGTCCAAGTCAGATATGTATCAGCAGTGAGAATTATTTTTACCTGAAGGGAATAACAAACAATACCTCAATCTTACAAAAACAACAATTTGCAGACATCTAGTAAACACATTTTTTAATTTAATGCATATATTTTATTGTCATTCTCAGTTTTGTTTGATTCCTAGTGCTGAATCTACTGAGTAAGCAGTATTCTACATACTTTATAGTGTGCGTGGGTGTGGGGTTTGTGTTCTAAGCCTTGGGCCAACATTGATTTTATTTCCTCTTAGTATTTTATAGTTATTAGACTGCAATGCATTTTTCTTAGCTTTAGATTTAAAAATGGAAGGCAGGATGGAAAGGTACTGAATCTACACTATGCCATAAATTTAGTTTATTTGTGACTGTTTAAAACCCAACCAAACTGTTACAGTTCCTGGTGAACTAAGTCTGTGCTTAGTTTCTGTACTAACTCCTCTGAAAAACCAAGGGAGATTTTAACACACTCAAAACAGGCATAAACTGCTGGTTTAGTCTTGCCTTGCACCTTACCAGCTGTTTTCTTATTTTATTTAGAGAAAGCAGTGTTGCCACCATCTGTACTTAGCAAAAAGAAAAATTAAAAACAAAGAAGGAAAAAGAAAATATTCTCAAAGCAAAGTCAAAACAGTAAGAAAGTTGGGGGTGGAAGGTGGGAGGTGGAAATCCAGGTCCATAAATAGGATAATGGAAAATGGATTGAGTGAAACATGAAATGGAAAATGGATTGAGTGAAACATGAAATGGAAAGTGGATTGAGTGGAACAAAAAAGAAGCCACTGATTTCTTTTGCATTTTATATAGCTTTGTTATCATAATCTAAATATCCATCTCCATGAGAAGATGGACAGACAAACGTGACATTTCCCAGACAGGTCAGGGAGAGCAAAGAAGGAGGATGAGAGTCGCTTTTGTTTTCCTTTGATAGTTCTGAAACAATGATATGAGAAATAATCTTTTTCTGAGAAGAAAATACTTTCACCAGTTATGTGGGTATTAGGGGAAAAAAAAACCAGTCTTAAAGGTTTCATACATTCTTGTTGTACATGTCATGTTGCAGCTTCAGAAATGTGGAATGCCTGAGGCCCAAAGAATAGAAGAACAGTTCTTCATTACTAAGTTATATAAAGTCTCTCTCTGAACTCTGGAATTATTTTCTAAAAATAAAAAAGAATCCTGCAGCCCATTTTCACTGCATTTTACTCCTTGTAGTGCCCAACAACAAAGTTGCAAAAACTATTTTTTCTCTCTGTTGTTTAGCGGCACTGAGGAACATATGCCAGATGTGGTAGAAATTCCCCTTCCTCCTTTGCTTTTTGGTTGTCAGCTCTTACAGAGCTAGGTAACTTCAATTTTGGTAACACAGACTGAACCTTCCTAAAAACAGTAAATGTTTTCCTGAATGAACTGATAACATCCTATCCCTTCCAACAAGAACTACACTGATTTTATGTGGAAAACTCCCTATTCTAGTGTCTGGAATGATTTTAAGCCTAGAATTAGGTGCTTGAAATTCCATCTCTTCCTCCCTCAATGAGCACTCTCAACTTCACATGAAAAAGAAGTCCAGGCCATTCTCAATACATTTAAGAGTAATCATCATTGGTGATGCATACTAGTGAGGTCCATTGATAGGCTTATGTGCCAAGCCACTTAGATGCCTCAGAAGCACACATCTGAGTCATCTAAGAAATATCACGTGCATGACTTCAATTAGATAGGAAAAAAGAATAGATAATATTTAAAACATTTACATATTCCTGTTGACAATCTTGACATGACTTCCCAAGTATTTATAGCATATTCCAAAAAGGCTCAAAGTTTCTTCCCTTTGACCACCAGCAACATGCAGTCATGTATATGCTATAATACAGCATTATGACACACAATACCAGTGAAAAAAAGATACCTTAACTACCTATATTCAGTTCTAATGACATTCAAAATTAGGAATAAATAATATAGACACTCCATAAATACAGTATAACATAATGTACTGAGATTAAGAATCAGAGCCCAAGTTTCAACATGAGAGCAATTCTGCTGTTAAATAGCAAAAAATGTTGCCGCACCAGTCAACAATCCTTCCCAATGGCGCACAGATGTACATGTCACTTTGTCTACACTGTAAAAGAAACAAGCACGTTGTCAACATAACTGAAGATCACTTTGATGACTTGTTGCTCTGGAGATGTTAAGGAAAAACCCCACACCTTTCTTTTCTTGCTTTGAAGAGTCTATACTTAGGAGATAAATGTGGCAAATCATAGGAGAGAAAAAAAAAAAAAAAGGAAACATTATGCTTTCCCTTTAGTATCTCCATCATGTTAATTGATCCCAGTAGAGTCCCTCATTGCTAGGTTATCTCAATTAGCTCACTGATTTTGTATCTGGATAATCATGCTTCTGCTAATTACAGATGAAATCATACTTTGAGACAGGGTAAAATTCCTCTCTCTTTCCTGAGGAAAAACATGAACACCTTCTTTTCACGCACCTGCACATCTGTAAGACCTTCTAGGTCACCATCTGTGTTACAAGTTTTTATTTCAAGAGCACAACATAGACACTATCAAAGGTAAAGATACTGTATAGAGCAAGCAGAAACAAGGTCTTGTCAGTGCAGTTCCATGGAACAGTCAGATTCCCACAGAAGCAGCAGTTTCCAAGGATGCTTCTGCAACCTCCCCAGCCCTCTTTGCTATGCACTATGTTTCAGCTGTGTGTGAAAGATGTTTTGGGTTTTTTTTTTTCTTTAAAAGAAGATAGATGGAATAAAATACAGGCCTTAAGAGCCTTTGAACTGAGGTGTCAAAAATAAGAGCATTCCATCATTAAGGAATGCTCTACAAAAACACACACTCCTATTATTATAACTACTAACAGCAAAGTTAAGCCTTTGCATAAGTTGTTCTGTTATCAGGATCCTGTGCAGTTTAATTCACAGATGATTGGTGGCATCTAGCAACTTCTTTGAGAGAGAAAATGCATTTTAAAAAAGCATTGCTATAGTCAGGTTGTTGGTTCAGGTTGTTGCCTTTAGGCTATGCATTACTACTTCAGTCTCAACAGAAAGTGTCTTCATTTTCCTTAACGTTGAGGTGTTTTAACATTTTGCTTCAGATAACTGCAGTAATCTAAAACTCTGAACTCTTTCCCTTAGACTTCACAGAATTATTCATAGCAGCTAGCAAGTCTACAGGGATTACTCAAAACTTGAAAAGAAACCCAATATTTTCATTCTAATATTGCATGTACAGCATTCCAGTAATTATAAAATACACTGCTCAGTACTTTAACATAGGCTGGCTTGAAATTAATTGTCCTGGAAAGAAATAAGGTCTAGTAGATCTCATTTACTGCTGGAACGTAACTTGAATACAGTTTTCATGTATTAAAACAATTCCCTAGTGGCAAAAAGAAACGAACAAGGACTCAGAGAAAGCAAGGGTTTGTTCCATAGCAATTATTTACCATCACAGAGTCTGCACTCTCCCCTTCTTTTCTTATTACTTTTATGATGTGAAGAGTAAAGCTAACTGTTAACACTTTGTGCAATAAAATAAAATATGTTTAGAAAATATACACCACAGCATGCATTTCTCACAGAAACAGATGCTATTAAAATCTACTATGGCAGTACTGCAGTCACAACTTCATCACTTTTTCTTATTTTGTTGTAGTACTGCAGTATTTTTAAAGGCAAAAATCAAAGGCCATTCATTCTATTTTCTTCTTACAGGAAAACAGAAAGTGGTAGTCTTTGCTGCCAGCTTACTTAGACAAACCAAAACCAATTTCAGGACTTATTAATCTAGTTTTTAACTACATCTTTTTTATATTGAAAATAAATATTTCAAATTCTATAGAAGCTTTAAGATAAATTATCTCCTCACTTTCATTCCTGCATTCCCATTGTAAGCGTAGGAAGAATCCCGTCTCTTTTGTTATTTTATATCCCACAGGTGTAATCAACTTTAGAAGGGAACAAGAACCCTGTGCAAATACTGGCTGATAGTTTCTCAACAATATGGAGAAAATTACACTGCACTAAAAAAGAAGATGTGAGCTGAAGTCTTAAAGCACTGGCTTTCTACACTAGGGCATTAAACTGAGATGACTGGATAATTACTGATCACACAGCCTCTGGAGCCAACCACTCCAGAATCAAAAATGCTTAAGCAAGATGTGCAGAGTTCCTAATCTGTTGTAGGATTACCCAGTACACTTTACCATACAGGAATGTGAATCTTCTTGTTTGCTTTGCTATTTACTTAAATAATTGCCCTCAAGCTTCTCTGCCTCAGCAGCTTCTTTAAAGATAAAAAACAAACCAAACCACAGCAAGGGCGGCAAAGTCATTTTCTTCATGAAAAACTCTCTACATTTGCATGTAGAGATGGTGCAATGTTCTATTCAAGAACTGTAGTGTGAAAACCTCACTCTGATTTACTCTCAAACATTTGTGTATAAAAAATGGTGAAGTTACACAGTGGAAACATAAAAACGCCTATCCAGTACTGGAATTAAAGCAGTCAATGATTTCCAGAAAGCAAAACAGAATGATCTACAGAGGGGTTCAGGTGCTTCCTTCAATAGTTAGGTAGCCATCCATTTCCCTTTCTGTCATTGCTCAATCTCACACATAAACAACAGCCCTTGTCGAGCAGCTCTGAGACCAGTTATTTATCTTCCCATCAAAAAAAATTACATAATTCAGGATCATTGTTGTAAAAGGATAAGTTGAAAGCTTCACTACACCCCTAAAGGCTCCCTTCCCAATGCAGCAGATAGAACCAAAGGCCCCAAATTATTAGGCCCCAGGGAGAGGAGGGCCAGCTCTGAAGGGCAGGTCTTCCTTCAGCAGGAAGCACTGAGGTGCTCCTGCTTGGTCAGTGCAGGCTTGTAGCACTCCTCACACATCATCTTAAAACAAAAGGTCAAGCCAATGACAAAATCAGGTCAAAATGATAACGGTAGGCTCTTATAGGTGAGCCTAATAATAAAAAGTAAGTATCATTATTGAAGTAATAGTAGAGAAGTTAATATTTCAACATACCAAAAATCTTTCTAATTAATGTGCACAGATACTGTATTATGTAGATTTGGCTGTTTTTATAATAGGTAAATGACCACTGATTCCTAAATTTAGCTGCAGGTCTGGTTGTACTTACATTGCTATTTTCTAAAACCTATTTTTCCCTTCAATCAGCATATAACACAGAGCAGACTAAAATTAGCTACCATAGGCAAACATTTACAGAAGTTGACTACACTTGAAGTCTCTAAGGATCTGTTAAGTATATTATTTTTCCCAACAGGTCTTTAAACCTATATAAATTCTAATTGATTTTCAGCACAGGAGACTGGTGGCTCTCAATTCAACCCATGGCTCTTTCTCCTCATAGCCAACAGTGAAAGGGCAGTTTATAAATTGTTACAGTGTTCCCAGTTAACTAGATATCTTGCACACATCTTAATATTCATAGTTTGCTTTGATTAAAATACAAAGTTTTGCATTAATTTAAGGATTATCTTTTATAATGCAGATGAGTTGCAGTGTTTGAGTGCCACTTAACATAGTGTTTAATCAGGAAAACTACTGTGGCTCTGGCCGATTAGGCTGGCTCAACTGCTGCCTGCTCAATTTTTCCCCATAATTGCAGGATATACTTTATTGTGACAGGGGCCCGAACAGTGGAATTCCAATATGCTATACATCAAGGTCTCCATTATTGGATTAGCTAGATGTGGCATCATTACCGCTGCACTTTCATGCCTATCATTGATCGCATCGTTCTTTCTATTTCACAATTAATGCAAGTCAGCTGGATTGATCAATCTTCTGATGAGTTTGGGCCACAGTCAATATATTCTTATGGCTCTGTGTTACTGATCTGTATGTTTTATAGCTGTGCCTAAAGATTTGTCATTCTGGCTACAGATTTTCTAGGGTTTTTTTTTTTTTTGTTAGATACTTGTGTTCCCACCTTGCTGCCCAAACCACAAAGTGTTCATGAGTTACTCATGTCACAGGACAAAAAAGAAAGAGGGAGCAACAAAGTCACTGAATTCATCATTGGAAAGATTTTTAAGAAGTATTTAAAAAAAAAACCTCACACCCTTGGTTGGCTCAGTAACAATTCTAACTGGTAGCTAATTTTTGCACTTAAAAACCCTGAGCTTGCAGGGAATTGCAGATATTTCAAAGATCCACAGCTATTTTCATTTCTTGTTTAGACCCGCCAGCACATTCATGAAATGTGGTAATATGTTGATAATCTGTTGATATTTTGCTAACACTGTGACACTTCTAATACTTTGAAAACTTTTCTTCCAGAGGGTACATATATTTGCAGGAAAATCTTCTCTTCACAGTGAAAGGGAGAAAGAAATAACAGAATATTATGAGAGATAATGAGCCCCAATATTTGCTTTATTCTATTCTTCTGTTACCCTGTGCCACAAGCATAATTATCCATATTTTATTTTTTTTTATATAGAGAATAATATTGAGCTACTGTCATTTTGTGATAAAACACAGCCTATACACCAAGTCCAATGCTGCAGAAGTTATTAGTATTTTTTTCTCATTGGTTCCTACAAAATATACCCAGATCCATGCCTGGTTTTGGTTTGGGTTTGTTTTGGTTTTTTTTTCCCCTCTTTATAGGTGTGTTTGCAAAAAAATCTAAACTAACTAAAAACTTTAAAGGAGCAATGTTAATGCTACTGTATGATTGTAGCTCCATCTTTATTCATCTGCCTCCTAGCCTGATATACAATATGAGAAGCCTCAATTAACAAAAGATGTCAAATTTAAATATAAGAATATGAACTGAAACTTGGAAAAAGGGGAAAAGAATTACAAAGGATATGTTCAGACAAGAGTTTGGACTCTCTGGACTGGTTTGCACATTACACAGAATGCCCTCATTAAAGAAGGAATAATTGCTTTTTTTTCATCACTCCATCTCATCTAGTTGCCAGTGCAAGGTATTAACAATGACAATCACACTGTGATTTCACGACAGTGATATCACATTGTTAAATATCATTTTTGTCTTGAGGAATCTAAACCTACAGCTAAAACCACTCAGAACTGAAATCATTAAAGTTTCTTCCAATTAGAAAAGCAAAACAATCCCTGCAACAGTTTTCTGGTGAGCCCTGGAAATACCACCAATAAAAGAAAAAGAAACACACTGTTTGACAATTGTAAATGCACTGGTAAATATAAAATGTGTTTTATTCAAAGTAAGTAATATAGTTCCTGAAACATACTGGCTTTGAAGAGAGCAGGCATTTTAGATTATCCATACATAATTCAGTTCTACTGAAAGTGCTCTACCTAAACAGTTTTCCATTATGTTTCTAGTAAACATGGAATATAAAAGACAGAGCTTATGCCTTAAACTAGGATAATATAATATACCATGGAACTGTTACAGAGCTTTCAAAATACTTTTAAAATTAGGGAGCAATCCTTCCCACTGCAGTGTGGGTGCTCTGTCACCAGTGTCAATCAGACAAAGATTCCTGCCAGTAATCCTTGTTTTCCCCTTTAAGAACAACATGAACCAAGAAACATACTTAATTTATAGCCTATTTAAGTCTTAAATTAGTTCATGAATCTATATTTAGACCACCTACATATATGGCCTGGTTTTCAGAAATGGAGAGGACAGCAAATCTTAACAAGTCACTGTACTGAAACATACTGGTATCTTTAAAAAAATCAGGCCACTATATTTAGATGTCTAATTATTGGTGCAAGATTGGAAAGAAATAAGAATTTTAGCCTAGATGAGCATAAATAACATGATTTTTTAAGTTACTTTAAGATGTGACACACTGCGGTAGGCAGCTCATTCACATAGATGTGAAAAAAACCCTGATAATTGTGCGACGAGTAAAATTTCTTACATTGGGTGATTAGAGAGGAAAAAAAAAAATCCATACCCAAAGTACACTTTGGTTAGAAATTTGACTACAGCCTTTTTAACTGGAAAAGGAAACAAACTCACATTCTATTTAATCCTATTATACAATATGCACAAAGTTGTGTTACTTTTCAGTTTCAGGAAACTGAGCAGTGAGATATCAAATTATCACATTCCTACAAGACAAGTTATGATGATGGTGTGCTTCTAAACAAGAACTTTTCAATTTCTGATATCTTTGCTTTTAATTTACATTATATTCTATTTCACAGAATCATAGAATGGTAGGGGTTGGAAGGGATCTTTAGAGATCATCTAGTCCAATCCCCCTGCAGAAGCAGGTTCACCTAGATCAGGTCGCATGGGAACGTGTTCAGGCGAGTCTTGAAGACCTCCAAGGAAGGAGCCTCCACAACCCCTCTGGGCAGCCTGTGCCACTGCTCCATCACCTCAACAGTGAAACAGTTTTTCCTTATATTGAAGTGGAACTTTTGTGTTTCAGCTTCGTCCCATCACCCAGTCCTCCCAGTTTGTTGTCAAGAAATTTTACAAGAAATCTGTGATCCCAAATTTTGCAATTAAAGGATTAAAAATGAAACTTTTAGTGTTAACTAAAAGTCCCTTGTTAGAGGAAAACATCTAGGCTGTGTAAAAAAGCTACCTTTTAAAACTGAGGTGCTTTCTCCAAGTTTGTCATCTTTCACTTTTCACATCCTCAAGAAAGACTCAAGCTTTCTTTTATATGTATTCAAGAAATTACTTAGTCGATGCTGGGCAAAGTTTAGCATAGAATCTTAAGTATTGGAAGGTATCTTGAAGGATCATCCAGTACAAATCCCCTGTCAGAGCAGGACCACCTAGACTAGGTCACATGGGAAATCATCCAGGTGGGTTTTGAATGTCTCTGAGAGACACATCCCATCTGAGCAGCCCATTCCAGTGCTCCTTATGTTTCTTTGGAATCTCTTATGTTTATACTAAAATACTCTATTTTTGGTATTGGTGTATCCTATTGTAGTCTCATTAGACTTGCAAACAGTCTTCTGGCTTTCTTCACTTTTGTTTTGGAACAAAAGCATAGGTATATGTAGCTATTGGTGCTGCAAAGATCTTTTTACATATACTTGCATAGAGCAGCTAAACCTCACTGAAATCCTTTGTGAGAGCAATGAGAGGCCAAGCTCTCATCATAACCCAAATATGCACATCTCTGTTTTTTAAGGTGGTCTTTAAAAATAAAGTGTCTTTCTCTCTCTTACTCTCTTCATTTTTGTGTATTATTTCTATAAATTTACTTCTACATATACTTTCAAGAAAAAGAACAGGAAAAATATCACAAAATTCTTCTGATTTATCAACTTTGTCATGCACTTGCCAATTTAACATCATCACAATCTTTGAGGAATCACTAAAACAGGGGAATCGATCAGGAATTTAGATGGATTTGAATTCAGTCATTTCCAAGAAAACATTGCATGATTAGATGAACTGAAATTCTGTCCTCAGTTACTGTATTTGTAAAGGAAACTAGCAATAAACACTTTCTATAGCCATAAATCCTAATTTGACTTTTAGAGGAGAATAAATTAACTATATTTTTTGCTTTCAAATTGTTTATGGAAATCACAGGAAAGGAACACTGCAGGCAGAAGAATTTGCATGATATATAAAAGAAAATCCCCCAACCTGATCTTGAAGAGTTTTTTTGTCCTTACATATGTAAAATGCACAGCGAGAATGCACACACATGCAGTCAGGGACGTGTATACAGCTTAGATGATAAGATACAATCTCATCACCTGTTTCTACCTCCAAAAATAAACACTTAACACTTTTTTTTTAAATGAAATGTCAAGTAATTTATGAGGTAATACACATAAGTGCTCCAAGCATGGGAAAACACACCTTTCAAATAATGCAAAGAAACATAGGTCTCCTAGGTGTTGCCTAATATTTAAAGGTATTGCCAGTTTTTCTTTCGCAGAGGTATAGTATAAATACTGTACTACAATACTAAGGTAAAAAAGCAGTAGAAAGCATTAGGTAATCTGTACTTTCTTCTGAATTATAGATGTAATCAAAATGAGCAAACACACAGCATAAGTCTTCACCATGCTTGTCTTCCTGCAGAATCAAAGCTCGAGCTCCAGCTTTTGTTTTCCCTGGGTTTTACACTGTCTCTATTGTTTACCTAAGAGATTTTGTGTTTCATAACATATTGTAACATATCATTAAAGAAAAGGTATAAACCTGGGTGTTTCTCTTGCAAGGCATACATCAAGTTTCCACCAACAGCAGCACCATGAAGAGTTTTTGATTACAGTTTAAATTTATGTTTCCTTGCTTATGTTTCCACACTGTTTTTAATATTTACTTCACATCTTACTAAAGACAGAGCTAGTTAAATCAGAAAGCAGAATTACTGCTCTGGAAATCGTAATCAGTACAGCTTAACCTAAAACTGCTAAAGCAGGCTTTTCTGTTTAATTTTGCAGACAGAAAAGCAGTTTCCTGTGGCTCACCGATCCCAACAATATCCTTAGACCAATTCCCATGATTCCCTCATCATGGGCAGATATCATTTCAACAGATGTCAAGAACAGCTAAGTGCACTTAGGCCTATTTGTTAAATTCCTAGGGGGAGGTAGATTGGTGAAATTCATCCTGTAATTAAACTGCATATTTCTTTCAAGCTGCCTCTTCCCTCCATAATCCCTCTGCCTCGCATCAAATCATTTAGGCACTTATTGGCTACAATCAATACAATATGAGATACATTAATTTAGTCCCTAGGAGATTTGCTGGGAATAGGCGGTATTGCTCCGCAAGCATTCTGAAATGTTCATGCAAGCACCACCATCAACTGTAGCAATAGAGCACTTACAGTCAGCATAGGCAGATTTATGACAATTCCATACCGTGTGCCCACAGCTCTGGTCTGCAGCCAAACATACATAAATTGGATTGAAACGGGAAACACTAAATATATTACCTAATGCACACAAATGCTAAATAGAGCAAATCACTGTGAAGAGTTGGAATGGTTGAACAGAACCTGGACAATTAAGCTCAAGATTTCCATATGTTCAAGAAACCTCTTGTGCCTCGCTATGGAGGGTGAAATTAGGATAGGAAAGAAACATTAACAAGGGTTCTCATTTACATATATGGACTTCAAACTAACATCTTTGGCTTATATTTACATCTTGCATTTTAACTTGCAGATTCTCCTGTTACTGAATTGCTAGGATTTGGTTGTGTCTTCAGAGAAGCAAACCAGGATGAAGCTTTCTATTGTTTTTGTAGAAAAAGAATATTAAAAGAATTGTGAAATAGGGCTACGTTTCATTTTTAAGGATATACCACTGGGATTTTTTTTAATAAGCAAATATATAAACCAAGTCCCTAACATGCAACCAGGAAACTGACAATTTAGAAATGTCAGCCAAAAGCCCCATACTAAATGCTTCCTAAATCCTAAGCATTCAGTGCACCAGGAAGCTGTCAATATGTACACCAAACTATGTCATTTGCAATAAAAATTGTATTTGTAACAGCAACGATAACTGGAATTGGTACATACACAGATTACTGAGGCTAACTGGGGAAGTGAGGGGAAATAAACATCCAGCACTTGATTGGATTTTTTTGATGCAACTGCAATAATACAATCTATTAGATAAATACTTATAATAGAATTAGAAATTTGTGTCATTTTTAAACTAGTGAGCTACTCAGTCTTTTTTTTTTTTCCTTTTAAAAAAGACTATCATTTATAACTGATTAACATCCCAATTGTATTGGGCCAATCTTGTTCAACATTTTCATCAATGATCTGGATGAGGGGACAGAGTGTACCCTCAGCAAGTTCACTGATGGCACCAAACTGGGAGGACTGGCTGATTCCCCAGAGGCTGTGCTGCCATTCAGCAGGATCTCAACTGGCTTGATAGTTGGGCAGAGAGGAACCTCATGAGGTTCAACAAGGACAAGTGCAGAGTCCTGCATCTGGGAAGGAACAACCCCATGCACCAGTACAGGCTGGGGGTTGAACTGCTGAAGAGCAGCTCTGCAGAGACAGACCTGGGAGTGCTGATTGATAATAAGCTAAATATGAGCCACCAATGTGCCCTCATGGCCAAGAAGGCCAATGGCATCCTGGGATGCATCAAGAAGAGTGTGGCCAGCAGGTCAAGGGAGGTTCTTCTCCCTCTCTACTTTGCCCTAGTGAGGCCTCATCTGGAGTCCTGTGTCCAGTTCTGGGCTCCTCATCTCAAGAGAAGTGCTGGAGAGAGGCCAGTGCAGGACCACCAAGATGATCAGGGGAATGGAACATCTTTCATACAAGGAAAGGCTGTGGGAACTGGGCTGTTTAGTCCGGAGAAGACTGAGGGGAGATCTTATTTACATTTATAAATATCTAAAGGGGGGGTATCAGGAGGTTGGGACATCCCTTTTTTCTACAGTAGCTAGGAATAGGACAAGGGGTAATGGGATGAAGCTGGAACACAAAAAGTTCCACTTAAACATAAGAAAAAACTATTTCACTGTGAGAGTGAGGGAGCCCTGGCACAGGCTGCCCAGAGGGGTTGTGGAGTCTCCTTCCTTGGAGGTCTTCAAGACCTGCCTGGACATGTTCCTATGTGACCTGATCTAGGTGACCCTGCTTCTGCAGGGGGGTTGGACTAGATGATCTCTAAAGGTCCCTTCCAACCCCTACCATTCTATGATTCTATGATTAGGTTGCATTGTCCATTTGAGCTCATTTCCTATGAAAGCATGATCAAAACCACTGCTTTGGGGTGTGTTTATAAAACTCTGAGGATGACAGAGGTGCAAGTGAGCAATTGGAGACAGAAGGAGATGAAATAATGAAGCTATGGGAAAGACTGAACAGACTCAGCAGCACAGAGGTTTCAGTTGGGCAGCAAACTGCCACAGCCCTGTCTTGGTTGATCTCATTAATCTGCATTCCTAAAGATTTATTTTGCATATTCTGCTCTTGCTCCTAATATGCTCATATGGTTTTATGTATTTAAGACTTGAAAGGACTATTTACTTCAGTTTCTTTTTTATTTCTGTTCTACATATTTTTCTGTTATAGAGATGAGAGCTATTGCTTTATTACCTAAATGGGGTGGGAAAGGCTGTTGTACTTCACAGGTTCTCCTGTGACATATAATATATTACGATTAAAACAGTCGCAATGCATAGAAGGAATCTTTTCAACTGTGGAAAAAAAAAGTTATGGGTACCAAGAAATAATCATTCTATAATGCAATGAGGCTAGTAAACTGGGAAAAAAACACAACCTAAAACCACTTTGAGTGCTATATAAGGGATTTGCATTCCTTTAGACCACATTTTTTTCCTCTTAGACTAAAACTACATTCTAGATTAAACTGGTAACATCAATTACAGTTACAGCACAATAATGGAGAAAACACAAGCATTTATTTTACAACCAAAATCCCTTCAAGTTTACAAAGTTAACTTGAATGGAGTCTCATCTTTCTAATTGGAGAAGAAAGTCTGAACTATTGCACTTATACTCGTGACTATTTCACTAACTTATAGTTATGTCCCAGAAATTCCTTTTGGAGTTTGTATCATTTCCTTTTCAGGAAATGTTTATTTATCTTTCAACTCCACAACTTCCTAAGTGTCAGTAGCTCCCTTGTCTTACTTTATGCCTGAGCTTTCTTAGAACAGAACTTGCAGCTACTGATTATTCCGATTGAAATTCATATTTGTTTGGCTTTTTTTTTTATACTCTTTCAAAGGCATAATTTACTCATCATTCCTCTCTTAAAACCCAACAATTTAACAGACATTACTCCCATAAAGGCTTTCTGTTATCCCATTGGAATCAAGAAAGAGCATGGATTACATTCACGAGAGAGAATGTTCAGAGCAATACAAACTAAAACGCGTGAATGGACTTCTGTCTTTCTCTTGCTTATGAGATGTTTTTAGGGGGAAAGAAGTATCTTTCTCTTCAGGGAATTAAATTGTTGTGCCCTTAGTAAACTTAACAAATTTTTGATGGGAAATTTCACTTCTTTCAGAACTACTTGGAATGAGAGTTATCTCAATGTGAGTTATATTTTCTCATTCAGAGTGCTTGATCAGTTTTTACTGACATGCGTACAGTTTGTGTAGATTCGATGTTAATACAGAAGTAGCCTTCTGATTTCTCAACTGTTTGGAAGACAGAAAGAAATCTCTTACCTAAAAAAAACACCTGCTAAAAAAAGGAATACAGTGCATACTTTTAACATGACCATATACTATCACAACCTTCCACTCTTGAGATCTACCAGTAAGCATTGTAGAAATTAAGAAATTATTAGAAAATATACGTTATCATCCAGTAAATGCTTTTATTATACTTTAATTCATTACAAATATTTTCTAAACTCCCTGGAGAAAAAAATGGAGTTTAAAATTGCTTACAGCTTTCTTAAAAGCTGAAGTAAGCTCTTCTGTTTCATCTTCTATAATCTTATTTTAAAAGACTGCAAAACCTGCTGACTTTGCACTGCAAACAGATAATTATTCCAAATAGCTTTTTTTCTGGTATTTTTCTAGCTATATCTAATTGTTGTCTGTTTTTTTTTTTCTTTTACATTTTACTTCTGGATGCTGTGAAGATTTGCAAACAGAAAAAAAAAAATCCAACAAAAGAAAAAACACACTTGATATACCTGCTTAATGATGGTAATTAGGTTACTACTAATTCATGTAGCTGTTACTGCAGGCTGGGTAACTAAATGGCTAAGGCAGATCAAAATTAATTAGACTTGAGGTTTTTTTAATATTATTTATAGGAAAACATCTTCATTCCATCTGCCTTCTCCCCTACACACACCCCTCCCTCCGCTAACCTCTCCAAGGTATTTATTAAATAATTATTGGAGTACCAATTGAGATAATTCTTCCATTTGAGGCAAACTTCTCCTTTCACATTTCTTCTTTCAACCATTCCTAGTTTTAGGTTTCCTGATATGTAGGTGGGCAAAGGAGGAATACCTATTGCCCTGAATGTCCCCCAGTCTCCAATAGTTTCTGGGTTTGAAACTTCTTCATACATTTTTGTATTTAATATTTCCTGATGGATTTCCCCTCCATGAAATTTCGAAATCTCCTCTTGGACCCAAGCAAACATTCAGCAACTGCAATATGCTGTTGAATGAACATCTACATCTGTATAGGCAGTGTAGTCAAACACAGAGTAGGTTACAAAGGAACACATCCAGGTGGGTTTGAATGTCTCCAGAGAATGAGTCCATAACCCATCTGGGCAGCCCCTTCCAGCGCTCCCTCACCTCAATAGGGAAGTTTTTTCCTTATGTTTCTTTGGAACCTCTGATGTTCCACCTTGTATCCGTTGGCCTTTGTCCTATCATTGCCCATCACTGAGAACAGCCTGGCTCCATCCTCCTGACACCTGCCCTTTACATACTTGTAAACATTAAGGAGGTCACCTCTGAGTCTCCTCCAAGCTAAACAGTCCAGATCCCTTAGCCCCTGCTAGGATCATTCAATGTACTTTACTGGCAGTAGAAAGTTCAAATGAAAAACAAGCAAAGAAAAAAACACTACCACCTAAATCAGTCTTTGTTCATCTTATCACCCATGCTTTTAAAACCTCTTTTGTATATACCTCTGATTTTTCAGGTTGTTTTTACTCATTTCATCATCTGACTCACAAAAGTTTGGTTTGCCTTTTTCTTATGCTTTAAAGTCCTTCTGCAGTTTTTCAGTTGATCCCCATTTAAATACTCTAAACAACTTAGTATCATCAGGAATCCTTGTCAGTAATGACCTCTCTTTCAATGAACACACTGAAGCACATGGGTCTCAGCAGATACCCTTACACCACTATCAACACTGACCAGTAATTGTTTTCTTACTTTCATCTTTAACCATTATTTTTGCCTATGCAAGGTCCTTCTACTTCATCACAAGGCTGCATTGCTTCTTGGGAGCCTTTCACTAGGGACTTGACCAAATGTCTTTTGGAAACCCTGGCAGACTATATCAACATAGATCTCCCTTATTTACCATTTCATGCGGCACTAATGGCTGTGAGAGTCATAACCTTCCTCCTGGAAAAAAAAATAGATTATTCTGATCCTTCACCTGTATGTCATATTTAACAGGGTTTTCCACTAATTCTATTCCTTACTACACTTTATACTAAAATTCAGCAGTACAAAAAGGCCTGATATTGCAAATAGGAAAGCTAGAAATATTTCTGGAAGTGGAAATATTTAGCTGAACATGCCAACACAGAGATTTCTCGTCTCTCATTTACATCATGCCTGTCACCTTCATTTTCTCACCTTTCTTCACCTTTTCAGGGGGATAAAAACTATTAGCAGCAGCAGGAACGGCAGCAAAAGGACTAAACTATTCTTTGCTTCTAGCAAGAGATGGCAAAGAGGAATGAGAAGATGGAAATGACAGGATATATATTTTCTGAGGAACATTTAGCATTTTAGAATGAAACTGCCTTTGTCTTAATCCAGACCTTGTACCATAAGAAAACATCCATCCTTTCACTTTTCTGTACTCTTTATGGCTTGTGGTACATAGCATCTGTAGGACACTTATGGTGTTCTGCAGTAAAAAAAAAATATAGAACATACAAGCAAAAGCAACTAAGCCAAAGTCATACAGATAACTTGAATTCTAAGATACCTGTCTTATGAGTTTACTCAGCACCTTTGTTTTGCATTTTAGTACATTTCTGTTAGTGTGAAACATGCTCATTATAAATGATACTTACTCCCTAGCAATTGTCTTAGAACTATATGAAGAAGGCAAAAAACAATCACAGCAAACCAAGGACTTTCAGCAATTATTACCTTTCAGTCTATATTATGCATAACTATATTTCAATAGGTTAGCATGGAGGGAAAGGAAGAGGTTTTGTCTTGAATGAAGCTAGGTGGTCAGTAAATTTGTCAGTGAGTAGATATGTAAATTAATAAAAAAAAAAGAGTATGAAAATATGAAGTGAAACATGGTCAAAAGTGCAAAAGCAGTGACAAATAAAAGTTTTCTGTGAACTCTTGTTTTGTTTTAAATCAATTGTCTTCTCTGACAATTATAATCAGGTGCAACACTAACTTGCCTCTATAAGCATGTGATTGGAATAGCCCAAAGGCTTAGAGTTGGTTACAACTGCAGACTAAATTAGTTTTATAAGCATTATTAAAAGCAAATGAAGGAAAACTAGGAGAGTAAGATTAGCATTATATAAAGCAACACTGCTTTAGAATGCCTCATTAGGAAAATTAATATTTTTCTCTCTAAAACAAGAAAGTCTGAAGTTAAGAAAGGTACATTTCAGACTACTAAAGGCAACGGGGTTTGTGCTACTTTATACTTTCATTCTAACATTTTGTTCCATCATAGAAGTGGGGAACATACTGTCCAGTTACTGCCTGTGAACACTCTTCAGAGCTTTTTTTGTTTCTAAACACTAGTTAAAGATCATGTCTGTTAAACAGTGAACCATTCTCATAAGCATGGCTACTACTGTTTCCCCTATAATCACACAACCTAGGTAATATGTCTGTGTTACATTAGGGAAAGCCTGAATTCAGTCTTAATTTCACTAAAATTTATTTTGAATCTGTTGAAACTGCACATTTAGGTAAGGCTTTCTTCCATAAAGAGAAAGTAGAAATCTTTTTCCTTGTTAATGCAGCACCAAGACAGATAGACACAAACTAGTTCTAAACTATCTTGATTGTCTCTGTAGTGCAATGCAGTTCAGAGAAATCAGCATTTTTAAATCATGGCTGAGTGCCTAGGCAGTTAGTCTAGTTTAATTTCAAGAAAGCCTTTTTCCCCTCTTTAAAAGACTTAAGATCTCTATTGTCTAAGATTGATCCTTCTTTCTATTTTTGACACCAGTTTCTTTATATTTCTCTGAAATTATTTGCTCTGCTTCCCTCTGGTTTCTCCCATCTTAAGAGAAAGATCTAAGACTAAGATCAGAATTTCTGCTTGCTGCATTTCTATGTGCCATAACCTCCTTAAACTTGCTGAATGCAGCATTTACAAGCATATTGTGGAGTTTTCCTTTGACAATTCACATTCTATTCTCCCACAAAATCCCTCTGTTTAATGAGGTGTGGTTGGCAATACCTTCTAATGAATGTTTTCTAAGCCAAGGCTAAGAGCTACTACACCTTCATACTCATCTAGTCTGTAAACCATTTTCTATAACACCAGCCAGACAACTGATCATAATTCCTCATGTAATTACCCTTTCTCATTACCTGTGTCATCTTCTTGTCTATCGTCAGCTTTTTTCTTAGGTGCTCTAAGAGGTGCCTGTCCTTTTTCCTCTTTCATACACAATCTTATCTTTGGCCATTTATCATCTACAAAGACATTTTTGTATGACTCACAGTATCATATCTCTAATTTACAGGTTCCATCTCAATCTTAACTTGTCTTACTCAAATCTCCTCATGGATATCTAACCATTGCCTCAAGTTCAGAAGATAACTTTATTTTTTTCCTGTTGTCCATCGACTTCCAGGATCCTCTTTTTTCAACCTTCCATAAATTTATGACCCTGAGCTTCTGGCCAAACTTCGAGATTAATTTGTGTGTAATATTTCTAAGATCCAGCACTTCATACCCATGCAGAGAACTTAAACTCTCACCTGTCACTTCATCACAGCATTTTACAAGTAACTTTTCTTTCGATTTGGCTATTTTTCTCTGCTCACAACCCTTTAGATTACTACTGCAAATGCAACTTTCTGAAGTTGTTGTTTAGAGCACTTCAGCCATCTTTTTATACATTGTCTCTCTACTGTCTCAGTTTCCCATCTTCAAATTGTCATTGCTTATTTCTAACATTTTCACATACATCTTTTTGCTTCTCTTTCATGCTGCCCATTACATTTGCTGAGATATTTCATTCCATCCCTCTTCTCAATCTCTGCTTCACTTCCCTGCGGTGACTACCAACACTTGACAAGTGAGTACCTTGAATCAATGTTAGTATGATGCTTTACTATTTCTTTGCATTTCCTTCTTCCAAATGTCTCCAAAATTGAGTATAGATAACCTTCTAATTTTAAGTTTTCAGCCTGTATTACAAGTGGTCTGTAACATGTGGCTTGATATCCTTGACTTTACCATCATATGAATAATCAAAAAGCAATACCAATAAACTACCAAATAATATAAAGACCATGCACTCAAACACAAGAAACTAAAACATAACATAATTAATCTTAACTTACTTTGCAGTAGCTGTGTAGGTTATAAAATAAACTTTTCTTTATGCCTTGAAAAAGTGATAACTAAGGTCACAGTGCAAGGTTATTATGTAGCCAACAAAAAAACAAAAACAAACAATAACCAACTGGTTTTTTTCAACCAAAAAGGCACATTAATCAGCACTTCATCACTTATTTGTCTCTACACCCTTTCCTGTCATTTGTATCTTTTCTCTTTTGCCTTATTTCCTATTCTTAAACTCTTTAAATGATCCAGGCTCCCCCCTCCATAACTGAAAACCTGATAGCAGTTGTTTTGATTGTAATGTTCAGGTTTTTGGGAAGATGGGGGGAAAAAAAAGCTAAAGGTGCTATGCATTAAAAGCTTCAAATGTTAATGTTGCAGTCAGAATCATTTATATCATTTTGTTGTCATGCTGACTCTTATCCTTTCTGTAATGTATTGTTTTGTTACTTTCTAAATTATTGATTTTAATCAATCACACCATGCAGCCCTACAATCAATTGAAAGGTACAAGGGGAAAAAAAAAAAAAAGGCAGTTCTTAATCATTATCAGTTCTTTCTTCAAAAGAACTCTGGTTTAACTTTTGATCTATATACTTCATACAAAATAAAATCTATTTGTTTGACTTTAAGCCTAATCAGTGCTTTGTCTGGTAATTAGGCAAATAGGATGATAACGTTGCCCAGTAGGTTGTAGTTTCCCACAAAAGAGAGCAAAAACACCTTTCTTATGATGATGTAATGGACAGAGATTGCTAATATCCAAATTACAGTTAAGGAAATCTTCACATGCTTACATGTGCAAACCCAGATGCTGCAGGAATGCACCTTGTACATATTTACATTCTCACTAGTGAGCTTCCATACCATCCATCCCAACTGGGGAGCAAGATGATGCTATGTTCATTTGGGTGCTATGAGTATATGTCTGTGGTTTGTGTGGCCAACTGCTTATATACATATATGAACATATCTAGTAGAGTCTCCTTTGGAAGTTTTCAAAACCCTCCTGGACACTTTCCTGTGGGATCTGATCTAGATGGACCTGCTTGAGCAAGTGGGTTGGATTAGGTGATCTTCAGAGGTCCCTTCTGACACCTGTGAGTCTGTGATGTGCATGCAACATGTGTGTCTGTTGAACCAAGTCTTCAGCCTCGCTACTGTGGGACCTGGGGATATGATGCAACACGAGCCTTACCTCTGGAGTTGTTGGCTGTGGTAGGATATATGGAGTAAACAATGCACCAAATTAATATCTTGATGTACAAACTTTACCTGCTACCCTTGCTTAAAAGAAGGAAACTATGGAACTGTACGAGCACATGCAGCATGCAACAGACTTCTTAAAAAGGGAAAGGGTTGTCCAAACAAATGGAACAGTGATCCAGCTATGGACAAACTCAGGTGTACTGCACTGCTTTGATTTTTCTTGCTTCATGTGTCTATTCCAATACTCAAGCACAGAAAGTCATTTAACCCTTATCTATGGAACGAGCAAGTCAGCCAGGGCCTGATTCACCCTAAAGTCATCAGAAACACAAGAAAAAAAACCAAATAAAAAACCAGTCTGTTTAAGTAGTAACGTAATCACAGTCCTGCTCAACAAGGCAAAGGACAGGTTGAGTTTTAGAATTAATGCTAAACCTATACCTTTCCCATAAAAGCAAGATTTGTGCCTTTCCTGGGCTCTAGGCATTGTGTTAGTCTTACTGAAGCTAGGCCAGAAAGATTAAACAGTGTGTAAACAATCCACCATTCCCAGTAAAACTGCTCTTCATTACCTTTGAACAATAGCATAGGGAATCTCTCCCTGGAGCTGATGTTAGGTTTAAGGCAAAGACTGGTTTGCTCAGAGTTCTTTCAGAACAACAAAACTTTAAGGAAAAAAACATTAGGAGCAAACTGGAACCCTAAAGCTGGTGGCAGTTTCTGTTAACTGAAGCATATCAGCAGCACTAGGTCCCAGGATTACATGATTAAAAGAGCGACTGTCAAGTGCCTCCTCCTGCACACTTAGGCTTTAATGACACCTGTTTCCTACAATGTCTTTGGGAACATAAACACATTTTATGACTAATGGAGAGGCTTCTTAAAACATGACTGTATTATTGTAAAATGGTGCCAGTTTCAGACAGTTATGAAAATGTAATTTTAAAGGCATACAACTACTTCATCTCTTTTGTCCTATCACTGTCCTACTCAGTGATGTTTTCTATCCTAAGGTTTAACAAAAAGAAATGCTTGAAAACAGGGTTAAAGACCTGCGGGATATAATGTTATAGCATTAGCTCTGATTATAAACATAAAGGTAACTGATGCATTGTAATAGAATCTTCTTATGACCCAGGTTAAGACTGTAAAATGTAAAGCTTCATACTGTGCACACCGTGTTCAGTTAAAAGCAGAAAAAATAGTGTTGCATTTTCACTGTCATCAGCAGAACTGTCATCCTTTCTCACAGGGTTTTCTAATTCGTTCTGGCACCTGAGGCATTTGAACAGTTGGTGGGAAGAAGTGAAACTGTGACGAAGTGAGTCTCATTTCAGATTTACAGTCCAATCACTCACAAAATCTGCCAATTCATTTTATGGCCTGTACTGTGAAAATTCATTATTTAATATGAGCCTAAAAAAAAAATCTATTCCTGCAGTACAGTACCTTGACTTTGAATTAGAAAAGAACATGTAACACAGTATGTGGTGTCTTTAAGACTGTAGAGAGGTAGCCCAGCATATACTTAAAACGTCCTTTGTGTGTTTCAATCAAGCATAACATTTGTTCAGCCAAAGATGTTCTAATTCAACATTTTTTCTCTGTATTTTTTATGTGACTACTATATATGCACAGATCTGTGTATGCATGTGTGTGCTAGCTGCTAAAAGAGAGTACAGCAATAAATGACTATTTTTTTGTTAGAAATTATTTCCACTTCAAATATTTCCAGCTCAAATTGTTACTGCCAACATTCTGAACTTTAAGAACTGATATCTGAGAAGTAAAAGATACAAATTCATTTTGAAAGCACCACACATCTAAACCAATCAGTTCTCAGCTAATGGAAATCAAACACACCAAGCAGATTAAACTCACAGAAGATCTTTTTTACTTTCCAGCTAGATGACTTAGGGACAAAAAACCACTGTGGAGTCCATAATCATGAGTGTCACATGATAGTGATGCTAACTTTGAGCTATTAACTCCTCCCCCTCCTTCCCAATGAGGCTTGGTTATCTTGTGCTCTAAAAAGGCAATTTCTCCCTCTTTCAGACCTGTCACACAACAAGACAATAGCTGAGGAAAAAAAATAGCTTTCACTAAAAGAAAGTATTATCAGGATGTCTCAAGGTATGTTTCCTACTTGAATCCAGCCCTGTTGACTCAGCTGCAATATGCCTGTACCTCTGGAAAACACAGTACGTGAGAAGGAACTGAGCCATTCATCTTAACTACGTGTAAAAGATGGATCAGTGTTTTGGACCATTACCAAATCCACACCTCGATTTGCTGCTGATCCTAACAAAGCAGAACCTCAGCTGGGTTGGCCACACTCTTTGCTGATTTCTGCTTCAAACCACAGCAAAGCTTCAGTATAATTTCATAGGCTGAAAAATGTCAAACAGCATCAGTTCTGTAGTAAGATGAGTTGACTAATGACCATTTATTGCTGATGACTGTGTTTTAAAGTTGCATTCTATTTTTTTTTTTTACATTTTTATGTTACCAACTTATACCCAATTTAAAACTTTGCAATTAGTTACCCTATTAACAAAATTAAAACATGCAAAATAGACCTCAGACAAGCTTGAAAGTTTCCTAAGTTTTTTTTCCCCCCTTTTATGTGTAATGCCTTCTCTTTAATGCCTTACTTTTTATAGCAGTAGTTAGATATCATAAAACATAGCTTGTCAAAGCCATTAAGGGTAAGCTTGCTAGTAGCAATCCTATTAAGTTACCTCATCAAGTGATGTGCTGCCATATTTCACATCAACTTGTAGCTTTTAAGCTGTAGCATTCATAAATATCTCAGATTCTCAAAGTTTACAAGTTTTTTGACAAAATTATGAGCAACAGTTTCTTAATTGGGAAGAGAAAGGCAGAAGCAATGTAAAAAGATCAAGTTCAATTACAAAAGTATCAGTTAATGCTAGTAATATTGGAACAGTATTAATTAAAAGCAGGGTTGGAGTTCCCTATATGGTATAGAGGAGTAAGTTTTCACTCTAGTGCAAGATTCTTCTCACAGTTGAGAGTGAGGATCCCAAATCTCAATTCTGTTAGTTCACTTCTGTTAAAATGAATTACCACCCCATCATTTGCAGGAGAGTATGGCATTTGCATTGTGCCAGCCTCCTCCAAGGTTCCTCAGTGGAATGCTTTTCACTGGCAGTTACAAGCCCAAGCTCAACATACTTCATTATGTTCATCACAGTTATCACATGCTGCAAGGTTTCAAGTAACTGGAACTCTAAGATGCTAAGAAATATTCATCCGCTAGCTGAAGGCAGGATAAAACAACATTTATGAGACATATCAAGTAGCATCTTACATTTTAAAGGTCCACGTGGTTAGGAATCATACATCCACTGTACTTCTTACAGTACACTAAGTCAGGATCAAGTATGCTTAATAAAATATGTTTAGCTTATAAAATTGACATTGCTAATTACCATGAGTGTGAAGAGGCTAATAAAAATTGAATGTGAAATTTATCTTCTCAACCATTTTCTCAAAAACCAAGATACAATATCCTTTGCCAAACATTTCAGCATTTCATAATTTTCAATTATATTATGTGCTGTGCTCTGATATTTCTCTTTCAATACATTTCAGGATACATTCTCTTCCTTGCTTTCTTCTGCATGGCAAGTACCCAACACTTTCACATTTCTTAATAAAGCAACAGCATGAACTTCTTGTATGTGTCACTTGTCCACAAAGCCCCATACTTGCTTTTATACCAAGTATTTTGGTCTTTGCAGGTTTATCTTTTGCTTTCCATCATAATCAGGGCTTTTAAAATTAAGTAATCCAATTGCCAGAATTCCTACCTAGGTAAGGGTAATGTATGTGCAAAGCTACAAAGTGCAAGGCATTTATCCCAACAGTTTGCTTGTTCCTGTAGCCAAATACAAATTTCAAGTCAAGACCAGGACACTACTAAAGCACCATTACACTTCCCAAGAAGGCAAAAGTGCAAGGCAGGCTTCTTGCAAATGACAATCACAGTCCTGAAAATTGTAGCTTACTTGTAAGATCAAACGAATGAAAGTTGAGATAAAAATGTCTGTACTGCAGAGCACTGCAGTCCCTACCACATTCTGTTGTGCTGGAGGACTAGAAACATGACTATATACAAATGAGAGAGTATCTCTTCCTGTATTCTTGAAACAGCTCAAACAAAACTTGGACTAATTTGCTAGTTTCAATTACCTTTCCTGACTTACTCTGTCATGGCTGTATCCACCTGACTGTGCAGAATCAAAAATAGCAACAGAAGGAAAGATAAGTTTGCAAGGCAATTCATGCTCTATTCCTTTTTCCATTTACAATTATATCTGTTATAAAATGCCATTTGCATCATTCCCAAAATGAAAGTTGACCTTTTGCTTGGAGTGAGGCAACTTCCTTTTTCCTCTCACTTTCTTTTTAATCATGTATTTATACTTAATGTCTTCTATTATATTCTTATTGAATAAGAATGGTTTAGTGGTAACTCTAAATTCTAGTCAAACTCTGGATACTTGAGTTCCCTTTGCAACCTTCAACAAGTTGCTCATTTGCTGTACCTCATTTAATGAAGATGTAAATCAGAAGCAGGAAGCCGAACTAAAGAAGAGTTCTTATAAAAGGGAATACTGAACTGATGAACTGATGACGTATCTTAAAGGGCATGACAGCTCCTGTTCCAGAGAACTGGCAATGGAGTAGCACAGGCTAAATCTTCAGAAACAGCTTAGTAATTGCTCTCATTTCATTGCATGTCTTGCAGCAATTCAGCACTCAAGGAGAGTTGTCCGAGGCCGACATTTGCCTTTATGCAGCCTGATCCCAACACTGGGATCTTGATCAGGTGACCAGAGTCACTGGTGAGTCACATACCAGTTGACTTGAGTAGGCACGTGCTGTGGCTGAGCTGCAGGTCCAGCATGACCATCAGCCTGTGCTGTGCAGCACCGATCCCCAGGCTGCAGGATAACCTCATCTTGGCCATCCTCAGTGAGAAGCATGTGGGCAGCTCCAGCTGGGAGCCATCGTCCTGGCTTTGCCTTTACCTAGCTGTGCAGCAGGAAGCTCTCATGCAAATATCCTTTATGAATACAGTTGTTTTGTTGTAAGGATATTGTATAACAGCTTCAATGATACAAAGAAAAGACAGAACCCATACACTTGAGAAGGTATACATCATGGGAAGGTATACAAGATTTATTCTCTCTATTCCTCCTCTTGCTCTTTCTTATTTAAATAGCCTTTTTTTTTTTTAAAGCAGTTTGTTTTCAAGCCTTTCTTATTGAGATCCTGAAAGTACTGAGCACCATCCCTCTCAATCCCTTACTGCAGAGCAAGTCCAACAGGACTGTAGATTAACATGTATCTCAAGCCCTTCGGGGATTTTATACACACAGCAATGCACTGTTCTGCAGAACTGACACAAGTGTTTCCACTTCAACACTTTCTCATTGTGTTTATATTTAATTGACCACTGAAGTAATTACTTCCTCCAGAAAGAAATCAATTTGGTTTCCTATATTTTCTTTACTTTCTTTTATTGTGGCCAGTGCACCACAGATGGCCAATGTTGTTTCTAATTTTCCTTATTCAGTTCTTCAATTCTACAGAAAAGATATTTCTCCATCCAAATTGCAGCTCCTGTTTCCCCATGTAACGTGCTCCTTCAGTTATTTGTTTCTGCTGTCTACTTTTCCTTGTTATTGGACTAAGCAAACAATATTCTTTTCCCATATTGGTTTCTGTACAGTATTAATAGCTTATTTCAAAAGGAAACAAGTATGAAGTTCTAAAGCAGTGCTCTATGCAAGCTTATCTTCTCACCAATATCACATAATTACTAGCAACATATAGTATTGCTTTTAATAAGTGTGCTACTTTTCTTTGTCCATCTCTAGCAAGCCTGGAAATGTTTTCAGTGTCCCTAGGCTAAGTAATCCACAACATGAAAGTGCTGCAAAATCCTCTTTTTAACTCTAATGTTTTCACAAGGGCATACCTTTCCTATGTTTTATAAACCTTCTTTATTATATTACATGCATTTCATATAAAAACTATAAACCAGGTTTTACATCACTTTCGGCTTTTGACCATTCATCAGTTTTCCACGATAAAGCCACAGTGAAATCAATATCCTTGTAAAGCCAAGCTGTCAAAAGTTACTATGCTATTTCCAAAGGCAATTCCAACGAGACAAACTACCAGATGTTTTCAATATATTTTATACTAGATTGCATGATAATTTTAGTGGGAACTGGAAGAAACAATACAACAGGTAGTGATTTGGGGGTTGACATTTTAAATAGCAAGCCCAATTGATTTTTACAAGATACCCGAGACAAAAATACCAGTTCTGGAAATTTTACACCCAAACATTCATCCACAGAACTTAAGTGCAATTGTGTTGTCAAACAGCAAGAAGACGAGACAGCCTTCAGCAATGAAGTCAGCATTAAAATGTTCACTACAGCTGTATGTATGAATGTGACTGTGTCTACATATGAAATAGGTAGCTTTGTATATACAGACTTGTATAGGTGTATAGAAACATATGCACTGTATTAATTTCACACTTGTGCTGATTTACAGGTTTTATTCTCACAGTAGACTGCCAATTATGATTAAAATTGCCCTTATAAGTAATTCAAAATTTTATTAAATCCAGCTTTTATAACTTTAAATATAATCATGCCAGCCAAGCCAGGGCAAAGAATATGTCTAGTCATTAATTTTACTTGTATCATTTCTCATCCCTCAGAAAAAATGGCAATAAAAGGATCCCTCCTTAGAAATCAGACCAGCCACGGCCACACTCATCTCCATAATAGCACAATTTCCAATTCACGCCTCATTTTCATTAATGTTTCTAGCCATAAATTTTTAAGCATATGATAAAAAATTTCTGAAGCGGCATAAAACTAACATGAAGAGCGAGTTCATTAGGATGTGACCCTAATTAGAAATTCCACGTTAACTTCCCATTTCTACTTGGGCATATCCAGTAGCAGCAGGCCTGATATGCTGTGTATCAGGCCTACATTTGTTCCCTCCCCCACTTACTCATTTTTACTTTTACTTGATTTCTGTGTTTCCCTTGGTATCGAATAAGTCAACAGACAACTGTATCACAGTAGCACCTTTTGTGTCACAAATTATCCTGGAGAACTGTAAGAAGCTACCAGCCCAATGCTTTATTAATGATACCAGATCATAAAAAAAAAGGGGGAAATTGCTGACTCCAACTCTTTTCTAATGTTGGGTGATAAAAATGCTACTTCAGGATTCAGAAGGTTAAGTTCTAATGTGTATTTTGAATAGAGTATGCTGAAATAATTGCCTCATAAAGCAATGCATTGACCAGCCTGCTAATGGCTGTATAGTGCAAAACTCAGCAAAGAGTGCCAAGCTTACTGGAAAAAATGCTGTGGCACTACTTTTCTAGCTTTCCATATTAACTTTCCCTTTTTTAAAGTTTTTTCTAATCCTGCCAAAACAATAACTCCCCTCTCTAAACCGTTACTATGTTAAGAAAAACAAAGGTATGGAAAAACAAAACACCCCAAAAAACAAACACCCAATGAAACTTGAACTCAACAGTAAGAAAATACCATCACATTTCACTTGTATAAACCTCATAACTAATTTGTTCCTTTTTTATTCTTCTAGTTTGTTATCAAGCCAGTACTCAAACTGAAATCAAAGCAATAATTACGTTTCAGGATATGAATGGAATTCTAAGTTACAACCTTTGCATTAACAAGGATTTGTTTGATAGAGAAGAGTCTCCTCCTCTCATACTCTATGCCTTAGCATTTCAGCATTGGTTTAAGTCTCTGTTTATTAAAGCACCCAAAACCAACCAAATAGTCAAAAGACACCAACATACAAGAAGAGCTACGCAGTGTACACAGAATTAAGAACAAATTACAGTCAAAACCCCCCTCAGTTACCAGTAAAGCATCAGAACTATGTGTAAATCAGGACAGGATGGCTATGTGTTCCCTGGTTCTAACCAGGATGGCATGTACCAGCTACCACATCTCTCCCCATCTGCTTCAAAATCTGGCCTTAGCTCTCTTCCCTGCATTCCCTCACAATAAGGCTTGGTGAAGTAGGAGTAAAACAATCTAGAGGCACAGAACAGATGTCTATAGCCATATCTTATTAACAAGAATCAACAAGCTATTTTTGAGCTCCCTGAGTCCTTCTGAGTTGTTTCTTGTCCTGGGTGTATGGTCAGCAGAGGGAGATGGCCCAAAAGCACATCAGAGTGCAGGAGAAATTGAAAGAATGGGGACAAATAAAACTTAATATTAGACAATTATCCGCTCCTATTAACTTAATTTCAGAGATCTGGGTTTTATTTATCTCCAGGCCTTGAATGAATACAGAAATTACGTATCTATTGGCATCTACACTCCTAGAATATCTTAATTCAGTGCCTGTTTTATCATCAGTGAAGCTTCTACTACATAGCCATCACATTTTCAGCTCCAAACTTTCCTGCAGTCATTCCATGCATTTATGGCTGGAGAATTAACTTGGTCTAGTTACTGACATAGAGCACTCAATGTAATTCATTAGATTTTCACCCTGAAGCATGGAGGTACAGTCTAAAAGTACATACAATTGTTTTTGTTTGGACTTTTAGTTGATTTCTCGTGTACTTGAATCCAGTGATTTAGCAATAGTTTTAATTTGAGAAACAACAGATGAAAATATGTTATTAAATTTGATGATAAAATTCCTTTAAGCTTCAAAATTGTTTGTATTCAAACTGAGATGCCAACTTCTATGAACACTTCTGGTATGCTGATAACTACTATGAATATCTAAGAAATTACACTTCATACAAAAGACTGCTTCGGAGCTGGGATTGGCTTGGGGTGGTTTATTAGCTGACTGCCATGCTCTACTAAAATACCGACATTGAGAATAGTAAAATGATTATCATAACTAAGTAAAAATTTATTTAGGTTATATATTGGACAAAAAAACCCTAAACCAGAAAGTTCAATAAAAAAATGCATTGATTAATAATATCTACCAACATCAGTGTACAGTGACAACCCTACAGTCAAGGCATTAAGATTTCAAAAATCCTTGGGTCCATCTTTATTGACAGGTGTGTAATTTTGAAATACAAATCATTCATGAAAAAAGAGTGACATTGCTCTACATTAGAAAAACTAATGGATCAGAACACTGATTACTGGAAAAATAAATCAGCTTTTGAGATCTTAAGATGTCATAAACTACGCATCACACACTGTGGATATGAGACATACCAGAACCATTTGATTGATTTATTGTTAGTTTCGCAATCAATCTTTTCAGCTCTTTTTTAAAAACCATTACCATTTGCACACAAAAATATTAAATCCTTGAGTGCAATGTACATCAATACTTTAATCTATTCTTAAGAGATTTATTACAAGTAGCAATTAAAGATTCACCTTTTTTATTGCGAGCCCCTGCGCTGTCCTTTAACTAAAGCCAAAGTGAACAAAAGCCAAACAGAACGGCCTTTCCAGATTTCTGTCTTGCATGAAAATTAACAGACAGATTTAAAATTCCTGAGTCACTTCAAGGGTAAAAATAGAAATGCTTTTCAGTACTTCTACCTCCCCCTGCCCCACACACACAGATACCTTTTTTCCTCCTGGGAAATAGTAAGAAAGAGCTATTAGTTATTACTATAAGTAGTCAAAATCCTGTCAAAAGACAATTTTGATAGATTGCTATTTGAATAAAAATGAGACATGCATTGTCTCTGTATGACAAATATAGATGGGATATTAAATGATATTAGGGAACTTCTGACTTCTTTTTTTTGTAAGGTATCTCTGTTTGGATCAAGCACATGAAAATGAGACAAGACAAAGTTAGCTCAGATTCATATAACCTAGCAACGATGTGACCCACTTGAAATTTCTTTTCTAAGACTTGGCTGACTTAGCCAAAGCTAAGGCACACATCTTAATATAATGGGCCAGAACATAAATCAAGATTTATTTTTAATCCTCTGCAGCTATTCTGAGCACTTCTAGAAACTTACTTAGATTTAGTTATTCAAATCCATGTTGTCATTGAACGTTGGTGCTTTTACTAACTTCTTCAAAACAAAAAGGATAAGCACAGGGAGCTATGGCATTTACAAAAGGACTATTATTTGGAAGTCATGTTTGTCTTTACTACACCTGCATGCCACCTGCACTCCAACACAACATTTTTAATGCATGTATCTTTGAATATTCAATTACATTCTTTTGAGCAGGGTTTAAATAAACAAAATAGCAAATAAAACAGCAATTAGAGAGAAGGTGGATTTGAATGTGAACCTGCCACCTCTAGCTGAGTGCCTTAATCACCTCAGCTGCTCTGAGTATTCACTTAGCCTAATGTCTGAACCCTCTATCTTTCTATTAAAAACGTAAACATTTAAGCCACATGTAGATGGGTAAGAAACTAATCTGAGACATTAGAGTGAAGATTTGACTCTGGTGAACACTTCACTATATTTATCAAGTCCAATCATATCCAAAAAGGGATTTAAAGAATTTTAGTTTACACAACTAGTAGGAAGTCTCAGCTACTGGTTGCATTCTGATCTTGAGAATCATATCACTACACAATAACTCAGGTTGGAAAGAACCTCAAGAGATTTTGAGCTCCAAATCCTGATTGAAGCATAAGATCATACCATGGTTGTTCCGAGTTTAACCTTGATGTTCACTGGAAACTTCCAAGAAGGAAGATCACACAGCTACCTCTCTTAGTAGCATATTCTAAAGCTTAACTACTCACAGTGAAAAAGTTTTCCCTCTACATAGTTTCAACCTACCTTGTTTTAACTTGCATCTTTCATTCTCTTGTCAGGCACTTCTGTGGAGAACCATGCTCTGTTTTCTTTATCTCCTCAGAAGTTCTCAGGGGCTGCTCTTAGGTTCACCCAAAA
Organism: Colius striatus; assembly: GCF_028858725.1. Taxonomy (NCBI): domain Eukaryota; kingdom Metazoa; phylum Chordata; class Aves; order Coliiformes; family Coliidae; genus Colius; species Colius striatus. Next base: position 4,067,674 of record NC_084761.1, on the reverse strand, counting down.
TCTTCTATTCTCCAAGCTGAACAAGTCCTGTTCCCTCTGGGTTTCCCCACAATGCTATATTCTTCTTGAAGAGCCTTTTATGCCAGGTGTTACCTTCTTTCTAGTTTTGAGGGGCTCAAAACCAGAGGCAGTGTTCTGGGTGAGATATAGTTGAATAGAGGAGAGTAATTATTTCCCCAATCTGCTTTAAAGCAAAGCACTTGGGCTGTCAGGTGCCAAAGGTTATCCCACTCCCTATTATCTCCACCTGGTTTTCTATCTGGGTACCAATGAGACTCCTGGGGCCAATTTGGAGGCCATCAAGAGACTACAGAGCTGGAAAGGTAATTGTCAGAGGTTTGAGGGCCCAGGTAGTGGTCTTAACCCTGCTAAGGAGGAGTGGAAAAGGACTATCACAGTCTATGTTAATAAATGTTTGCAGAGCTGATGTTGGCAATAGCAGAGGTGCTTCGGTCTCTATGATTTTTGGACCTGGTCTGATGATCGACAACTGCTAGGGAGAGTAAGGTAACTGCCAGAAATGTAGCTGACCCAGTAAGAATGGCTTTAAACTAGGAAAGGAGGAGGGTGAGAGTTACCCAGCATCCTTGTGAGGGCCTTATGGACAGGGCTGATGAGCAAATGTCTTGGGGTGATGTGAACAATCAACAAAACATGGCTTAAATAGAGTCTCCTCAAGCATGCTTATGTAAAAGCAAGGAAGTGCCTGCAAAGCAAAATTACGGACAACATAGTTGGGCATAACCCATCCAGGAAGATCCTGGAGTGCATTGATGACAAATCCCTAGATGAGTGATACAGTACACCTGTAGCAAGTGTACTGATGATACAGAAGTGGGAGGAGTGGCTGACATGCCAGAGAATCCTGCAAACGAATCACGGTTCTAACCTGATGTAAAGACGAACTGTTCGTTCTGTCAGTTTTCTGGAGTTATTTATAGTTGAAAGAAACACATCTAACAGGAAACTATATTTAGCAATAGCTGAGAATTTTAAAAATAGGACACAGACATGAGTTTGCACTGCCACTAAGCTGCTAGTTTAAAACAGCTATGTGGCATATTGACAACTTTTTTTCTGGTTGGTTATTTTCCTTTGGCCTTCTCCCCACCCTCACCCCCCCCACACCCCTTTTTAACATACATCTTTCTCTATTGCTTCCTCACTAGCACTGATGGCACCAGCTAGTTCATAAATTCCATTGCTGCCTGCTGCCATGTGATGTGGTCATGCAGAAAATATTTCATAGGAAAAAGTGTTAGCTAGCTAGAGGCAGTATTGTCGATCATTACTTGGAACTGCAGCTACTCGTATGTGACTATGTATTCATTTCATGCATTATAACACCTAATGTAGATGACAAAATGTTGAATATAAAATTAATTCACAAACTAGAGTAGCCAGTGTCGCTGAAGCTGTAGAGAAAATACATATTGTCATTACTTCTCCTTTTCAGTTGCTTTCTAGCAATTTGAAAATGGTTCGGTTTCAACACTGCTTAATTTCACCATTTATTTTAACGTGATTGAGTTCATTAAAGTTTGTAAAATGCTTTGATGCCCTTTGCTGGGAGCTGCCATGCAATTTTAGTATTGTCCCTTTATGCTCCAGCAACTGTAGAAACTAATGATGACAAAACCTGCCCTTAACTAAGCTGTACATGGCCAAATTGTCAAAATATTAGAAGGTAATTTAATTGTCACTCTTCAGTGACAAACAACAAAACTACAAATGATGTCTTTAAAGTATTTTTCGTTTTAAACGTGAGTGTGTATGGAGATATGTTCACAGTGTATTTTGATCTAGGTCTCTGTTCATGACCTGAAACTCCTCCTACTTAGGATGACACCTTTTAGGCACTTCAAAAAAGGCAACTGTATGTGAGAGAAATATTTAGAAAATAAAAACTAGAACTTATGCTTTGGTATTCTTATGGCAAAGAGGTGACTTTGAGGAAAACAAACGTTGTTTGTCTATTGAAGCAGAGTAAGTTTGATGTCAAAGGTAGCTACTTGCATGTTAATTTGGTCAATACAAATATTGTATGCTCATGCACATACTGTGTGCACCTCACTGGGGAAAAAAAAAAAAACAAACATCTGCTTTTAACTGTATTACACAGAATCACAAGGAAGAGACCTTGAAAGCTCATTCAATGCAATCCCCCTGCCAGAGCAGGACCACCTAGAATAGGTCACACAGGAACTCATCCAGGTGGATTTTGAGAGTTCATTGGATCACATAAAGAGGAGAAAGGAGAAAACAAAATTAAAACGTTAATATTAACTACTAAAAGCCAACATTAATCAGTCTTGGTCATAGTCAATACACAGGAATCACAGGTATTTGCCTCGCTTTATACCTATAACATGCCTATTAACAGTCAAATCAAAATGTCTTTAATTACAATAAGGTTTCCTGCAAGCACCACATAAAAATAAGCATTTTCTGAAAACGCTGTTTGAGTTGTGCACCATTGTGTACAAATGTATTTGAAGGAGGCAGAGATTCTGCATCAAAACAGCACATGGAATTTAAATGTACAGGACAAAAACCAAACAGCTACAAAAAATGAGGATGAAAAAGTTTACATATAAACATACATGTTATCATTATAAACACCAGCAACTGAATGGATAAAAGCTAAGAATCTGAGCATACCCACAAAAAGAAAGAAGCTGATTGGTACAGTTGAAAGGGAAAAAATACAGTGTTGAGCAAATTAAGAAGTTATCTACCTCCCAAATATTCTTTGTTCAAGTTTCCTTATTCCAAATCAGAAACAAATAGGTTAGGTTGGCCTTTGACAGCCTTGTAATAACACTGAGGAGGATTCTATGAACCTGTGTAACCTACTACTAGATGAAAGAAATTAAATTCTAGCCTACCATGGTTTCCACAAGAGCACAGATGTTTCTTGTGAGTAGTGAAGATATGCAACAAAGACCCTGCAAAACCATTTTCAGCACAAAGTATAGTTCCATTGAACCCTCAGAAATACAGTCTTACTGCAGAAGATGATTACAGGGAATTAAACCAGGTTTATATGAATTATCAATTCAGCCAGTGCCTGCACAGTCACAGGAATACCTAGACTAATTATTTCTTCTTCATTCCATATGAATACCCGTAGTACACCGAGAAACAAAGATAGGATTAAAAACAAACAAAAAATACTCTGAAGAAATGAGGAGTTTCTGTGGAACTCCTTATTTAGAGTAAGAAGATTTCTAGGTGACAGCTACTTAGCTTATGTCATATGCATCACTGATATGATGAGTTAAATGATACAAAAAGTTTTACACACTTTCTCTAATTCCACAATTAAGTAATAGGAATTTCTGTTACTTAATATCATTACTTAATATCCCATTTATGCACACCTTTTAACATTCAAGTAAACCACTGATGCAGATACAATGTCTGCAGATGGTGAATTTTGAAGGGAACTTGGAGAATCTTGTAGTTACTTCACAACTTTTCTAAACTTCCTTGGGGGTCTTCAAGACCCACCTCGACATGTTCCTATGTGACCTGATCTAGGTGGACCTGCTTCTGCAGGGGAGTTGGACTAGATGATCTCTAAAGGTCCTTTCCAACCATTCTATGATTCTCATCTGAAGAAAATTACACACCACAGAGCAGAACACACAAGGGCACTTTTGTTGGTATACATAAAAATACAGTGAAGATGATAATTTTAAAGGTACCCTGCACATGGTAAAAACCCATTTACAACTGTAGTTTTCTTTATTTTGCATGTATGTGGATATATTTAGAGATCACTTCAAAGGGCCCAACTACATATGTATGTAGTCGAATTGCAATGTTCACACTAACCTATAACACTAAGCAGTAATACTGGCATGTCATAAAGAGTTTCCATTTAAGTTTAGACCTAGTAGATTCACCAATACATCTTTAACTTAAAATTTAATAAACAATGTATATAAAGCTAAAAAAATATTGAGATATTCCCATTTTTTGCAATCTCTTTGCTGGAAAGTTATTTTTCACAATTACTGTGTACCAGCTCTACAAAATTTGAGTTTAAAATGTGTTATCCCAGTTGGGTTCTAATCTACAACTCATTTATGAGGCTAATAAAAGCAGAGTACTTCTGATTTTATGACTCTTCTGTCTTTGGCTACAATAATAGCATGCTACTTTTAAAAGATAACTTTTCTTTTGGTGGAATCAAGAGAGAGAATCCTCTACAAGAAATTTTCTGCCATCACAAGCAAAGAAAATCCCTTAAAATTGGATACAGGACAAATAATATTAACAAGGTATTAACAAATGTTAACTACAGCAGGGTCTTCCTGAATAATTTTTAAAATATCCCTATAATGTAAATCAATTTAGAAATATTCATTATTTGTGTCAGAGAGTAATGAATTAGGAAGAACTGTAATTAAAAACATTCTAATAGGGATTGCTAAAATCAGAAGACAAGGAATATTTACACGCCTATGGATTTATATCATAAATGTCACGTGAACTTTAAATTATGTAAACTTTAATCATGACAAATGTAATTTTTACTGCCTCATTTCAGCAAGACTTTGGATTACAGACTGCATTCAGGAAGCAGAACTCATTAACAGTCAGTGAATTGTTATACATCTTGATATTTATATACACAACCTATCTTAGACTTTTCCTTGAAGATTTCTTTGACCGCTCTTATTTTGCGTATTGTGACTTCTGGGAACAGGTAACTGTTTTTCTACCATTTTTAGTTTATTATTAAAACTGTTTAAGAGAGCTTCAGAGTAAGAAAGACAGTCTTTACTGCATACAGAAACACAGGTAATGATCTGTTCAACCAAATTAGCTGAGAAGGATGGCGGGTGCTACTCAGTTGTGTGGATTCTGTGTGCATTAACACTATAAAAAAAATAAGACGGGGTGAAGAGGGGAAGGAGAGAAGAATAACTGCCAAACTTTCTGTGAAAAGTTCATATCGAGATTTTTCAGCTAAATCCAGAGGGATATTTACCACACAAAAGCTAGCAGATATGTAATCAATACTCCAGCACGCTGCCTCCTTGTGATAAATTATTAATAGCTGAGGGAGAGATTGTCTTCTTAAATGTAAATTACTTTAACGATAAAAATATGTTTGAAACATTGATCATCCATCCTCCACTTTGAATCTGAACTACCTGAAAAAAACAACATGTCTCTGTTAGGCCTCTGGGGCAAAGGATATTCTGTTGCCTGCAGAGGCATTGCCTACATCTGTTGGTTGAGTAAAAAAGTACCCTGCAATAATGATTTTCTTTATGTAGAAGGAAAAGGACATCTTTTGACATATATAGATATATTTAAGCACACACATGTAACAAGTTTGATTCTTGTCTCCTGTATCTTCCCCTATTCTTGAAATTTCTTACATTATTTTTGAGACATCACTTCCTTTGGGCATTACCAAGTATGCTCAGTGGGGAAATGGTTCTCAAGTTCAGAATGCATAGGCAGATGACAGCAGGGAACCAGTCACTCAAATAAAAGTCAGAAAAAAACACCAGTAATGAGTAAGGGCAGTAAAGGCTCTCTGTGGTTAACAGAGAACTTCACAGGGGCTAAAGGGAATATAGCAGAGCTACAACTTAAAGAGTCACCAGCTGAAATCGAGTCTGTAAGCAAGGACCTGCCACTAAGAACACAGGAGGCAGGAGAGGAATTGTATTAAAACCTCCTTTTCTTTATTACTTATTTGCTCTGAGTCTTCTGTTAAAAAAAAAAAAACCTTTAGTATTCTAGTTTTAGTTCTAATAGAACCTGTCATCTTAAACATGAAAAACACCTTTTAGCTTTCTTTGGGGAGTGCTCTATAAGCAGGTCTATTTAAATCCACTTAAAAGATCCAGCTGACTCAGAGTCTCATTTTGTAAGTGTATGATCATATTACTGACAGCCAAAAAAGATCAAAATAGAATGGGAAAACCAAATGACATGCCATAATGTCTTGCAACACTGAGGACATACACATAGTATTGGAAAAGATGAATTCTCAAGTAAGTAATAATTTTCAGTCTGATGGATAGAGTTTATCTCCAAATACTAAACCTTGTTAATATTTTGATGAATGAAGCTAAGTGAGAATCTTACTTTTGAATCTTACTTCCAATAAAACCAAGCAAAATCTCTCAAAATAGTTGTCTGCAGATCAGAAGTCTGGTTTCAGAAGTGTGCAAGAGAAATGGCATTAACCATTCTGGGATTATCTTACTCTTCTATTTTATTCATAGATAAAATAAAGGCAGGGATCTATTTTGATACAGAAGAGGGAAGCTTCACCCCTGCCCCAGGGTAAAAAAAACATATTGCAAAGGTCTGTTGCTAATGTAGCATAAACTATACTGAAATGTCATTGAAAAAGGTTGATTGTTAGATTCTAGTATTGCTACAAGGCTTCATAAAAAAGATTCTTGCAACACACTAACAATTCTGGCTTCATGTTAGTTTTCTATACCAAGCTCTTTAAGTCAGGACAGCATTTTTCCAACTTCACATACATATTTCTTTCTGTCACAAGCACATAAGAAGTTTCCTTTCAACTCATTTCATATTTTGTAGTATGTTCCATTTCCATTAAATATAAGGCTAAGTTTATCTTTTGACTAAATACCCAGTTCCCTAGTAATTTAGGCTGTCTCCTGCAAGATATATTTAACCCTGTGGAGGTCATTTTGGCTGAACAGATAGGGATAAAAGTGGGACCTGAGCAGATGTTACACCTCAGCCATGCTACCAAGTAGTTTCTCAGGCCTCATACTCACAAATAAGGCAACTGCCATACCTGGCACTTCCTAAGGTTAACTCTCGATATAATCAAGCAACTACCCCTGTGACAAACTCAAATCATATTTCACTCTTGCAGTTTCCTTGCTGGTCCATTTTACGCTGGAATACACTGCAGCTGGATGTAAAAACTTCTATTGCCAGAGAAAATCTGTCTTGAGCAGCAAGCCTCTGGCTTCATATCTAAAACGTCTTAACCTTCCCAAATAATTCTGAGAGAGCAATTTTGTTTCCCCTTGGCTTCAGAAGATGAGGAGAAAAAGATAATATTGCTTACTTACAAAATTACTTTTAAGGCTACAAATGGGAGTTGGAATGCCAATTCAAAGAAGAACTCTTTAAGTTGAAACATGTAGCAGTATTTCTCTTTACTGTATTCCCTACTCTTGCAATTATGCTATAACTGGCATAAGGGACATTTTATATACAAATAATACTTGAAATAAAACCAGTTATAGAGTATAAAATTATTAACCATTCCATTAAGTTGAATTTTGTGCTCTGTATGGAACAGGAGCCATTTGAGGACTCAGTATGGTGTCTTCTACTGAGAAATCCCAGAGCCAGAATGATACTTTTCCAGGACTTGGCATGAGAGTGGAACAAGGACTCCCACATGTAATTCTTCCCTATGGATAGGAATTATTCTTAAAGGACTGGAAAATACTCGATATTAAATTTGCCTTCAAAAACTTATTTAAAAGTGTTATTATGCCCATTTGCAAATACACTTTTGCACTTTTGGGCACAGAAATGGCAAATCTTTATACCTGTAATACTTGTTCAGGTAAAACTATATTTTGAAATGGAATCCAACAACTCCAAGAAGTCAATTCAGCTACCACAGACACCTATTCACATAACCAGATAAATACCTTCTAGAGTACACATCAAGAAGAGCACATTCAGAGCACAGAATTATCTGTGCAGTTCATGTGCATTCAAGCACCAATAAAGGTGAAATCAGAAAATATTGCAAAGTTAGGAAATATTTGGCACATATAAGGTAATATTAAATAGAGAAGGTATTTTTGCAATGAATATACTTGCCCTATCTATATGTGTATAAAGACATGTACTAACTTTTTCTTAAATGTAGGTCAGGACAAGAGGAGCTTTAACTTTTCATATTGAAATTAAAGCAGTATGAATAAATCCTTTGAACAAAATAGTGTAGCTACAGGAAATCCCCTGAAACAATCACTTGTAACTATTTTTGTCTCTGCACTTCATAAATAATAAATAGTTAAAAAGAAAAACAATCCACTAGTATCACATTTTCTCCTGCACTGGTTATGCAAATATGCTATAAGACCCTTTAAATGTGAGAAAAGTACAAGTGGAAGCCACTTTGTTTTTAAGGAAAAATTTAATTATTTGGCATCTTGCAGTCTTTTTTTTTTTAAGAATCCAAAACTATTGTTCTTTCAATGTAACATCACATCATAAAAATGTTTCTTCTCAGAAGTAACCACCTACATTTTTTATGATTACAGAATTCTACCCAGAACACCTATCCATCATCAGACAAGTTATGCTTCTGCAAATAATTATGAGTGTAATTATGAAGACTGTAAAAGAGAAACTGTCTCACCCACACTACTGAGACTAGGAATGCCTTTATTCTTGGTAGGAACTGGTCATGGTGCTAAGCATCACGCTGTTGCTTTCTTTGAAGACTCTATTCAATAGATACAGCTTGAACTTCGTATATAAACCAAAGCCATGGTAAGACATATCAAATGATACCACAACTGAATGTCATTTGCTTAATCTTTTGAGTTTTCCTTAGACAATTCCTACCAAAATATCTCAAGTTGAATTATATCCCTGATGAAAACAAACATATGACTGAACAGTTTATATGAAAGAATTTTACAATTGCAGAAAATTGGACCCAAAGCCTCATAATTGTTTTTTAATACAACTTCTTAAAGGTTTGTTGTATGAATGAAATACCTTTATTTGTGCTTGTTCTTCCCTTAGCACTATCCTTTAAAGCTACAAAACACAGGTCTGTCACTAGACCAAAACACTACTAATGTCAAAGAAATATATTCCACTTCATCCAAAAGATCCATTGAATAACCTCATCAAGGCTAAAAGTATGGATCTGTCTCAGGAATTTCCTACCAGATCCAGGACTTGGAGTTCATGTCGAATCTTAAATTTCTTCCTCAAGGATTAAACACAGGTCCACATACCTTTGGTTACCATCTGGAAATCAGGCTGTCACACAGAAACATTGGGCTGTCAGTGAACCTGCCAGTTCAGCATCTTTGTCCATATTCACAGAGATTCACACCTACAGCAACACAGAAGCCTCCATTTGCCAAAACAAACTTACAGCCATACTGTCTTTCAGAATCCAAGACTTGTCAACATGTGAAGTTAATGGGAACTTCCACCACCATGTAGGTACTGACATTCAAAAAAAGTCCCTAACCCTCCCAAAAACAGCCACTCTCTAAGTATGTACTGGAGATCTTAGACGAATTCAGTCATCTATGTGGCCTTTATTTACCATCATCCCCTACCTTAGTGTTGGTATGTGTATGCTTATGCAGTTTCATAATAGAACATCTACACTTCTATTTTCTAAAGTAACTGAAAAAATTACCAGCATTCTCCAAGTTCACAGAGAACTAACACTTTTGTGTGTGCTGTTCAATTTTTAAAACCATACAGTGAAGACTTGCACAGTATTCATTTCACAGGTAGTTATATGCAATTGAAGAATGGCTATTGCTTTTTATGCATACATTTGAAAACCACAAATGAAACAAGATCTACTGTCACTGAAACCTCTAAAAGGCACAGCATGTTTAAAAAAGAATAGATTGCTCCAAGTTTTCTCAGCAATGAAGTGGCCAGATAAGCTACTTTTATGCATGCAATTGGCACAAGTTCAAATCTTCTTTTCCACACTGTAAGTGCATCTTACTATCCTTTCTAGTAGTCAGTGTGACTACTAAGTGTTAATTGTGAGAGTAAGATATGACTTAGCAGGTGTATAAAAAAAACAGAGCAAAAACCTAACAGAAGGAAGAAACAATAAAGGCAAACAATCATATCTTGGAGAGGAAGATGAGAAAACCTGCTAACATGGGGAGGTGATAAAACTCTAAACCACAAAATAACAGCAGTGATCTTTTGGAAATGAGATTGTTATTTACTGATCCTTGACCAGATTTGAATGTTATACTTCAATGCAAATATTAAAATGATGTGCAGACATAATTTTAAACCATGTTTAAGGGTTTTTTCCAGCAATGTAATTTCTTCAATGTTCTCACTGTTTACATGTCTAGTTCTGAGAGAGTATAACTGTTGGAATATTGAATAAACACCAGCAAAAATAATCATTAAAGAAATTAAATTAACAGTTGAAAAGCCAGTCTGCTATAATTTCCCTTCAATATATCATAAAAAAGCTTTTAAATACATTTTTTGAAAGAGTACAGCTTAAGTTGGTTTGGTGTGGTATGCAGGGCATGGTAAAGTTTAGCCACGTGAGAGATACTGAGAATTTTTAGGAACAAGACAAACCAGAGGAGCTGGCTAGTGTGATATTTCCTTCTATATGATAAATTCTTTTAATTTTACATTCCCACTACCAAGATTTATCCTACTTTTCAGTCTTTGCTCTCCTAGACTACTGCCTTTTTTCCTACACTCAATTTACTGATTCACACTTCACTTGCACGAATATAACATCATTAACTCCACTTGACACACCTCTGACTTATAACAACACTTAAATAACTTTAGAATCAATCCCATTATCTCCATCATTCAGGAAATGGAGAAGGAAGGTGAAGCCTACACTAATGAATAACCTCGGTGTTAAATGGACTCCTGTGATAAAAAGCATCATTTAAGTGTCAAAACAGCAAATGCGGCCAGTTTTAGATTTAGTATTTATATTCTTTCAGCTGGCAATTTCATAAGCTGGATACCAACAGAAACTGAACAATAGCTCTGCTTGCAACACTTATTGCCACAAAGTCAGTATCATCACCAATATACTTTAAAAAAACCACTAAGCCCTTAACATGCATCCCTTCTAACGATGTGAAGCAATTATATATCTTAGTTTTATGTAGCTGCAGTGTTACGAAACCATGACACAAACTGAAGTTGCTTTACATCTCAGAGAATGCACTATCACAGTCACAGAGTGCTGAGGTCAGAAGGGACATCTGGAGATCATCTGGTCCAAGCCCACTGCACAAGCAGGTCCACCTAGAGCTGGTTGCCCAGGACCATGTCCAAATGCCATTTGAAAATCTAACAAGGTGGAAGACTTGAAAACCTCCCAGGGCAATCTGTGTCAATGCTTAGTGACCCTCACGGTGCAAAAGTGTTTCCTTATGGTCAGAGGGAACCTCCTGTGTTTCATTCTGTGTCTGTTGCCTCTAATCCTGTCACTGGACACCACTGAAGAGATCCTGGCTCCATCTCCTTTATAGCCTTCCTTCAGATTTTGCACTGATTGATGAACTTCCTTTAGGATCTTCCCTTCCCCAGGCTACGCAGTTGTAGCTCTCTCAGCCTTTCCTGATATGAGAGATACTCAAGAACCTTAGTCATCATTGTGGCTCTTCACTGGACTCTACAGTTGCAACATATCTCTCTTACACTGAGTATCCTGGAACTGGACACAGCACTCCAAGAGTGGCCTCACTGGTGCTGAGTAGACAGAAAGTCGCACCTCCTTTGGTTTTGGGCAACACTTATCCTAATGCAGCTTAGGATACCACTAGCTTTCTATGTGGCACGGGCACAATGCTGCTCTCATTCACCTTGATGTCCATCCAGCTGGATGGACACCCAGTGTGTCCTGGTGCCTGGAGTTGTTCCCCCCCAGGAGGGCTTTGCATTTGCTTTTGTTAAACTTCTTGAGGTTCGTGTCAGTCCTGTTCTTCAGCCTGTCAAGATCTCTCTGGGAGGGCAGCGTGACTCTCTGGCATATCAGCCACTCCTCCCTGTTTTATGTCATTAGTAATCTTGGATGGACTTACAAGTGCTAATTCTTAGCACTACAGCCATATCTTTCTTGAAATCTGCAGAAATTTGAATTGTGAAAGTTATTTAAAGTCTCCTGTCATCAGACTCACACAGTTTACAGGAATATCCACACAGACACAGCAGAAATGGTAAGTAAATTGATTTCATAAACCTTATTTCCCCCAAAACCTGTGTTGCATTTAGAACAAAACAAAACCACTAACACAAACACTCACAAAGGTTTAACTTTTATATGAAAATAATATAACATCAGGAAATGAGATGGGTGCATGAGCAGAGTCAAAAATCTTGCAAAAATGAGATTAAATTTTGCCACTTCACACAAACACCATCCAGTTGCATTTTATAACAACAATTATACTCTCCATAGAGAGAGGATACTGTAAGGTTGACAATGACATATTAAATAACACGAGAGCATGTTAGAAGCTGCAAAGTGCAGACTCCTGTTATCTTTTAGTTACACAAATCTCATCACTGATGTATAAAGCTTCTCTGTTTTCACCATGATTAGTAAAGAAAATCTTTTTCCCTTCCATCTTTTACTAAGTGTATGTCAATGGCCTGGTATGAAAAGGCACTGATTTATAGTCAGATGTTGCAATAAAATAAACTAAGAAAGCCTCTCAGTCTATTCAAGTAAAGAATCAGATGAGTGAGTCAACACACATTTCAATAAGGAAAAGGAGAAATTACATGGTGGATATTAAAATCCTTCCCAGATTATAAAAGATTGTCTCCTGATATTTCCAGTTCGAACACCTTATATGCTTCTCACAGTCAGTGAAGTGTTAGCGATAAAACTGTATAGAATCTAATTTTGCTTTTATGCTGCAGTTGAGATACACCATGATTTGGCTCAGGTTCTTTCAGAATTATCTAATCTAATTAAAAACAGATCTCTGAATGGAATTAATTCAAACGTGGCAAAGTGAAGGCTGTGTCCTATTTTAATGGCATTCAAGGTTACAGTCATATCAATCTTTGGATCAAAGAGCCTAGAAAAAGTAGAAATCCTCTTGCCAAATCATTAATGAATTTCTAAGAAGACAAGGGAGTTACTTTTCCTGTAGAGAGATTGCATTACTTTTGCCTTGTATATTCATCTATAAACAGCAATAGCTACATGTCAAAAGATAAACAGCTAGACAGACAGAATGCTGATGTGATTTAATTTCTTAGGTTCTAATGAGGTGGTTTTTTTTGAGTGATTATCTGTTTCTACTCTTTCAATAAGGGCACCAAGAATTCAATTATGCATTGTCAAAAAAAGGAAACAAAAGTTTTTGTTCCCTTAGTTGGTATTTCCTTTCCTGTTTAACAAATTCACACTTTAGATGATGCAGCTCACTTTAAACCCCGAAGGCAAACAGAAACCTTAATTCCTTAAAAGGATGGGAACAAAGCTGTCCTCAGTCTGTCAGTGTAACAGTTTAAAGAGTGACATCAGTAAATAATCAATCCCCCAATAGGGTTTTGGTAGTTAACTGAACATTACAAAGGCCAGCAGGCCATTGTCAAGTAGGACAAAATGGTGTGCTTGCTTTTGGCTGATAAAAACCTCAGCTCCATCTACAGTCCACTTAGATATCAATCAGCATGCATATATGAAGAAGAAGACCTCCATTCTTCTTGCCTAGGTCTAATTTGAGGGATATTTCAGTTTTGAGGAAAAATAAGAAGAATGAAATACAGCACAACTCAAGAAGTAAATAACATGGGCACTGGGCATAATTTGCATGTTTTACCATATTCATGCATGAGTATCTTTTTAATTGACCAATTGTGCCCAAGCAGTTCATGTTTGAGTCTCAAGTTAGTTAACATGTGCACCCTATTAGCTCCTGCATAAGTGTTTAATTAGTGTACAAATGGCTGCCCTGGTAATTTATGCATGATTGCCCAATTAGTTCATGCACGGGCATGCAATCAGTTGATGTATGTGTTGGCCATACATTGCAGAGTTTAGGTAGCCAGGTGGGTCCAAATGGTTGTGAAAACAGTTTAAGCAAGTGTATCAGAACTTCAGCTTTGTACCAGAACCTCACAGCATATCCAGAAAGAGAACTACCTGCTAGGGAAGGAGACACATGATGGGAAACGTGCTTGAGAAAAGTCATGGCAGGAGAAACTGCTCAAGAAACATGCAGCTGGAGCTGGAAGAGTGGGATACCTTGCTGAGCCTTTTCAGTTTTAAAAAATAATTACTCAAAATGAGGCAGAACAGCTGTAGACTCTCAACCTCTTACATCTTGGCTATTTCTTTAATCATTCTGCTCTAGTCACCTTCTCTTTCACTAACTCATTCTCTCACTGACATCTCTTCCAGGTGTAAAACAAAAGGAAATATTTCAGTCTTACTTCTGGTACCTTCAGCTTCCATTAACAGTCAAGCAGGTGGAATATGGATCAGGATAGCTGAAAAAGTGATCAGACACACTAGCTTATAGTATGACAGCAAACTTTGTGTTTTTGGAAGACAAACACTGTAGACATAACCCTATAAATAAATGAATATAAAATGCTCTAGTAGAAAAGAGTTTACTAGTATAAATTTGAAATTGGTTTGTTGCATCCTTATTTCTACACCAGCATCATGCAGAATGGAAGTCTAACAATTTTAGCTGTATTAAAGTCAGAATCTGAATCACATAGCACATACACACATATATGTACATACAAACATACACACATACTTAAATAGTTCTAGTCATTTTTGGTAAAGCACACTCACAACGTAATACATGCATTAATTTACTACTATAGTGTACCTTGTTCACAACAATTTAAGTGGTCTTTGGTGTTTCCCTTACAAAGTTGCACAAACAAAAAACTTCAAATTACCAACACTTCATTGTTTCAGAAATGCAATTATGCCTCATGCAGTGATTGTAGGCATGCCACTGTCTCCAATTTCAGTCATGATGGACTCTGCAATATGCTATCAAATACTTAACCACTGGTTGCCCACGTGCTTCCTATTTGGAGATCTCTCTAGTGTACTTATTAACTCAGAAAGTAGCTGCCAAAATAAAATGACATAAAAGAGACTAATGCATCATCAATATCACACCTGAGTAAAATAATAAAACATCTGTTAAAGAGCTTCAAACGTTCATTTGCTTACTGTGGGGTAAAAAAGTACGGAATAAAAGGGAAAAAGCAGGGAATAAATGTTCCTTTCTTTGTCTTTTCTAGAGCTGGATTAATTCATTCTGCTAGATGGCTACGTAGCAAATTAAAAAATGGGTTTATTTGCACACTGTAGTGGAAATTAAGTCTGGTCTTTTTGTGAAAGACATGAAGAAAAGGGACAATATTTTGCCCTGAGCTTCATCATTCATGTTCATTACAGACAGTGGAAAAAGGTTTCTCATTTCAGTATATAAGTGTAAAAAATATCCCACAAACTCCCCAAGATGTCTATCCCAGACAAAACTCCACTAGTGCAGATTTGCCTCAGTGTTTACTCATCCAAGCAGAGAAGGACAGACCCTCTGTCTAGTATCACAGCTATTGAAATATCTAGTCAACAGGGCACAAGTGGGACCATGCAATTTCCATTTAACAATTAGTAAAACAAATCGAGCAAAATTAGCAGGTTTGGGGTCACAACTGATGAAGCTTTCAGTCAGATGTTGCTACACAGTGCATTTCAGAGTAATTATAACACTTCTAATTTTGTAAATCAACAGATTGCTTTGAAAAAAATGATAAGCAGCACTTGAGATTTCAAGTGTTTTGTAGCATTTTTGTTTAGCACGGAATAGCTGGCTTCATTGAGACAGCTGCTTTTCAGAGGTGGCTGAAAGGCTTCCTACTAGTAACAGTCTTAATCGAGGGAAAAACATTCTATTGTTAAGGCAAAATAATAAAATATTGCAATAAAAGTCTTCCTAGATGTTTGCTAAGCAGAATAAATGACAAATGCATTTCTTGTGTCATATTAAATACTGCTAACAAGTCCCTTCTTTCTTCCTGAAACACATTCCTCTAACTCAAACACTAATTTGATTTAAAGTGAGCCATTTTCATGGAAAAAAAACCCACTCAACGTTAAAAATGTTGCAGCAGTTTGTTACTCAGACATCAGAGAAAACTTCCACTTCGTAGGCAACATGGTCCTGACTTGGGGAATTTTACTTAAATTGTCAGTTATCACAGAATTCTAATTGCCAGTTTGGGTATTGAAAAAAAGTTAAATGAACACTTAAGTAAATGCCTTTCTTCCTTCTTTCCTATGCTCAACTTCAGCCAAACAATTTTCCTCACCCTTCCTAGCATCAAATTCTCTTGTTTTCACCACATTACACTTCATCCAAAGACTTCCAGGGAGGTGATGAATTTCTTACAGTGTGCTGCAGCAGGTTAGAGCTGTCTGTGTAATGGTTTGTTTCTGACAACTTGCTCATTTTCTTCTGCTTCAGGGTCTGTGCTGCAGTTCTTTCAGGGGTATCCTTGCTCTGATGAGTGCTGCATGGCTTGCAGCCCCTCAGAGGTACCTCCATGTGACATAGGGCACCTCATTCCAAGCGGTCTACAGCCAGTGCCTCAGCAATGTGTCCTTGCACACTTGCATCTTCCCCTCCCCTAAGGACTGCCACAACTCCTTGCATATGTCTGAACAGTGATGCTATGGGCACCTATCTGAGCAATGGGAGTTTTGGCACATGGTGGGAGGTTACATTGGTTTCAGAGCCACTCAGACTCTGGCTGTGACTGGCACAGGACAGTTTCATAGCCTCCTTGCACAAACAGTCCTGCAGCTCCATGCTACCAAAACTCTGTAATTAGTGTCCAACAAACCATCTGACATTAAAGATCCTCTATTTTTTTTTCTTATGCAGACATCATAGAAACTATGTGCATAAACTGATGAATTACCCATATCAAGAAAATGGGTAATTCAAAAAGTTACATTTCTTATACAGATGCTTACCTTACAATTCATCCTAAGATTTATAAACCAGTCTATAAAATAGTGGCATGAGGGACTAATCCAGTTATGTTTATAAAAAAGGAATTTGGAGCACTTAAACATAAATTAAGGCTATAAACACTAAAGAAAATGCCAGCCCATTCTAGATTATCTTCATTCATAAATATTTCTTCCTCTCAATTCATCAACAAGCCTAGAAAAGGCATTGCAATTTTTTGCCACATACTCCAAACACATTTTACTAAAAAACATGTCTGATAAACTTCCATTGTGTACCATTTTTAGGCCAGTAACTTCATAATCCTCCCCAAATGTCAACTGTGTCTTTTTATAGCCTTGTCAGGGAAGAAACAAAAAAGATAGGTGAAAAATAAGATAAATCAGTATTTTACTGGGGTAATTCTGTATGATGAGGAAAAGGAAGCTTAAAAAAAGAGAAGCCATTCTATTGTACACTAAATCCAAATTAAGAAACATCAGAGTCCTATAAGAAGTCATCTGTCACATTGAATATGGACTGTTTCTGAGTTCCTCAGAATAAAAAGGAATATTCTACTAACTTATATGGTGCATACCATTCATATAACTGTTTGGCTTTGAGTTTTTCTTTGGGTAGGCTTACAGCTTGTTTTAAACACTCTTATCTTTTAATTGTTTTTTTATCAATACTGCCATGCAGCCCAGATGATAGGAAATGCTGATACTTTCCCATTTTCTCCATTTACTTTAGGATGTTGACTAACAGAAGTAGGAAAACATTTCTCTTTATTTACCAAAACTCATTGCTGCTATTTTAGAGTATTTTGAGTGCTCAAGTCACAGTGATGTAACACATACCTGACAATCTGATGGCATATTTTAAAACTTAATTATGGAAACAAAACAATTAGCAGAATAGTTGACAAGTTATTAAGGATCAATGGATCCATTTACTGTGAGGAAATGAGAAAATAATTCCAGCTACTCTGATAAGGCTTTTAAAATAACCATACCTGCTTAGGAATGGATTCATTTATAGCAACAGTTTGGAAGCAATGGGATTTCTGACAAATGCTGGGCTCTGTTGAGTTTTGATAACTAAGGGTTACCACTGCTTGCAAAGAAGTGCACGCTATCTTCTCAGAGATAAGAAAATGTACCACAAGGGGGAAAAAAAAAGCAAGGGTTAAATAATATTCCTCCATCTGAAAGCAAAGTTCTTGCTAGCAACAGCTAATTACAAAATTGTCACGACACAGCTGGAGCTCCTTAGCTGACACAGTTAAACAGAACAGTCCCAGAAGAAATAAAGGGAAGAATTTCTGACAAAGATATGCCTGCAGTCAACAAGTCTAAGAGGAATTATAAACCTACCAGGAAAGATGCTTGAACAAAAGATGCTGCTTTGTGGTTTGGACTACAGGCAGATTCTGACAAAGGTGCTAAGGAAGTTACATGGTGAAGCCAAAGGGATTTCTCACATGTCTAAATAGAGACTGGCGCAAATTACCTCAGTGATTCAAAGTCATAATCACAATACAGTGTCCCAAATGGGCTCTAGAAAAGCTCAGGATCCCATAGCATTCTTGTTTAACCGGCAAGGGAGTGTGAGAAACGTCCTCCTGTTTCAGAATCTCACCATGAAAAGACTAATGAGTTATATTTAGTAAGAAAGGGGATTATTTAGATTTTTGTTACATTATTCTGGCTAAAGAAAAAGACAGCTCTCGCTGTGTTTCTAAGAGTTTGTAAGGCTTGGGATAGTCATGAGGGTCAACTATGTTTTATTATGCAATCCCAAACCACTAACAGCTATTGAGACACCATCAACAGAACACCTTTGGAATTCACATTTATGGCCACCATGGAATTATGACGGCCTTTGTCATCAGTTTTAACAGTTCTTTTAACAAACAAGCAAATTCTATGGACTAGGGATTATTTTCCCCTAATGTTTTCTCACGTCTTGTTTGTACTGTATATTTTATGAGTTGCAACATTATTAGAGGCCTCAACAATCATTCGGTAGCGTCTGCAACATAATTGAATACAGCTTTATTATCCCATCGAGTAGGTATAAATATTTAATTCTTAGGTACCACCTGACAGTGGGAATCGTTTCACCCAATAAATCTTTTTATTGCAACATTTACTTTCTGTTGAGATGCGAGTGCTTGTACAAAACAGTCTCAGATACCTCATTGAAAACAAATTATTTGCCAAGTCATTTTTATTTTAAACTTTGCTGCTTCTTCTCATATATAATAGTCACTATTTTTTTCTTGTTGTGTTTTACCCTTCTTCAAGGAATCCAAGAAAACAGAAGCTTAAATCAAGCAAAGGAGAGAAAAAAAAGCAGATGGAAGTGCAAAGTAATAAACACATATCAGTTTAACCCTGTTATTTCCAAGACTCTTTCTTTCTTTTCCAGGTTACACTGAGCAAAAGCATAAATGTCACTGAAGAGGAAATTTGTCCACACTATTTCTGGAGACAAAAATCTCATCTGGCCTGCAAAACTGAGGGATTGTATGTGTAACTGATGGATACCAACAACAGTGATGTGGAGACAACATATTACACTGCTGGATGAGCCCAGAACATTGTATGTAGACCAGGGGGAGTGAACAACAAATACCTTTTATGAAACCATCAGCAACATGGAGAGTAAACGACAAATCAGCTAGAGTTACAGAATATTAACAGACATTTTAATATGCTGAACACAGTGTTATTTGTTGGTTCTTCAAGACAATGGATAATTTGGCAAAAATGGTTTTGTTACGCAAAGAATGAAAAAACTACCATGAGAGATCCCAAGATTGTTTTTTATTAGAGAAAGAAAGGAACATCCAGTCTCAGGTGGGCATTTACCCTCACAGTGAATGCAGTGACTTGAGGATAGGAGAGTTTAGGATTTTGTTTTAAATAAATGAAATATTCTGTACAGAATGAAATTGAGCTCACAGACTTTACTTACAACTTCTGAAAGCCAAAATGACAGAGTCTCCAATAAATGTTATGAGATTTCTATTTTTAGGAAAAAAAAAAAAGAGAAACAGTAGGAAGTTTTACAAAGTTTTAATAATTTTAGTCTATATATAAACTGAAGAAATTCATCAAGTCTTTTGATATGCTAACAAGCAGATTTCCTCTGCCAGATGGGGGTATCCAGAGAGATTTAGTCTCTACTGTTATTGTTTATTCAGTAAATTATTGTTCCATTGTCCTGGGGAATATGGAAGTGCAAGTTCAAGGTAAAGCCTAATCTAGATGAAACTTTTCACCAAATTTACAACATTTGTTTATGTTCAAACCCAACATGGAATCAAAACAAGTGCTCTTCTAATTCAATTCAGAGTTTCACAGCAGTACTTTCTGCTTTTTGACTAACAGAAAGATGATCTGTTTTGCCTGGGTTTTAGTTTGGTTTGGGTTTTTGTTTGGGTTTGTTTTATTTTGAATTTTCAATCCAGTCAGCAAATGTAATGCATTTACTAATGTCTTCTATGGAGAAAGGTAAAGGTGTGATGGCCTGCAGACAGATAAGATAAAACAGGGCAAGATGCTAAAAACCACCAATCACCATTACAGTAACTGTAGTGTATTTTAGGCTCATTTTAGCCTGCATCACTTAAATATCTGAAGAAGATGCCTATGAAAACAAAGAATTACTTATTTCTCACGAAATTACAGAGAAAGATACAGATAAGAAACAAAAATAAGAAACAGAATTTAAAAAGCCCAACTTATAGCTGCAGAGAGTATGGACTCTTCCTTAGTGTAACACATACCAAAACTATTCTGCTCACAATTGTTACTTGATGCTGAAAGGTTTCCAACACTTCAGAGTATGTCATCAGGCACCAATTTATCTACAGCAGAGGTGGTAACGAAAGATCTGAAGAGCCTCAGTCTGAGGTGGTACACCATGAATCTGATCCAAATCAAATGAATAAAAAAATTAATATAAGAAGTTTCTTTGGAAGTTAGTTTGAGTTCTATCTATGGCCTTATGTTACCTGGTATCACTAGTTTTATTTTATGGATTCATCTATGTGTACAATGTTTTGCAAATGTATTTTATTAGTCGTCTCAACAATCTGTCCCAAAGCTGATGAACCTTAGGACTGCAGAGCACAGAACTTGACCCAATTTACCTTCATAAGCTAACAATATCAAAGAGACTTGTACCTTTATACAAGTCATCTTTTATCTTGGACACAGAAATTCATTTTAAAATGCTGTCAACCTAACAGTTTTATGGACAATATTCACTCTATAATCACTCTGCAAAACAGAACAAGTAAGACTGCTTTTGCTTTATTTCAGTAAAGGAAAAAGAGCTGAGAAATAACTGCATATAACAATTAGAAAAGTGAGTATATGAGTAGCATGAAGACGAGGGAATCAAATTCTCATCCAGTTTGCTCTATGCTAAAACTTGCTGTCACTTTGCTGAATTAAGTACAGAAACAGTACCACCAGGTAGTTGGCCAAAGTTGTTTTCATAGTTCCATAAAAACTAAGAGGCAACATTCAATACTTCAGATGGCACTAACAGCCACTTTGAAGAGTTACTCTCCTTCCACTACATATTTTTCTTCTAAATAAATAGTCACTTACTATATTTATATAATGTGGCCACTTACACATTAAGTCTTTCACAGTTCCCAAGTAAACAAGCTGTAACAATCACAGGGAACTTCAAGCTCATGTTTGATCTTGGGATATCACTGTGAAAAAAACGTGATATCAACAGGGAATGACAACACATAATCTTGTTGTCTTACCCACTGCTGTCATCCCTGGCATACTATTCATCTCAGTAGGTATTTAAAGTATACACAAAATTAAGTCTTTAAAGGGAATGCTTTCTTACTTGCTCCAGTATTTACTAAAACTTTTTCTCCTGAATGCTTAGTGTCATTTTTCATGTCATTCAGATTCTACATTTTAATTCCTTTTTCTTTCCCCTCTTTCTTCCCTCACTCAATATTTAGATACTGCAGAAAGCTGTAGGCACCGCTTTCCTTTTCTCTCTCTTTCCAAAGACTTGTTGATATTAGAAAATTCTTCATTATACATAGTGGCTTTACTTCTGCAAAAGCATTCCAAAAAGCCTTTCTAACTCTTACAAACAGTACTGCACTCTGCTTTTTAAAACAGTGGTAAAACACGGCAGCTTGGGCTGCATCTTTGCAGGGTCTTGGGCTTTTAGGTCTGAGGTCACTAACATCAGCGAGGAGACTGAATCAAAAGGAGGAAAAAAAGATAGCTAATCTAATACAAAACATGTGCAAATGCACATAGTTCTGCTCAGTTCTTCTGAGCATTCTTAACCTAACCCTTACAAACCTTTTACAGATTTTTCAAAGACAAAATCCACCTGAAGAGAGTATTGAAATCTCCAGGTAATTTTGTTTTCAACCAAAACCTTTTTGTTCTCCTTTTTCTGTTTCTTTGTATTTTGTACTTTTCCCCCCACCTTGTCAAAATGAGCAATCTCACTTGTTACATCTGTTCTTTAGCATTTGGAATGGGCAAAGATAACAGACACCTGTGGCAAATATCTAAAGCTCAGGGCTGATGGACTAAATCAGATATATGGAAACCACTTGACACACTTTCTCCACATGTGTACTTAAGATAACTTTAAGACAAGCATTAAAACTTTTATGATTGGAACAAGCCTGTAAGACTCCTGATGCTTCCATATCACTGTTCACAGGGTTGCCTGAACCACATTTTACTTGTTTGAGAGGCTCCCCTGTGATTCTTCCAAGAAGGTGAAAAGTGTTGGGGTCTGATGAGAAAAGTGATTGACAGCTTTCCCTTTTTTGAATATTCACCTTATTCCAACTTGCCTGGCCTTATTCAGAATTTGAGAAGGGGGAAAAAACTTATCCTAATACATGTAAATGCCAAAACTAAACTTCTCTGTTACCACTTCGGTTTTTTTTTTGCTCTATAACCTCTTTGAACATATATTAGAAGGCTCAAATTTTAGCACAAAACAGTCTTGTAATACTGGTGCAGAAATACCTTAAGTGTGTACTTCAGTTTCCAGACATTTGCTGCATTCCAAGCCTAGTCAACAAGATGCTCTGAGACAGGTTTGCACTTGGAGACTTTTGCTGCTAAAGGGTGAACGACAGTCTTTCCAGCAATAAGGATCATGTACCAGAAAATGGAGGTGAAGTTAAATACCCAGAAGCCTCAGTAGATCATATAAGAACCCTCCTAAATACATGTCCAATTTGATACATGTCCAATTTGATACAGCCTTGTTTCCCGTCTTCTCCATGACTAGTATTTTAAAGACATAACCAATGAGATGTTAATATGTTGTTTTGCTAGGCCAGCATAGTTAAAATTTGGAAATAGCTTTTCAATTAATTCAAGAAGAAGATTAATTATACTTTAACCTTAACAGATTTATAGCAGTTCAGCAAAGAAAAACTGAACACAATCTCAATAAGTAAGACAGAACAATCATAAGCTCTTTTCAGTTAAGAGACTTCTGAATATTTAGACATCAGTAAGACATCCTCCAGGAGGAAAACATCTACACTGCCATTCTATTCTAGTCATGATACAAAACAATCTTGCATGGTTATAGATGTTTACATGTGTATCATTGTAAGAGGCAGTCACTAGAAAGCTTTAGTACAAGGCAAAGACAAAGAGACCTAAGACAATACATATAATGTGGGTGATAGCAACAGAATACTTCTTTATTTCTCTTATGTGTTTGTATCTATTGCTTGCTATAATAACTAGGATACAACAAATTTGCTTGCACTAGATAGACATTTACCAGAAAAAAAATTACTTATTTACAAGGAGATATGAAGTAGTAAGATAGTCTCTACATCTTACACTAGGGATAAGCAGCAAAAATGCAAATAGTATGGAGACAAAATTGTTTCATAAGAAGGAGAAATTGTCAGAAATTTGAAAATAACCATTATTTGAAAACAGAAAAGGAAGTCTAATGAAATGACATTACACAATTGAATTTGATTCCTTTAGAATCACAAAAAAAAGAGATTGATTCCCATCCATAATTTGGATTTCCTGTAACCATGCCAAAAGATGTCAAAACCTATTACAACTGATGTTTGCCTCTTATTGTAAACGGCATTCTAAGACTCAGCTTTAAGTATTTGTTGACAATACAGCAGAATTGTAAAAATGCATTTCTGTATATATGTATATAATTAACAAACTAACATTAAAACTACTGGTGCCTGGTATTTGTGTGAGCTGTACATCTCATCTACCAGTAACAGCAGAGACTCCGTTTCCCGCACGAAGCTAAGCAGTAGGTAGAACAGCAGAACACCCATATGATATATTCATACATCAACATCTTTGGAGAATCAATAGCACAGGCATCAGTTTCTGCGTAAGTTAATTATATAGATCTGCAAACATTCTTCCTGGACACAATCTAAACCTGAACAGTCCAGCAAGACTCAAATGGCCAACGTACTAAAATTGATCACTTAATTCTGAAGATATCAAGAGATCCAAGTCATGAATGAACCCCAAACCAGTCTGTGAGTCCCTTCAGCTAAGTCAAGATAAAATGCTAGATGTCTAGCTTCTTTTTTATCAATATTCCATCTTACCTTTGTAGCCAATTTCCAAGTGTTGCATGTTTTAATGAGCAGTGATGCACTTCAGCTAGCAGCTAGCCAGAAAATCAAGCATTCTTTTCAATATTACAGAAAGTATTTTTAGTCAACAAGTGACATCCTCAACAACAAAATAATCTGTCTGTACTTTAAGAACCTACTTCAGAAACTGTTTCCTAGCTGCAAATAGCTTCTTTACAGTATTCAATACTAAAGAAATCAACTTCTGATGATATTTTATCAAGCAACTGTAATCTTGGCAACAAAATATAACAAAGTAGTTTGTGGTCTTGGTTTATAGACACTATTTAGGGAACTATTTAGGGAAAGGCAGATTTTTCTAATTTGAAAAAAAGACTTTAAGTCATCTTAGACCAAAATACATAGTATTTATGAAAAAAAAAATATCAAGATGCACCAAGGAGTTCAGCAAGCCACGTACAGTCTTTTGTCACAAATATTGCACTTGTTTTAATGCTTTATATCAACTTAAGGCTAAATAAAAATACCATATTTCTTTAAAAAAAAACCCCTCCCACACCACAAAACCAAAATAATCACTGAGTGCTTGATAATGACTTCAAGAAATCTTTCAGTTGCTCTCATTTCTCAACAACTTAATACAAGACATGATGCAAATGATCGGTTTGATGCATAAGCACACTTCAGTGCATCATCTGACATCTAACAGTCTGAGACACTACCACCTATAAACTGCTCAGAAGACATGAGAAGGTTAAAATTAGATGTAGAACCAGTCTATGTATATGTGTGTGTGTGTGTGTGTGTGTATATATATATATATATGTATACATTTTATACAGAATCATAGAATGGTAGGGGTTGGAAGGAACTTATAGAGACCATCTAGTCCAACCTCCCTGCAGAAACAGGTTCACCTAGATCAGGTCGCACATTAACATATCCAGGCGGATCTGGAAGACCTCCAAGGAAGGAGATTCCACAACCCCACCAGGGCAACCTGTGCCAGTGCTCCATCATATATATAATGACATACTAAATATTTCAAAAGCCCCCTAATTCACCGTAGCTTATATCCAGGTCTGTAGTTCAAGAGAAACTCCATTACTGTGAACCCTTCTTCCTCCCAAAAAAGTGGTAGTGTATTTAAAATCTGTTGCCAAGGTAAATTAACCAAAAGGATTAACACCAAGTTCATTTCCTGGACACACTCTTTTAGCGTAGAAATGTGCATTAATACAGAAAAACAAGTCTCCATCCCATAAATAAGTATAAATTTCTAAAGGTCTTTTTACTCTAATAGTGTTGCTTAGCCCTAAGAATTATGGTTTTAAAAAAAAGATATTTTCACACCACTGAAAAACTAAAGACTTGGACTGTATTTGAACTGCTGTCTTTTGTGAGTATTGATAATAAAAACCAGAAGAGAGAGTACAATTTCTTAAAAAAATAGGTGGTAAATGCAATTCCCAGTCAGTGCTGTAAATATTATGAGGAAAAACACAGTTCAGAGCATTATTTATAGCAAAGTTTAGATATTGGCTACAAGCCATTTTCAGAAGCTGTCCTTATCTATATATCACACTTAGATGCTAGAATTCTTACAGCTAGATATTTATGAAGGCAATTTAAAAAGTGTCTTGAATAATAACACTAAGTGAAGATTTTGCACTGATAGAAGTACACCCTTTAACTAACTGCATTTGTCAGAAGAATATCACAGTGATTTAACATAATCAGCTTTAAATTACAATGTTCCCATAGTATTGTAGATAAACAAAGACTGTTAATTCTGATTTTTCAAAGGACTAGACACTGGCGTTTGGTAAAAATAAATAAAATTATAACAAGAAAAGATTAAGTAAAGAGGTACTAAAATCATGTTTCCTCAGTGTAGCAATCTAAACCTATGCAGTTGACACAGATCTAAAATGAACCTTTAATATAAAGAGCAAAATTCCAATCTCTGAAGTGATGAACTATTGGATGGATATTGCACCTACTTGTATTAATGACATCGTCAATAAGGCTTTCTACAAGCCTTTTCTGATGATTTAAATATATCAGGTAATATATTGGTGCCTTTTTTTCCTTTAGCTGTTTATCATTTAGAAAACAAAATACATTACAAAAACCTCAAAATGTATTTAGAATATTCCCTTTAGATTTTCAGGTGTCAGTCAACACAGACTCAGTGTATCCAAGAAGAAATTAGAACCAAAAAAGAAAAGGTAATATCTATTTTCTGCCTTTTACTTATAGCTGCTAACTTTGGGGAGACAGACCTTACTGATACGTCTGTAGAAATATTTTGTTCCTCAGAAATCACTGGGCATACTTTCCGCCTATCCTATCAGGAATTATTAGATAGGGTGCCAAGGAAGTAGAGCTGTGTCAGCCTGTAAAGATGGTGTGTATTCTTCTACATGCCTGATAAACTGACCAAGGGCAGGACTGAAGTTCAATCATCCCTCTTCAGAAGGCTAACCCTGAGGCTAGCAAAAAAATCTCCTAGTCTTTTGGACCTCTCAGTATTTTTGGGAAACAAAAAATTGAACTTAAAACACTTTCAATTATCCTAATTCCTTAATTTTACACTATTTTTAGACATACAATTAGCATTATCACTTACTAGCACTTGCTTTGACGTCAAATTTCAGACTTCCAAGAAAACAACTATTAAAATAAGGAAATACTTGATTGCTACCATTCAACTTTAAAACCATAAATGAGATTATCCAAACAACAAAGAAACAAGCAACAGTATGCAGTAGCAATACTTGAACACAGAAATTAACCCTTCTAAAACCTGAATGTGATATTCAAAGTTGCTAAGCGCAACTGAGTGAGAATTAGTGCAGCTAACTATCCTAAAAGTATGCAGAGAGACCATAGACTGAAGCAGTGTCATCTGCACCTGCACTCCCAGTCAGGAAAATTCTGACACTCTTTTAGGCAGAAGCACAAACACTGAAGGGGCTTAGCTCAGAAAACAGCCTTGGGAAGACAGAGCAAAATGTTGCACATTCACAGACCTTGTGATTTCCTCTCACAAAATAAGATTCATCTCACTTAATGGTAACTTTATGAACATCAGCAAGTGGCCCACACTTCCACAAGGTGTGAAAGGAAGCTTTGTACCAACCCATGAAAATGCAGAACACACAGAATTCCAGAGTCATTATGGTTGGAAAAAACCTTAAAGATCATCAAGTCCAACTGCTAAAGATCATGTCCAACCGCACATCACATGCCTAGCACAGATGGACAAATGCATTTCCAAGGACCATTTCTTTTCTTCATAATATTTCTATTATTATATTTTCCCTATTAGTAATGAATAAGTAGCACTCACTCATTGAAGCTGCAATTCATAGGACCTTGCCCAGCTACAGACTGAATAACGTGCTTTTGTAAAAGCAGTCTACAGTGCAGCTTGATGAGATCAAGCCTTCTCCAAGAGAAGCTTCAATCAAACTTCCAATTGCCTTCAATCACCTTGGCCTCCACTGGCTTTTATATTTTTTTTAAGGGATTCTAATTATGACCTTAAACGACCCTATTATTGCCAGCTGGCAACCTGGAAACCTTATTGTGAATTAAAATAGTAAACACATGTAGCTTGTCAGATGATCAATAGCAACTGCATAAAACCATTTATTTTAAAGCTTCTTCATTTAATTTGGGTAGCTTCATCGTTTACCATCTTGGAGACCAATGTTTATCATTCAGAGAACAGGAGAAAGATATATTACAAGCATTCACTTTATCTTATTTTGAAGTAGCTACTCCTACAATTTTGTAATCAGCAATTTAGTAACACCATTCACTTTGTTTACAGACCACCTAAACACATTCCAGATGTTGTCTTTCAACATCCTTGAATTTTATTTATTTGGTATTAAGGAATTGTATGCCTAAGTATTGAGAGTACCATAAGATCTTTCTGCTTAAACAGATAATATTTTCAAACATTAAACCTATCTTTATCTGGACAATGAGATACACTAAATTTGTGGAATACATGAAATATGAAAATGCTTAACTACCCTATTGGATATGTAGTTTTCTAATATTCTAAAACCATCAAAATGTAGAAAGTATATTTTTCTGTTTAGTGTCAAGAAGCCATCACTAAACGAATGGCCTTAGGTCTGGGCGGTTTTTTTTACCTTAACTGAACTATCATTGTTTGTCAAAAGACAGAGCAGTCAGTAGCTGGCCCCACAGTGACTAGAAACTCACAACATTCATATTTAATAAGATGCTACAGCAGAAATATAGCATGCATTCTGAACTTCTGTAGGAAAGCAATATTCATTATTCTACAGATTATTCCTTAATAAATATTTCAGAAACTTGAAGTGGAAAAAAATTAGAATAGCATATACTGCGCTCCTGATAGTTTAAAAGCACTTTTGTTTTCTGACTTATGATGAATCCTTATGTTGTTTTCATTTCTGATGCATTTTAATGCCATTATGGGTTTGAAATTCATCTTTTGGTCAGTTTGAGGGGATAAAGATATTTGATGTTTTGTTACTGTGCACAGACAAGTTAAAAGTCATCTTCCATTAGCATGTACAGAGAGCTGACTTTTTATTATTATTGTTCCAAATACTTTGGATATCTCTGCGTAAATATGACGATTTACTGAATGGTAGCAAGAACAAATTGCCAAGCTTGCTCACAAATCCCCCCTCTGAAAGTAAGGAAACTGACTGCTGGGGTGTCATTGCTCTCACTTGCTTATGATAATGCTGAAAGCAAAGAGCTATTTGAGAAACAAAGAAAACCCATTATCCCTCCAGTAGTGTGTTTTTTCAGATGATTCTTCAGCTGATTCTTTCTGTGCAAGTATCCTTAAATTAATCATAACTGCTAGTGGGCTGAGTTAATGCAGCTGCTCTTTATTTCAGATGTAACTCTTAAGATACAGACAAACTGTGCACATGAGTGTGTGGGCAGGGATTCAGATAACCTCTTTGTGATATGTGGCCCAGGCACCATCCATGGAGAGGATGGCAATTTGTCATTGATGTCTGTGAATAAGACAGCCATAAGTGTCTGTGACAGTCTTCACCCAGAACTCAGTAGCACTAAAGAGGAACTCAATTACTGTGAACTTTGGTTAAAGAAACCATCTGCCGTATAGCCAGTAACCAAGGGATGATGAGAAGATTTTAGAGAAACAAGGGAGTCAGCTTGCAAACAAGTTTGCAAGAAGCATGATGAGGGCTGCACTGCGGCTGCTGGGCTGACAGTGCAGTGTGCAGCTGTGAGGGACCTGCATGGCAGGGTGCAAGCTGAGCTGGGGTGACACTTTCACAGGGCACATGGGTCATAGGGGTGTAGGAAGGAGCACAAGTAGACGTAAAGCTAAAGTCCCATCACTTCCCACGAGAGAGGAATCAGCAAGCCAAGAGCTGAGGGAGACAGGGTGTGTGTAATGGTGAAGGTGTGCATATGTAAGGGAATATCAAAACATGGAACTTTCTGACTTTAGTTACAGAAAGGTGTTTAATGTTTTGTAAGTGACTAGTGTTCTGGTCTCTCTGTTGTACTACTGATATTGATCTTGAACTTCTAAGCTCACTGTCAGATAACTATGTTTTGTTAAATCAATAAACAGCTTTGATTCTGTGTGATTTAAAACATGTGAATTGGGCAGGTTTTTGGCATTTGTGTGTTTGCAGATGTACACACATACTAGGGAGGGGTATGACACCATCTTTAAAGTGTTGGTGGAATAGGCAGAGCAGAAGTGAAATCCTCTCTAGTTATAGTTGGTTTCAATACATTCTCTCCTTCAGTATAACTAATCTTAGAAATTAAAATAAGGACTGCAGGTGTGGCCTCACTGGTGCTGAGTAGACAAAAAGGATCATCTCCTTCAATTTCTGCCAACACTCGTCCTAATGTAGCCCGGAATACCACTAGCCTTCTATGTGGTAAGGATGCATTGCTGTCTCTTGCTCATCTTGGTGTCTATCAGAACCTCCAGGCTTTTAATGCAAAGCTGCTTTCCACTCATCACCATCCTTCAGATCCAGCTATTCAGTTTTCAATCCATAAAACAGATACAACAAAGATCTTAGCCTGCTTTGCATTTGAAGATATTACCATGGGAGATATTCTCCCAGAAGCAAATGAAACAGAAAATTGTAACTATTGAGAATTGATAAACATCTTAAAAGATCAAATTAGGAGTTTGTTTTGTTTTTTTACATGAAGGTTAACAAGGTAGCAGATTTGGGGATTCAAAAGGGATTAAAGCTCACAGTATTATTTCAGGTTTTCTAAGAAGAGCCTAAGTGCCTGGTTAAAACTGCAGACAAAATTGCAGAGGTGGACTGAATTAATTACTTTAGCATTGGAACAGAGCTAAAACAGCAGGGTTTTTTGGTTTTTTTCCAGTTTTTAGGTTGCAAGACAATCGCTGTTGGTCAGAAATTTGATTTTAGATTAATTATATAAATAAAATTACACCTGAAGTCAGAAATAGATTCTGAGTCTCGAAAAAGAGTCTCTTAGGGAACAAACATTAAAGCCCAAAGGCCAGAACCAGTCTCTGAGGAAAAACCAAATATTCATCTTTCTAGGATCAAAAAATCTTGCAGTTGCCTGCATTCAGGCAGGAGAAAGATTTTGTCCTCAGCCCCTGAGGCATATCAAACAGAAAGATGAGTTTTGTCTGCATGGAAAGTGTTTTGAATATAAACTGTTTTTCAGGATATTAAAGAACAAAACTAAACCAAACCTTGCCACAGGGTTGTACTCCAAACCACTTTTACATGAGATGACAAAAATGTTTTGGAATCACAACATTGTCTCCCTTAACAGGTGAATGAGTAGACAGGGCTGCAAGCCAGTAGTGAGAGAGAGCACAGAACATAAAGATACTGAATATGTGCTCTCATTTTAATGAGTTGTTAATTCATACCTCCTAGCCAGGGCCTTTTATTAGACACTGTAAATCTCAGGCAGACAAGGAGTCATGAGATTTTGAAATTGCCTTGTAAATTACTTACTGGTAATGAAACCATTTAGTTTTTGAAGGGATGGGATTGTGAGGGCTTTTCACATTGAAATAATTATTGAATATTACTGAACCAAATAATTAAACTGTGCTGTATAAAACCTCCCATAATAATACTCACACAATTTCCTTTTCTTTTTGAAATTCTACATTATGAGACTTGTTATTGATATGTGAAGGTAAAAATATATCAAAGTCAACATTACATTCATTGTTTCAAGTTACTTAAAAGATGTAGTACATGATGTATATGATTCAAAAGCGATTCATCTTCACCATGTAATCTACCAAGTCTCACACTTCAGAGATTTTAAACATACACCCAGAGAAAAGGATACTTTAAAAACCTTAAGATTGTCATAGATTTTAAATTAAACTTTGAAGAGGTAAAATAAAAACTCAAAGTCACGTTGGATACTTTATCAGTGACATCTCAAACGAGACTTCAGGTTCCAAACAATGGAACTTATTAGTGCTGATTAAGCGTATAGCTTAATGTGGAAAAAGCTTCCTTCAGCTATTCTATCCCCATTCAAGTTTCTTTATCACTGGTTGCAAAGAAGGAGTTAGGGAGGGGTGATTTGGATTAGATTGAAATAGATTTTGTGCTTTCCAATGAATAGATTTTGTGCTTTCCGACAAATCCCTACTTGCCTAGAAAAGAATTCCCGTGCTGATCTCAAAAATATATACAGGAAAGTCACAACTGGAATTAGTAGCATTCCCTGAATGTGAACCTCAGTTCCAACTACACTGCTGATACCCACCTGTTGCTATGCTCTGGGAGACCACTGCCCAGGTGAGTTTTCCTGGAGACTGAAATTTCTATATTGGAAAATCTAAACCAGATGCTCAGAGTTCACAGTATCTGAAGTTTCTAAGCTCAAATTACTCAAAAGAACATGAAAAAGTTCATTTTTTTAATACTAATTTCTTTAATATATACAATGGATACAAATCCCCATTTCTTTTTGTGCCACTTGGGGTGAGGGAGGAGGTAAAAGTTGGGAATGAAGAAGTGAAATTGAATTTGGGAAGAAAAAGGGCTGTGTGAGGTATTTTTATTTTTATCTTTGTTTTTCGCCATCCAACTTCACTTTCAACTGGCAATAAATTTAATTAATTTTCCCCAAGTTGAATCTGTTTTGCCCCTTACGATAACTATTAAGTGACCTTTCTGTCCATACCATGAGCCATGAGCTTTTTTATCTTGTTTTCTCCCTTTATTTTGTTGAGGTGGGGAGTGACAGAGCAGCTGGCTGGGGATCTGGCAGCCAGCAAAGCTCAACCCACTGCAATTTGAAAACTAAGTCATCTGTACCTTCACCTAAATAAATCCTGTTACCTGTATTCAATTGTCTTATTCATTTTGCATATAATAGGAGAGTCATAAAACTAACAATGATAAAGGAAACGTGTAGATCCTAACTTCAAATGATCTGATCATGGAGGAAAAATGTCAGTAAGTCCATTTTTATAAACATTTGAGTTCAATCTTTTATTTCTAAAATGCTCTCTTTTTAAGTAAAGAAAACCAATCAAAATATCAGCACTGAAAGGATCTAATTTTAGACACTCTTGGGGAAAAATATCTTTTCTGTCTGTACACAAATCCACTTATTTACTGTAAAAGCATAATGACAGCAGCTATCCTAACACAAAAAAGAACTCTCATTCTGTGAAATCCCTAACAAAAATAATCCTCTCCCCTAACATTTGAAGATAGCTTTTTGAGAATATAATGATACTCCAGTGAATTCCTGACATAGAAGTATGGCAAGGATTTCCCCATCTGTTACCATGAGATAAGTTATGATTTGATGTGATAAGAGGTTTTCTTATGTTCATAAAACAGAGGTTAGAGTTGTGTTCACAGTTTCAAACATAATTTCTAGACATGAATTACATTATTTATTACATTATTCTTTACCTATTTTCAAAGCCTCTGAGCTCAAAGTTTACATTTATGTAGGGAAAGATTACAACACACTAATTTGGAATAACTGTAATCAACAAATTATTTCTACAGGTTAGAAAAACAATTCTGAAGGAGTTTGACATGTAATCCCAGTTAAAGAACACTAACAATAATTTCTGGCATTTCATCCATTTATTTTTTCAGAAACATTTTAATGAAGCTTTATGGTGAGTCTATGCTACAGAGGGTTTTAACTTAATTTTTCACCCACTAACTTTGATAAGACAAGGAATAAATTCAAAGAGCTTTCATGATTGAGTGATTGCAATTGTAGATTAAAAAATCCAAAACTATATTACAAGATTACAAAGATTACATGGATTAACTCTACTGCAGGAATCTATTGGTAGGTTTCTTCTCAGTAAAGGAACTTGATCTTGAATAACTCATTAATTTTTTTCCAGTACTTTTACTATGAAGATGAAACAAAAATGTTTACTAACAGATTTATTTGCCATTCTTATTTTGTTATAAATAACTGGGCATGTAAATCTACCCTGTCAAGAGTGATTATTATAGGCTGTAAATTCTGAGATTATTTAAAATTACATATATTCATGCTGGTTGTGTTCAGACTTTTCAAAAGCAGAATACATATTTCTATGTGAAGATAAGCAACTTCTCTTTGCTTAAGAATTAGAAAATCCAAGAATGGAATAAATAGGTTCAATGGCATATTTTTCTTAAATTATTAACTTCAAGTCAAGACTGAAAAGATACAATTCCAGCAAAACCACAGAAAAAGATCTGTTGAAGAACTTTTGACACCTTTGCTCTACAGTCACTATATAATCAGAGAAATGAAGCTGTTCTTACCACAAAGGTGACTTTTAACCGTATCATAGCCTACAAGTGCAAACTTAGCATTTGCTTTATTTCTCTTCAAATAACACCTTTGTCAATAGCATAAGCATCCAGCATCCAATAACACAGAGAAGAGAACTGTCAAGTGTAATTCCATCATTGTTTGGATAAGCCCGGGAAGACTGCAGTCTCTTAACAGAATCAATAGGCAGCTAATGAGCATGAAGGGCTTGAGCCAGGTAAAGAAACCCAGGGAGTGAAGTACTTCAGCAGTTAAGTAAAACTCTGAAACACATGCTTAAGTCTTATTTATCTTATGGAGATATGAATACGGACTAAACAATACACTATTTTCTGCACAGCCAATGCTTAAATATAATTCTAAGTTCTGAACCACAAGTTGTTTACAGTGCTAAGCTTAGAAGGTGCTTAAAGTAGGGCATCCTATCTGAAATCAGAAAATCCTGATGATGTTCTGGACATTACCATATATTACAGGAAGGTTCTGAAAGTAAAAGGATACCTTTATTAGGTGTAAATTTAAACTGACAATTCAGATCTCAAAATTCATTGTAACATTACATATCTCTCATTATTTCACATTGGTGCATACAATACCTTGGTTTAAGTCAAGGAATGATTATGTAAAATCACAGTAATATTCCTAGTATCTTTTGGTGTTTATCAACCCAAAGATTACTTTATTAAAAGTATTTTCAAGTTGAAAGTTATTTCTTTTTTACCTTTGAGCTCAATCTCAACCTGGGATTTGAAAGTCAAATTGGATTCCTCTCCTTTTAGCTCAGCATGGATTGTAGTAAAGATTTTTTTCCTAAGTTGGATTTGATCGCTGGTATAACCTTATTTCTTCAACTAAACTCTCAGATAAACTAGTACAGTTATTTCCTCTAATGGACTTACTCCTATGCAATTAATTAGACCACAGAAAGACTCTGTAAACCAGATAAAATAGAAATATATCAATATGAACAAATAAGTATTGAACTAAGCCTTAGAGAAAAATGGTGGATTATCTGGTTTTGATATTTTACAATAACTTCTTTATAAAAAAAATTTCCAAAGTCTGATGTGTTTCTGGAATATTTATGTGACATAAACTTGAATTATTGCAGCAGAAATGGCAGTAACAAAACCATGCAAGGTGATGAATTTTTACTTTAAATTTTACTTATGTATTAACACAATTTCTCTTTGATAAATTCAGAACCTAATCAAGTCCCTTCTTTAGATATTATTTGTTCAACCATTCATAAGGCAGGCAGGCAGACTTGTTTCTGGAAACACAAAAGTAAAAAGCAGCTAAACCAGGAATTTTTCTTACATATATTTTTTTTTAAAGTACTTATTTTGTATACCTGTTCTGTTTCAGAATGTCTACACAGCATCTCAGGTATTGTCTATCTATATATACCACTCTCAATTTCTGCTTTGTCATTCATTCTCTGTCCAAAATGAGCATAAAACTGAAATAGAGCATTAAGCTGGGATGAATCAATATCAAGGTTCCTAGGTGGTAAAAATGTAGTTGTTTCATTAGGTCTGATTCAGATCAAAACCATAATTTCTAGATACCCAACTATGTACAATATTGTTGATCAGGGACTCAAGAGGGTCATCAGACCTCTGTCCTTATTAAGCAACACATTTTCCCCAGATATTTAAAATAAGTCTGAACTTAAATATGCATGTGAAAAAGAAAACCAGAAAAATAAAACCCAAACATTTAAAATCATAATAATGGAGTAAGAAAGTAGAATACTATATAAAATTCAGGAGGGAAATGTACTGTAAACCCAAGATACAGAAATCAAGAGATATTGTCGCAACTGCTTCCTCTAGAGTATCTCTGGTCTTCCCAGTATTGTTCTGGATAATTGAGTCCACTGCAGTAAACTGACATAGTATGTACAACAGGCAAGGAAAATCTGTTCATCATGTGGTAACTCAGGAAAAAGTTTTCTAACCTTACTAATTTTCAAACTCTGACTCTGAAGATGTCAGAGAAGCACGGGGGAATATTAGTGGCACAAGGTTATACATTTTCATCTTATACACCAACTATTTGGATGCTATTTTTTCACAGTTCACACTACCAGAGGTATGATTTCTTCTACATTCCCTTGCTTTTTGCTTGTATTTGTGTAGAAGACTTCTCTTTCACTCTGAACTAAAAAAAGTGGCCATATCCCAGCTTTTAAGCAGAGGCAAGCTATCATTCTTGTGAAATGGGAGGAAACTGCACAAATATGACAAAGAAACTTTAATGGCTTAAAATTTATTAGACTTTACCAGGAAGCCTGTCATCAGTTGCTATTAATTTCTGACCATGAACACTAATTCTATCAATCAGCTGCATTATGTAAGAAAAACACACTTCTGGAAAACAAAAGTCTAGAAATCCCTTCCAACCCATAAGATTCTGTGACTGTGAAATTGCATTCTATGTTCCTTTACTTTTATAGGCCTACCAAAGTGTATATTTCATTTGAAAAGGTTGGTAAATGACAAATACTTACCCCATTTTATTTTGTTAGGTTCCAGCTATCAAGGAGAATCTTTGTGCTTAAAGCCTTTCCTTCAAAGTTCTCTTCGTTAGACTTTAGTTTCACATATCAAGATTTTTAAAATGACTACTTGTACCAGGGAATTTAGTTCCATTAATATCTAATGCATGATGCATCTGGCTATTTATCAGCTGAGCCATGCTGCAGGTTACCATTCTACTAGAAGTTTACCAGCCTGAATGGCAATTTGCATAGCAATGAGTACCAATAACTGTAACAGTCATCAATATTGCTCAGTGAGAAAGCTTCAACAGGTCAATAACAAACTTCAGAGACAATGTATTCATTTAGAAATATTTCAGAAAAGGGCTATTTTTTAATGGAATAGAGACACATAGCAGTTTTAAGTTTGGGAGGTAGCCAGAATGCTGATTTTACCTAATGATGTTACCTGATAACTGTCTGAGCATACACTGAATAAAGACTTACAAATTATGTGTCAGTCACTAACCACAGAACCTTCTCAGCATTTCTTTTATCAGAGACTCAGCCTCAAAAATTCTCACAGTCTCTTCTCTTTCTATTCACAAGTAAAATTGGAAATGAGGAATGAATGATTAAACAAAGCAATGACAGAGAAACATGGTTGAAAATGACAACTTCGCAGCTTGTGACTATCTGTTCAATAATGAAAGATAAGTATTATCTATGAGATAACTGGATGCAGCACTTGGGTTGGAGTTTTAGGCCAAAAGTCTTAAAAGACTTTACAAATGGAGAGGCAAAGAATCTGAAGATTTATGTATTCTTAAAACATGTCAACCTCTAACACTATTTAATGACTTATATTGTTTTGTAGACAACAATCAAGCAGCATTTCTTAAAATACTAAGTAGATCATGTCAAAATATCTCTTCTGGTAAATAAAATTTACCTTTTTTTACTTCAGAACTACTGAAGTCTTAAAAGACAATGCAAGTTATTCATATGATGTACTTAGGGACTCAGAAATTTAATATTCAAACTTACACTCAACTCTGTTCAGGTGTCTGCAAGTATATGAAGAAGGCACTGTGAATTTCTCTGATACAAAGCAAACTGTGAATTTGAGCCTTTGAGTGCTTTTTGTGGAAGGAAAAATGATTCCTTAACATAAACAAGAACTGTATCAGAACTGGAAAATAATCTGAGGTCTCCAGAGAGCTGCATCTGAATCACATGATCTCATTTCCTTTTCTCTCCTAACACTTTACTTTTGGAGCTTTTCCCTGCAGTGTCTCAGGAAAAAAACCCCATATTTTTATATATATATATATATACACACATATATAAAAATAATCACATGAAATGTCAATTTACTATTTCTCCAGCAAATGCAGGTACTGCACACACACTGTCATGTGTCAAACTCTAACCCAAATCTCAATATTTACAAGGAAATCCATGATTATTGCTCAGATGTATGCAGTTTTACTTATTTATGCTTGTCTTCAGAAACATCATACCAACTGAAACACAGTAATTTCTCCTGGTAGTAAATACCTCATTATTTGTGTACTGTTAACCTTTCTCTTACTATTTGCAGAGACTTATTAAATCTTGGAAAGTTATCAAACATCACTATGTTAACTGGGTAGGTACTGTCAGAATGAGAAGCAAATGATCTGACTACAGGAAAAAAAAAACACCACAAAAATCTCTCCTAAATAAAAAATGCAAAGAACTCCCTTAAAACATAAATGATCAAAAAGAAGATAGGACACTGGAGTCAGTTTTATACAAGTATTGGCTATTCCTTCCACAGTCACTAGAATCATTTAAATGTAGAAAACTGGAAAAATTCTTCCATATTGTTATTTATATATTTTTAAATCCACATATTAACAGAACAGAGGGAAGAAAGCAGTAGAAAGTAAAAAGGAGTATATCATTAAATTCAGAATGTATACATTAGACTCAGGATGCACTGAAGTCTTTTTTTCTTGAAGAAAGTCACATAAATCTTAACACATATGCAATCAATTTTCAAGTTATTTGATAGAGGAAGGAGACTTCAAAGTACTACTCCAGGAATATTACAAAACATTAAGATTCTACTAACATCAAAATCTCCCATCATACACTTCAAGAAGGTGATGATGAAAATAACCAAAAAGAAAGGACCTTCTAATTGCTTCTCAGAGAAGCTTCTGTACCTCTAAGGAAAAAAAAAATTGCAAGCTAGGTGGTCACACATTTTCCAACTGTATGGAATGGTGAAACATTACTGTGTAAAATTCTTCTACTAATATAGACTTCTCTGTGTTTCATAGTCTGATGTATTTTTCATATGCTGAAGGAGAAATGGAAAAGGAATTGACACATCTGTAAGAAAAAAAAAAGTCAAATGCATTTGAACAGCAACAAAACACTGCATTACATCATAAATTCCATACCTGAAGAGATTAACAATGTCTTTCACCTCAGACTTTGACCAATGAAATGGGAGTCTAGCCATGAACCTGGTTAACTTTTGAACCAATCAACAGCACAAGCAAGGCATTCATGTTTGTCTATACACTTCAGCTTCAACTTTTCACTATGTCCCTATAAATCATGCTCCTAATGCAACTTCTTCAAACACCAAAATTAAAGTACTTTTTGTTTCCTCAGTTCTTGAGCAATTCTTCATTCTAGTGCATTATCATCGTCCCTGTTTTCAGGTTTATTCTTAATTTCTCTAAACCAGCAAACATTCCTTTCCCAGTTCATGATTTTCATCTAGCATCTCCTGAAAGCTGAATTGCCCTTCTCATTTGTCTGACTTCTATTGCCAAATTGCCTATGCTAAAATATTTTCATTGATCAACTGACAGGATAAATTTAAGACAACTTTAACACCTTTTGCAAGTATGAATTTGTTCTCACGACAAACTTGAATTCAGATTTTACTTTCAAAATAGACATGAGAAGTCATCTGTTAAAAATGATCCTAAAGTTCTGAGCTAACTTCTACAAAC
The DNA here is from genome assembly GCF_028858725.1 of Colius striatus. Taxonomy (NCBI): domain Eukaryota; kingdom Metazoa; phylum Chordata; class Aves; order Coliiformes; family Coliidae; genus Colius; species Colius striatus. Next base: position 4,027,945 of record NC_084761.1, on the reverse strand, counting down.
AAAAGAGACTATAGTTGAGCAATTACAGTTGTAAACAATCATTTTATAGCTGCAATGCAATCAGCTAATACGAAAACTCCTCATTTGGAAATAGGAGGTGGAGAATAAAGAGTAAATTTGTGAAATATGCTCAGACTTTAAATCAAACAAATTTGCTAGAAGACAAAGCAACATAAAGCATCACTGAATGGTTGCACTGTGTGTCTGTGAAAAGGCCTTTTCTTCCACGTTAACTTCATTTTAACCAAAAAGGGAAAGAGAAACAGAATCCCAATAGTTAAAGTAAGCATATCAAAAAACATGCAATGGGCTTATTAGTTCAGTTTTGACAGGTTGCTAAACGGTAACTTGGAGTGAAGAGCTGAAAACATTCCACAATTAATTACCTCGATATGCACTGCCTGAGCTAGAGCCTGCAGAAGAACTGCTGACAGTACAAAATTCGCATTCCAGTGCTCCTCCCGCCTCTCCCAATTTACAGGAGAATAGGAAATCATGAACAATTGATACACTCTGTTAGCTCCTATCATGGAGGGTGAGCTCACATGTAGCCTTAGGGGTATCTTACACAGTTTAATGCTGAAAATAAAAGGTAATGTTCTTGGCAAAGAGCTGGGGGGATTAAATTTGGAAGGCTTGAAGCAGCTTTGAATTGTAGTCAATAAAAAAGAACCAAATAGTAATTTTGTAATTTAACTGTGCTGGTTATGCCCAATGAGTCAGACACTTGTGAAATAAACCGTGTAAATAGAAAAATGGCTTAACTCTTTCTGGATTTGCAGTGTATCTTTTCCCTTCTTTTTCCTTCCTTCCATCCCTTGTTATTTCTTTGTTTCAATCATTCTATATGGTTACTTCCTCTAGCTCATTCTGCTGGGACAACTCATCATTCAAAGAGAAACTCTGTCTTTTTGAAATAGCTTTTTTTTAATTTGTTCTGTGCTGTGGACAACAACAGCTGTGCCAAAAGAGCTTGTAAAGATAAATGCCTAGTGACTGTTCCAAGCAAATTAAACGGGTGGCTCAGGACTATAAGCTAGTCCTATGGAAACTACACTCAAGGTGACTCCTCTTATGAAGACATCGTCTTCCCTACACCACAACCTTAGCACACTCACAGACTTTTATCAAATTGAGAAGTAGTAAGATTTTGCATAATGAGATGTTCACCTTTCCTTGTAAGCTTTACACAGGTGGAAAGGACAGTGGCACCTACCAACTCCTCCAATTCTTTAGCAACCCTGCTACCAAGCTACATAGCTCTTGCATTCTAGATAGGGTGTTGTTGATGAGATGTAGAATAAGCAAGATTCTGTTCTGAAGTCCAAAAGCACCTTGTGTCTGGAGTTACCAGTATATGAGCAAAGAAAGGCAGAACAGAGATCACCGAGTTTCAGCATTGAACTAGGCATGTGTTCCAATATCATGTAATAACAGAAACAAAGGCCTTCTTGTAAAGAAGGACACCATCTCCACTATCTGAATACACCATTAATCCCTAGATGATTAATTTCCCTGGCAGCACTTAGCATTTTTACAATTAAAATAGGAATTACTTTGGTTTCTATAATACAGTTAAATAAGATTGAAATTATTATTAACCACTTCCTTAATTGTAACAGTTTTTATGATGTCTCAAATTACTGAAGCCTGAGATATATTCTAAATATTTCAAGCAAATCCAAGTAGGGGCAAAACCAAATTATTTTCATCAAAAATGTACCCTTATAATTACCTCACAGCACTAAATTATTTAGGTGATCATTGTACTGATTTAATAAGATCATAACCACATTCAGCTTCATTTAGAAAACTCCAGAACACTAAAAAAAAACTAGTTTATACTCCACTGTTTCACTGTCTTGCAACATCAACTTGACATTCACATTCTAGGTTTTTGTCAGTTTAAAATCAACTGTGAAAGAGAAAAAAACCTGTAAAAAAAAAGCCATAAAAATCCAGGTAATTTAATATGGTTTTTTTGGGTGAAATTCTCCAAAATCATCAGTTTTATGGATTTTTTTTTTTTAATTAATTATTGACTTTAGAGGGAACAAGAGCTCAAATAATTCTGAAAATCCTGTCCGAGCTATCTCAGATGCTTGCTGTTGTTCAAATCTACTGAGAATCTGACTTTAGTAGTTTCAAAACATTACTTCCTCTGCTTAGGAAGAGGTATTTAAAAAAAAAAAAAGATTAAGATTTTTTCCTGTAATACACAAAAAATATACAGATAAGAACTATTGCTCAGGGACTGGAAAATCTTTCCCATTAGGAAAATCTGCGGGAACTGAGGCTGTTTAGTCTAGAAAAGAGACTGAGAGGAAATCTCATTAATATTTACAAATATCTAAACTGTGGGTGTCAGGAGGTTGGAGCATCTCTTTTTTTTTTTCTTTTTTTGATGGTATCTAGAAAAAGGACCATGGGATGAACTGGAATACAAAAAGTTCCATTTAAACATCAGAAAAAAACTATTTCACTGTGAGGGTGATGGAGCAGTGGCCCAGGCTGCCCAGGGAGGGTGTGGGAGCTCCTTCCTTGGAGGGCTTCAAGACCCACTTGGACATGTTCCTATTTGACCTGATCTAGGTGAACCTGCTTCTGCAGGGAGGTTGGATTAGATCTCTAAAGGTCCCTTCCAACCCCTATCATCCTATGATTCCATGATTCTGTGATTCTCTGCAGTCCGCAAGAGCAACAGAAAAACAGAACGAGGAAAGCTGGGCTTTGTCTTAAAAAAGAACACATATGTTTCAATCTGTATATATAAAAAAATAAATTAATGCTGGGTTATTTTTGCCATGATTGTGTTATTACACACAAGATAAGCCTCACCACAGTGTCTTCCTCCTGTCATTGGTTATCTTAAATCTCACATAACTCCCATGTGGAATGAAGCTAGTAGATGTTCTTTGCAACTATCCACTGCACTTTGGAGACAGACTGGAAAGTCCTGGTGAAGCTTTGGCAGAAAAAGCATGGAATTGCTCAGCTGTTCAGAGTGATATATGGACAGCAGAACGTTTTTACTTTGAAACTACAGTACCTCATTTAATCTTTGTTCTGCTTTAAACCACCACAACTTTTTATTTGCATGAGACTAAAAGGTGGGCCCCTACACTTTAATTATTTTGAAAAATAGGAGTTGGGTGTTTTTAGAAAACCAGATTCTGATACATCATTTAAAATAATATATTAATATAAATCTTATTCTCTTATTGGTGATCTTATAATCTGTCTCAAGACAGAGTATAGTTTTTGAAAAGCACTTTTAAATACCTAATATTTTTGTTCATTAAGGTAATCACATTGGTTAATATAATATTTAGAGATCTATTGGTCTTCAATCACTTTAACCTCTGGAAAAGCAAAGCTCTAAGTTTTCACAGGGCTTGGAAGGAAAAAAAAAAGCGCAGGTAGTTTTATACACAAAATAAGTGATACTTGGTAGGAGATTTCCCCAATGTTTTTTGATTATACAAAATACAACTAACAAACATTATTAAAGATGAGGATTTCAAGGAAAAAAAAGTCATTAAATGAATAAAAAATTCTATCATTTAATGATCTTTGCATAAAGCAACAGAATAGTTAATAGTTGGTCCCTTCCAACCCCTACCATTCTATGATTCTATGATTCACATATAATTGTGGACACCAGTTAACAGCTTCCTTGACACTAAGCTACCGGATAAGACAAATCAAGATATTCTTAAAGACAAGCTATTTAATAATGGAATTCTGTGAAGACAAAAGGCCTGTTACAGCAGGATGTATTTTACTGGAGGAAATGTGATGGAATGTCTATATGGAGAAAATCTATTGTATGAAACACAGAATCATAGCATCATTTGGCCTGGAAGAGATCTTTAGGATGTTCGAGTCCAACCTTTGTCCCAGCTCTACCAATCAGTAGACCATTTCCATTTGACCATTTACAAAGTGTTGCAAATGAAAATGTTTAAATGCTTTAGTTCAAATTTATGAAGAGTTTTCTAAGGTAAGTTGCCTATGCCAAAACCAAAGTGTACTGCTGTTAAAAAATATTATCTTGTAGATGGCATTGATTATCCATTCAGAATACAGATAAAGTAACTATTTAGAGTGCTATTCTATGATTGTATGAAATTATTCAAGTAAGCAAACACAACTGCTTACATCCAACCATAAAATCTCGTAACTTCTCTTTTTTGGAAGAAAACAAGTAGTACTTCATAATAGATAATTCCTAGAAATTTCATTAGGTGCATCCTCAAACCATCATAAAACAATTCAAGCAATTATAGAAAAATAACTCCATCATCATCATCAGTGCCCCTAGTCTAGAGATATTCAACAGTAAAATTTAGCCATCCTAAATGCTTCTTGTCCATAAGAAAGTTAACATTTTGTGCTGTTTAGCATAAAGTTTTTTCAATTTGAGGAGGGTTCTCTCAATGGGGAGTTGACACTCTGGTGCTGGAACCTAAGGAAGAAGTTTAATTATGAATATCCATTCATGATACTACGTGGATAAAATGCTGTACACTTTCAAAGAGACCAAGAATGTGCCTTGGAAAATAGCAGTTGTTTTTCTCCAGTTAATTTTCTTCAGCATTATTCTGTTGCACTTAAAAATAAAATCAAAGTATTTGTTTAGTTGCTAGAAAACATTACATTATATTTTTTGTAATATTTGCCACTCCTACTTTTGTTTCTCTTCATTTTGTAGTTTTGAAGATACTGTTACACATTCTACCCTCCTTTTCATGCCTTTTTCTCTTCCTCAGTCCTATTACCCGCATTTTACTTACTTCAAATAGAGAACAGGTATCTGAACATGATGGACTTAATCTACTCTATTAATTTTAAATTTTTTGCCCCTGACTGACCCTCTAGATCCCTTCAGTTTTGAACTAGCAGCAAATGTCATTACCTTTCACTAAATCCTTTTTTCCCCATAGGTCAGTCCTATTTGAAATGAACAAAACCTGCTATAAATTCTTGTCATATATGCTAGCCTCCAATTCAAAAACAGACATCAGAAAGAAAAATCTCAAGTTCCACTCTTTGTACCAAGAAATTAAGACAAAATAAGAAAAAAGAAAATAAGGGTAATATGCAAGGGAAACAAACAATAATATGGGATAACTGTGAGACGCAAAAGAAAGCAGCACAGTGTAATATAAGAGGAAGAAGGAGATTATGAGACAGAGAATTGTTTAGGATAATGTGGAAATTTTTGAAGACCTTTGCCCTTAAGAATCACATCCAGAAGAACCAGCTGAGACTGCATGGACTGACAACTAGCAAATAAAATTTCATGGATGGCAATGATTTCAGAGATGAAGGCTACTAAGTCTGACCTCAGTATGCAGTTTGCTAACATAATTAGCTTGTTTGTTTTTGGAAGAGATGATAGCAAGTTTTTTCAATTTTGTTGGCTGGCATCCAGGGCCTCTGGAGCATACTTACATCAAATATTTTATTACCATTTTGACAAAGTATTTCCTAGCATCATTTCAAGGGCCCCTCATGAAATCTTAAACATCTTTTTTTGGGGGAATAAAAAGCAAACAAATAAAGTCACTTGTCTAACCTCAATATAGCTTTCATTTCAGTCAGCATTCTAAATATGAATTGTGATTAAAGCATTTCTTTGCACATTTTTCCAGATCCCTACTCACTCCAAGTGCTAGTTTGAATTTAGTTTCACTTATGCAACAGCAATCACACATGGGAGCTACAGCTTAGGAGGACAACCCTACAAAGCTACACAATGTGTTAATTCAAACATTCTTGTGTGAAAACCATCAAAGAAAGAGTAATCTGCATTTTTATGATGGAATACTAGTTCAAATTATAAGTATGTGCTATTACTTGCCAAAGGAAAATCCTTACTCATATAACTGTCACCATTAGAGCTTTGTGCTGGCACAGGTACTTAAGAGGTTGCAATTTGGGAGGGGTTATTTTGTTTGCTCCTTTTCCTAACCACTACAAGTTACAAGAGATTAGATGCTACCCAGGCCTTTGATAATACTGGTGTCTCCACCCACAAACTATATAAGGGTTTTTTGTGGGTAGAGAAGGAAGGAACATTTGAGATGAAAAACAGATTTCAGACTGAAGAATAAGTGAAAAAATACTTTGTAATAAATCTTGGACAAATTGTTCATTTGTAAAGAACAGCATCTATCACAGCAAAGATCTATGCAATGCCGTCCTATTTATGCACCAAAAGTTGCACCCTTTGAGAAGCTTCACATCTGCTAAGCAAATTGTACAGGAAGCAAGCACTCGTATTTCTTTTGAGAAATCCTAAGAAATAGTGCAACCCTCCCTTGACTACTACATGATGACTTAAACCTCTCTGTACCTGAATTACTTGAGCCATAATTAATATTTGCTTAGTCCTTAGAGGAGTGCTGCCTCATTAAATAAGAGCATTCTAATTATTATGATCAGATGTTTGAAGAAGAGATCAAAGAATTACCAGTAATCAGCAAGTCCTTCTAGACTGGAAATTAAGAAAAACTTGTACAGTGACACTTGGAAATTACTAACAGATTTTAAGAAAGAAAAACAGGGCACTTTATTAAACAAGACAGAATGTGTGGACCTGGCAATCGAGAATCTTATCTCTCTGTCTGATAGAAGGTATTCTTTGGTGCAAGTACTGTTCTCATATTCCTCAACAATGGATGTCTTTTTCCTAGAAGGAATCTACAGAAGCTTAATATCGCCCAAAATTACTCCCTCTCTTCAAAACAATTGGATAATAATTACTGCTTGCCCTGACTACATTTGTGAGATGAAGTGTATAACCTATGATCTTTATGGCAGTCATAATTGTTACAACTCTTGTTTTACATTATATTCCAAAATAATGTCATTAGCTCCATATCAGTTTAGGTAGATGCTGAGAAGGTTCATTTATAGTTTATGCATACACTTCTAAGTAAATAGCCCTTAAAACAAAATTATTTTCAAACCTGACCTCTTGCTGTATTTGTATCTCCCTGGTATTCCTACCTTGCTCCCACATCAGACTACACTTTTCCCCCTTCAAATTATTTGATTTTGGCACAATCGCTGATGAACAAGAATACATTTTCTCTTGTCTGAGAAGCAGTCTTAGTTTCATTTCACATTGCCTAAAGACATGAAATTAAGGCTACCTCTACTATTGTACACCGAAGAAAATAATGTTCCTTGGACATTCAGTGGGAAAGCACACACATACTCCTCTTCTTCGTCTACTGCCACACACCATCCTTCCCCAATTGAAACTCTATACAACATAAAAAGTTCTAATGAATATTGAAAAGGCTAAATTTTGTGAACTACATCTGGTGAAGGCAAATGAATCTAAATGATTTATTTTTAACATCTTAAATTAATACTTTAGCATCTTGAGTCCAGTTTCAAAGAAATTTCTCAGCACAAAATGGGTTTCCAAGGGGAGAAAAAAAATTCTTAAGTATACAAAAGAGGAAGTATTTCCTTTTGAAATATTACACATCCTAAGCAGGTCTATTTCCATCTGACTTCTACTGAGTAGCAGCAAATTTCATGCCCTTTTAAAAGTCATATTATGATTATATTGGAACTTCTGAAGAAACTATGAACTTATACTAAAACCATTTCTCTGGCATCATTTTATGTGAAATTTTAGAAATATTCAGCTATTTTCTCAGTTATACCTCCTCAAAAAAAATCTTTAACAATATGGAGTACAGATACTTTTTTTTTACTGCAAATGGCATAAAATCCTTCTCCAGAACAGATTTATTTTAACAACTGATATGAAAAAAAAATTAACTCATCAAACTGTCCCCCAAAAACCAAAGCCAAACCAAAGCCAAAAGCGGCTTCTGTGAGAAATGTATCCATCTTCCATAATAAATTCATCAACTGTATTCCAGCATTAGCAATACAGACCAAAGTCTGTTCAACTGTGCTTCAGAAAAATGCTGCTTTGAAGAGCATTCAATGTGAGCAGAATGATTCCATTTGTGAGCAATGGCACAAGAGTGCTGAATAACCTCCGTGTGATTTTTGTTGTATGATACATCTGTATGTGTCTTTTGTAAACATTTGAATCACAAATATTTTCCTATACAAACATCATGGATTTTCAATATCATCAAGGATGACGAGAGAAAAGTAAGAAAATCCCCTTCAGTTCTTGTAATAAACTTTGCAATCCAGAATCCAATTTTTAAAAACCAGATTACTTACATCAATTACTTCATATCAAAGGTACCCATCTCTAAATCCATACCTAATCTAGGGCTTTCACATTTTTTCAAGACAATTGAGCAATTATCTCAAATACAGTGGAGAATCCACAAAAAAGTGGGCTTCTACCCCATATTCAGCTGGTAGGATCAAAATATATCTAGAGCACTGTTTAGGTATGCATCACTATGATGTTATTAATAAAATAGGGCGGGGGGAAAGAACAAAGAACTAAGTTTGACAAATGCAAATTGCTCAAGTGGAGTGCAGTTAAGCTCTTTGAAATTCAGAAGTAACACACATTCAAGTTCCTTCCTTTTAATAGGGGCTTCTAAATAGGAAGAGTACATGCCATACTTAAAGTCAAATGACATAAAGACAAAATAATAATCAAAACAACCAAATAAAGGGAATTAAAAGATAGTAATATTAATATACAACACTAAATTCATGTTTATTTAAAACCAAATAGTAGATTACATCCTTGATGAAGAGATTGTTCATGTGAATTTAAAAGACAAATAAGTGTGCAATATACTAGAAAACTAAGTTGAATTTAAACATGAAGAAAAACTTAACTAAAAACACAGACAAAAGCTAAGATACTTATGGGGATGCAGAGAAGACAAATCCAATATTGTCTACCACAATGTCTGGCGTTTCAGTATTGTCAGACAGACTTTTTTGTTTGATTAAAATTTCACTTAGTGTCTCTGTCCACATTAAAAGGAAGCTATTTGTGACCAGACCTGTTCAGTAGGCACCAGCAGCATCTCACACTTCAGTGTGTTGAGTATGTCAATGTTACCCTGCTGGAGTGTTTTAGAAGCGCAGCTTCAGCCACTGTGCAGTGACGGAGTCAATGGGATTAATGGCGGCAATGAATGTAATCTCTTTGTGGCAGCAAAGGATGTGTTTAAAACACTTGAGTTAGTTTTCCAGCTGTGTTCCTTTCTCTTAAAAAAACTCCTAACCATGACAGTCTCAAAAGAGATGCAAACAAATTAATGTACCTTTCTCACCATGTACACTCTAACTTTCCCAAGGCAGACTGCTTATTATGAGGAAACTGAGGATAGTAAAGGCTTCAGTCCCAGACAGTTTTCATCTTTCCCTTTAAAACTATCCACCTCAAATTAGTCATTTAACAAAATTACTAATTTATTTTCAGGCCTCTGGAACACTAGAAATTTTAAATTCTACAGTTGTTGATGGAACAATATGAACATTGTCCCACTCCAAGTCATCAAGTATTTATTTACCTGAATATTCCTTCAGTCATGGCTGTAAATGTATTTTACTGGACTAGCACAAAGAACTCCACAAGAAATAATGTACTGTACCAGCTAGTATATGGATTTTAAAAGCTGAGAGTCTCATCTAGGGTCAGGAGATACTAACAATTTGAGCCTTAGCAACCAAATCAGCAAAACACTCAGGCTTCACCATCATCTGACCTTAGGGGTTTCTGCTTTACTGTAACAATTCTGAACTTGCATGTATAAACCCATTCTCAATATTTCACTGTTTCCCATCCCCAAAGCCTGGACTCATACTCTTGAATTTGTTTTCCAATAAGTTGCATGGCATAAAAAAAAGAAAGAAATAAAATTTATGTAGTCCACTGTTTTCTGCATCAGTTGTTGTGGAATACCAAGTTGATATTTGCAAGTCTTTCTCTCAGGTAAAAATTTCTTAGGATCCAAGGAGACATTTGAAGCTCCAGGACTAAAGCAGAGGATACCAATGTCAGTTGTCCTATGCATGAAGGCAAATCATAACTATTTAGGAACTGGAAGATAACTGGAAGTTGGTGAACACACCAGCACAATTGAAACCATAGCTTCTCTTTATAGCTAATTGAATTTATTTGGTTGCTTCCTCCCATAAATCAAACACTGCCTGAAATACAGTCCTTCTACACTTCCCCCATGCCAGTCTAAAAAGGTAAAACCTACTAACTGCAATAAAAGGTAATACTGACCACACAATAGTCTACTTGGGAAAAGTGTGTGTGAAATGTCTTGCAATAGCCACAAGTTTCTTAGCTTACATATTAGGTTACAGTGACTGGTAGGATAAAAACTTCAGAAGGGTTGAGGGGCATCTTAGCATGCTACTTTCTGGGGAAGAAAGAACTAAATGAAAGAAAATATCATCTATCGCTTATAACTGTAATCTTGGAAGAAGCTTTCTAAGCAAAATCCAGTTTGAGTAGGTAGGGAATCATAGAATCATTACAGTTGGAAAAGACCTTTAGGATCACCGAGCCCAATCACTGTCAAGTCACCTCACACTGCCAAGCTCATCACTAACCCATGGCCCTCAGCACCTCATCTCTGCATCTTTTAAACATCTCCAGGGATGTTGACTCCACCACCTCCCTGGGCAGCCTGTACCATGGAGGGAACAAAGAACATAATACTTGTCTGATTCATCAGAGAGAGAAAGGAAGATGGACTCAAAATGCAACTTCTAAGTTTTCATCAGTGAATGTGCACTACATCAGACCATATGAGAAGTTCTGCTTCACATAACAAACACAGATTTCGCTCTCAGATGAACAGCTAAGACCTGTGTAGGAATGAAGAACAGCACAGAAATGAACTTGTTCATTGTATCTCCAGCAGTATAACCAGGATAGGAACTCAGAAGGAAGGCAGCAGAGACAGAACCATCTGCTTTCTTTCACATTGCATACTTCCTGAACATAATGGGATTACTGAGCACAAAAAAGCAGGTATAATTTGTAACTCACCATATGATCTGTGACAAATATGCCATCCCTCTTAAACCTACAGATCTATTCAGTATGTCTCCTTGTGCTGTAACATAATCCATCAACAGTCACATTAAAATGAATAGGAAACAGTTTGTCAGATACTGCAAACAGGAATGAGCAAATACAAATCCAGTTTCATGTTATTGCCTGTTTTCAGGACACTGTCTGCCTAAGTCCATGGGTTACATACAGTAGCCTCTCTTAACCTGCTCAGCAAGTAAAACAGGCCATTGAACAGTTATGTTGATGATAAGAATAAAGTTTATTAAAAAACCAGAAGTTTGCTTGGCTTTATACAAACATTTATGCAAATATTAGGCTTTGGGAAATGATGACTTGATGAAAACCTCAACTATCATTTTGTAAATTTTATTGCTGCTGTACAGTTTTGCTTACTGATCAGAGAAAATACACGATAATGTTGTCATAAATATTAAACATTTCTTTCTGTACAGTTTTTGATAAAGCGTGGGTGAAGGATAGGTATATTAGGTTACAATTTCAGTGCTAGTGCTGAAGGAACAACAAATAGGATTTGAATATCAAATTACTGAATTACAAAATGAGGCCCCAATAGATTTGTACAAAATATTTCAGAGCAGTAATGATTGCAGCCCTTGTTCTATTTGCTATGTTACAGACATATGACCAATTCTCACTAGATCTCTATATTTAAATGTATTTTAACCAGATCTAGTCACAGTCAAAAAACTCTTTTAAAAAGAACTCTCTTGTTCCCTTTGAAAAGCCTGAAAATAAGTTGAACAAGTTAATACTGTCACAATGGTGCACAGGCTTGTGAATGCCCCATCGATAACATTGCTCTAAATGGCATCTATTATTCCAACCTGACTAGGAAAAGGAAAATAATATGTTTTATTTGAAACTTATGTGCTAGCCAATACACCATTTAATAAAAACTTTGAAAGGGTAAGACTATTTATGATATTCTAACTCTACATGCCACAATTCACAGAATTCCTCTAGTAATTCAAGCACTGAAGATTACTACTTTCCTACTAAATAAATCAACGTTGCCAACCCCAATTAAAAGTGTCTGAAACTAGATCATCTTTTTGCTTCATTTACTGTTTCATTTTATTTACAGACACTGCTGATGGTCTCAGTATAGCTTGTGAGGCAGGTCCTATTAAAATCCTTTTAATCTAACAGTGAACTGAGTAGAAAATAGAATAAAATTATTGAAGGGTTTAAAGATTTTGATCCTGAAGGGACAGGCAAAAGTAGTTAGAAACACAAAGTACAACCTCCTTTTTATGTTAAAAATATAGATAGCTTTTATATAGATGGCTTTTAGGGTTTTTTTCAATAGAATTTTTTCCTTGCATCTTACAGGATGTCTTACTGACACCAACTCCTGATACTAAGAAGGAGAAAACTATGAAAGTCACATTGACAGTCAATAGCAGAAGCTGGAAATTAAAAATGTTACAAGCCAGGCTCAATGCACAGCTGCCTCATTTGGAGCACTGCTCACACATTTCTTCTCCTCAACACTTATATAGGATCCATCCTATAAATAAACTTATATACTGCACTGATCTTTATGACTGAACTGTATATAACTGTAACTGTGTTGATTTTAAGACTGATTTTACAGTTTTAAGAGCTACTCAGAGTCCTCTTGTCTGTTCATACAGTATAACCTAAGATACACTTCTGCAAGTAGATTGTGAGGGCAAATTTCACTCTATTCTTCCCACAGGGAAGGAACTTTTACCATCACCTTTCAAAGATGATTTCTCATATTTCACACAAATGACCTCATACAAAAACCATACCTGATTTTAAAATACTGGTACCTTCACATGTCACATTATGCAGCTACTATCTATTATTTAGGTAAAATATTAATCATTATGAACTTGACAGTTGTACACATCTACTTTCTGCTCAGTATAATTGAGATGGATGTCAAAACTGAACCACTGTTCATACATATTTTTTAGAGGTTACTGATATTTCATTTTACTGTCAATGGCTCTGATCATGCAGTTCTCCATGTAGCTTTAAAATAGTATAGAAACATTAAATAGAACAGTAGATATAAACCCACTGCATCAGAATCTCTTGAATGAAAAAGTGGTTTCACGCAGAAAGTTGTACAAGGCTGATCTGGAGAACTGTATTCTCCAAAAAGGTCTTTTTAATGATGCTTGAAGATTTCTTTACATATCTACAGCCCCTTCAATGAAACAATAGAAAGAAGCTATAATTAAAAGTAAATGCTTTGTCAGACAAGATAAAGTCAGTTTTGTGTTGTTTATAGCCTATCTGCTAATATTTCAAACTCCAAAAAGTTTTCTCTAAGTATAATTACAACATTTAAGTCCATTAAAAAAATATGATGAGTCCAACCACCTGCTATGGATGAAAACTAGAAAAGTCTGTTGTTTCTAATAACTTTAGCCATTTAGAGTGATAGTAACTTCAGCCCTAGAAAGAAAAGTGTTAGCAGTATCACACCTGACACCTCAATCTGTGCGATAGCGAGGTTTTTAATCCAGGGTGCTTAACGTGAATAGGTAGTTTACTGAGGAAAGAAATACATCATCTCAGGGCCTCAGTTGTGTGAGATATTTAAGATGATTATTTAAAATCCTTACATTTGAAGTACTTCATCTTCTCTTTCACCTGAACAAAATTATTTTCTTCTGGAAGAAAGAAGTGTTTGGGATTGCAATTTTCTAGTCAGAGCTTCATTTAAAAACTCTCAGAAGATTTCTTAAGAAAAATCACGTATTTTATGTGCAACTGCATTAGAACATGTAAAGAGATATTACACAGAGATAAAAGGTATTTCCAAAACCATAGCTCTGCAACACATGCATACAGACACACAATGAAATACTACTTCAGATAGTGTCTCTGATTATGTAATGTCACACATTTAAACTAAGAATTGGATGTGAGCCATTCTATCAACCAAAAAACATGTAAACCCATAGAGTGGCCACAATAGATCACATCAATATTATTATTAGAGCTTAGGTAAATATTAGGACATAACTTCATTCTTCAGTCTAAAATCTGTGTTCCTGAACAAAATATTTGCCTTCACTTTGCCTGGCTCATCTTGCATGTCCTGTCATAAAAAGCACCATTTATGCACTATGCTGACACTCAAAATGAGAGCAAAAGCATTTCAGTGTACACTGTACTTCTCAGGAGGAGTAAAAGTTGAAAAAAGCTTTTATTATCATAAGCAGCTATTCATAGTGACATAATTAAATGATGTAGCTTTTAGCTCACAACTATACTAAATTAACAGTGGTGTAGCTCTGTGAAATAAAAATAAAGCTATTCCGAGGTGTCTGCTTTTATGTTAACCAAGCTCATTATGTTAACCAAGCTCATTACTTCATTAAAGTGATATACTGATGAATGTAGACAATAATGACAGTGATACAGTACTAGTTAGAGAAACAATGCAAGGTTCTGGTTCTTTGAAAAGGTTTATGTTTTGGCCAACACACTAAACAAGCTTTGAAAATATTGCACATGCAAAGGATATGCAAAGACTAAGCAGAAACCTCCTACTGAGAACTTGAAATACAGATTAACTATGTTTTTTGTGGAAAATAGAGTCAAAATACAGATTCTTTCCATAGACACACACAATTGAGGTTTTATAGTTATTCTCACAGCTGTAGGTAGTGTGTGAAGAAGCAAAAAGAAATGAACCTCACTTTGCACAGCTCCATGCACACCTTGCACTGCTGGCTTGCCTATCTGATGCTGTCTAGTCGTTTTCTATTTTGAAAGATTCCATCTACAGAGAAGCAGATACTTCTTCATTTAGATTTACATCCAACAATCACAGTGCTCTGTTTCTGGATTAAGGCAGAAGTGATGAATATTTATTCACTGAAGTTTTGTCCGTATTCATCTGCGTTGTCTAACTGCCTTAGGCTTTGACTTCATACAAGAGAATAGACATTAAAGATATTGCTCCTGGCAAAGTACTGTCTCCTATTATCTTTAGCACAAAGTTGATTGCTGTTATTGTGAACGTGAATTCCAAGATCTCTAGCCCTCAGACATTCTATTATACTACATCGATACTTCTCCTCAGAGAGAAATAAATACAGTCATTTCAATTAGTATTCCCTTGCATATTTTGCATTTTGGGAGACAGTATTTAATAGATATGAATATTAACAGCATGAAGATTGCAGAAACTGTAATGGGTAAAGCACCACCTCTTTTGGCCATGAAAGTAAAAGAAGAATATTACAGGGATGCAAAAGCCAACTGTGCAACTGTTGGCAATCACTCAAAAAATGTGTAACATTTAAATCTGGCCTGAGCTCTAATATGTTGAAGTCTCAAATTTTTGGCTTTTTGATATGATTATTTAAATTTGATTAAACTGTCAATTTTTTTCCCAAGTATTTAATGTGTATGATGTCTGAAGCTGTTAAATAATATCCAGGTTTTCCAGGTGGGACTAGCGATGCACAAGGCACAGAAGTGACTTTTTTGTGACAGTAACTACCCAGCAGAGTTGATTTACAGCTTTCACAGAAATCAAAGCCAGAAGGGATAAAAACATCCAGTCTGACATCTAATCCACAGGCCATTAGATGAGTCCCAGTATACTTCAGACAGAGTAGGAGAAGAGGACAAATAACAAACATCACCCCAAAAATGGCACGGAGTTGATAATATAATACATGTCCAGTTGATATCAGAAGGCAAACTGTTTCCTTCCTATCCCCTTTTCCCAGATGATTTGAGAAAAAAACCTTACAGTCCTGTCCAATATTTAGCCAACTGTTGTTAACACTGGCATATGAACAAACCATGGCAGCTAGACAACTAAGGTATTTTTACACCTATCTATTTCTAGCTGAGTCTATTCTCTAAAGATTCAGAGAGAATAAAAGCAAAAAATCCCCTTGCCATTACTGAGGCAAATGTAATGTAGAAATATTTTCCTTCTTAATAGAATTGGAGATATACATAATTTGTGTATACTTTGAAAAACTCTCATTTTAATGCAGAGCTGAAAGTATTTTGAGGATATTGAGAGCTATTCAACATTTCCCAGAGCTAATGAAAGTGAGGACTGAAGGGAATGAGTCAGATCTTTCAAGACCAGAAGTCAATCCCAACCATTTAGTTTAACCTGTAAGGTCAAAACAAGACAGGAGTCATTGTCTCCTGAACATGTCCTCTATGAGGACTAAGAATTGAGGAACCAGAAAGAATATAGCATTTGGAAATGCTACACAGTCAGAAACAGAGACATCTACTTTAGTCTGCGAAGTCATAATAATTTGCTTAGAAAGCAGTGAAGAAATAAAACAGTAAATACTTTGGAAACTGCTGGATCAATCTGCAAGTGCTGAACGCACACCAGCCTCAGAGACTCGGGGACATTTGTATTAAGCAAGAGACACACAATTAAGCTGCATCTCAAGCTAAAACCCTGAGGGCTCCACGTTTCATTCCAGTCAACTACTGCTGGTTTTTGGCACTGTTTTCATTGAAAATATGAGTAATGTGGGCCCTTTAGTCACTATTAGGCAGTAATCTGGGGAAATCATCCACTTCCAATAATCTTATACTCCAATTTAGGGTACTCTGAAAACACATAATGAATAATACTGTTGCCAGTTCTCTCCTATAATGACACATGACATATGCCTGCTATTGCTCTTTTCAAATCACATCCAACTGTGTTGGTGTTTTTCAGAAAATCCTGTTTATTATATCCGAGTTTCTTCACTCATTAAATGGAGAAACAAATTTCTGCTTCATATGCAAGATATTAATTGTTGGCATTCAGAAAGCAGTGCATTCCTTTGCAATCAAAACAAAATTATTTTTTCAAGTGAGTAATGCCATGTTAGGTTACAAGTTACTCATGACTAATAACAAATGTATTTTCACTGTAAATTAGAAGCTAATTAAGAGACATTCCACTGTTCATGCTTTCCCAGACTGATTTTACCTGTTACTAAGGCCCAGCCACTGCAGAATTCGCAGCAGTGATTTCCCTCGTTTCTTGGAGAAAAGCTTTTGCAGCTAAGCAAGCTGAATGGCAGAATGTAATCAAGACATCTATCCATTTCTATGTCTTATGACCCTTTTTGTTTTTCATAAACACTGAAAATTATTGGTCAATAGCAAACACTGGAGTAACGTTCGTAAGAAATAGTGCAAATTTAAATCCACATTGGCTATCAAAAAAACCAAGAACCTACAACAAATAAAAAAAGTCTTTTAAAGATATGCAAAGCTTTCAAGAAGAAAATAGTCTCAGAGATGAAGGTAGAAAGTTTTTGATACTTCTGCTTTCAATAAATTGAAAATTCAACCTTTACCTTACCTATGAAAGATGGTTTACAGATATACTTTACCAAAACATTGCTTTTCTGTTTCTCAAGTTATCTAAGGCAAAGTGAAATACATTGCAGTTTATCAGAAATATTCCTAAATTAATCTCCAACTTGCTCAAAAGCAGCACATCTAAGTTTTAGATAACGGCGGGGATAATTCCTTATTCATCCCAGGCAAACACAATCAACTGCATCCTAGAAATTCAATTTAAAAGCAATTTATCTTACATTAATATTCCAAATTCACAAGGTTTCACATAAAGTCATTCTTGTAGCATAGTAAATTTCCAACAGCATTGTTATTAAAATAAAAATGATCCTGTGCAAAATAACTTGCAAGCTATGGGGCACTGTCTCTGTCTTTCAGCATTTATTCTGTGCCTGTGATAGTAGAGAAATCTATGTGAAATCTGGTGGCACTATAATTTACAGAGGAATTTTAAATAATCTGTTATACAAAATCTACATTAAAAGACAACTTTGCAGGTGACTTTTTTAAGAAGCTTTCATCGTCTTAGAGGCGTTTTGGCTTTTCATCAACTCATGGTGCTTCACAGTAATGAGTTTTGTGTGGTTGATAGAAGATACTTTGCCAGGAGTGATTGCAGATGTATTGTGCTGCCTATTTATTTCTTCTTTCCCATTCTTGATGAGACCATTCGAGAAGCAGGTTTATTTAGTATGATTAATAAAAATGCATTACAGAAATACCAGAAACTAACAATAATGAAACAAAAGAGAATACTTATTAGTGATCTCTCACTTTTTAACACTTTACTCAACTATTGTATTTATCCAAGGAGGATACAATGGTCACATTCCTACAGGCAAGCTTTATGACATTAAACAAATCAAAAAAAAACAACCCACATCAGTGAATTTGTTAATATACCTGCTATAATGAGTGAATGGATTAGCACAACACTACTTGTTTGAATATTATCTACAGAGCACCAAATTACTGTAATTAACGTTCCTTCATATATGCATAAAATTAAGTGGAAACTGAAAACAATCTTACATATGTAACACCATAACATCAGGATGTTATATGTCATTAATATGCCTATATTAATACATTGCTGATGTAAAAGACATGAAGGTACCATACCTTACACAATTCTGAATATTCTGGGGACACTTTTTCTACTAAAAAATAAAAATTGTGATATATTTTCAGTATTTGAAAACATGTTTGCTTTGTTTCCCCTTGCTTACCATCTTTGTTTTTCAGTGATGCTCTTTGTGGGAGACCCCAATCATACCAGAAATTGACTTATAACTTGTCACAGCTGTTCACAATATTAACAGTTTAGGCTAGCTTGTTTTTCATTTACATGTGAAAACACACACAATTTCTGGTGTAAATTACTTTCTGTGCACAGAGAAGAGGTAAGTCTTCTCCCTTTAGAAGACTGCAGATGACGGGTTAGGAGGTACGCACAAAAACTTGGCAGACAAGGAACAACTAAAATTTTAGATCCATGTACATTGCTATTTCAATAAAAAGTAATATCCAGACTGCAAACACACGGGAGCAAAAGTTTTAAGGATTACTCTAAAAGGAGGCCTGAATTCATGAGAACATTAAAAACTAGATTGTGAAAAATCATGCTTTTTCAACACAACAGCCTATGTTCTAATATTCCATCATATTTTCAGGGAAGAAGTACATTGATTGCCAAAACATTCATCTAATGATGTTAGTGTGCTGTCATCCGTTAAAGCTATATGAGCAAAACAGCATCAGAAAGAAAACCTCAGAATCAGAAAAGTAGATAACAGTAATAATAAACACAGCATATACGGTATAGAATAAACCCCACAACATTCAATCAAACTGCTTCTATATAACCATGGCATTCTATATTTCTCATCTCTCAGGTTGAAAATAGAGTTTAAACATCAATTCCCCAAGCCATAGCATGTTTTCCAGCTCATGCTAAACCAATACAACTACTTTAAGTAAAAAATCAGATTCTATTATATCAGTCCAAAACTAGGGCTTTCTCAATTATATTTCTACCATCTTCCTTCTTTTTTTTCCCCATTTGCTGTCTAAATCTATACTAGTAGCAACTGGACTATACTCAGCAGGCACGTACTGGTGAATTTGGTAGAACACACATAAGAAAAAGATAACTTCATGCAAATAGATTACCTGTAATTTTAAAAGCAATAAAGTTACATACTCATTTCACTCCTATTGCTGTATACCTCAGAGAAATTAATTTCTGCTGAAGATGCTGAACAACCATGTCAACTTGTGTAAAATCTAATTATCTAAATTCCCATATACAGTTTACTAGAAATACACCGAGTATTCCCTTAAGGACTAGATTAAGGTATGGTTGCACTGCACTGAGAAATTGGGGGATAGGTTCATAAACTTTTAAAACTGTGAACTGTAGGAAGTATGCTTCCATTTTTCAGTATGGCTGATGCACTTTCACAATTAGGGTTCTGTGAAGTTAATTAGAATGATATCAGATAAAGCCTCACAGTTTATAGCATCACAATTTGCTGACCACCAGGTGCAAATCAAAGAGGCAATAGGACATAACTTTTACCTTACATAAAGGAATTAGTCTCATGCAAACGAAGGGAAAATAGATGTGTTTTCTTTGATAGATTTACTTGTGAAGCCCTGATTGATCACAAGATCCAAAAGGAACGAATCCATACTCTGATAGAATCATTCGCTTTTCAGGTCAAGAGTACTCATGTGGAAGATCAGAAGGACCTCTGCAGATCATTGAGTCCAACACCCTTCCTCTCTCCCATATGAAAGAATAGTCAGTTTCAAAGTCAAGATTCAGTACAGATATAAACTAGTAGAACATTTTCCTGAACCTTCAGAATCATTTTCTGTTCATGGGAGGCAATATAAAACTGCTCAGTTGCTTGATGGTGATCAAACTGATCAAAAGAAGCTTGCATTCTAGGATCATTATCAGATAGGACACATAATGGTATTTATAATCAGTCAGGACAAAAGACCATCTGTATCACATTGAAGACTATGTGGTTGTCCGTCATACGGACAGACGGACAACTAAGGCCTCAGATGCAAAGGATAAAGTGAAAGTTTCTAAGGAGTGTGTTGTCTAAACACTCAGTGCATCCCTACCATGCAACAAAGTGTGGTTAAGATTCTGAGTGAACTGTTGTCATCTCCTCTCTCTGAGTTATCTGAGGCATATTCCATCACCTTAATGGATGACAGTTTTAATAAGATCAGAAAGTTCTACAATCTCTAGGCTCAATCATGAAGGTTTAGAGTCAGCTCCTGCCATTCCTTCTTTCTTAGCTTTAATGTCACAGAATGAAGCAGAAAGGTTCTTCCTGAGACACTGAAGGATAAGTAAACCTCTCCTCTGGAAAACAAAGACTAACTTATCATCCAGATCCTCTGTTTTAGAAAACTGTTAGGATAAAAAGATAATGCTGAAGTCATTCCCTTTTCCGGACTTTTTATAGAGGAGTTGAATCTATTAGAACCTATCCAGAAGAATTATGACTTTGTCTGAGGACTTTAAAGCAGGATTTTGTTTTACTACTATTTTCTATCTTACTTGATTGCTGCATTATCCATGTTTCGTGAGTGCTACATTTTCATCCTGTAGGGAAAAAAAAACAAAACACTTCTGTAGAGATCTGAGCTACTGTCTCTTAAGTACAGCACTTAATGTAACTATGTTTAACTCAATGCATTTTTCTTTTGTCCTATTTTATTCTCCCGTTTCTATTCGAATTAGAAAATTGTGGAGAGTCTTTTAAATAATGCTGTTCACTAAGTTATATCCAAACATCATGTAAGCATGTGGCTAAATGAACAAGATGTGCTCTGCTCACATTGAAATATATTATTTATATTTACCACAATAATAAGGAGGCAATGGTCTGCAAATAAAGGCAAATAACATTAATAATATATGAATACCATGCCCACAATTATTTAGCACTAACATTTTTAGAGAAAAAGTCTGTTTATAAAGTGGAAATAAATGACAAACAAAAGGTTTCACACAGCCATACATTCCAGATTAAAGTTTCAGTACATGAACATATTGGAAAATCAGTGGGTCATGCTTAAGTAATTAAATGAGCTTAGTTTCTTATAAAACTAGACTAAAACGGGAAGAAGAAATACAAGTAGTCAATTAGTGAAGATGACCACTGGGTTCTGATTATTTCGACCTCTTCTCTAAATTCAAACATGAATCTTGAAGATAAAAATGTATTCTGACTCCATGAATGATCTCTAATTCTAAATGTAAGTATATGACGTGATATTCCCATGTAGATTATGATACTTGTAGCTACCTCTGACATAATGTTGTCTTGATCTACCCAGGATATGAAAAATCACTGTAGATATGCAAAGCTAAAAAAGCTCATAAGTAACTATAGCTTAAAAAATACTACTCCATTTTGTGGAGATTTGGGTGAGAGTTATCATCTTCTGTTACACTGAGCCATTGTGCTATACATTCTAAATAAACATTGGTCAACTTTAGTTTATTATAAATAACTCCCTTTTCTTCTCCCAAAGTCTCAAAATCAATCAATTTATAAACACTTCTGCTAAATGAATTATTTCATTTCCATGAAACAGTCACTGCCTCAATCCCTGTAATTTAAGATTGAAGTTATTTGCATTTGAAAGTACTCGGTATTTTATATATGGAATCCATTTTATAAATATTTTACTGTGTATCACATCAAAGTTGATTTTTTCTGTAAGACTGAAAAAAGTATTAACCACCCTGCCCAAATAAAACTTCCATGATGATCTTTCCCCTTTATTTGCTATTCTATCAATATGTTTGCAATGGACATTCAATGAAAATTATATTATTTGTATTATATGCTGCTTTTTCCAACTTTTTAATTCAAGTGGGGATAACTTTGATGGTGGTAAACTGTAGTATCCATACTCTGTATTATACTTTAGGTATTATTAAAGTGGTTGCTCAAAAGAGAGGCAATAATTTGTATCAACTAATTTTTCTTTACAGCTGTTGAGATCCTTCAGTGTGAAGATCAAAGTACTGGGATTAAAATGAATTTTCATTTCAATTAATTTAAATTACCTTTAAACATTTCTTTGAGACATGAAAGGAACAAGCATGATTTCTGTTTCTTTCACAGTCAAAGCTTCGGAAACTATGACCACTCCTGCTACTTCATCCTATGTCAAAAGGGGTTTTCTAGCACCTATTACACTAGAAAATGGACTCATTTCAACACTAGATACCACGTAAAAATCAAGGTACAATGTCTTAGAATGCTTAGTCATTAACGTTTTGTAAACTTCAGGTAATTTCTGTTGCATAACTCCAGTAAGAGAAATGTAGTTAAGAGAACTGACTTGGGTTCAGTTGCTCTTATGTTTCTATTAAACACCACAGTATTTTTAGAGGTCTCCTCCCCACTGCAACTTTTGGCTAAGTGATGGGAAAAGAACCCCACTCTCTCCTATTATTCACAAGGCACTGACAGGGCTAAAATGCTCTCTAGCACTTAGAGTTTAGCACACTGAGGGTTAGTATCCAGGAAACACTGAGTAGTGACATGCAAGGATATTATAAATTCTGCATTTATCATCTGAACATAATGTTTAACAAAAAGTTGTACAATTAATATTAAATAAGCACTTTGGTTTTATTTGCAAATGGATGTATTGTAGGGTTGAATTTACACATCATTCAATATGTCATAGAGACCAAACTCTTGAAATGAGCAAAATGAGTGGGTTTCTCAGAGAGATTAAATCCACTAACTCTCTACTAATCTAAATGCCATGTAGACTGCAGGGTAAATTAAAGATACCTAACCTAATTATGAATGATTTATCTTTAGGATGCAAAGTAGCTACATCAGTACAGAGCTGGTGCTCCAGACAAATGCAGAAAGAATTTCTGTTCTTCAAATGTACAATTTGATTCTATTATGATGATCATCCTATTCATCCCCTAGTTCAGCTTCTTACCACATAGAGGGTTCAGAGAAGATCAAAGAGCAAAACCACTCTTTACTGACAGACCTGCCTCAAAGATGGGAAGAACAGCTCAGAAGTAAACTAGAAAGTTTTCTCCTTGCACACTCTCTCCAACCTTTCCATCCCTATTTTTCTCCAGAAACAAAAGCTGAGATATACTGCAGACGACACATTAGCCTTGGAAACTAACAGCTGCTCTGTGATTGTGAAAACACAGGAAAACATTCAGGAGAGAAACTTTAAGTTCTCTGTCTTGGATAGACATCTCTGGCGTAAGACATTGTGTAACCACCGCCACACTCAAAGATTTTGAACATATTACATCAAACTGCAGTTGAAGGCTTTCTTTTGTTAAGGGCATTTATTAGAGGAAAACTACAATATTTTCTATCCATTCACATAGAAAAGTTTGGTACAACTTTACACTCTGTTTTAATTAATACAAATGAGCAGCACAGTAAGATAGAGTTAGTTCTCCTGCCCAGTTTAAAAGTGGTCCCTACATCCCGGCAGTATTTTTCATTCCAATGGAAGTTTAAGCTGAAATTATATATGCCTAGGGTTTTCTTCTGGTTTTCTTATGATATTCTCTATTGTGTAATTATATTATGGCATTGAAAGCAGTTCAGTCTTCCACAGGTATTACCATTTTTATTAACCAAAGTAACAATGGGCATATATCATTTACAATTAGTCTCCGTAAATGTTTAACTAAATACCTCAGAAATGTTGGAAATTAAACCAATAACAAACAACTATTATTTACTGACATGTTTTAATAAGGTTAGAGCCCTCTGTGTTTTATCTTCTGAAATTATTTTACTCTAACCACTTCAGCTGGCATAAAATTCTTGACTAAGACACACAGCTTTACTGTCACTCTGAGTGATGGATCTTCATCTTATGATCCATAGGCAGCTCCATTCATTGGATAATTTAAAAAATGCAGGAAGTTTGCAAGCAAATTAATGGCCTTCAGAAATCTCAGCCAAACTGCACAAATAGAGAGTTAGCAGGAATAAAGTTATACTGGAAACAACACAACACAAAAGTCAAAACAATGTGACAAATTAATTCAGCATCTGTACTAGGAAAGCAATTTATTCATATTTCAGTAGTGTTAGTTTTCTACATATTGCACTTCAGATAAACACTGGAAACTTATTTTCTCTGTCGTTACTAAATCACTATTATTCCATGATAACTGTTTCAAAATACTGGTTACAAGCAACTACCACAACCGCAGGGCACATGTATTGCTTTTCTACATGACAGATGGATTTGGATATACAGGAGCACACAACCAGTAAACAGCAAAATCAGTAACACAAAGCAAGAAATGCCAGTAGACAAATCCTTACAAGGATTAAGCCCTTTACAGTAAAAGTTCCTAAATTGCTTCTATTGTTAAACCACCTATGAACTAATTATTTCATGAATACTCAAATGACTCAAAGGACACAATAAAATTAAAACTGCATCAGGGTCACAATCTCACAGATATTTGTTGTAATCCAGTAAAGTTCCACAATCCTTGTCAATGAGACTGTTTTTCAAAGTTCCAAGTCTACTTAAGCATCTTTTAAATTATGTTCATGCAGCCTATTCAGAAAACCACTTCGGTAAATTCTTGGTCTCTATTTTTTAAACATCTTTATATATTTAAAAGATTGAAATTGATTCACAAAAGAAATGAGTTTAATAATTGTAGATGCATATGTTAACAAAAAACTTTATAAAATCTATCCCATAAACTATGTGCAATTTGCATGGATTTTACTTTCTTATGATGATTTAGAAGTAGATGACTTAAGTATTTTAATGTATCTATCTGTAAATATCTATATGACTATAGCAAAGACAACAAAGCAGATTTTATGTTTTACAGTAATAGAATACATAGAAAATGTCATCTTTTGAGTTATTCTTTAATCTTTTAACAGCTATTGTTAGAATTGATTTTAAAATGAACAAATATAACAATGCAGTCCACACACACACACACACATTCATCTACTTCTAATGTATACTAAAAAAGCTTTTAGAATATATACAACACAAATATTTGAATACCAATAAAGTCATTATTACTTGCAAAGTTCTTACACTCTACAATACTGCATGGTGGGCTGGTCATATTTTTCCTGGCCTGCTGTTCTATTTCCTCTCACTACACAGCTGTCTCATGAAGAGCCAAAACCAAGATATTTTATGCAGGGTTGGGCCTAAAAATATGTTAAAAACATATTTCTGATCACTTGCATTGGTCTGAGCAGTTGAAAATGGACAGCCAAGGCACAAAAACACATTTAAACGTTTACTGGATTTTGATGTAGTTTTTTTAAAGGCAGAGTCACCAAAAGCTGGACCAAGGCATTTGTATGTAAAACAGTAATAGAAAATTAGTAAGAAAAATGTCTTGAATTAGCTGCAAACTCTCTTCTACTCCTTTATCCCCGAGAGCAGTTCCTTGGGAGCCCCTATCTTGATCCCGAGATTAAAAAAAAAACCAACCCAAAATAGACTGTGTAGTGGAGAATCCAGATGCAGTCAGACAGAAATCTTTGAGTTCTGCTAAACTAAAGCCCAAGTGCTTTAGTTCATTACTTTCCAATGTAACAGACCATTCTGAAGCATGTAATCCATTCCACAAATTGAAGCTGAGAGGCACATTTGCCCAGATCTGGTAACACCTATTCTCATGCTCACATTAAAGCACAGTAGCAGTCATACTGAAGGGAAAGCGTGACAGAAACTCTAATCTAAGGCTTAACCAACACTTGCTATGCACATAAATTAGGATTTACTGTGTTCCCTTTTTCATTTACCTTTCATTACAGTGAATTGCCTGAATTTTCATCTTGTACAGTAATCTTGTGTTATATCTTTGCTTCTACTCAACATATGTAGGAATATGTGAGTTACAATTAGTTCAATCTCTTGGAAGTTTCAGAGAGTGCAAAATCCTGACAAATCTATTCTCTTTCTACAGAGATAGTGACTTTCAGTTTAATGCAACTAACTGGATTACTTGTATTCGTTACCTTTAAGTAGACTGAAATGTAAAAGTTTACCAATGAAAAACTTACATATGAAAAAAACAACCAATAACCAACTTCGAGTCCCTGTTTACACCATAGAGATCAAGTTCCTTTTGTTTGTTTTAACTAAGATCATATTTTAAAAACTGAGACAAACCCAAAAAATCACTAGAAACTCTCAATACCAACATTGCTCTATGATACAAGTTCGTATGCTCAGTATTTTCAAGCTTTGAGAAGTCAAGCAAACTCTTGTTAGTCAAACAAACATTGTAAACCTGCTATACATAAAGAACTTGGACAGTTTTAAAACAGCTAGAGAAAGAAATGTGTGTCTATTATACTCTTTCATTTGTTGAATTATTTTTACTGGGTAGATCTTTAAAACATAGTAACTTTTTTATTTTAGCTGATCTTCAAACTTTTTGGCTAATTAATGTTTCCAGCTTCAGATTGTTTTTTGCCAGGCACTGCTGTTTTGATTCTCAGATTTTTTTTTAACGCTTCATATTATTATTTACTGTGTTCCTGCATCAATGGTGCTACTTAAATGACTTCATAAATGACAAACTTAAATACAAATATAAAAATGAATCAGAAGGTTGAGAAACAAAAAGTGGTTCTGAATGTGGTAAATATGTCCAGTTCTGGGCTCCTCAGCTCAAGAGGGACAGGGAAGTGCTGGAGAGAGTCCAGCGCAGGGCCACCAAGATGATCAAGGGTATAGAACATCTTTCATATGAGGAAACACTGTGGGAATGGGGACTGTTTAGTCTGGAGAAGAGGAGATTGAGGGGAGATCTTATTAACATCTATGAATATCTAAAGGGTGGGTGTCAGGAGGTTGAGACATCCCTCTTTTCTGTAGTAGCTAGTAACAGGACAAGGGGTGATGGGATGAAGCTGGAACACAAAAAGTCCCACTTAAACATAAGAAAAAAGTATTTCACCGTGAGAGTGACAGAGCAGTGGCACAGGGTGCCCAGAGGGACTGCGGAGTCTCCTTCCTTGGAGGTCTTCAAGACCCGCCTGGACATGTTCCTATGTGACCTGATCTAGGTGAACCTGCTTCTGCAGGGGGTTGGACTAGATGATCTCTAAAGGTCCCTTCTAACCTCTACCATTCTATGATTCCATGAAATACATTACATTTACTGCTGACACATTCTAGTATGCCTTCTGCTACCAATGTAAAAACATATTTCTACATAAAAAGGGTAATTTCATAATAATAATCTTTGATAACAAGAAAAAAACTAAATTAACCCTATAGTCTAGAACATATGATAGAGATACTCTTTATATTACATACTTTTTGACAAGAACATTCTTTGGAATTGAGAGTGAAATCACTGACCTAAGTGGAGACTTTTTGTTTTCATTACTTGCAAATCTGATTCCGCTTGACAAAAAGAGGACTGGGCAGGAAGATCTTTCCCAGGTTTCATAATAAATCACCATCCCTTGGCAATCGTTTACCTGATTCAAGTTAGTATTCTCTAAGTCAGCTGTGCGTTCTGGCCTTTCATAACATAAAATTAAAACAATAGAAGTTATTGATTAATGACAAGAATATATATTGCCAGCTCCATCGTTTAATAAAGAAAAAAAATCCATACCATTAAAAAATGGATTTGGTTCAGCATCCATAAATGTAAAAGTGTATGTGCTTTAGTATTCTCTCAGGAACTTCTGTTTAACTCTCCAGTGTATATTGTAGTCAGCATTTTGGATTGAAGTTCTATCATCGTTTGTGTGTTCAACAGAAATGTCGTTATTCATGAAGATGAAAAGTCATAAAGCACAATGCAATTGTGTACTGTCACAAAAGGGGCAATAACCAATAGTATGAATTCAGGCAAATGACTTGCTGCTAAGATATAATTTCCTTAAAGGGAATACATCAAGAAAAGAAATTCCCTTGTAAAACACCTGATAATTCACGACACTGACCGTACTAGCCAAGTTATACAGATAATGACACTAAGCATTGGCAATCAGAGCTTAACCTTATAAAGATCATAATATTGCTGTAAAGCTCAGAAATCTGGCATTAAAAGAAGCTGAATTACGTTTTGTCCACAACATAGAGTCATAGTTCACACAAAACTAGGTGAAATTAAAAGTAGCAGCCACAAGAGGCAATGCAATATCAACGCTGCTGAACACAAAAACCTTAATAATTACTGTGTAAACTACAGGCAAGTTTTGTTCATAATTTTCAGCCTATATATACGATTTTACCCTAAAATAAATTCAGAGATAGATTTATTGATTAAGGAAAACAATCGATCTAGCCTTTACGATTCTGTTCCACTATTATCAACCTGAGCAAAACCTGGTAACAAACACTGCTGCATGAATAATTAAATTGTCATCTGTGGCAGTGACACTCAGGTGTGGAACCCCATCAGACCCCAGCATCTACACTAAAGACAATACATCCACATTCTGAGTCTGGTTGTGATGGGGCTAATTTTCTTTATAGCAGCCCATATCATGCTGTGTTTTAGATTGGTGACCAGCATGATGTTGACAACACACCTGTGTTTCTGCTATTGCTGATCAGGGCTAGCCCAGTGTTCAGGCTTCCTCTATTTCTCATACTTGCCCCACAGTGATCAGAGTAGGTGTGGAAAAGAGTAAGGAGGGAACACAGTCAGCAGAGCTGACCCAAGGGATATTCCGTCCCACCTAACATCATGCTCAGCAGGAAAAGTGGGGGAATAGTCTTTTCAAAATGGCCATTGTTTGGGGATGGGCTGGCAGGTGCTCAACTTGACCAGAAAAGAACAGTTATATCACTCTGTGAAGTGCAAGCATTAGAGTCTCTGAAAAGAAAGGGATTATTAAGTCTGTCTTATTTTATAGTTTATAGACACATAATTACAGTTTGGTGATTCAGATATTTGTAGAAATTAAAACCACAATTAAAAGTATATCTAAAATGTAATGGGAACAGAAATATACTAAAGGACCTAATGGAAGATGTAAACATTTGAAAATGAAAATAAGCCACATAATTTTGGGATATATGTAGTTATGTAATATACAACACTGATTTAAAACTATACATTTCAAAACCATGTCACATAAGGCTACTCCAAAATGAAATGTGATTGAGAAGATCCTTTATCCCACATAAAGTCCAGATGACTCTGGGAAGCATCAATAAATATAACTCCTATTCTAGCATAGAAAGTCATTTCACTAATGCTTGCCTTGTTTACTTAGAAAGTAGCTGTGAGAACCAATACAATTTTTCTTTGATTACAGTGTCAATCAATATTTTGTTTCAAACCCAGGCAAACAAGTTAAATCCCAAGATTTAAAATACATCTCCCTAGTGTATCTGTATCAGAAACAGGGTTTTTTTTTTTTCCTGGCCCCTTTCTCAAATGCTGTCCCAAAAAGGACAAATGTAGAAAGTACTTCTTAAGACAGGACATCTGAAAGAATTCTCAAGACCATTCCCAAATCAGATACCACTGATTATTCAGTGTCTAAAAATTTGCTTGACCCAATACTTTTGGCAATATTTTCCACAAAAATTTCTTTGCTTCCTTACAGTTGCCCCCTCATTACAGGTCCCCTCATGGGAACTGAGAACAGTATCTTTATTCAAGGTGAGATCAGTTTTTGCATCTTTTTCAGACTACCTTGAATTTCTGCCAACACAGCAATATTTAGCCAACTAATTTAATATTACTGATTAATGGGAAAAGCCTACAGCTCTAAATCCTTTTCATGTATCTAATGTTAACGCTTGACAGGTATATCAGAAACAGTAGAGCTAATATAAAAAAGTAATGTATATGGGTAGATATTTTCATGTTTTTCTCATGAGTAATAGTTCTTTCAGATCAGCTGTTTAGCTTGTTTTCTCTCAGAAAGCGACAGATTATAATCATACCCAGTCTGGTTGTCCTCCAGTTTAAAAGGGATAATGTAAAACTGAAGAAGGTCTAGCAGATGGCTACCATGGTGATAAAGGGACTAAAGCATATGAGCTCTGAGAAGAGATAGAGGGAACAGGCTTGTATAGTCTGGCAAAGAAGAGGCTAAGAGGCAACTGTAGCTTACAACTACTTGAAGAGTAATAGCAAAAAGGCAGAGCCAAAGTCTTCTAAGCAGTGTAACAATCTTTAGATTGGTAGGTAGAGTCCAGACACTATGAAAAATCTTTTCACCAGGTGGGTAGCACACTGTAGAGAGTGTATTAATTCATCTTTGGAGGTTTTCAAGACTTCGTTAGACAAATCCATGACTGATCTGATTTAGCACCAGCATTAAAGCCACTTCGAGTGGAAGATTAGACTTGATCACCTCTAGAGAGTCCACTCATCAAGTCCCTTGTGACTGTGTGATAACGATTCCACTGAGTCAATTTCTTTTGTGGCTGTGTGTTAACATGCAAGAACTGGATTCATCCAGGCACATGAATATATACATTCTGAAACTCAAAAGGACATGCTGTAGCTGTTCCTTCTAAAAACACCCAGCTTTTGAAGATGAGGAAGCAATTTTAAGAGATACTTGTTATATTAGGAACCAGAAGAGTGTTTTAAACCACTGCAAGTGAGTACAGATTGAATTATACTCCCTGAAGTGCAATAGGGAATATAATCTAATCTCACTAGGTCAGTAACATATTGTTCTAGTAAAGCTAGTTTATTTTTACTCCTACTATTCTCCATTGATCTTCATCATTTTATCCATATAAATATGCTAGGTCACCTAGAAAACCCGATTGCTGTAATTAAAATTATCTAATGTAGAACAACCTAAATACTTATTCTTATAAAGGAGAGAAAAACATCAATTTTCAAAGAAACTCTCAATAGTTTGTCCTGTCCAAGGCTGTCAAGAAAATTACCTAAATAAATCAGGTGCATTAATTTGAAACCCTGAATGAAATATAATGGAGGATTTTTTTTTTTTTTCTCCTTTGAGTTTGAAAGACATTAGGAGAGCATTCTGAACTTTTCTTTGACTCTAATTGAGTAATATCAGTCCTGCAGAAATTGCTGGAATGTATTGCCTGGTGACCTGAACACTGAGGAGGAAGTCACGGAGAGCAGTAGAGGAGAGAGGGCTCTTGAAGATTCTTGTTCCCTAATTATTTCACTGAAGGTGACCTGTTCATGGAGATAGAACAGGAAGGAGCAAAAAGAGAGTTACAGTGAGTCATGTGATTTGAAAGGCATTAACATTCATTTCCTTTATCAAACCTAAGTACTGTGAAAAAGCTCCTGGTGATCACTGTAAAATCAGACTTTTAGTCCAGAAGATTCTTATGCTTACCATGGCTTTTCTCAGCCAAGGAGACTTAGCCACCATTCTTCCACACCTTCATCCTGTTAAAAATGTGAGGCATCAGTCTTTATAGCCATGAAGCAACTGAGACTTGCTAGCTCCTCATGAGTCGAAAGAATTAACTCAATGGATAGTTGCCAGATTAAACAAAATCTAGCTAAGCTTAGGTCTTTTTTTAATCTCTTTTCTCTATGTCCATGATAAAGGATAATCCAAGGGATTCAAAAGTCTAACATATTCACTACTGAAAAACAAGATGAGAAACATCTCATTCATTACACATAGCTTCAGTGGTATTATTGGTATCCAAGTAAAATACGGATTTATGCATTTCTGGGTTGTTCTTCTTCTTCTCCGGGACTGATAAGTGGCAGAACATTCCATTTATTCTCAAATTGGATTAAATCGGATGTCTGCTTTCTGATCTTCTATCTGTCTTCATAGCTACCAAATTGTTGTTATACGCTTACCTACCAGTTGAAACTTTTAAGGATAATAAAGACTGAAATTATGACAGCAAAAAGTACCGTCAAACAGCCCATGGCAAAATTAGTAGTTTAGTACTTGGCTATAAGCCACATTAAAAAAAGACATATTTTTAAAATCTCATGACATGTTTATACATTACCTGTTTAAAATAATTAGCAACTGAAATAATGAGGATGTGGTCGTTAGGATAATGATAAAAAATGGATACGCAAATTTCCTTACAAAGAAACCTGAGTATCTGGGAAGATGCAATCTAATTACAACACACAAAACTAAGTGAACTTAAGGATTTAAACCACAAATATTTCAACTGAGAATATAGGAATAACTTTGGGTTTGCAAGTTTTGGAATAGCATAGGCTTATTTAGGAAAGTATTGACACAGAAATAGAAATGTTATCTTTTAAAATCGAATTTTGGTGAAGTCTACGTTCATTAATTTGTAACAAATGATCTATCAGACTCCCTGCAGACAGCATAACCAATGTAACATATGTAGCAGCAATTGTGAAACCTGGTATTTACAGAGAATAAAAACTAATGTATTTGGTCCTTCCCCTTTTTTGGAAACATATTTACTAGTTAACGGTCCCTCTTTGCTGGACTTGTAACCCTGTTGTTGTAAACGCTAGCTGGCAATATGCTGACTTATGTCACCTTTGAAATTTGGCACCATGCTTCATTAGCTCGCCAACAAAGCAATTCAGGAGTGTTATTGAATCATATAGCATTCTTAGTATTCTCCTTTTCTCATTTTTATTTCACCGTGTGATGTTTTTCACCATCCTATTTCTCAAGAGAGAGAAAAATGCTTTCTATCCTATTTTTAAAACTATCCCCAGAGGCAATACCAAGATTGTATTCTCCCATCCACAAATTCTAATAATACCCCATAGAAACTAATTTCCATTTTACGTTTAATGCAATACCTTAAATGAACAGTATTGCTAAAACCAGAGAATTATTCTATTTCTGTGTATTTAATTATTTTCAAATTATTTTTTATGTAGGTTTTCCTTCATGCTGAATAGTATTTTCTGTTTTATTCCATATGCTATCTTACCACAAGGATAGCAAGTGGAATGATCAGAGCTAGACATCAGTACAGTACTGCCTTTTGGAATTATAGGTTTATTTCCAATGATGCAAAGAGGAGCTTATCAACATAACATTCATATTGCCATATTGGACATAATTCAGCCTTTAATGCAGTTACTCAAAAGTACACAAAATACTAGGCTGGTATTAGAAAAAAAAAGAGATTTTAAGAGATTAAATAACTGAAGAGATTACTAGAAAGTATTTATCTGTTTTTATTGGAAAGTAGGATTTATCATTCTTAGTAAGGTTTTAATGGTCTGAACTGCAGTAGTAAAATATCAAAACTGTGTTGTATTTGTCTTAGATTGGGCTACTGAGTCTTACTGAAAACCACTAGCTACGTGTAGTTATACTTCACTGAAAGGCAGAATTGCCACTAGTGGTGCAAACTGTCTGGATCAGATCACAAGTTTGCTAACTGGAAAGGAGATCTATTTCCTCATTGCTCCATGAGGAACAACAATACCATATTATTCTTCATAGATGAAGAGAAAGCCTACCTGGCAAAATGAACTCCCAGAAGCTGGTACTAATACACCTTGCATTTCATGTTTAGGGCCATTGTTCATCTGAGAATACACACTAAAAAATGCTGACTATGCCTTTTGAACAAGAGAAGAAGCCTTCATGTAATATGTTCCTTAAGGAACATAAATATTTACAGACCAATTTGCTACAATATTGCATGGTAAGTTTCCAATCTTCATGAAGCCATGTTTAAATATAGGCATTTTGCATGTCCAAGAACTGCAACACTGCTTCTCAAAAAGGCACTTCAGAAGGCCAGAAGATAGCAGTTGTGTTTATAATACATTAGAATTGCCTTTAAGGAATAGTTTAACCATCAATGGCAATGAAATAACTGAAATATTTGTAAATATTACTGATTGCCAAACTTACAGAAGTTTAGCATGCATAGTGTTTCACTTTTCTCTTTCCTTTATGTATATTTGGTATTTAATAAACTGAACAGAGAGTATAAGTAGAAGGAAAACATTCATTGCATGCTCCAATCAATGAAAACAAACTAGTAGGTCTCCAACTCATGTGAGTCCTGAAAATCTAGTCAAAATGGGATAAGAAAACCCCTTACAACAAAACAAACAAAACCTCCTAAACAAACAAAAACCCCACAAAAGAACAACATGTGTTACTGGACAAGCATTTTGGAAAAAAAATCAACTAAAATAAACCCACAACCAACAAAAAATACTGAAAAAACCCCAAAACCAAACCCAACCCCCTCAAAGCCATTGAAAATGCCTAGTAGAAATGGCATCACATTTCCTCAGAACTAGAAAGTGAAGTACTAAGAAAGCTGTATTATTTGGCCTAAGACAAAGCAGGACCAGAAAGGGTTATCAAGTGTCCAAAATCACAATCTACTAAGCTAATAGACCACAATTCTTTCCATCTATATTTATAAAATCATACATGACTTGTAGTTGCCAAAGGCAGTACTTTTTTCCATCTCTGACACAACACACAAAACATCAAGATACTAACATTTAGTTAAGACAGAATGGTACCACTCGTGATTCTACTGAAGGAACTTAGGTTACATTACAGTAACAGGTTAACACCTGACATCCAAGAATTCTAAATAGCATTCTTAGGAGCCAGTTAGAATATATGCATTAACAACTCAACATTAATGTCCAGAGGACAATCTGAAATTGCCATCTAGGAAACATTACTTTACCTCAGAATGAATTCTACCGATACCATGAATTAATTTTAGTATGCTTAGAAGTTCGAAAACATATTGCAAGGATTGATGAGACAGCAAGGCAAATCTAAATGTATGTGCATTCCTTTCTGTGTGTACTTTATAAATAACTGTCCACATACTTCCTCTGTCACAATCATACATCGTTCCATCAGCACTGCAACATGACATACCCCCTGCTTCTCTCTAATAGTTTAAATGAAATCCAAAAGGAAATCTTTACCGTTTACACCCATTAATTCCTAGAAAGTATATAGCATTATACTTCAAATATCCAAAGAGACAACAACATTCAGTGTCCAGAAATGCTACCTCGAGGAAAGAAATCTATGCTTTTTGAACTACTTTCCTTTGATCCAGAGTGAAGGGAAAGTTAAGAAACAATAAAAATGTGTACTTCAGCGTTAGGGCTTTTTTTAATACCCAAAATATTTATCTGAGACCAAAACACTATTTCCACTTCCATTGAAGTTTCTGTATATGCCTCAAAACACTTTAAGATATTCATTACAGAAAATATCTGCATCATGTAAATAAGGTCCTGAAACAGAGCTGTTTGTTCAAAACCATTCACACATTTGGAACCAACTCTACAAGAGATATTCCATTAAAAAAAAAAAAGAACAAATAACAAGAAAAAAAAGCAAGTTGTCACCTTAAATTTATGTTATACAGACAGAAGGGCACAAGAACATTTTAAAGATGCTACAGAAGCAGGTAAATCCTTAATAATTACAATATATTTTCACAAAGCTGTAGTTCTAATATTCACTATTTACTCCCCTTCAACTTTTTCCAAGAGATTAAAAAGGTCACTTCCTAAGGTTTCCTATGTCTTGATTCTCGTTAGTAAACAGCTTGGGTCAACATCTTGTCATGGACACACAGGCATGATTATCTTGTGATATTTACTCTCTTTGGGCCATATTCTCCAGACAAGTAACTTATTCAACTCTATCACTGAGCCAATCCTGAAGCTTTACAGCAATCCCGTAAACTTTTCACTACAAATGGTGCATGTCTGATAAATTATGATCCCTGATATAACTGAAGTGACAAACCTGTGTAATGACAGCAGACAACAGCAGCAGCTATAACAATATGCACCCTCAAAACATCTGCAGTTTCCTTTTAAAAAAGGTCAATATTCTTAATTTTTAATTAGGCTCTTCTCTTCTAATTTAATATATAGGAGTAGCATTTAATGAATTGAATTTGATACATCAGGAGTTAAAAGAAAAGACAATATCTCCCCCCTTTGAAAGCAAATCAGTTATTTTTAACTATACATGTAGTGTTATATATACAATCAGAATTTTATATACAAACTACATGTTAATAGATGAGAGATGGCTATTCTTCCTTGTCCTCCTTCCCTCTCATTAATGTAGTAAAGCCAATGTGAGTTACTGCTAATAGCTCTAGCTCCTAAGCCATTAACTTATCTCATCATTCTACGATCTCTAGTTCCAGCTTATACTTAATGAAAAGGAAGTTTAGAACCCAATGCACATCTGAGTATATACAATGACATGTAGCACACTCTTAATTGTGATACTTGTGTGACAGTTAACATATATAGATTAAAATACATTCATGCAAAAGAAAATTGTTACAGATCCATAAAGACAGCTAATAGCCTTACTTCCAAAGCAACTTGAGAACTATAATCATTTTCTGAATTATAAAATAGTTATAATAAAATTTTAAATAAATTGAATTACGCTTTCAAGTTGGTATCTCATTTTATTGGTCTTCTCTTTTCAGCTACACTAAGAGATTTTCTTTCCATAATGCCACTAAAACATGCATACATTTTAACTATATTCCCATCTCAATATATCTGTTATTTTACTTACAGAGAAATGATAAGATTTATCCCATGGGTTATGTGTAAAAATATATATTTATATTGGTTTTAAACGGATCTTTTCTGAATCTCAAACATTGATATTATTGCCTTTAGTAAAATTGGGGTTTTGGAAAGCTAAATCAGCAGGTCTTCTTTTGGATTAAAGCGAGTTTAGAGCAACATGTGAATCAGTGTCTTCCTCCAAGGAACATTCTTGGGACCAAAAGTGAAAATTAAAGCTGAAGGCCTGAGTATAAGGTGCAAAAAACAGAGCTCCCCTTGTGTTTTCTCATCATCTTAAACTTCCTTGTTAAAAATTTATCAAACCTACCAGTTATGAATATCAAGCACTATCAAAATGCATGAGATTAAAACATCAAGGTTCACAGCTTTAAGAAACTGTCAGTCCGAGAAACTGGATTTCTTTTTCCTGAATAACATGTGAATTTTCCATTATGTTACACTTCTTTTTATCTGAGAAGAATACAAAACAGATGTTCAAGGTCTGCAGCCCAATGCAGAAATATGTATCACAAAATAGCCCACAGAGGCTTCCATGACAAAAATCTAGGCTTATTTTTTATTTATTTCTGACACTGTGTAGGCTTTTAGCAGCCTGTAGCTGTTACCTTTTCTCTCAGGCTGAAAGCTTCTTCCTTGAGATTCTAGTTGCAAGACATTTTTAATTCACATACCCTACTGCTACTCTCATTACAAAGAATGGCCTCAGTGACAAACAGAGATAGTTAAAGCTTAAATGTTAAGAGAAAATTTCTAATGTAACTTTTTAAAACAGATTTTAAATACATATATATTTATATCAAGAGTGAAAGATACACATAGAATCACAGAATGGTATTTATATACATATTATATACAACTAATGTGTAATATGACACATCTAATGTTAACCTTGTTACATCAGCACGTAAACTTAGGTTCCCTTGACAATGCTTCTAGTAAAAACTACATCCAGATTACTTGATGCTAAAAATATCAAATTTATCCAGTATTTGTTTGGATAAATCACACATTTAAAGATGCTTCCTCAGATACAGTTTGTTCACTGTAATTGCAAGAAGCTCTGCACTAGGTTATATTGTGCAAATCAAACATGTCTCAACTTTTTGAAAATTAAATCAAAGTTACCTGATACATTTAGGCCTTCCCCTTTTGAGTTGACAAATGCCACAGTGTCATGAAATGTACAGACTGAAGCCCTAACTTCCATTAGGAACTAAACTTCTCTAGTAGACACAAAATTCAAACATGCAACCATTAAAGGAATAAAGTTTGTAACATTAAAAAGGAGGTTTCACAATATAGTAAATGAAAGAATATTTTCATGTTTTTTCTAACTCCTGTAACAGCTCAGGAATTCATGAATTTATCATATTATTATTTAGTATTTTTAGGCAACAGAACAAAACTGCCAGCAATTACTTAAAATTCAAAGGAAGAAGGTTTTCATTTCACTAACAGGAACAAAAAGTGACCTTACAAGTTAAATAAAGTTAATGCTATTGTAAGTAGCTATGAGATTACAATGCTGTATTAGTGCAGAGTTCATTTTTGGTATAACTTTGCATCTTGTGAATTATATAACCATGCCACAAGCTAGCCATTCAAGAAACAGAGCTGAAATTAAGGGAAAATCAGCATGCCAAACCCAGGACAATGAAGTTTCATTTAGCTCTGCTCCTATCACTTTAACTCTGTGATGTCAGAATTAAATGACAGTAGCAGCTAACATTCTGTAGTTACTCTAAGGCTGCTGCAAACATCAGCAGTAGCAAGAGTAAAAGAAGTACTCTACAGTTCTCAAGAAAAAGCCTAGAGCCAGTGATGACAGTGTGTCTTATCCCATGAATGATTTCAAAAGTATCAGAGAATAAGCCACATAAACCACAGTTCATTCTTGTCTTGAATATACATATACAGCATTACAAGTAGTATTATCTTCTACGGGAATGACGTTTTCTTTGTGTTTTTTTTCCATTTTTATTTAAAGAATTAATATCATGTGGTACACATAAGTCCTAAAATCAACCCCTTCCCCTCCCATCCCAAACTCCTCTAATATTTCAGCCAAGTACTTTTTCAATCTGTTACAATTACATCTCCAAGGCACTTATGTGATATGTAATCTTAGTCTCACTTTCAGAAAGATGCAAGCTTCAAATTCCATTAATTTTACAAAATGAAAAAAAATCAGCTTTTAAATTACCTTGGGACTCTTCCTTATTTTCCCCCTAAACATGTGTTTAACAGATTTACTTTTTTAAAATATTATTTTACCTTTCCACTAGTTTGAAAAAGCCTTTGGGAGGTACACTAATCATCTGAAATAATAACAAATGCAATAAGCTACATTAAAAAAAAAATCTTTAAGACATCCCCTTAATCTGTATGAGCCTTCCAGTCAGTGTAAGCTTCAAACTCAACCTTAGATTTTTATGACAAATGGCAGCTGTGTTCAGGTTCCTGATAGTCCTGTGTGGTACCCAGATGATGACCTTTGATCAGACTTGTTTCTGAAGTATGATAAATTGGACTGCTGAAAGCTTATAGTATTAAGCAATTACTACTAGCTATCTCTGACTTTTTTACTTTGGATGTTCCAAATACTCATGCAGCTTCCTGGAACTAGTTCATTGGAACATTGCAAGGCAACAGGCTTGAACTTCCATAATTCCATAACGTTTGATAATTCCAGGAGCAGACAACTAACTCAACGACACACAAAACTGTATTTTTTTTTTTTCCAAGTACTTGAAAAGCAAATCCATAAATGGTTTCCCTTGCCAAAAAAGTTGCAAAGCACTGGGCACAGGCTGCCAGGAGGGTGAGAACTCTCCTCTGGAGGTTTTCAAAACCTGTCTGGACATATTCCTGATCTAGGCAGATCTGCTTTAGTAGGGGGTTGGACTAGATGATCTCAAGAGATCTCTTCCATATAACACAGATATCTAAGAGAATTGGTCTGAGGCTTCATTTCACCCATCATTCTCTTCTCATGTCAAAGACATGAATTATGTGGGCACCTCCTTCCCTTGGAGGTCTTCAGGATCCCCCTGGACACATTCCTGTGTGACCTAATCTAGGTGGGCCTGCTTCTGCAGGGGGTTTGGACCAGATGATCTCTAAAGGACCCTTCTAATCCCTAGCATTTTGATTCTATGGTTCTGTGATAAGAAAGAACTCCCATTACATTACTCCAAATACAAGTTACCATTCACTAGTAAAGAAATGTCCAAATTTTTGTGGAGTGCTATTGAATAGAAAAGCCAATTTTTGTATTTCCACTCTTTTACTAATATAATGGATGCCAAGTGACGTTTGAAAATAAAGAACCAGTGATAATGGGCTTTATCCTTTTAGTTTGATATTAACAGAATGCTTGGGTTTCCTTCAGCAGAGAAATACTAAGATAATGTCTCTCTTAAGACAGCCTAGCTCCCTGAAGGTTCCACTAAGACCTTTTGTCAAATAAAAGGAAGATTTATTAGGATGCACTTCAGCATCTCACTTACGTGCTAATAAATCTCTCAACAAAAACCCCTGAGACAACATCTTTCTTGGATAACTTAAATATTTTATAACGTACACTAAAACAAAGAACATGCTTGGAATTTAGTTTCCTCTTTAGAAGCTGCTGTTAAAAGTTTTCAGATCCAGCAGTATATATCCAGCACATTTTCACTTTATAAGTGATTTCCTCACACATCTACTTCTTCAGCTGGTGTCCCACTACTTGTTCTATGAATGCCAGTAGGCTTAAATATCTACCACAGTCTCTCCAGCTCCCTTTCTCTCCTTCATTAAACATATTCCTGACACTTTTTAGGACCTATATCACACGCACATAAAGAGGATTTATGAATAAACGTGTAAGATGAGCTCCCACTTACCCAGTCTAACATTAAAATGCAGCAGCAGTTAATAGCTTTCCTTTGAAAGCCAGGTGATCATTCCCTATGGAATATGCACTGTGTAATATTCCACATACACCTAACATTCCTTTTTGATTTACAAAATGTATTCTCTGAAGAGTACAAGATAAAAATACACATCTTGCAATATAACTTCATGAAACGTTGGAATTAACATCAACGTGTTCTTGCGCACTATGAGCTGCATCAACTGCTTGGCTGTTTACAGATACCAAGGAATTGCAGCTATGTACATTTGTATTGAATTCATTTATCAACTCTGTTGGTCTTCTGCTTTATTCAAAGACTATTTCTATGTGACTAGACTAGAGTCTTCCTATTTTTCTTCCATCTGCAAAATCTGTAATGTACAGATTAGGTAATTTTTCATTACAAACTAGTAACAAACTAATGGTATAATTTATGTGGTAATCTGTCATTTGAACTCTGTAGAAATTAACAGTAGCTGCCAAGCAAGAGAAAATTGTTATAAAATGTATTTAGATAACGGAAACCTCATCATAGTATCCCAAATTAAGAATGTATAAAGAATATAGAGCAAATGACAACAGCACAGTAACCACAGCAGCACACAACTAAGGGAAATTGAATTGCAGATCATTTTTGCAAAAAGATTTTAAGAGTCATTTAACTTTCCTGTACTTTTCAAACATATATCTTCCTCTTATTTTTCAAATAACTCTCAGGCTCTGTGTTCCAAACTGTGAGAGTTACACAGAGCTAGTGGTAAACTTTATATCAACAAGAGACACTTCCCATCCTGCCAAGATACACAAATGAGGAGTGATAATGCACCAGCATGTGAAAAATCTCAAATGGATGTGGGGTTAATTTCTTTAGCATATATAACATTTTCTATGGCACCAGCTGAGAGATTCAGCATTTAGATGTAAATTATGCATAACAATAAAAATGATATAACTGCAGTTCTGTGTAGGTTAGAGGTATGTTTGGACATAAAATGAGACAGATGAGATGCATGTGGAGTTGTGAAGGCAAAAGCATGAAAAGCAGCACTTCTAAGGCCAAAATAATGTGTGAAAATGCCTTTTATGACATCACATAAACCTGCATTAAAAGTTAATTTTGGCAAATATTAGAAAGTTCTGCATTCTAAAGCAGAAAGCAGCAACTGTTTGTCCAACAGAATGTGTGGTTCACCCATACAAATGCACTGGAATCCTGTCTCATAGGACAGCATTCTGACACCACCTGCTAAGCTCAGAATATTTATATTTTCAAAGAACTTTGATAATCGATTCTAAAAGAGGAATATACTCTCTTCTATAAAATGGTCAGCCTTTATTTATAAAATAGTATGTTGAGTCACTTTTAACCACTGGTTTTTATTTTGTGAATCTTGTAGCATTTTGATATTATTTACTAGCATGTTACATAGCTACTCTGAAGTCAAAAAGTATCAAATATGACAAAGGAAAGAATTTCACTAAAATAATCCTTTCCAAATGTCCCATTCTGACTAAGAGAAAAAGAAAAAATTACCATCCTCTAAAGACCCACAGGAGGAGTCACTTCATTGCTATGTACATATTTGCTCAAGTTTAATACATCAGGAGTTGATCCCATGCAGACTATACAGATAATTTATTAAATATTGCTGAAGAGTAAATCTTTGATATCTAAAAATTGTTTAAGGCAGTTTCAAAAGCTGTGCCTGACTTAGAAAGAACCCATCTATTGGAGAGGAATCTGTGTAGGTACTACTCAGCTTACTTGGCAAAATAATCTAAGCATCTCAGCTTCCATGGAAATTTATCTTGGCTTTCCTTCATGGACTGAATTTTCCATGAGCAGGACTGTATATGAAATGACACTTTGAGATTGCTTTGTTAGATCCCTCAATTCACACATGCTTCCAGAAAAAAAGCTTATCCTACAAAGGAGGAGGTGTCATAGAAAAAGTCCAAATATAATTTAAACTTATAAGCAAAGGTCTTGGATCCAAGAGCATTCTGCTTCACTTTTCCACTGTCATCGTTCACTTGTACACTGTTTTCTAAATTCACTTGCCATTGCTATGCAAAACTGCAACACTCTTAAGTATGATCAATCTCTTTCCAGCTCCAGCTGGCACTCAAATGCTTCCCAGATCAAGAAGCTGAAGAGAAGTAGCAATGTCACAGGTATCAGTAACCAGAACCCACTATGCTACTGCAAAGACCAATATACTGCCAAAAGAATGGGCAGGGTTCAAGGTGTTTGTTTGTACTCCTACTGGACAATATATCCTTGCATAAAACGAAAGATGGGTAAAGGATACCTAACAGGTAGGAAAGAGTATTCTGACAGCTTCCCTCACCAGCTTAATTTGTGGCAGATAGTGAATGACGTTTCCTTGTTGTTGCTGTTGCTTTTCAGATTATAGCTGCCAAATGCATCATAAGCATCAAGTGAATCTTTGAGAAAAGAATGTTCTTTTGCTTGAAGGGTAAACCCCTAAAGTACACCTGAAAGAATAAAACTGATATGTTTAAATTCATTATATACCTATGTAAAAAAAAAAAAAAAATCTATAATTACTACAAACATCACACAACATACAATTTTAAGCAGCTTCCTGCATTCCTACACTGCATAAGTATGTTGGAATGGGGAAGGAAATGAAGAGGTTTAATTTTACAAACAACAGGAAACTACAAAATGTTTACTTCCTTATGCCAAAACAATAACAGGTGAAAGCCTTAAAAATAAATCAGTGTGTTTGTGTTTGGAAATTATGATACATATTATGTACACTTTATCTCCATTAAAATACAACATGCAACCCAAAGACACATCAAGAACAAAGTGTATCCTTTTTTAGGAGCTTTGCCTACTTATTTCACTCTACAGTGACACAGGAATAAATTGATCAATGACATTGCTGACTATCACAAAGTACTGAGTGTACTTGCCTGATTCAGTGTTCAGTCAAGTAAGTAGAAATCAAAGAATGTTGTTAAGATGTTAATCAGACCTTTAGCCTTCATGTTCAATACCACAACTTTGTTCTGCAAATTCCTGGAAAATGTGAAGCTTTTGTATCAGAAAAAAATACCCTAAAACATGCATGTTGGTTAGAGATTAAAATATTTCAGAAAAAATATGCAATTACATAGTCAAAATACATTGTAATAAATATGTCTGGGCTGTGGACCTGGAAAAACTTCTGCAGAGAGTAAAATTTCATATTTAAATATTTAGGAGGGGGTCCTCCAAAGACAACTATTTATAGGGTAAAATAAGAAAATGAAAGGGAACATTGTACAGATTCACTTACAAAGGGGTAATAAATAAATAAATCAACATTACTAGAATATTCAATTCAAGGAAAAAGTGTGCTTT
Source organism: Colius striatus (assembly GCF_028858725.1). Taxonomy (NCBI): domain Eukaryota; kingdom Metazoa; phylum Chordata; class Aves; order Coliiformes; family Coliidae; genus Colius; species Colius striatus. The sequence goes on along the minus strand of NC_084761.1, from coordinate 3,983,739 downwards.
TGTTTACACTTCCCAATAAATACAGAAACATTTTTGTAACAATCTTTGTTATTTCAACAGGTTCATGTTGTGCCTTTTTGTTACAACGTTTGTCATGAGAAGGAGGTATCAGAATTATCATTCTCCATATTTGTGACCTTTTCAGTATTCCGTTATGTTTAGATTCACTGTCAGTTCTGCCTCTTCTTCACAGGTTACTAAGGCTGTAACCAAAGAAAAATGCAAATTGCCAGCAAGTCAAATTACAGAACATTAAGAAGGTCAAAGCAGTACAGTTTATTATCATTTTTCACAAAATATATGAAACATTAACAATGTGTTACTTCATTTTCATGACAATAATTGTAAAGAGACCTTGCTGTGCAAGTTACTCTCATTACAACTTTAAAATTACATTATGATTTGTAATCTTGTAGTCCTCGTAGAATTTGTCTCTCTCTAAATATCTTTATTACTTCAAAATGCATTGAGCTGCATGCAAAATATTTTCTGATAACATGCCTTATTTGTACTTCAGAGTTGTATTGAAGCTAATGGAAAGCAGACGACAGTAGGTTTTGTAGGAAGACTACAAGACAGTATGCTATTTGACATGCAACTGCATGAAAACACTGCATGAACTCTGTGCTTGAGCTCCTTATATCCTGTTCAATTTGAATTGTTCTCTGATTATATCGTTCTAAATACCAAAATACAAGCAACAGCCAGGAATGCCTATGAACTGTACAGTGTATTGTACAGGCAGATAATGTTAAACAGTCAATAAAAACTGCTCCTGGAGAGGCAAGGATGGGCAAATAGGAATCTTTTGAAGCCAGCTAAGGCAAAAACATTGTTCTATACTTGCATGCTACCCCACTGAAGACAATATTACAAGTACACTTGCAACGTAGATTCTATTCGCCAACTGAACAGTGACTGATCATCACATTCAAGAAATTCAGTTCCCCATGAGACAGTCACCTTATGCAGAATAATGCACTCCATATAAATATATACCAACAAAATATATGTCTTCTTTAACTAAAACTTGGTCAATTAATATCTACGAAAAAAAAAGGTATTGTATGGAAAGGAAGGAAAGGAAGATGATTTCCTAGAAAGAAAAATCAGAACTCAACAAAGCAAAAAATGACAACCTGATCTAGGTGGACCTGCTTCTGCAGGGGGGTTGGACTAGATGACCTTTAGATGTCCCTTCCAACCCCTACCATTCTGTGATTCTATGAATTACAACTATTTTAAACTGACTTATTTCAGCTTCTTTCTATGTTTTTCAATGATGAAAAAGAATTGTTAAATCCTTTGAAAAGTTTTTGCCATTGGTATCAGACAGTCTCTGAAACATGCCATGTACAGCTGCCCACTAAAAATAGAAGGAAATCAATCCTATTTTGAAATAAGCATTAGGAACATAACACGATTAAAACTTTCCAAGTTCTCACGGTCAACTAAAAAATCTTCACAAAAAGAGGTAAAATCTTCACAAAAAGACAACAGAAGCACCAACTACTTCCTATTTCTACATGAATAATCAGTAAAAAACCTAAATCTTAAGCCATTCCCTGCTACTGTAGTAATTAAGTATTCAGACCACTAAACAGTTCAGTTGGAATGATTTTATGACAAATGACCAAAAACATATCAAGCATAAAACCCCAGCCCTTCAAAAATCCCTCAAGCCCAGGAAGCTCAATCAATGTGAGAGAGACGGCAACTTCAGTGATGGCAGATTTCGCTCACTTGCAACTCTGCATAATTCTGATGACAGCCAGTTTTCCTCCATTAACTTCTACACACAGGCACAAAACAAAGAGGAGGAAGGTAGGTTTTAGAAAATTAATAGACAAAACAACACAGTATTTAAAAAAAAAAAAAGCCCATATGGAAATCAAGTCTACTAGTTCAATGACTATTACATTGATTGGTGGAAGGAGAAAAATAAAAGCCAAATAGATCGATAAAGACTCAAATCAATGAATACAAACAGTACTCTATATACAGGACACACATATTCTAACTGAAAACACCTTTATTTTCTGAAGTTTCCATATTACAACAGTTGCTAGAAAGTATATGTCCTAAAATGAAGGAGATGAGGACCACAAAGTTAATATAACAATACGTCGAAGGTAAAACAAGTATTGTGAATTCCCTTTATTCCAATTTTACCTGATTAAAAGAAGCTTTGTTGTAACCAGCTACATCACAGAACATAAATCATGATCAATACAGATTGGATATATATATTCTGCACATTCATATGTGCCACATGCTAACACTTATTACATGCAAATAACTTCATACCCAAATACTGTTGAATCAAAGGAAAACAAAAAGGCCAGAGATGGAGAGGACAGAAGGCAAAGTGATTATTTTTCTGTATATGGGATATTAAATATTTAAAGTAGTATATTTTAATAATTATAAACCTCAGAAGTCTTCAGTATTGAACTTCTATTTTTGACCAGCTCTCAGGTATATTTTCTCCATGCTTTTCACACGAACTAGCATATTAATTAGAATGAGATCATTCAGTTTCATCCAATAATGCCAGTGTTATCTGAGGGCTGGCCAGCATCCAAATTTCATTTCAATATATCTGTTTGGTATTATAAATGATAAATCAATATTCCTAATAGTTTTCCATTCTAATGTATTACAGTGGAAATAAGCCAGTATAGCCTGAAAGAAATACTCAGATTAAAAAGGTTATAGTTTAAGCATAATAAAATGCAACTATTTTTTTTGTTAAATAAAACAGCAAGAAATGATCATTGAAGCCAGAAAAAATTCAAAAGGAATTAAAGAATTTAACATAATTCTGAAGTTTAAAACAAGAAGTAAAAGTTCGGTGCGTCAGTTCAGTTAGAAAAACATGTTGATTAGGTTTCAGTAAGGTAAGAAGTGGAATGCACTCCTAAGAATTCAAAAGGCATAACTAAAATGTATGTGCTCAAGTACAGCTTATCAACCCTTTCAAGAGAACATCATGTACGCAGTAAGCTCACACTGGCACTCACATAACATGGATATAAGCATATACATTAGTTAAATTTAGGGAACAATTTGTGTATTTTCCTCGCCTAGCCTTCATGCATTTAGCTCAAAGTTCTTGTATGCTGTTCTGAAAAGGGATGGGCTCCATGCTCACGAGTTTTCTTGAACTAGTCTTTGAGAAGGAAGAAAAGAAGATTTTGATGTTTTTTGGTCTTCAAGATTGTAGCAGTAAAATATATCCTGACTGACAAGAAATAGAACAATACAAAAATATTTTGTCTTAATTAAGTGGTAAAACATAGATAGTTAAACAGTGTTGTAATGCATTTCAGAGTATTTCAGACATTATGTCAATAAGTATATAACACAAATGAAGTCAGTTGAAAAATAATTTTAATACAGTAATGAAATTCGGAACAATTTCACTTCTAAGAAAATTATCTCACATTCTAAAGCGATAACACCAGCTTCAAAACACTCTATCAAGAACTGTAGTTCTGTATATTTATTAGAAGTAACTACAATCCAAATTAGTTCTTATTGAATTAATTTCTAAATTCTAGTTTTAAAAATTGAGTCAAATCTCATTCAACAGAATGTAAAAATAGTCAATTCTGTTAAAATAAGTGCTATAAATCTTGCATAAGACAAGATCTAATTCCCATCGATTTCACTGAAGTTGCTTAACATTCACTCAATAACAAGGCAAAATCAAATGTCCATGTCTGGAAACAGTTTAAAATACAATGTGAATTCTACACGAATGTTCAGTCCCTAGATCTCAAAACCTTAATAATCTGAAGTATAAAATGTACATTTTTTTTGAACATAAATATCTAACTTGCATACATATAAAGACCAAAGCATGGCCATAAATCAGATCTTTTCAGAGCATACATAATATCCAAGGAAATTCCCTGTTTTTAAGATATATTCAGACTCTGTAGAACAGTAACAAGAAATTACTTTTTGAATACTAAATATTGTAAACTCCTTTTGGTATAATTGTGAAGATATCAGTAGATAATATCAAGTAAAAAAAAAATCACAGAATGGTGGGACTTGGAAGGGAGCTTTAAAGATCATCTAGTCCAACGCCTTTGCTAAAAATGTGTCCACTCAGATTAGGTCACACAGGAAAGTGTCCAGACGGGTTCTGAAGACCTCCAGAGAAAGAGGGTTCTGGCCCTAGAACCGAACCCACTGGCCACAGGACTCCAGCTTGACTTGGCTCAGTTGATCACCACCCTCTGGTCTCTGTCATTCAGCCAGTTCTTGATCCACCTCACCACCCACTCATCCAAGCCACACTGCCTGAACTTTTTGATGAGGATGTTATGGGAGATGGTGTCAAAAGCCTTCCTGAAGTCCATTGTTCTCCCCTCATTTAGCCAGCTAGTTATACTCTTGTAGTAGGTTACTTGGTTGGTCAGGCAGAAGTTGCCCTTGGTGAATCTATGTTGAGTATCCCCGATAACTATCTTTTCCTTCATGTATTTTGAGATGGTATCCAGTTGTTTCATCATCTTTTCTAAAGTCTCAACTACCAGTGTTATCTTGACTGAAAATCTCCCACTGAGAAGGGTCTCCATTTACTTCTTGGAGACAGACCTGATAAACACAGAACTTCACGTGTTCCCTGATCTTGTGCTTTGGGTATGAAAAGGTGTACTTTTTCTTCTTTTCTTTTTTTAAATAAAAAAACCTCTGTGGGAGCTTTTTTCATTAAGTGCATTATAAGTCCTGTGAAGAATAAAAATAATACAGCTGCTTTATGTCTTCCCTCAGATAATATGAGAGTTTCATTTCATTGTAGCCTATTGTTATGAAAATTTGGGCTTATTTAAAGCAGTGCGCATTTGAGTATTTCATGTAATTTCCATTTTTGGTATAACTTCCCAATTATGAAACATGGCTGTAAAGTTGTAGGCAGATCAAAGACTGGTTACAAAGATAGCAACTTAGTATATATAGAAAGAAGAGAGACAGAATTGCAAAAATAACAGCACAAAGGGCAGTGCTTTGTAACTATGAGGCTCAAGAAATTTGTTAGTTCCTTTATATAAAGGAACTAAACTAATTAATGTTAGCAGCAGCTAACATTGATCAGCTCCAAGAGGATGTTTGAGCAGCAGGAACTTGTTACCGGAACTTGTTACCTTGACAAATCAACTACAAAGCAGCATTTGTTTTTCTTGATAAGACTGAAACTGATGGAATTTTCTTCTTCATTTCCACTATACACTGTCTTAATTCACTGTCTGCATGAACTTACACAAATAATGCCCATATTATCACAGAATCACAGAATCTTAAAGGTTGGGAGAAACATTGAAATATCATATAGTCCAATTCCCTGATCTACTCCCTTTTTTGACTTTTCTGTTTTTGCATTTGTTTCTCTGTTGCACAACACAGAAATTGCATTCATTTAGCATGCCTTAAAGTACAGGGATCAAAAATATTGTCCATCTTACAAGGACCGTTACCTATGACTCTAAACTCTTAGTTTTTTGCCTCTTAGTTTCATGCTCATTAATAGATCATCTAAAGAGAGACGGTATTTTTTCCTGTGTCCTTGCATCATGTTGGGATTGGAGGTGTGAGAGAAAGATAGTCTCTGTCCATCTCCCTGGAGAGCTAAGACACACATACATGCAAACACATTGCTCTTGTCTGGAAAGTTATGGCCTTTAAATCTTTCACATTACCAATTTACTGTCTTATCCAGATTTTCTGAGGGATCACCTTACACTTAGAACTTCCAAGTAAGCAAGCAACAATGTTAGGACATAACATATATCCATTTTCTTCATAAGACTTCAATACTTTCATTCAGCATTTTCATTCAGACCTTCTTCACATTAAACCATAACACTAGGTAAGCATGAGACATTATATGAGAATGTTTTTGTGACAATTAATATGTCCATAAAGTAAGTTCTGGTAAAATGTATTACTGCTTGTGATAAAGATCTGCGTGACTAAGCAGCGACCTGGTTACTTCAAAGAAAAGAAAATAATCTTCTTAAGCCTCCTCTCTCTGAGAGTATTGTTTTTAAAAAAACAAAAGTGGAATATAATCCCAAGTTCAAACAATTTGGAGCGTGGGGGCAATTGCTTCTGAAGAAATGCCGATAAGCACATCTAAAGATCCATCTGGCGAATCTCTCAACAATCCATGCCTGGCATTCCAGTCTTTCCTGTCCATTGGTTTCAATGGTGTTTGAATTAGATTAACTGTCCTGATCATTCAAAGAAATTTAGCTTAATTACCTGCAATTACTTTAATGGCTTGGAAATTCAGAAGGTAAGAAGGCACTATGTTTCTTAAAATGAACATTAAATATAAAATGTCTCTGATTGACTGTCATGAAAACCCAATTTTATTGCCATTTAAATTATTCAAGATCAATATTAGATGTTAGCTATAGTTAGGAAGCCTATGAAGACTGAAGAATCTAAAAACTATCTATTTTAATATTGAATAATTGCATATTGTTTTGAAAATAGGAGGCTATTTGCTATGTATCACTGTTTCAGAAAGCAGTATCTTTCTTTTTAACACTAAGCTATAAAAAAGAAAAAAAACCTGAAGTTCATCTTTGATGAGTTTGTGCTTAAGCCCATTTTCCCACGGTTATTATCAAATTTTCCAAGTTCTGATGAATGTCATTTATATTGTAGAACCATCACGTACCTCCCGTCAGAAGTAGTAAAACAATACTAATAATTCCACACACAAAATGCAGTAGGAAACATTTCAGGTCAAGCATAGGTTGAGTGTTGAAAAAAAGAACTTAAAAGAAAAAAAAAAAAAAGATTAAATTAATGAAGAATACATTGTATTGGTATGTAACAATTCCCTGTAGTGACTTAAAAATAACTTCAGAGCATTTCTACTTAAGGGTAAAGCATTTCTAAAGAGTAATGAAACTGTGTAGAGAGTGGTAAGGCTATGACATCCATAATACCTATAACCCATCACCATTTTTCTTGCCAGTTCAGAGTAGTCTAAATACAAGGTGGCACAGACAGAATCTCACTCTGGATACCAGCTAGCAACAAGCAAAGAGACAGTGGTCCTTACATTTTCTGCCCAGAGTATGGCAGAACACAACAGAATCTGCTTCTGAATCAAGTGATCTTCAGGTTATAATAATATTCCAGATCTCCTTGAAATTTGTTGTGTTCCTGAGAAGCTGCAACATGTGGTTGGTTGTTAATCATGCATGTTGATGGTCATTTGAGCAAGAGATAGCAACATGTAGTCCTTACTTCACAGTTGACCAACTTTATATTTGCATGCAAGACTGATTAATGACTCAAAATAGTTGTTATCCTTTGACATTTACATTGGTAATGCTTAGTACACACTAAATATTTGTGGATAGCTGTATTGAAACAATTTCTTCTTCTGCATAGGTAAACATTTAATAAATTAGAGAACAGAAGCAGAGTCATCAAGAGCTTTTCACTAGTCACACAGATAGAACTGTTCAATGGAATGGGCTTAGCTATTAAATTGAAGCAATTCCCAAGAAAACTGAAGATTAAGTAACTATGTTATGGGATACCTAGGAATAGTTATCTAGAAGATATATCAGGCTTCAGAGTTTTTCTTTCTCTTTTGAGGGAACACAGGCAAGAAATATTCTATATTATATTAAAACATTCTATATAATCGTATTATATAACATATATTAACAGCAAATAAAGTCATCAAGTTCTTTGGATCACAGTAACAACTTCTGGAGATGTTCCTTAATAAATGAAAAAAGTGGGGTGGGGACTTAATGTCCTGGAAGTCTCATGTGAAAAGGCAAAAAACCACCACAGGAGAATCCTGTCTTTTGCATTTAACTCTGATATTGCTTTTGATCAATGAATGCTATTACACAAGACCCATCACATATAGGGCCAAACTGCTAAAATCTGTTGGGAAATGCTAAAATACCTACAAGCAATCTATTTTTAATAGCTGTGAAGCAGAAGCAATTTCCATCAACTCTCATCACCAGTCGTGGCTGACTCACTCTGGAAATGAAATCACTTACATTTAGGTATGCAACTTTAGACATCTGATTTTGATAACTTCAGCCTGAGAGTTTTAGCTCTACACAGAGCTATTGTATTCGATATATTTGGCACTTACTCAAAATCTATACAGCATTTATTAATTCAAGTCACTTTGTTACACAATTTCTTCCACATTCTTCCAGCCCACTCACTCCTATGCTAAAACCCTAGGCTAGAATTTATTTCAGAGATATTTCCACATGATAACATTTTCTTTCCATCAACACTCCCTAACTCAAGAAATGGCATTAAGAAGATATAATTGTGGGGGGCTTTTCTCCCCAAAATAATCATTATGGAGTATAACAATGATAGTGGCAGTATTAAACCCAATAAATCACAGCACTGAAATGCAAACAGGACTTGACATTTTGCAACGGCAGTTCATCTATGAGAAGAAATAAACTGTTAGTGGTTGTGGTGCACCATGGGTCATGAACCAGCAACAGCACACACTTTAAATAGAGAAATTACAAGGCTTTAAAGAGAAAGAGTTGCTTGGGGAAACATTTCAACAGACTCATCTACCAAATAAATAGCAAGTATTTCTGTGGGACACTTTCTGTGCCAGCTGTAGGACTGTTCCATGTTCCCAAGGTATGCTGAACAATTTCCCAGTAACAGTACAAATCGTTCACTGCGATAGCACCGAACAGAACATTTCAATCACTTAGGTATAACATAACACCATAGCCAGGGCTTTACCAAGCTTCTAGCTACTTCTAAGTAATGTAGACCTAAAATAAGATCAGTATTAACAACAACATTAATAATAACAACAAAATAGCTAAAAAGACTTTATTTGAGAAGGATCATGGCAAAAAGTACTATTTCCAGTATGTCTGGGATGAATTTTCAGACCGATTATTAGAATTGTTATGTTTCATGGGAAAATTTTTAACAACAAACCTCCTGAGAATTACAGCAACTATAAACAGTTAAATTTTTCTAGTACGTTACATGGAATCACGAAGTCACTTTAATTGTACCTGAAATTTCACACTAATAACTTCACCCAACAGCAAGAACAGAACTCCAAAGAATCAACTGACTGTAAAAGCTTACTGTCCTCCTCCAATGAATGTCACATGCACTAGATTTGTACTTTCTTCTCCACATTATAGATAATAATAATTTCCATTTTACCTCCAAGCCAACCAACAGTAATAACTTGAGATCATAAAAACTTTCCAAAAAATTATGCTCATTCATATAAACAATATTTTTTTGCCTCCAATTAATTTGAATTTCAATGTAACACACTGATAAATGCAAACATACCCATTTGGGAACAAGTATTTAAAAATCAGCTTGATTCCTCTGTATACATATGTACATGAACATTAGGGTTAGAAGTGAGAAGAAAATATAATGAATTAAGCATGGAGGGAAAGTCTACTCCATTTAATCATTGCTCTTTGAAACAAAGAATATTTCCAACAAATCTTTGAGAAGAATTAAATAAATTACATGTGAAATTAATAGTTGAAGTGCCTATCTCAGTATAGATTATTTAGAATATGTTGAAGATCAAAAGATACAAATGACTGATTTTAGAAGTTATGATTGCTTTTTATTTAAAAAAGAAAAGACTGTCAGGGAATTATAGTTAAAAACCATGGAAGTGATAAGAAATCAAGGAGAAAAGATGTTGGTTTCTATTAAGAAAAGCTATTTTAGGAGCAGAGTCTTTTCTGGTGAAGAGAATGTTGGACTTGCTTCCAATAACATTAAAAAGAAATTGACTGCCCCCTCCTGGACTGGTAAAACAAAGTTATGTTTCCTCTAAAGTCCGTCACTGAATTGCATGGATTATGTTCATCGATAAGTTAATGCAGACGGTCCATGCTTATGTATCACAGAATCTTAAGGGTTGGAAGGGACCTCGAAAGCTCATCCAGTGCAATCCCACTGTCAGAGCAAGGCCACCTAGAGTACGTCACAGAGGAACTCGTCCAGGTGGGGTTTGAATGTCTCCAGAGGAGACAACAACCCATCTGGGCAGCACCTTCCAGTGCTCCCTCACCTGAACAGGGAAGAAATTCTCCCTTGAATTTCTTTAGAACCTCTTGTGTTCCAGTTTACACCCATTGCCCCTTAAAAGTTGGTAGAACTTGCCCCTGTAAAGTTGGCAAAACAGGTGATAACTTTGGATGACTCCTCAAAGTTAAAAGCCATCAAGTTCAACATACGATGCTAAGAATTTGACTAGATTATGTCCTTAGGGTCATCCTTAACTGTATCTATTATATAGCAAAATGGTATCACAGTTTGCAAACACCAGAAGAAATACAATGTGATGTTATAACAGAAAACAAAAAAATAACAAGTCTTAGAAAGTATCATATTTACCTTCATCAGAAGGGAGGATCGTATGTTAACTTCTAAAGTGAAAACATTCTGTCCTGTGTGCATAAGGATGGATTGACTTAAATTAAGCTGGTGTTGGTTTTGAGTTTGTTTGTTTTGCAGGGGGATAGTGTGTGTGTGTGTATGTGTGCGTGCACATTTTACTCAATTCTATCTTTGCCTATGATCACTTACAGGATTTTAAGAAAATACTGATTATTCACACACAAAAAATACCAACTGATGTTACTAACAGAAACTATGGAGTATTTAATTTACAAAAAAAACCCCAATCCTAATTAAAATAGCCCAAACAAAATTTAATAAAGAAGAATAAAGAAGCAAATCATCATCAAAATATAGAAAGGAAGAAAGAGATCGCAAGAGCTTTGGAAAATACTAACACAATAGATTTTATACTTAAAAAACAAGCAATATGACAGTATTTACAAAGTACTTTTAGACAATAATTGCATAAAAATGAACATCTGTTGGCACAAATTAGAGTAAGGCTTTATGAAGTGACAACAGTGACAAAGAAACAGCTCAGAAGACCAATGATACAAATGCCAAAATGAATGAGGTGAACTGATTGGAAAGCCATTTGCAGCAAAGAATCTTTAAACATCTTTATCAGATGTTCAACCTCAGTCCATCCCACGACAGGATTAGCTTGTGCAATGGGTGCATAGGTGGCATACAGCTTCGCCTTGCTAAATTGGCACCTGACCTTGTCAGTGCTGTGAGTGCATTTCTACCAGGAAGAAATATGCTTCAATAACTTCCCAAATTATTAGGCACAAATATCCTTTCTGCCAACATCAGATCTGCCTATTTGCAGCAGTCTGCTTGATATTTACTGCCCCTGATTTAAAGGCAATCTTTTCTTCTTCAGTTTGAGATCCTTTATACCCATCCTGGAGTATCACAAAGTGATACAGTTCATGATCTTGTTCAAAACCTTATTAAATTTTGTTCATAATGTCCTTTAGGACCAGTGCTACAGTTGTAGGAGCAGTATCTACTGATCACTGCACAGAAATTTGTCCTTTGAGATGAACTTTATGCTAGCAGATAAAGTTCTGATGCACTTACCCTATAACCTATATCTGTGCTTTTTCAAAATCCCTCCAAATTGGCAGGTGTCTAAGCCGTGAGAACGTGCAGCATCAGATCATCAAGTAAACATATACTTCTCACACTGCAATCAAGAGACTCCTATTCATTCTAGACTAAGTGAAGCTACTTCATCTTTCACTAATGAAGAACAAAAAGATCAAAATCTCCTTTTTTTGAGAAAAAACAACAACCTAGGCTGTTCACTGAAGTTTGGAAATAATCAAAGATGTGTTCAAGCCTCACACAGATGTTTGAACGCTTTGAGATTCCTTGTTGCTGAACACAGCAAACCAAAACACCCTCCTGAACAACAATGCACAAATGGAACCCTGGTCAAAGAATTTACTCTGAAATGATGACCATAGCCTGTAATTTATGTAGTCTGTAAAAGTCATGTAATTGTAGTCTATAAAAACATAATACAAGAATAATAAACATATTATTAACCTGATAAAAATACATTAAAACATTTATAAGCCTATGAAGTTATCAGCAGAGAAACTGCTTCAGGTGTCAAAAGGCAAAGTACTTGATAATTATCTGCTTTGATATGATACCCACTGTATTATTAAGTTTGATCAACTGTTAATATGAAATAAGGAGATCTTCTGAGTATCTCATAGAACATTCTTTACTGAAAATACATTAGAAGGTACAGATAGTCCTCAAAAAACACTACTAATTTCTCAAGACTATCAATCACACAATATAAATCATTATTTTGAAAGTACCCACTTTACTCCTTTTTGTCATCAAAAAGGATGCACTTCAATAGGTGTTATGTAGATTTTTTTTAATCTCTAAAAAGAATATGTACTTAGACCATTGAGAATAATACAAGCTTGAAAACAACACAATCTTAAAAAGGAGACTTATCACTACATAAAGAAATCTGATTGATTTCAGAATCTGACATAGGATTAAAAAAAGAAAACTGGTAGATTTCAATATCAACAAATGAGAAAAGTTACAATACAAATACTGGCCCTAGTAATTCTTCCTTAGTCCACACAAACAGCAGTCTCTATGTTCATACTTTTCCTTCTACAAAATGCATAGTATTCCCCTTCTCTAAACATTTCTGAAGTCTTTATAGGTACAAGATATCATGGAGCTTAAAGAAGGAGGAAGGTATTCAGGGCAGAAATGCATACATAAAGGGGCACTTAAAATCTCCTTTGATTCTTCCATCATTTAGATGTCTGGTTTTGTTCTATGTGTTGAAATTGTCAATAAAAAGTAAATCTGACAATTTTGGAAGCTAATTCCCTTTGATTTGAAATAAATCTTACATTATAGATAGCATTAAATGTATTTCTGTGTGCAGTGGCATAGTTTAGCTGTGTAAGTGCTAGCAGCATATTTCTAACTGCTGTTAGAAAATCCTAACAATATTAATTCAATTTTTCTGCATAATGAAGACTGGAAAAATGATCTGCTATTTCAAATCCAGTTCGGGATGACAGACTCTCATTTGTAATCATCAAGATGACATCACTAAATAGTGCTGTAGAGTTAAAGTGAAGAGTTTTCTCTTGAATGAAAATTTCCACATTTTAACTTTTTTTTTTTAAAAAAAAAGAGAAAAAATTAGTCTTGTCTCTATCTTTTCTAAGTCTGTTTTGGAAGCATATTTACTTATTTTCACTTCTGTTGGTTTTACCTTCAAGTTTTGACAATATTCTTACCCATTCCACTTCTATATTACACTTTGATATTATTGACTTTATAAAGTTCACACTATCAGAATGAAGATGGAGTAAGAACTGAATTTTGAAGATATTTATATGATGAAATCAAGTGTCTGTTACATAGTAACAGTAAAAAAAAAAATGGCCATTTAAAAATATAAGATGTTATAATAGGGTTTTTTTTAACTAAATCACTGAAATACTTTAGTAATCCACACACTGTATTCCACTTGATAAGCCAAATGAAAAAGAAACACAGGTGAAATTCTTAAAGGGAACTCCTGAAGAGAACCTCGTGATGAAAACTGAAGTGGAGCTTTATATCCATGTTTCAACTGGTGAGGAAGATTCTGTTCAGTCTACGACCCTCTCCCTAAGCAACTCAAAGCTGCACTGTTGTTTATGATGATTAATTTCCTAGGCTGTTATGTTTCAAGGTAATAAATTATTTACATTAAACTTCAGGAAAGCTAAATGAGTTCAGACTTGGGAAGACATTTTGAAGGCGTGAAAAGGATTGGGATGTGGGGAACTAAAATAAAATGATTATATGCAGAATCCTGTCAGCTTCAGGGTGAAAACTGTGAAAATAAATGTAATGATTGACTATAAAATACATATGGCTGAAGTGAAATTTTAAGAATATAGTTTTGAGTCAAAGTTTTCAGGACTGAAGCAAGGGAATCTTAAGGTTATAATGGTAGGGAAGTACCTTGTGACATTACCGTATTGTGCTGCAACAAAAACAGGAGAAAAAAATAAACAAGACATTAAAGCTTAGAGATAGGATCCCATGCATTCCACAGAAAGTATATCTTATAGCAAGACTGCTGGATTATATTCAACAACAGTTATGAAGGAACAGTAAGACTGTATACATTATATGCTAACCACTATTAGAAAAGTAAATAAACAATTAGGAAATCTATTCAAAACCATTAGGTAAAATATCCAGAAACAAACGTAGCTTAATTGATAAATAAATCTTGCTGTTTTATACACACTAAGAAGCTCTTTCAACAGCAGTAGTAAGACCCCATGCTATGGGGACCCAAGAAGTATCAGACCAGAGAAGATTCTTTCTTACTCAATGCTCTAATGGATTTAAAGGGTAAGAGAACTCATCTGCTGACGCACTCTACCAATAATTATTTTAACAGATAAGAAAGAGACTTGACAAATGTTTAAGTAATTAAAATAATGTCCAATTAGTGTATCTTTCTCTAATCTCCCTTTTTTTTTTTCAAATAGATTCTTTGATGCTTTTTCCCTTTAGGTTAAAGAACTTCCCCTTAGTACTACACAAAGCATATTCAGTATAAAGAAAATAAAGTATAAACAGAATGTGGAATGGGTTGCCAGGGGACAGTTAACCTATTTTACTATCTGGATGGATCATGACAGCTTCAATTAATTTAAAAAAAAAAATAAAAACTTACCTATTTGTCTTAAGGGATTAAAGTATTATGAACTTCCTCCAATTCCCAACTCAAAGATAAAACATAGGCAAGTTGCAACCAGTAAATCTATTTCTGAAGCAACAGAATCTATGCTGCAAGACTTAAAATGTGTCTGTACTAACATGAAGAGCTTCACATTTAAAATGTTAAAGAGGCTGAGATTGCACGTCCCAGCTTGTTTACTTGGAGTCTAACAACAAAGACACACATTAAGTATGATTTAAAGCTTATAATTAGACACTCAGAATCAGTAGATACAAATAGTGGGTAATCTCATTTGTATCATGAACCTGCTGTAGATCCTGAGGCAATTCACACCACTTCAGATTTCTCATCTATAGTGAGGGAGCAGATAACAATAACTACCTACCAATCACAGGTGTTTTAAAGTTAAGTTCTTCAATACTCAGTCAGCTGTCTCAAATTTCTTACTTGGGCACTGAAAAATGATTCCAAAACTGTGTCAGTGGGTTTCTACTTGTGCTATCTTTTTAAAACAAGGTCCTAATGTGATAGTCTGTTGAAGCATTTTACCAGCTTTCAATAAAGGACATTTAGGATACTCTCAGTTACATTGATATGACACAGCCTATACTACTGTAAGAATCTGTGCTTGAAATGTATGGTGATGAAGGAGTTACTGTGTACCTGGGGAGACAGAGTAATTAGAAGAGTGGCACAGTAGGGGAATAAAAATGATTTAAAAATCTTCAGAAATTAACTAGTCACTATTCCACTGGTGTTTGCTTTAAGTTGGTATTGGAGCATCCAAGTGAGAAGCATGAACAGAGAATCAAAGGAATTTGTGGTGTTATAAATAATTAAAATTTCCACCCTATCATTTCTCAAGGCTCATAAGAAGCAAGGACATGCAACCAACTGGGTCAGACAAATGAATTCATTCACACAGCTGGTAAAAGAGTCTGCCTGAACATAGCTAATGTGCTGGGGTAGAAATATTTGAGAAGGTGTAATTATACTAATGATTTATTGAATGTTTGATTAATTGGAAATTAAGTGAATGCACAGTGGCAGAATTGTCATAGCAAATTGTTCAGCTGTTTGGTTAAAAGGTGCTCAATCTCCCTTCTGTAAAGCAATTAAGTACATCCTAAATCATGGAAATGAATTATCTGTGCAGAATTATCTGATGTAATGATACTCTCAGATACCAACTAAAACCTATGAACAAGCTACCCTTACCAGAAGTGAATTCATGAACATGTGAACTTCAAACACAGCTACTTTACATTGTTTGTGAAAACATAGGATGAAGTGGCTGTCCTGACTTCCTGAGATACCATGTGGGAAGGAGATATATATATCTAATTATCTGAATGAAGTCTAAGTAACAAGTCTACCTTGCAGCCTAAAAACCTCTACAATAGGCTCACACTACAACCAACTAATCAATTCATTGTTAACAAAGCTACATCTCAGGTTAGCTATTATTTTTGTGTTTTGAATGAGTATTGGTTTAGATTCACCTAATATAGAACCTCTACCACTGCCTTTCTTAAGTTTTTCAAGCAATGGTTACAGAATTTGTCAAAATAGGGTTCCATCATTTCTTCTTCATTCTGAGGTAACTGATTATGAGCCAGCTGCAGTTCAAAATGACTTTGAACGCTAGAATTGCAGGCTCAGCTGGGGCTATAAAACCTAGTTGTTCCCTAGTGTATTTTAACCAATCATTACCATTTGGATCCAGAATTTGTCTTGCAATAGCTTTTTGATAAAATTGTATAATGGAATGCTAGAATCAGAACATGCAAATTAGGCAGATTGCAGCAGGTAATTATAAGATAATAGGTTTACTATTCTTATCATTTAAAGTTATTTGGTAAGGCAGTTAAGAAATTTTTAGGAGAGAACAGTGAGATTGTCAGGACGTGGATCAGATGACCACAGGCATTCTCCAAACTCAAACTAAAATCACGGCCTATAATTTATTTTGTATGCAAAATACATATCCAAATCGTACAATGTCTTTAGTTTAATCACAGAGTTCTAATGATCAAAATTAAAAACAATCTGTGTTTTCTATTTTAACCCTCTACACAGGACTCTTCTTTCACCTACAAATTTTCTGCTTGCTGTGAGAGTAAAGAGTGGGGGCAGCCCTGTGAGCTTGTTGGAACTTAAAAAAGCCACAAGACTAAAGAGATCAAGTGAACTACATCCTTTTACTCGTATGCTCATTCTCAATTTGAATAGCTCCTTCAGAAATACTTGAAAACACTTCATACTATAACCACAGTAAAATGGATGCCACTTGACAGAGTCAAGAATAGAGCATGTCTGTAACATCATACTGCTCCTCCTTTCTCACTTAGTGGCAGAATCCTCTGATCCTGATTAACAGAAAAGCTTAATTAAAATAAAATTAGCACTCTTTGCTTTCCCTTCTGTCCTCCCTGCTGTGAAAATCTACTGGTACACCAACTTGTAATTACCAAATTGACTTACTTAAAAATGTGTTCTTTGAATTTCCATTTATCATATTTTGTTCTGCGGCCAGTCTGGCTTTTTGCCACTTCAACAAGAACTACTAGAAACTCAGCATGACTACAAATTGCACAGAATCACAGCATAGCTGATGTTGAAAGAGGCCTCTTGAGGTCTCTAGTCCAATTCCCCTGCTCCAAGTAGTGTCTGCTACTTAAAAAATTAAATTCCTATGTTTAATTGACATTTTCTGTATTTCAGTCTGTGCCCATCATTTCTTGTCCTGACACTGGGCACCGAGTTCAGCTCTGTGGATTTATTCTCATCACAATCAGGTACTTCAGAGGGAGCTATTTGGAATTTGAACTCTTCTCCAGGCTAAAGAACCTTAAGCTCTCAGCCTCTTCTTTTTTCTCTGATGCTCCAACTCCTTAATCATCTTTGTGGCACTTGGCTTGCCTCACTCTACGACGTCCATATCTTTCCTGTACTGGGGGAGCTCAGAACTGGACACAACAGTCTAGATGTAGCCTCATCGGTGCTGAATACAGAGAGATAAACACCTCTCTCTTTACCTGCTCATCATGTTCCTCCTAATGCAGCCTTGAGTGCTGCAGGCCTTCCTTCCCCATCAGGGCACGTTGTTAGTTCACTTTTATCCTGCAGTCTACCAAGATCACCCTGTCCTTTCCTGCAAAGCTCTTTTCCAGCTAGTCTGCCCCCAGCCTATACTGATTCATCCTCAGGTGCAGGACCTGCATTTCCATTTGAACTGTACTGACCATTTCTTCAGCATGTCAAAGTTCTTTGGAAAGGCAGCAAAACCTTCTGTATTGAACACTCTCCCAATTTCCTATCATCTGCAAACATGCTGAGGGTGCACAGTACTTCATGATCTAGGCCAAATTTCAAACGTAATAAATTAAAGTGGAATAATAAATTAACACTTTTCATCCCTCATTTTCAAAGCACAAACCTGTCATCTTTGTCAAGAATCAATTGTTTTCCTTCTCTGAACTGTAAAAATCACATCTCAGATTTATCTTAAGATGTAACTCAATGTACTGCAGATATGTATTTGTACTAATGCCTTCCTCAAAGTCTTCTAAGGCATTTACACATACCTTAGTGTTACTGCTAGCATTTACACATTAACTGAACTGATGTGTTATCTGTTTAAGAATAATAAAATAGGTAGGATTCAGGAAGTATAAATGTCTTACCTATCTATATATCAGATAATAAAATCCACTTATTTCCACTTAGTGCAAAGAGGCTAAAGGAAATTTTACTGGAATTTAGTAGTTTAGGGTTTGTTTGGTTTTAAAACATAAATTACAATAACCCCATGAAACAAAGATCTTTAAAAACAGACAAGGTCAAAACCTCCCCTTAGTTAACAAAGAGGTATGTCAATAAGGAGAATAGTCAGCTAGGTCATAGTCAGAAGTGATTACAGTTAATCTGAAGAAGTTAAGGAAAGAAAACAACAGAGACTGAAGATATTCTAGGTCCTTTCCAACAACTATCACTCGTACCTTGTGCTGCTGTATATGGCAGGACTTGATTTCCTTTATCTATAGGCAAACAAGAAGGATGTTACCTTATTGATTCTGATATAAGCAAGCTTGAGAAAATAAACTTGAGTGACTAGGAAGCTCCTTTAATCATCTAGCAGCAGGAAGAAAGCCTCTTGCAAAACAGAAAATCTACATCTAACATCTTAATTTACCAATAATAGGGCAAGACATTTTTATACCAACAAGAAAGAAAAATAGATGATGAAACATATGTAAGACAGAAAATATGTTCTGAAAATATTTAAAAGAAATAAATATTAATAATTCAGGTGATTTTCTATGTACAGAAAGCTGCAGAGGAGATAAAGAGGTTGAAACAGTTTTTCTTAAACATGTATGATTAATTCTGCTTCTATTTGGATAGTGACAACAGATTTGAATAGGTGTTAGAACCACCTAGCATGTAAGTAAATACACTCCCATAAACTGTGGTGTTTAGTGTAGGATCAAAAGAAGTTATCCTTTCCTAAAAGAATACCGAAAAAATAAGAAGCAACTATATTATTTCATGACATTACTCCAGGGACTTTGATTGTATTCACCAGCTAAAAGAAGGAACAGATAATAGACCTTCTAAGAAAAGAAGTCATCAGCCAGTGTAGTATTTAATGAAATTCTCAGGTTTGTCAGTAGTGCAGAGCAAGACATTCTGTATAAATTGAGGAACAAAAATAACATACTGGATATTTAGGATTGAATGTAACATTTGGAAAAAATCTAACACTGCAATAAAAAGAGATTACCATTTGCTAGAAGTGAGAAATAAAGTATAAGTTTCTAGCTTTAGAGTAAAGCTTGACATCTGTTGAGCTTCTTTGCTGAAAATATTAAGAGTCCTCAACAAAACACACTAGCCCTGAAAAGACCTCTCAACGGGGGAAGGGAACAGGTCAGGGAACAGTGCATGAGGAAACCAAGACAACCATTTCTATAGAGATGCCAGCAACATAAGAGATTTCAGATTTAGTAACCAGTATCTTTTGCTTTGCAAACAATGCACATTCTTTACCTTTGTTAAAATTTTTCCCGAAAGCTAACTGCAAACTTCCCAGTTTCCTCCTAAAACCTGTACATATACAGCAAGCAATTTACTTCAGCATAGTCCAGGAAATCTTCAATAACCAAAGAGCACTGTTCAGTCATTCAGAAGTCTTCCAACTGCTTTCACTGTCGTAAAATCTGAGGAATAGATGCCCAGCTATTTTATTTGTCACATCAGGCTAAGTCACAGCGCCCCAAAATCCCTAAATCTGCTTGTAAGCAGAGTTGTAGACAGTAATTTCTCTCTCCATTTACTGGGCACAAATTTAATAAGTAAGTGGAAGTACACAAATACCTGAAAGTCCCTTTTTCCTTTCTAAATAAATCATGCAATTAAATTCTTTAAATATATGTATACACTCAGCCCACACCACCCGAAAATGTTGGATTCAACTAGAGGTGATGACATTTCTCTCATGAATCCAAGCACTTTGAGCGCATATGCCAATGATGGACTTTCTAATAGATCACTGAGACGTATATTCCTTTGTCCTCATCAGTTTCCTGGGGGCTTCTTTCTTAGGGCCAGACAGACATTGTAATCCTACCAGCACAAACACTTTGAGGCAAAAACATAGGTTCTTTTCAGAAAAGCTCAGGTGGCAATAGGCAGAAGAAATATTCCTGGTAGATGCTCAGACTAAAAAAGTGAAAGTAGAGTGGTGTCTGTAGCCTGTCTTGACCAGGAATGTTCTGTGTCAATACTGTAGAAAGTCTATGTGACAAGTGTATTTACTAGGAAGCTCATGTTGAAAGCACTGACCATTTCTTCACTGTTGGTTGGTGAAAAGGCCTAGACTATCCATCTGCCTTGTAAAGCAAGTGAACGTGTGTAACCTATATCTGAAGCTTTTCAGGAGAGGTTTCCATTCTCACAAAACAGTACAGGAAACAGGAATTATAGGAAACAGTAATTTTCATGAGCTACTAAGTATCCTGTTTTGATATCTTCCATGCTTTATTTTTCACTTTTCAGTTCCATTCCTTGTTGCACTATCAATGCAAGCTGCATACCACTGCAACTGTGACAGCACAGATTGCATGTCTGAAATCATAAACAGAAATATCACTTTTAAATAATATAGAACATGTACATTTATTTATATAACCCAACTAATAATGAAATGGTGATAGAGAACATCTAGTATTTGTAACTCAAGCAATCTTTAGGGTTTTTAATACATGGATGGTAGATGGCAAATCTCCATGGCACAGACAGCTAAAAATATGGTGGTAGTGATGAGGAAGATGCTACAGCAGCTTCATTACTTTTTATTTCAGTCTAAGCCAGGTGCCTAGGAGACTTTAAGTAAATTAGGAATCAGTGATGGAATGTGGTACACAGTTCTTGAGATATTACTGCTCAAAGCATTCTGGTGCTAATTGTTGTAGTGATGAGGGCCTGCTGCTTGCCACCAGGCAGAACAGTTTCATTAACCAACCCCTAGGATTTATTCTTTACGACGTTTTTGACATTTACACGACATTTTTC
This sequence comes from Colius striatus, assembly GCF_028858725.1. Classification (NCBI taxonomy): domain Eukaryota; kingdom Metazoa; phylum Chordata; class Aves; order Coliiformes; family Coliidae; genus Colius; species Colius striatus. The sequence continues at coordinate 3,962,480 of NC_084761.1, read as the reverse complement.
ATTTTTCATTACCCCAAGGAAAAACAAGGGGGGAAAAGAATAAAGGATCTCTCGTTGCCAGCCCATCATTTAAAAAGACTGAGCTGGCTTTATGAAAGTTTTTTTACGCAGTCATTTTTGATTTACTACAGCATTATAATCAGCAGAGAACTAAATGCATTTTTAGACTTTTGAGTTTATATAGGGTATCATTAGAAAACAACATTGCCCATATTTAATGTTTTATTAACAGACAAAAACATGAAATTCCTCTTATCCCTTCTTGGTGTTTCTTTCCAGCATGCAGAGGACCACAAATCTTTCTTGGTGTAAATATAGGTATCACTACACAGGTACATTAGCATCAATTAACAGTGGGATATGAAAACTACGTAATATGCAACAATAAAGATGTGTAGTTATTTTTTTCTGTGTTCCCAAAAATTAATCATTACTTTCCTATTAAGCAAAAAAAGACTTCTAAAACTCATGAAGCTTCCCCTCTCTCCAAACTTGATGCTTTCTAAATTGAACTAGCTGGTAAAATTACATCATATTATCTTGGTGCTATGTAAGGGGAAAATACATTCTTCTCTGCACACAGACAGCAGAGAGGGTAAAGCTCACATATAAGAAAACCTTAGAGCAAAATGTTGATTAAACTGTATTTTTACAGGTTTCTTTAAAAGCAGATTTTATTCAGTCTTTGCTGAAAAATAAAAATACCATTACAAATATCTGCATTCTGATCATAAACACATTTATTTCCCCCAATCAACTCCTCTAACCATCACATTTCCCACAACACAATAGATGATTTTGCAGAGAACACTGAAACTCTGAGCTTCTGTTTTTTTCTTTTTAACAACATAAAAGTATTTCAGAGTTGAGAATAGTTTACTTGGCAATATCCAGCCTCTGCTACCTATCAATTTCCATATAGGAAAAATAATATAACAAGGCATCTATAATGCCCCCATGATTTAGCAGTAGTGTGGCTATATATGAGTACCTTAAAAGAGAAGTAAATTATTGGAACATACAGAGAGTTGTTCTACTGCAAACGCCAAAGGAAGAGCCTTCATCACACTGTGCTGGTACTTCTGCAACTACAACTGAAACTAAACCCAAGCTTCTGTAATTATCTCAATGTAATTTCACAACTGTCTACATTAAGGTAAATTAAGAGGAAAAGCTTTTCCTAATATCCTCAGAAGATTCTGGTTTCAAAGATTCAAAAGATTCAAAGTTTCAAGTGCCTTTGATTATAAACAGCTTCCCTATCACACAGAATAGCCACAGGGCTGGTTTACTTGGGATTAAAAATATCATTAAAAAAGCATTAAGTAGACCAAATAGTTTTCTACAGGATTCCACAGACTATTAGAGGAAATTCTAAGATCGGAACACTAAAAGAGTCATGGGGTGCTTTGACTAAAGCTCAAGATAGAGGCTTATCGTTACTCCATCTTCTTTTTCCTGCTTCCACTTGAAGATATGTCAGTATTATAAGCCTGGAACAATGTGCTTGAGAAAACATTAAAAAAATTTTATTCCTCCTTAAAGAAACCCATTATATTCTAAAACACAGAGTGTACCCTCAGCAAGTTCGCTGATGACACCAAGCTGGGAGGACTGGCTGATTCCCCAGAATGCTGTGCTGCCATTTAGCGGGATCTCGACCAGCTTGAGACTTGGGCAGAGAGGAACCTCATGACGTTCAACAAGGATAAGTGCAGAGTCCTGCATCTGGGAAGGAACAACCCCATGCACCAGGACAGGCTGGGGGTCGAACTGCTGAAGACCAGCTCTGCAGAGAGAGACCTGGGAGTCCTTATTGATAATAAGCTAAATATGAGCCAGCAATGTGCCCTCGTGGCCAAGAAGGCCAATGGCATCCTGGGATGCATCAAGAAGAGTGTGGCCAGCAGGTCAAGGGAGGTTCTTCTCCCCCTCTACTCTGCCCTGGTGAGGCCTCATCTAGAGTACTGTGTCCAGTTCTGGGCTCCTCAGCTCAAGAAGGACAGGGAAATGCTGGAGAGAGGCCAGCACTGGGCCGCCAAGATGATCAAGGGTATAGAACATCTTTCATACGAGGAAAGGCTGCAGGAACTGGGGCTGTTTAGTCTGGAGAAGAGGAGATTGAAGGGAGATCTTATTAACATTTATAAATATCTAAAGGGTGAGTGTCAGGAGTTTGGGACATCCCTCTTTTCTATAGTAGCTAGTAACAGGACAAGGGGTGATGGGATGAAGCTGGAACACAAAAAGTTCCACTTAAACATACTAAAAAAAACTATTTCACTGTGAGAGTGAGGGAGCCCTGGCACAGGCTGCCCAGGGGGGTTGTGGAATCTTCTTCCTTGGAGGTTTTCAAGACCCTCCTGGACATGTTCCTATGTGACCTGATCTATGTGAACCTGCTTCTGCAGGGGGGTTGGACTAGATGATCTCTAAAGGTCCCTTCCAACCCTACAATTCTATGAAAATGCATGTAGTACCATTAAAAGAGCTTCTTACTCACAGGCTACATCTAAGCTCCTTCACACTCACTCATGTAATACCTTCAAGGAAACATTTGCTCCACATCTTGAAGGAACACTTCAAATCTATTGACCGTGCAAACAGAAAGGAACTAAGTATACAAACACCAACACTGTTCCACAGTAAGCACTGAAGAAATCCTAACCTGAAGTCTTTGTCAGGGGATCAGAACAGATGGCAAAATTATTTGTTCTCAAGGAAAGTAGGTAAAACATTCATCTTTTGTAACTGCTGGCCCTCTTGCAGTGAATATCTTATTTTCTAGCTAATCAATTGATCACCTGTGAAAGCAAGGATACACATCTAATCTGTATGACCACAGAGTTCTCTGCTTTCTGTTAGCAGGAGGGGCACTAGAGTAAACTGGATTCCAATATAAAACAAGTTTGTCCATAAAAGGAAGGGACCTGTTTCTTCTCTGTGGGACAGTTTGAGAAATTCGTGTTCTCATTTAACACCAAGTCAGTAACTCTCTAAATCATAAGAACTGAAACAATAGGTGAAGGAGTTTTTTTAATCCTCTTTTCCATTTTACACATTTTCAAGTTTTCTACCACCTCTATATAGAAGTGGAGATCGCTTTGTTACTGTTTGCCAACAATTAAGAATGGAAGAATTAAATAAAGACTGAAACAAAAAGAAATTTTGAGAAGGAGATCATTAAAGGAATAATTTAGAAAATGGCATATTTAACAATTAGGAAGACTTTTTAAGGCAGCTGCACATTTTCATGAATGCACATATTTTCTAAGCAAAGAATACATAGGTAAATTAAGAAAAATAGTTGAGGAAGAACTATGGGGCATTTTGAAATTACAGGACCACAGAATATCAGTAGCTTTTTCCTGTTCTTCCTGAAGAAAATCTAGAATATGCAATTACAAGCTAGCACTGACTTCTTTTCAAGTTTGAATTCAGTGGATCTGCTTTTAAAAAACTTCTAACATCTTAAGGAAAAAAAAATATACAAACTATATACTATTTTATCAGAGAAGTTATGAATTACTGGAAAGGCTGGTATATTAACTCTTTTAGTAGGACTGTGTTACTATTATGGGATTCTGATGGAGACAATTGATACAAACCAAACCAAGAAAACAAAACTGTTTTGTAGCCTAATAAACAGTTCCACCTCTCCTGAGGCTCTTCAACAGTAAACTTTAAAAAAAGTTATATAGGAAAAGGAAGAAGATAAGTCATACAGAAAAATCCAAACAGAAAAACACAAGTAAATATCAGCCTGAAATTTTGGCTTTAAAAACTTCACTGAAAGTAAAAAACTCTCAAAATCTACGTATAAATGCATTACTTTCTTTATTGACGGTAGTACTTGTATGCCTTAATCATACAGTATCAGCATCATTATCTGCTGATTTTTTTCTCATAACCTTATCTCTGAAAAGGCCAAGATTATACAGGAGACTATTTCTGAGAGACTTCTTTTCAAAGGAAACCATTAGGTACTTTGCTAAATACACAAAGGTCTATTGTATAAGTTTCTTTAACCAATGAAGCTTTCATGAAAGTTACCGGGTTTTAACAGATTTACATGATGGAAAGTGGGATAGGAACAATCGTGGTGACCATAATCTTTTCCTGTATCTTCAGGGCAACAGTCTGCATCTAGTATTGTAATATGTAATATCTCTATAAAGCTGAGTACTTCATACCCTTTGCTCAAATCACATTTTCTGCTAAATGTATTGTTCTTGGAAATATAATTAGCTGTCAGCAGACACCTGATTTCAAGAAACTATTCCTGGTGTTTAAGAGTCTTCAAGAATTTGTGCCTACAGTTTCACCAAGGTAGCCACAAAAGCTCATAAATTATACAGAGAATTTTGGGGTTAAAATTAATTTCTCACGTAATACAACAAACAAATGTATGTTGTGTTGACACACCTTAGCTCAGCACTTACGAATGCTCTTACTTATCAACACAGCCTCAATCCTAAAAGCAAGAACAAGCATCCACTCCCAACGAAATCAGACAAGATTGGCTGAATGAGCCTTTCAGAAAAAAAAGTCACATAATTTTGTGGGAGAATTGTAACATCAGAAATTGATCATTTCAGTGTATAGCCTGTGTATAGGCAATCAGTCAGAAACTAATGAAGAATAACAGAAAGGCCTCTTTATGGAACGAAGCTTTGGATGCCACTAGTAGACCCCAACCAGTTTTTTTCATAAGTAGAGCAGAATAGGAGTTCTTCCACAAACAGCCAAGTTCTCCATCCAGTTCAATAACTGGGCAAATGGCTACCTTCAGGCAATATCCAGGCCTTGCCTGTGCAGTATTGCAGCATTTTCAAAAGGAATTAAACTGATTTAATAATAAAAATCCCCACAGTGGTCACATATTTTAGGAATCTCTTCTCACAGACTTAGCACCATCCAGACAGCAAAATTCCTTATGCTTTAAATCCATGTTAAAATGACATTAGCAGTTGATTCTAATGTCATTAAACCTTAAACAGTTTATTGAATAATTATTCCATACTATAAATATATATCTTATGTCTTCAAAGAGCACTGTTAATAAATGTAGCTTAACCTTGTAATGGAATCTTATAATTAAGCATGAAGACAAAAGAAAAAATCAGTCTGATGAGATCAAGGCAACAGGTAAAAACCGTGAACAAATAACTAGACTGGCAGCAAAGATGTTACATTACGTTCAGAAACTATTAAGAAGAAAAGGAGGTGTAGAGAGGAGGGGAAAAAATAAAAAAGCCCACAACCAAGGCAAACTTAATTATAGAAGTTGCAAATTCCATGTTTGTTGCACAAACCTATGGATTTCACAGGAGTCACAGATTCATTTGTGTTAATCACATCTCTAGACAGACAATCATTATAGCCAGTCTAGCCAGCTTTGAACATACTACAGGCTACTATTAATATAGCATTAGTCAGATTGAGTAAATTCATAACTTCCAAATTCTGTATGAACTTACTCTTCAGTTGGGTACAGAATCAAATTGGAGATCAGCAATGTGTCTATCAACTAGAATTTCTCTTTTCAAAGACTATAAACAGTTGTATGTATATAATCTAAACACCATACTCAGAAATTCTGACTACAAATTTAACGTAATAGGAATGGAACTTAAATTTAGAACTATATCTTGTGCTCTGTTTTAAGCTTTCTAGTGCTATTTAATGTAAGAGATTAAATACACTGTAAGAGAACACATATTATCATATCAGCAGTTCATCAGCAGCAAAAAGACTACGTAGAATAATATAGGTTATGCAATTTCTGATTTGTTACTTACAGAACTACTTTACTGTAATACTATCCAACTACATAACATGCCTGCAAATAAACACTGGACTGGTCCTGCCATGTGCCCTGCAGGTCACAGAAGTCAGACTTTAATCGACTGGCTAGAAAAGGCAAGTTAATAGTTATGGGCCTCTGTTATCCCCAGGAGTTTTACACTGGGGTTTCATAGTAAAAGAATCCAGTACTAATTTCACCCCTTCTTATATAAATGTCAACCACTGTATTAGCCTATTCCTTAAGGATGCATTTGCAAATGTTTTGTGAAAAATATTGTAACAGCAACCCTGTTACAAAAGCCCAAGATGTTTGCAATCACACATGCATCAATAAGAAAAATAAAAGCCCCAGTATTACAGGTAATAAAACTGCTCAGATAAATTTGCTTAAGCATAGCAATCACATTACAGAGTAAAGCAAATCTCAGCAAAATGCTGTAGAAACTGTGGAGTTGTGGCACATTCTTAGATTAGTAATGTATTCACTGTGTCTTCAACAAATTAATAGAATTGCTTTTCTGAAAAGTTTCAATCATGGCTGTTACAAAAATAAACTCAATTTGCAAAAGCACCATCCCACAACAATTCACCTACTCATCATCAGATCCTTCAAGCTAGTTTTGTATTGTATTATTCGTATGCTCCCTTAATGAATTGGCTACTGCATCTTCTCCTCCCTCATTCTGAACAGAATAAACAGGAAATCCTTAACAAGATAAATAACTCTTGCCCTAATGTTCTCCCTCTAATAAAATGATGTAATACAAATAATGCCTAAAAGGCATCAAGAGTTTGGGGAGAAAGGGAGAAGGGAGGTGAAAAGAAAGCATTGAGATTTCTGTATGACATTCAAGTCACTTGGACATTAGAAATGCACTCATTTTAGTACTTAGGGAAGTTTCCAGATGACAGCCTAAAAAGTAAGCTGTACTTTCTAATGCCTTTAACTAATTAGTTTCATCTCTTCATTGTCTGGTTCTTGTGTGATGAAGAGAAAAAGAGCAGCTGCTGTGACATAAATGGACTATATGTAACTTATAAACAGAAAACTACAGTTCTAAATATATTTTAAGATACTACAGTGATCTCACTATTGGAATGCTTAAATTATTACTATATTGAACAAACAGTGCAGAAAAATAAGTAGAAACAGTGGCTTGGAGTTCTGGGGTTTCTTTTAATGCAAAATGCTTACAAAATCAGATCTAGTGGAGTGAGAGTCGACCAAATTAAAAATAATACACAGAGTTGGTAGAAAAAAATTGGTTTGGAGTTGCATCAGGTCTAAACCAAGATTTAAACCAAGTAAGAGAATGCACAGACAAGCTGTAGTGACAGTACAATAACACAGAATAAAAACCATTGCTTCTGTTGAGGATGAGCAAGTCTTAGAATAATTAAGTTATTATAAAATTAAGTTGGGGAGGGGGGAAGGAGAAAAAAAAATCCCAACCATTTAATTTATAAAGGAGAAAGTTTTTCCTATCTGAATGCATATTTTCTTTTAGCCTGCACTGCCATCTTCTGGTAATGTCAGCTGTATCACCATCAGATGTCAAAATGCAACTGGTTAAGTTAAACATTTAAATTTTAAAAAGATCAAACCTCAACATCATACAAGTGAGTGTTAATGAAAAATACTAAGGAGATTTGTAGCATTTATATGGAAAATTTTAGCCCTAAACTTCAGACCTATAGAATAAATAAAATATGTAATATGTATGGCCCTGAGGACACAAATAATAAACTTGGGTAGGTTCTACATACACGGGGAAATAAAAGGCCAGGTAAGAGCAGTTTGTGACATTTCCAATAATAACTTCTTTTAAGAAGAGTATGAAGCTTCATAGTTTTTAAAACAATTTCATTAGCATGCAGAATAACTTGGTCTAGGTTTCGGTCTGACTCAGTTCTTAGTCTCTCATGTTATGTTGCAACACGTCAGATTACAGTACATTATTGTTTACTTCAAAAGTAAAGAAGCAAATAAGCCAAGTTTCAAAACACAATTCACTGTAAGGGGCCAGTAAAAGAAATATACACATTCTTCGACAGCTTTTGTTCTTATTTACATTCCTAAAGTGAAGAGAACTCCTAAAATGAAACTTTTTTTGACTTTTGGAACACATATACCTATGATGTAAGTGGATGCTTTTTATTCCATGTGCTAAGATGCAGTCTCACTGAAACCATAGCTGTTTCAAAGGTAGCACTGTACATGGAGAAGCCTTAACTAGTTGATCTCAATTTTCTTAATGGCTGTGACAAGTACTGAGGAAACGTTGAGAATTAAAAAGTTTTTTGGAGATTCTTCAAGGGAATTTCAGTCTTTCAGCTATATTCCACTTAAATTCCTTTGAAAATGTCAGGGACTGTAAATAAGGTTACCTGGGTCCATTTAAAGAATGAATGTCAAATGTATCTCAAAAGCATTTGTTTCTCACTGCAAACCAAAACTGGCCAGAAATCCAGCTCATAGTGCATGTGAAGTTAATATGCACAGCATAATAAATTTGTGATGAGGTACAGCTCTTTCAAAAAAAGCAGCATACAGTTAAGGTAGAATTGGCTTTCTGGTACAGAATTTGGGAGATAAATGCATCTGGAAAACACAAGCATGTGCTAATTGGTACTCAGATCAAAACTAGATACAGTGGATACTGACACATTATGCATTTGATGAAATTAGAAGATGGACACAGATGTAGTTCAAGCACCCCAGAGGAAGGTAATAGAGTGTAAAAGTAAATTCAACAAGGTAGAGGAGCTATAGCAAAGGAATAAAAACAGTCACCATGTTATACATTTAAGGTAATAGTCAGTAGGAGCTCTCTAACTACATGGAAATAGAAGAGCAGGAAAACAAGTTTGTACATTCAAATGTCTCCCTAGAAAGAGTTGCAGGCAAATTTTACTTCTAAAACTGGTTATCTGTGCTTATATGAAACAGATTAATCCATAACAATAACATATACAGGAAAATTCACATCAATTTTGTAGATTGAAACATCATGCAAGACCCCATTAAATACCATGACTGTAGTATGGTTGGTAGAAGATATGATGGTTTAACCTACTTAAAAGAAAACTCAGTCACTCTAAAGTAGTGCTTGGTTTAAAACTTAAAGTCATGTTAATGCCTATAAAAAAAACCAGCACAGTGCTTTGAGAAGGCTTACCTAATCATGACCTATGGTGTATTGAAGCTGGAGGAATGACTGAATCAGGAAAAGAAACTGAAACAAGCAATATACAAGAAGCTTTGAGTGGCTTTGTTGTTTTGGCTGTTGTTTGGGGATGGATGTTACAAAAACAAAAAGAGAAAAAGAACCTTGCAGGTATTTCTCCAGGCTTTTCCACAGTAGTGTCAGATACTCCTTCAAAATACAACTCTACTTCCAAGGAGAAACATTGATTTTTAATGTAGTGATTTCTTCCATAGGAACAAAAACAACATTAGAGAATTTGATAAACATGCTCTTTAATTTTGTATACATGTTCCATTTAAGGCTTTGACTGAAGCGTACCAGCCTCCAGCATTAGTCTTGGAGCCAGTGCTCACTGCCATGAATAAACTGAACGAAAAATTAGGTTCCTGCTGAACGCAGAGAATGGTAAGTTCAAACTGAAATATATGACAAAGAAGATATTAAGTTTTTGACTCTGTTTCCCAAGTTCCATTCCATGTTGAAGTTTGTGTTACATGACCAAAGGAAAGTGCAAAAAATTCCATGTGGGCATCTGCACAGGATTCATGGCACTACTAATAGATCACAGAGCCAGTCACTGTACTGTGTTCCTACCCTCTACAATTGCTAACTATAACTCATTTTCACAAAGAGTATTCTCTAAGAGACTGTTTTTTTTGGCAGGACAGTACCTAATCTTAAGTTGTCACCAGGCACAGTCAAACGTAAAGTGCTGAACTTTTTTTAAAAACAAAGCCCTGACCACACAGAGGACTTCATATATGTCATTTGTTTCTCTGAAGTTTTCTTCCTCAAAAACCTTCTCTTGAAGGATATCTTGAGTTTATCAACATATTATTCCTCTGAATAACTTTAGAGAAGTAAGCCTTGTTTGCAATCATTAAGACAAAGAACGCCGAGACACAAGATTTGCAACATGTCTATTAATGCTGAAGTTAAAAAACTGTGATAGTAACAGAACAATATAAAGCATCTGAATCTATTTATGTATCTTAAAAAACTTAAACCACTTTATGATCAGTTAATTAACAACTTGAATTATATAAGCTATCATATCCTTAAAGGCAGAGAATTACTTCACTTCTCAAAGAAAGAAGAGGAAAAAAAAGAGAAGGTTCCCAACTTCACAGAACTGAAAAAAACCAAAACACAGCTTCACGTAGCTGAAATTAGTTCCTTAATCAGAAACACTTTTAGAGAGATTTTGACTTTGATACAAATAAATGCACAATGAAGGAGTGTTACTTTTATGAATGTTACTGAATTTTAATATACTCAGAGATTTCTTGCAATACTGATTCTAAATATTTTCAACTTAGCTTTAACACTTTCTACTTACACTGTAATAAAGATTGAAAACTTGTTACATTTTTAATAAACAATGCATTACAGTTCTTCAAAGCATTTTGTAGAATTTAACAAATACGGAAGGGGAAAAAAAATCCTCTATTTAGCTGTATTTCAAAACTACTGAAATATTGTCATGAGAAATTTTCGACCAAAATTGGTTAGAAATAAACTGATTAAGCAATTCGCATCTCAATAGTAATGAAAAAGAATCAATCTGGAAGACAAAAACAACTGTTCTAAGCTATCTAGGTAAGTGTTTCATCGCTACTATATAGACAGATGAAGACATTGACTTGCCAAGGACAAAAGAGCCAGTGAGAAAGCCAGAAAATGTGTTGACTAGTTGTTACCTATCGCACCTGTCATCACAAAGTAACAAAGCACACCTTGATTTAGGTTAGTACTATGAACCAAAGAAATATTGGAAGCTCTTTAGCAGAAATAAAGTAATAAATGCATATGAGGAAGGTAGAAGAAAGAAAATAAGGAAGCAATGTGATAAAAATACAAAGATACAAATATTTAGTAGGTAAGAATACCAGTGTTGTAACTGTGATCATCTAAGGCACAAAGGATGTTTTCCAGGAAAATAAATGATCAAATGCATTGGTGTAACATGACATTGATTTAGTGCAATAAGATTTTACCTTCTCCTGCAAACTTTGTCTTATGTCATTCACTAATCATTTATCTGTACAGGAAAATACCACAGAGCAAAATTGTATGAGAGGAACAAATCAAATTTGCTGAAACAGACATTCCCTACTGGATTTCAGACAATGCACATACCTATTCTGTTCCTTGGCCTTCAACATTTACAAGTCTTGAAAATGAATGATAGCAATAGAAATCATGTACTCTTTAATCTTTAATGGCATTTTTTTAATGGCATTTTCAAAACAAAAAAGTTTGGACAGTAGGTATATTACCATTATCCAGGAAAAAGAAAAAGGATATTAGCTTTCTTTTGTACATTAGTCTGCTGATAGGGTGAGGATTAAGAAATAGAAATAATTTACTCTTACACTTTGAACATCAGCATTTTTCTTTTAATACTTACACCACCTTTTCAGAAATATCCCCCTATTTCATAAAAAATTGATATACAGCAAGTATGTCATAGGGAAACATCCCTGTACACTAGTTCTTCTAATATTGCCCTGATGTTCTATTTCAGTACTCAAGCAGTTGAGATAAACAGTAGAATCACAGACTTTTCCAACCTCGATCAGCAAGAAGAAATTTTTGACTTAACTGTGCAAAACTGCCATGATTACATGAATTAAATCTGGAAAGTGTCTTTTATATATAAACCATAAAGTATCACCCATCAAACAAAAAGACAATTAAATATACTTCTAAGAAAAAAAAAGAAAGAATTTTTTAAAAAATCCATTAACTCTTTCTTTACTTCTCATATAAGTATCAGCAGCACTGTTCCAAAGACAACAGAAACATGCATACACATTCAAATTTGCAAATATGGATAGACATTTAAGCATAAATGCTCCCATAACAATAGGCTTCATTAAAGAAAATGTCACTGTTGAAGTCAGTTCTGAAGCAACTGAATTAAGAAGTGTTGATCAAACTGCCCAGTGCCAGACATCTTTAAAAGGCCATCTATTGCTAGAGAGGAAAGATTTACCTGGCAAGAGATCCAATGCAACATAGAAAGACAAACTGGAATCAATGATAAATGAATTGGTTTACTGGATAGAAGCATATTCTTGCATGTGTTCAAGCTACTGGGGAAGTAACACAGCCAGCAGGTATGAAATGCCCCTTCCAAACGTCTGCTTACCCTTTCATGATCCAATCATAGACATACTGTTAATCAGGTTGGATTACATCCCAGATATTAATTTGGCAAACAAAACAATGGTCTGATTCAGCCTGTCTCCTTCAAATATGCTGAAAACAATCTGCCACTGATAATCTTGTCGTGTTTGTGCTCCTGGAAAGACATCTGATCAATTTATGCCTAGATGATAATCAAAGTCTAAACTCAAACACAAATGACATAAAGCTTTCCCTGCTCATTAATAGCCCATAAATCCATCCTCTGCTTCCCTGGGAAGTGCTGAAACTTTGGCAGTGAAGGGACACAGTACAAAGACTTATGGACGCCTTTCAACTATAAATAAATAAACGCTGTATGTTCAGACCAAAAACCTACTGGCTTAGAAGTAGGTGAATGCATAGCTTTCCTCACTTCCCATAGAAATCCTGTTCTGCTGGGGTAATTTTTGGTGAATAGTTTCAGCAGTCTGAGGCTTACCAATAGATTTTCCCTATAACGTTATTGTTAACACACCAATATTTTGGATATACTAAACAGTGCTTGTACAGCATCAAGGCTTTATCTTTTCCTCATGCTGACACCTCAGTAATCAGGCTAGTTCATGCCATTCCAGTATTTTCCCTGGGAAATAAATATCCCATAGACTTCCACCTCACCAATAAAGCTCTTTAAGGATACTTCATGAAAACAGAACATCTATTTCAAACACCTGTGAAGTGAATAGTGGCCTTTTTTCTTACTGCAAGAAAAATTAAAGTGTAGGAATAGAACATTTATATGGCTAAGCACAGATGGACATGTATTCAAACAGGAGAAAAGAAAAGGTTTTAATGCTTTAAGACATACACTTCCTTCTAAACTGCATATACTTTAAGAAATGAGGTGTCTCTATGAAAAAGAACATTTCAGTTCAAAATAGTTCAGGAATTACATCGCAGATTTACGATCTAGACACATAAAGGTAATGAAAAATATTTCTCAATCTCTTCTAGGAAGGTTTGTCATTTTCCAAAACTTTGAATTAACCACAGAAGTTGTATACATTTACAAATTACAACTTGTATATCTGTTTATTTTACTTTTTGGAGAAGTGAAAAAGACAAGTCAGAAAGTATTCTATTAATGCTGTCCTGATAAGTTTAATCAGCCAATGTGCAATGTTAATGTATGAAATGCTGTCCTGTAATTTTAAAGAAAGAAAATCAGAATGCATTGCCTAGAATTTGAGAATAGAAAAATTAATGGAAAATATATCCGTATCTCAGTTTAATGAAACAACATATGGAAGATTACTTGTCTAACGAAAAGCATATCAACAAGCCTAATGCACAACAGAAATAAGTATATATTTTCTAAATGTTACCATCTGGCAGCTTTATGCAAGAATAAATACTCTTATCGGCTGAGTAAATTCTCTGATTCTCTATGAGTGCAGAACATTCTAAGTGGCTTCCCACAGTGGCCTCATTATATAAAGTTCTCTTAGGAGTTATTCTGCTGTGTATTTCTGCTTCATATCCCAGCAAACATTGGCCCACTCCATTTATTTACATTGTGGCTAGATTTCACCTAGCTTAATGAACAGATTATACAGTTCTTAAAACACAGAAATGATATTTCGAGCAAGAATAAGTTAAGGCAGTAATGGCAGCTTTTAAAAAGCTTTAACTTGAATGTCCAGCACTTTATAACTCAGGTTAATTATTCAGGTATGGTAAATCAGAGGTAAGAGTGATTCCTCTTTTTCGTTTCCTCTTTGCCTTCTCCCAAAAATGACCTTAGCTCTAAATTATTTTTAAAAATTATCCAGTTAAGATGTTAAACAATTATACCAACTAACATCCCATGAGATGGAAATATTATATTTTCATATGTTAAAAAAATTGTGAAGATACAGATTATTAAAATTGGTAGTGACCAGGAACATGTGGCTCAGTTCAAATAGACAAAAAGGGTTTTTTCATCATTGAAGCCTATAATTTTAATTTCCTCATTTCAAACTTTATTCCATAAGGGAAATTCAACATGAGAGCTAAGAAGTTGGCAAAACAGCCACTGGTTGCAGTCGATGCTCTACTCAACTTCTATCCTGAGAAGCATTTGTCTACAAAAATAGCCCTAGCTCCTAGCAAGTAGTTGAATATAAATTCACCTTACAGCAACTTTATCACACCGCAAGGGAAAACCTCTCACTGCTTCTGTGACAAGATGACAATATGAGATTGAGTACATCTCCAAATGCAGAGTCATACAAGCACAAGTGCAAGCTGGAAATAGCCTAAGTTGTGTTTAGTCTCTGCTAGTTGTTGCTGAAACAGACTTTTAAAGCCTTTAGTTAGCAAAAAAATCATAGTTAATTTGTATGAAATATGTGTATTTCTTATTTTAAATAAAAGGCACTTTACTGTCTATCTATGGTTTTGGTTAACAAAGTGGTAAAAGCATGAAAACAAATTAAAAAAAGTGACACTAACACTCTTCATTAGTAGGGACCTCAGCTTGTTTTGTAGTTTTTTTGTCTGCTAATTACACTTCTTGTCTAAAAAGAAATGGCCCAATCGTAACATCCAGACTACAGCCTGTGGGTTTTCTGCAGTTCCGATGGCCTCAGCACGTGCTCTTGAAAACTGGAAGTGTCATTTGCTGAATTATCCTTGTTTCACACAGCTCATCCCTTTCCAGTGCACCAGGCAGGAGGTGCCTCTGCTGAGGGGCCTGGCCATATCTTGTGTGGGCAGGAGCCAGTAGTTGTGGCTGCTGACTTTGCAACTCCACTGCAGGCCCAGGCCCACTCAGTCCAAAATGTCGGCCTGACAGGGCAGCGCAAGGCCTCCTCATGTATACAACCGCAAACACTCCCCCTCGCCTCACTAGAGCCATTGGGATGGACACAATTTGCAATTTCATAGAATCACAGAATGGTAGGGGTTGGAAGAGACCTCCAGAGCTCATCCAGTCCAACTCCCTGCTAAAGCAGATTCTCCTTACTCAAGGGGCACAGGAATGTGTCCAGGCAGGTTTGGAAACCTCCTAAGAAGGAGCATCCATACCCTCCCTGGGCAGCCTGGGCCAGGGCTCCCTTATCCTCACAGCAAAGAAGTTTCTCCTTGTGTTTAGGTGGAACTTCTTGTGTTCCAGCTTGTCCCTTACGTGTAGGTCTCACAGGAACTCATCCAGGTGAGTGATTGCTTTTCATCTTTTAAATTCACAAACCTCAAACATCAATGTTGAATATAACAGTAGATAAAGGGATGTTTTAATGCCACAGTGTTAAAAAAATCGTGCTAGAAACAATATTAGATGAAAGGCGTGACTACTGGTCACAGGAAATGATAAAAGTTAGCACTGTTTTATCAAAAAGAGGCCTTTTTTTCCTTTGTATGTAATAGTAGCAGAGAACTACTACATTGTATATAAAGAATTATATAACTCAGGGCTCATGGAATCTTTTTAGAAACTTCTAAATTCGATTTAGACTGCAATTGGATATCAAACAAAAATACTTTGAGGATTTCTTAAACTCCAGTCTAACTCGATGAAAAGATGATATTTCAAAGGTACCAGCTACTCAAGCTGCTCACTGGCAAGTTGCCCATTCCAAAAGGCTTTTCCTCAAATCCTACTGAAATTTTCACTATACAGTTACCACAGAAAATACATTTTGATATTCTATCTTTTGCATACACTGTGACTAGAGTTTCCCACTTTGCTGACTGATGCCCTCAAGAAAATTTGTTTACAACACATGTATTACATTTACCTTCAAGTATGAAGAGGAACTAGGTATTTCATCAGTATTAAAGGACTTCAGCAAAAGTAATGATGTACTCTTTATATAATTCTTTCTTCATTCTTTGATACTTCTCCCAAGAGTTTTAAAATTAAAAAGTTCACCCTAAAATAAAGAATAGTCTCCTCAAGAAATTATTTGCTACACAACCGGAGAATTATAATTCCAAATTAATAGTTGAAGAAAATCTTCTAACAAAATAATTTATGTGCAATAGCAAACATGTTTACAAGTAGTAGCACAGGGGCAGAGAACGTAATGGTTAAAAGATGGAACACATTGGCAAAAAGGCAAAACGTAGTAATACCTTTTTTAGAAATCTGCCTTAACAGATATCCTAGCATCATAAATACACTATCTGTGTCCCTTATGAGTATTCAGCATGTGTAAAAGTCAGGCAGCCAAACACGTTGACACTTCAGTAGGAGGTCAAATTATTGTTTTGGCACTCCTGTCATGCCTGTCATTTCAATTCCACTTTATCAAATTACAGATTGCTAGATAGAGTTGGATTAAGGGGACAGACACACACACACACAGAGAAGCAATTGTCATCACTTCAGTTGTGAAATTCCATAATTGCATGTCAGTGACAGAAAGAACAAGAGAGCAGTAATAGGACTGACATTATGATCATTCAAATACTATGAAACTTTCCAACAAGATTTTGCACTGTGTCAAGATACATGCAGGAAATGGACTGGATTTCTGAGTATTTCCCCACATCAGAATTGACAATATTTATTAGGCTGAACAGTGATGTGTGTTAAGTTTTAGGACAAATTTCAGCGATCTATTTTCTCCATATAGGTAGTGCTTTTAGTTTATGTTTTTTCTCAAGACAAAGGAAAACAAACCTCTTAGATTTAAAAAAACCCAAACAATTAAAAGTAATATGAATAACAATAAATAATGCCTAAACAACTTAGACTATGGGCTTGTTTCACCTTTCTGAGTTTTAGAATACCTGGAGTGCAACAGATCTTGAATTACTATTATTGTGGAGGAGCCAGCCATGGATTTCTGATAACAAACAACTAACCAGAAAACAACCCCACACTTGAGAATTTTACCCTTTTATGGGAGTTTTGAAAACTTTCAGCTCTGTACTGAGGAAGATTAAAGAACCATCATCTAAATCTGACATGAGCTGAAATGTCACTGGAAACCTCCGGCATACTGTGACAGGTAGATGCTATTCTTGGAGCAGCTCATTATTCTCACTTCTGGGTTACTCCCACTTCTTTCTGAATTCTATGGTCAATTCTCTGTACTCTAAATGGTCACATCATACAATGGTTCAATAATACTCCTTACTGTTTGCACAACAGGTAGAGGCAGAAGAAATAGGAATTATTTGTTCACTCTAGCAGACACTGGAACGCTCATTAATATTCAAAACTTCCTCAAATTTCTTTCAATTTTTATCCAAACACAATTTAGCCATTTCCCTACCAATCTGTTGGAGTCAGTGGTCTAACATCATCAAAATTAATTTACTTAACATGAGGGAAAATGCCTTACAAAATTATGCAGACTGCATTATGCCTTTACAAGGGAATAAAAATGACACTTACATATATTCACTGATTGGAAACTCTGAAAGAGCAGAAAAAGAGTCTACAATGAAAGAAAAAGGTATATAAATATATCCTCAATCTTAGATGCCAGTAGCTGTGTCAGTCCCTCCATGATGCTTCTTATCCGCTCTTCACTATGATACCCTTACAAATTCCCTCCCACAGTAACTTGAAGAACTTGTTTAAAGAATTGGTTGAACGTGAAAGAAACTGGACACATATTCTTCCTACTAATGAGAGAAAAATTTTGCCTTAAACCTTCATGAAAAACATTTTCACATGATCATTATAAACTAAAATAATCAACATTACAAGAGAACATGGAGTAGAAAAAGCAAAATATATATGTTTATTTTTCTCCCCATTTTGTCTCAGACTTCCTCTGTAACCTTGCCTATGTCTCCCCTTCACACTTCTATTTCCCCATATATAACATGAGCAATATAACTGTAAGTACTTTCCTCATAGGCATGTTTAATTTGTTTGTAAAGTACTTTGAGATTCTCTGACAGAAGGTACTTAAAAAGAAAAAAAAAAAAACAAGATAATTATAAAATATATTCCACAGCAGGCATAGAAAAGGAAAAGCATTACTGCCTATACCATACCCCACAGAAAGTAATAGGGAGTTATGAAACATTATGTCACTACAGGGAAATTTTCTAACTTACTGACCTATCCTGGTATTGGCCTAATGCATACTCATAAAGTCTATTGCTCTCATAAAGCCTCTGCACTCTGAGCTCAGAAGTGGTAAATTTTAAAGCCAAGATGCATTTCAAAAATATTCTCTCCATGAGCTACTTTCCTTCTCAAGAACAGAAAATTAAGCAAGATATCCTGAGTGACCTTGAGCCACCAAGCTAATAATGCTTAGCTGCTTAGTTAACGGTCAGCATTATGTTGCCTTCAAGGAATACTGAAGAGAATGTCACTGAATATTACAACAAAAGTGAGTCTATTACTAAAAAGACTAAGCTGAAATAAAACAAAAATGAAGAAGCCAAAGCTGATAAGCAATAGTAAAATCAGGTGAAACAAAGTTATCCAGCATAAGGTCATTGTAAATTAACTTCCCATTCAGTTTTAAGTGTCTCGGTTTTCCATTTCAGATGGAAATATAACAAAAGGGAGGTGGGGGAGTAAGGGAAAGATAACTTCATATCAGAGTTTCAATTTCACAGCATTGCCATGAGTTAATTGGATGATACAACAAATGCAGTTGCAGACTGAAAGTGGTCCTATTGAGATCTGTTCAGACTTCAGGGAAAGAGTGGAACTGGGACAAATCTTACTTCTATATTATTTTTTTGCAATATTGAAGACTCACGTTCTACTCAAGTTCCATATAAATATATAAAAAGAAAACATAAATTCTTCAGACCAAATATAGATGTGAATCAAGATGAAATAAAAGATGAGGAAGACTTATTAGGGATAGGTTTTTCAGATAATGGGAAGCTGATGAAAAGCAACAAAAGAAACCCAACAAACAAACAAGTAAAAGACTACACACAGAGCAAAGGCTTTGCATATTAACTGTCGTTTTGGGGTGCAAATCAAAGCCAGAGTTTGGTTATATCAAATGGAAGAGATGATTTTAAGGGAATCTACATGGGCGTATTCTTTTTTTCCCCTTCAACCACAATCTTTTTGTTTGCTCCCAATACACAAAGTTATATGAGAAAACATTGGTAGAATAACAAAGAAAAAACCCACAACACACTTTTTATGTTTTAACATAAAACATATGTTAAATATGTGAAAATTTAAGGATCATGTCACTTTTAAAAGCAAAGCCGAGTCATATATTAGGATATACAGAATGAGGGTATGAAATCCAAACAAAAAAGGGTTGAGTGTGAAAAATATATAAAAAATGCCAGTTAGGTTAGATATTAGTCATATGTATACTTTGTGGGTCCACTTCTAGCAATGCTAAATGCAATTTAGGAATGCATAACCATAGAGTCACAGCAGACTCTTGATTACTTGTCATCTGTTCTTCTCAAACCTGAGGGTTTGAATCCTTGCAGAAAATATAAGTAGAATCTTATATAAAAAATCAGTTGAAGTAAAAATAGCAGGAGACAGATCATAGTGATAAAGTAGTTAGGATAAGTAAATGTCATTTTGTCATTTACAGAATAATAGATTTAAAAATAACAATTACAATTATTAGAGTTTGCCTTCAGGCCATGCTTTAGCCATGGTTATATAAAATTCTACTTCAGAAGTCAGAGATTAAGAAACTGCAGGAAAAAAAGATTGCAAGAAAAGGCACCTTGCAGTTTAATATTTTGTTGTTACCCAGGATAATTTTCCATTAATTGCTAATGATGTAGTTCATTAGCAGCATATTTCATTTTGGAAGTGCAAATTATTAGATCCTAATGATGCATATCCTAATTGCAGTAGTTTGTCTAAAAATATTTATTTACAATGTTTCAGGTTCTATGAATTACTTTAAGTTCCTAATTTATGCTTTCAATAAAGATGAAATATTGCATTATTATTAACCAAGATTGATGTATCTTTATTTGATGATCACTGTGTAGGTCATTGGTAATCTACATGCCTGGACTCTAAAGTAAATGGGCCACTTAAGCTCAGCAGAGCAAACACGAAGATGAAAAATATCACGTAACAACAATAGGCATTTATTACATTTCAGTTCTTTCCAAATGCTTCAACAAATGAAAAAAAATGAAGGCAAATTTAGGGGTTTGCAAAACAATTCTTTACATTACTTTCAGTTTCTGCAATTGGAAGTTGTAGCATTGAACAGATTATCATTGCTGTTGGATAAAAATCATAACCCAAAACCTAGCAAACTTTAATGTCTGTTTTTATCACTTCAGTGACTAGTGAGGCAAGATCACAGAAGGGTCTGTAAACCTGAAGACACATTTGAATGCATCAGTAGCTATAGTCAAAAGGATGAGAAATTCATAGCACTCAGCACTGCAATGTTAATAACCTGAATGACACATTAAGGGAGACTCGCCAAATTTCACAGCAAGTTTGAAGACCCTGTGACTGAAACCTCTCCTTCATTCCACTGCTTCTAAGAACAAAAAGGAAGAGGAAAGTAAGCACAAGAGTCCAGTTGAAGTAATAGAGCTTAGGGTAACATGGGAATCTCACGCTTTTTCATTTCAGTTCCCTTGCTCAGTCCTAGGGCCTGGGCTCTCAGAAAAAGCCAGATCACATATTCTGCATTGAATAGGCTGCCTGTTTGTGGGGCAAGACAGTTGGGTTAGTCTTGCTAGCCTGTGTCACTGAAGAAAGCAAGCTCCTTAGGAAAACACCGAAACTCAGGGCAATCACTTAGGACAAGAACAGGTATTACATACAGTTCCTGGAATTTACACTGAGGTAAATATCCTACCACAAAACCAAGAAAAAAAGAGCTTACTGGCAACAGGCTGGTACATTTGCTAAATACAATGAAAAAGAATTGCAACACATACATTAATAAGACTGCAGTCCAAAGCTTATCAAGTTTTTTATAATTTTTCCCCATTATTCAAGCAATAAAAAGAAACTTTTAGTTTTGCAGTTTCAGTAGCTGCTACCCACACCAAGGCAGTCAGATCTTGATGTTTAGAAATAACGTCCCAAAATGCAGTTTAGCGTGCTATAAAAGCATCATGCATCTAAATTTAAACACCCACATAGTTTCATAAAAGCTAATGCTCAGAACCTGAAGCCTAAAAAAAACCCCCAAACCTCAAAACATTTCACTTTCTTCAGGGAGGAAGTATTTCAAAACTGACATTTATTTCTGACAATTTAAATTTTTAAAACTGAACATACTTCTATGTGAAGCCTTTGTTTTGGAATTAGTTCTTGCCATGAAACCATTAACCAGGTTAATTCTGATGCAGCTCACTATGTGTCTGCAAAATGCTTGTGATAAATGGAAGGAACTGCCCAAGATACAAGGTGGCATAATTTATCACTAGTGCAAACTTAATGCAACATAAAGTCAGCAACAGAAAAAGCAACAGAAAAAGCAAGCAGTAAAGTATGAGTGCTTTGGTTTGTCAAAATGTTTTGAAAAACAATAAAAACAAAAGCTCCCAAAATCTCCAAGAGAACTGAAAAAGCATTAGGAATGTAAATATCAAGGGTAACTCCTTTAATTTATGCACAGGAAAATGGTTGCTTCGACTCTCAAAAGGATACTAAAAAAGAAAACTCAAACGCTTTTGGTATAATGCTGTTTAATAAAAATCTGATTCTTGTAGCAAAAAGAACTCGACAGCTTTTTCTGAAAAGAGGAAGAGCTGCTGAATGCTCACAGGAAGACACAATAGCCAAAAGAAAAACCCCATCAACAAGACTTTTGTAAAGCTGAGTAACAGAACATTGGTGTCATGCATCATGTTTAATTTAGCATTAGTTTAACAGTAATGTAAAGATTTACTGTTTCTAAACAAATTGAGAATATGATGCTGCTAGTGCTAGAATGAAGAATTCTGCATTCCTCATTTTAGAGTGGAAATTGATATTACTTCAAATTCAGAATTTCTCCTAAAAGTGTAACTTAATTCAAGTATTTTCAAACATACATGCCATAATATACTATTTTTAAAGAAAGCTAAGAAGGTGAAGAATACAGCTGAGAACATATTTTAAACCTGTTCACAGAAAATAAAACTAGAAACAATAAAAGATCAGCTTTTTTCAAAACATCATCTGTTTAGAAGGGGAAAAACAAAAATCAGTGTCAAAGATACTGCTCATAAAGCAAAAAAAAAAAGCAGGTTTACTCTTGTTATTTTACAAATATTTGACCCAATATGCCAATATGGTCAATAAACACATGACGTGATAATTCTGTTAATGATGGAAATGAAAAACAGGAAGTGAAATTGTCTTTTAAACTGTTCATAGTTTAATGGAACCAATAATCTCATTCCTTTCTGAGCAAGCAGTTATTCACACTTCTAACAGAAATACATTCAATAGTATAAGACTTTTGTCCCCACTGAAGTTAAAATACATTAGTGGAGCTATTGTTAGAATATTTTATGATGTGTACGTTTTACAACATTATCTCACATGGTTTAAAAAAAAAACCCAAAACAACCAGAAGCACAACACAATAAAATCAACCAAACACATCCTCCCCCACTAACTAGAGTTGTCTAATAAATTACATTAAATCAAGCCACTTACTTTTCTGTCCTCAGTTTCTACACAGGAACTGCACTCTGCTTTAGTATCCTGAAAAACAAATCCAGAAAAGACCATGTCACAAAGTATATTGGCCAGGGCTGTGGGAATAACTCGGGATGAAGAAAAGGCATCAAAGTCTGAAAAATAGTTCTCTCACTATATTGCACTTGACTGAATTGTTATTTTGGTATATACAATATATTTAAATGTACACTGGTTAGTATCTTCGTTTTAGGAAAGGTTTATTAAACTTTACTAAAAAAATGAATTAAAAGACATGACTGAAACATCAAAAAATATCCCTCAAATCTATTTCAATAGTGTAGCCAGTCCAGATGACAAAAACATCAACTCAGTTTTGCGGAATATCAGTGCTTTCTCTTCTTGTCTCTTGAGGAAAATCTAATTGCTTGCTCACTCCTCTTCTGTATTTTTCTTTTTTAGAAACTTAAATAGTGATGGTAGCTTTAAAAATATAAAGTTAAGAAGAAATAACTGCTCAAACTTCTGCCTGTTGGCAAGAGTCCTAACCAGGACATGATATGTTAAAGATATTTGTGTCTGATTCTGATTGCAACACGAACGAATAATTCAGCATGTATTTAATGTAAAGATGTGTATATGTGTGTGTGTGTGTATACATGAATACACATGCACATATATTTTGGACTTCAGATGTCCTCAAAAGTCAAACAAAAACTTAAGACATCCAGTACATGTTTCTTTTAACACAAGAGTATTTTGAATCTCACTGAATATTTGTATTTTCTGACAGCAGACCTGAAGACATGAAGAGGGAAGCGTTATCACAGAAATTATAGCCTGAAATGCATTTATTTCTTCATACTATCACTTTGCACAAGGTTGTATCAGAAACTGAGTAAGACAAACGCAGGTCAAGTCATTAAACTGTAGCCAAATGGCTTATTATTATTATTCTTTTGTTTTCAACATGACTTTCCTAGTTAGGGTATTTTTGGAAGCTCATTTTGCTTACATACTGTATTTTTACAGATTTCCATTAGAAAACAAACAAAAAAAAAAAATGACATACAGACAAGGGATATTTTTTGTTAAAATAAGTCCTTCCCCAATCTCCCACTGAAGCTAAAACAACTCTCATCAGATTTCATATTATTGGCTAGAGTCATTTGCTACATAAATCCCAAACTACAAATTTAAAGATGCTTCTGACAGAAACTCTCTTAAAAATGAAAAGAAATATAAAATAAGAAGTCATGTTTCTTCAACACCACACCTATTCATCTTAAATGAAGGACTGTAAGATGTCCATGCCAAATATTTCTTACCTAAGCCATATATCCCATAAAAGATACTTTAAAAAATAAAATCATTTCATCAAGAAAGATTAATCAAGGCTTCCTGAAAAGAAAAAACTTTAATTCACAGCAAGATATATTAAGTACTTTTTCATTATGCACATCAAGTTCTCTGTCACGTTTTAAATAGCGTATTTTCAATAACATCTTTGTTATTCTGGTTGGTTTCATACATGAATCAGCACCTCAAATACTCTTTATATTCAAAGTATTTTTCATGAAGAACTAGACTGTACTTTGGGGATTGTAACACTCAAAAATTTTCTTTAAAATATGACTTACTGGCAGACAGTCTCTCACCATATGTCTGCTTCCATTAGGAAAAACCTTCTCTGCCTATAGGATGACTTCTTGAGCCTGTTTGTATATTTACAAGCAGAGGGTTTTTTGTGAATGAGGAAAAAATGCTCAGCTTTCAAAATGGTTTCTGCCTTAGAAAAATGAAATAAAAATTCATTAGCACCGGTGCTCTTCACCTGCTAGCTACGCCCCAAGTCACCTTCTCTAAATAATGGAATGTTCTTAAACAGATTTATTGGTTAATTAAAAATGAATAATATCTTTTCATATTACCAAGGACAAGGGTGGCTCTCTCTCACATACTGACCCAAATTAACTGAATGCCGAATAAAGCAGCTCCTATTAGATTCTAGTCTTAGCTGTTACAAACTCTCACTATGATGAATATACTCTGTTCTAGACCAAAGAGCACTCCAGTCCCTTCTACTATCTCCAGAAGATTTCACTGTCACTTCATATTAAAAGCAATTTCTAACAAACCTAAGTTCATAAGCATTCATTAATCAATGGGAGTTAAAAACACGGTTTACCTGAATGAAACAAAACCCATCTTCCTCTCAGCACAGCTTCCCTTACAGTTGTCTAGGACCAGTAAGGCAAAAGGTACAAATAAAGCATGCAGCCCAGCTGCAAACAGTTGAGGCCAACCCAGCTGAGACTCTCAATGCTGCAATCAGGAATTAAAGAGACAATGTTCCTGGAAGTTAACTGACATCAGCCACAGGGAAAAGATATAGGCTGAAAATCCTGTGATATATTTTCTACTCTGTGGTTTATTCTTGAACACTAGATAATCATTTCACCTTATAGGGTCTGGTTTCCTCTCCTGAATCTGACCAATTAACCATTGTACCATTAGCAGTGAGAACTACATTAGGTACGGTGGCAAAATTACTGTACATTGAAGCTATCAAAAAAGAAAGGTACTGAGTTATCTTTGAAAGTAAGTAAAGTCAGATTTGAGTAAAGAAAGAACTATTTGTCTTCAAGACTAGAGACCTGAATTCTGACAGAAAAAAATAAATAAATCAGGGTTCATTGATATTTTATAGTTGCTGATAATCCAAATAGTAATTTTAAAAGATTGACTAGATATTTTTTTACAAACTTGCTCCAGGTACATTACTGGATAATAACCTGGATTGTAACAATCACTTGATATGTAATACCATATAAAGCCTGACTTTCTGAACAGGATATTTCTTTACCAATGGATGAAATCTTCACAACTGCATATATTTTAATAAAGTATAACTAAGGATACTGACAGGTTACCTAAAAATGGTCTGAAGTAGAATTCAAGAATCCTCAGTCCAAAGGGACTAATCCCTTGTTTAAAAATGTGTGTAGTAGGTGAAGAAGAAATTGTAGGAGACTATCACCGAGTCTCTTCTAAAATCAATTAGTTGCAAATTTATTAGCTGAATAATGAACTGTAATTTGCAAGAGGTTTATATTTAAAAACAGTAATAGTTTGGCACTTTGGCAGAAAGTTACAGGATTTTCTTGTTGTGTATCTGTTGTGCATATAATGAAACCTTTTGGGAAGAAAAGCAGTCAACTCTTTGTTACCAACTGTAACTGATCTCAGGCAGAATTTATGTGCCAAGAGTATTTCATTTAAGGGACAGGCATGCATATATTAACCTTTATTTGCCCAAGCAAAACAGAACATTTTTTTTTTTCTGAAACAATTAGTGTTTCAATTTTTTAAACCAGTGAAGTTATTGGCTTAACCAAATATAGGTTTCAATATAAAATATATACCATCATCTATATCCTACATACACTTGTTCTGAAATGTACACAGAAGTTAAGCTTTAAAAAATCATCAAAATGAATCATCTGTCAATCTCAGAGCAAGAAGGGAAGAAATCAGAATGTTCTCTGGGAGACATCTGTGCTACTTTTTTGTAAGTGCAAAATGACACAAAACATTGTCATTTTAGTATGTGTATCACAAATTTCCCAACTGCATGAATTGAGATTGAAGTACCGTTGCTGTAAAACAAATGTGAAATCCTATGGATCTGAACAATACATCAGGCACTTCTTTAATGTCTTTACATCATTAAAACAAGAAACCAGCAAAATCTCTTCCTAATATTTTAGACAAATTATATAACAAAAGAATAATTCATGGGATGCTTCATGTGAAAGATGGAAAGTATGAATTGCCCTGCCACTAAGGGGCATTTAGTTTAAAATCGATACAATTCCTTTTTTTCTCTGGGTGCTGCCACATAACATTACAATTAAATTGCTGCCTATTAAATTGAAAACATATTAAGAGCTCTTTTTTAATGTGGCAGCACAAAGGAAAATTGCATTTTTGCCTTCTGTGTTGAAGTTCCTTGTTGCAACAAGGAAACAAAGCAAGGTTCTATACAGAAGAGCAACATAAGACAAAAATGGCATTTAACAGCCGAACAAAGTGCTCAAAGGGACACTGCCACATCTATTCAACACTAGAACTGCATTAATTGAGATGGTGGAAGTATGCTCACCTCTGATTGCAAACATAGAGTTCTGAAAGGTAGCCTTTAAATGCTTCTGCTGAAATTTAGTCACCTTAGTGACCAAGTGGTATTAAATTTATGGTTGTATTGAGTCATATAGCTTATAAGACAGAAAAGTGAGACCAAGAGGTACAATTCTTTCAGTGCTAGTTTGGAGACAACTAATAATTTCAGTAACTCGACAGCAAGATCTACTGCAAGTGCAGAGTAACAGAATACATCAGGTACAATGCCTATTTTATTCCTGACAAAGCTCCCTTTTCTCATGCCAATTTTTCTCTGTTTGATAATTCATATACTTCAGGGATTGTGAAGTCTAATATGCTGTGCCCTTGGGAAACCTACCTTCCACCTTCATCCAATACTATCACTGTACAAATGTTACTGAAACAGAAGTAAAAGAAAAGCTCTAGAAAGTAAAAGCAATCATTGGTGGCAGTATGACACTGAGTGACATTTTGGCTTTAGGATTCAGTAGAAATCTCCATATATTTTATTTAATACAGCTTCTATAATTCTACAATTAATTTTACTTCTTCAATTGCAAGTAGAAATAGTGAATACTGAAGCAGCCATTAGTAATGCTAACATAACACCTGTACCTGTCTGTATACTTTATCAGGTTTCAATTTGTTATCTCTCTGCTATCCAAAACCTATTTTTTCGACTTCCTTATCCTCGTAACACAGAAACTAAACAAAAACAATTAAATCCAAGAAAAAAGCAAACTGTAGGCTAAGAACTGTTTAAGACGTTACTTGAATTTGGAACATCACAGAATCTTAAGGATTAGAAGGGACCTTTAAAGATCATCTAGTACAACTCCCCTGCCAGAGCAGCGCCACCTAGAGTAGATCACACAGGAACTCGTCCAGCTGGGTTTTGATTGTCTCCAGAAAAGTAGATTCAACAGCCCATCTGGGCAGCCCTTTCCAGTGCTCCCTCACCCTGTCAGGGAAGAAGTTCTTCCTTGTATTCCTTTGGAACCACCTGTGTTCCAGTTTATACCTATTGCCCCTTGTCCTATCACTGGCCATCATAGAGAAGAGCTTGGTTCCATCCTCCTGACACCCATCCTTTAAATATTTGTAAACATTAATGAGGTCACCCCTCAGTCCTCTTCTCCAAGCTGAAGAGCTCCTGCTCCCTCAGCCTTTCATCATAAGGAAGATGCTCCACTCCCTTCACCATCTTGGTGGGCCTGCACTGAACTCTCTCCAGCATCTCCCTGTCCTTCTTGAACATCTTTTCTTTCTCGTGTAATGAAAGTAATGAAATATAAAAGGCAAATACAATTCACGTCCATTGATTTTGTCTGTAATATCAAGAATGGTCAGTAGGTGGAAGCAAATAACCTTATAAAATATTGCTCGGTTTCTCTATGAGAGATTCTATCGTACTGACCAGGCTGGGCAGATATTTTACACATACCCTTGGCATTCCAACAAGTGCTAACACAAAGGAGTGCCAACACAAATTATGTCTTCGCAGCACTGGCTTCCAATTTCATAAAAGGTCTGTAGTTTTAGAAGTAAAAGAGTGGAGGAGTTCTTAGGTTTAAAATCTTTAAAAGTGAAACAGATTCCTTTTAATGACTAAAACGTATATAACTTGATATGAAACAAAACACCAATTTATATCTATAAAACATAAAAGCACACAGCCAAATTCTATCCATAAGCCATTATATTTTATTATTGCTGCTAACAAACAGACTGCCCGCAGAAGAATTCATTTGAATTTCATATTAGTTCTATTTTATCCGTCCTGGATAACAAATTAACCACAGAGTAATACTTACTGAAGAAGAAAATAAATGCCAAAAATGAAACCTTAGAATGTGACATTCAAGTCTTCACTAAGTTTGTGTCCAGCAACTGAAGGACTCATGCAGAAACCTCATCAAACTAAGGTAATGAAATCAATTCCAGATTTTTAATAGTTGCAACGTCAAAAGTGTAAGAAAAGAGCTTTATTTATGAAAGCAAAAGCTTAATCTCTATTTGCTACCATTTCTTGACCACCAGAGGCTTGTCTTTACACGCTACAAGCACAAATCAGGAGAAGACTGCATCATCTGCATCTTTTTCTGTTGCTTCAGGGCTGTTTTTCTAGAGTCAAAAAGGAAATTCATCTGATCAAGGACTTAAAATCAAGCTTCTCGAGACTTTGGGGAGCTTACGTGTCTGTTTCTAGTTGAAAGTAGACAAAGTTGAAGAGTAGGGTTTACAAGACTCAACTGACAAATTTTATAATAAAAATTTACTGCTTGTAAAAATACTGCTGCATTTTTAATGCAGATTTGAAGGGACTCTTGTGTGCATCCTCCCACGCATCCACCCACCATCCGGCTGTGAAGTGGATACCCAAACTTTTCTTTCTTCTGAGTCTAGTGTTTTGCTTATGTTCATTTACAATTTTTAAGGCTATCAAGAGCTGAAAACTTTATTGAAAAAGAAAAAAAAAAGCTTGACTTTTTGCACTATAAAGACTTGTTTGAGGGGACAGGTACTGATTGCTGATAAAGCTTTATGGACTGGAGTGGGTGAAACTTTCCCATTTCTTCTCCTCTTTATTTTTCACCTTTTTCAGTTACTTGTCCTTTCCTTACGTACACTCTAAATACTTAGAGATGCAAAGACACGTCTCTCCCCAGCACAAGAGATCAACCCTTTGTGTGTGCCTCCAAATATATTTCTCCAAATATGTTTTCATTGGCCCAATGATGCAAAATTGCCTGAGTGTAAATCTTCTGCTTAAGTCCTTAGATCATCACAATGGCACAAAACGACATAAAAGATATGTTGCCTATTCAGAAAAGATGCCTGTAATTTTAGAACTAGCTTTAGCAAGTATCTGCCTCTATCCACAGGAATATGCTCTTGAGGCCTAGAAAAATATCAGGTTAGAATTTCATTTGGAGGCCACTAAAGATGGCAATACAAGCTTACATTACATAAAGTTGTCAGTAAAAAGCTGAACTTTAAACAGTAAACATTATTTATCTGAAAATATCCCCTTAGGTGTCAAGTAGATCAACAGCCACATAAATAGTGTATTTTAAGCCATTGAAATGTATATGATCAATATATATTCCTCACAAACCCACAGTGAGAGTTATTGATAAAGCTGTCAGTATTGTTTCAACACAGATTATACACTGGGTAAGATGACAACTGGCAAAATATATAGCCAAATTGCAGAGGCCATTTTTACAAAATGCAATCTAATTTGACAGTTTATGTTTTCAAATTAACAGCAGCATTAATTAATCCTCAGCTTAACTGGATTCCTAGAGACATTTATCTTTTTTACTCTGTTTTCCTAAAGGAAACAAGCATATAAAGTTACTTTGTACCTCAAGTACCTCAGCACCTTTAGAATATATTTATTAATTGGCCAAGTAAAAGGAAAAGACTAAACATTACTGGCAAAACCAGCCACTATGGAGCTGTTAAAAGACCTTAAAGAGAAATGAGGATGCAGAGATGGGGAAGACTCATTATGTGAAGTCAAGATACTGAAGTGGCTTTTGGGAAGGAACCTGTGTTTTTCAAGAAAGGACTGTGAGGACAGAGGGTACAAATCTGTAATGAAGCAATTTCAGTAAGTCCACTGTTTACAAAAATACCTGTAAGACTGAAGAGGATTTCTGTTGAAGTTTTCAAGAGTTCACTCATTTTGGGTCTATATATTGATAAAAAAATCAACAAATGTTAAGTGAAATGGCACTGTCAAGCTCACAGTGTGACAGGCAAGAAATTTCTTGATAAATAAGATGTATCATGACTACAGTACTAAGAAAGTAGGTACACTAAACTTTTGATTCAGTCACAAAAGGTTGAGTTTTATGCTTTAGTATCTATTCATCAAGTATGTATATTTCCAAACAGTGAAATGCTTTTTTGCTTATATAGGAATCATGGCTTTATTGTATGAAAAGATGCAAGTTTTCCCACTTCTACGCTCCAATTCACTCCCCCATCCCTCTGAGGAGGAGTGAGCAAGCAGCTGGGGAGTGCTTTGCTGTCTGCTGGGGCTAACCCACAACAATGAGAAATTTACTATTTTTCAGCTTCTACCTCTTCTACCTAAGTGTGACAAGTAATCAGGTCACAAATCATTTGGTGTTTTATATATGGAAACTTATTCCAGCTTCCTGGCATACCTCTGCATCATTACACTAATGAGAATGTGGTAACAAAGGCATGAGTGAAAAATGTGTCCAATGGGCTATTCTTATCATGTGCAAATTCAAAAGGTGATGACATCTATTGCTTTAATATCCAAGAGAAATAAAGAACTTAACTAGAACCTTGGCAGCAAGCTTCTGTAATTTAGAGTGGCCACATTTTGAGTTGTTTTCTTGTCAACGAATAGTTAGGCTTTTTGGTTATTGTTGGCAAAAAGTGACTGAGACGTGATTCCTTCTTCTGTGCCCAGTGTGGGTTATAGCAAGATCACTTTCCTTTGAAATATCCGCCAAACTTTAATGTGAATGGAAACCATTTCTTTTCCAAATGTTTTTAGGTACCTCATAGTTAAACAGATACTGGTCACATAGGAGCCCTGAAAGACTGGAGTAACACTCATTCAGAGCGCACACACACAAAAAGCTAAGGCAGCCCCTAAGTGAAGCCTGCTAACGAAAATAGAGACAAATGTCAGTGGCATGGATGTTACTGCTCAAAAATCATCAGCACCCAATATCCCCAGCACGTCCACTTCCCCTGAATGACTGTGCTGGAATGCAATTTTTTTTACTTTTCATTTAATTGTCTCAGTACTAACATATATGGACTTCTTAAGTAAGTCTACAGATGATGTATTGCTCCTTCTACTTTCTTTGGCTTTTTTCCCCCCAGACAGATGCTTTGGCCTGTATCAGCACCGACATTCTAAGAACGTGTTCACTGAGAAGCATGACTTTCCCATCAGTGGTCAGGAGACACACCACAGAGTAGAAAAAGAAAAGAATACAAAAAACATCAGATAAACCTGCAAGGCCCCTTCACCCTCCCAAACCCCCTCTCCTCAATTGTGAGCATAGATTTTGTGGGTTTGTGTATGAATTAATGCTCACTGAGGAATTAACCTTCTTTTTAAACAAGGAATATTGATTTCTTTGTTACAATAAATACCTTTTTAATGTGTAATAATTCAATGTTGTTTTAAATGGGAATGCAGATAATCTCTCCATGCAATACTCTACAGTGTTTGAAGATATTTCAGTATATACAAGTGAAATATAATAGCTGCTCTTTGGTTTAGGACTGATTTCACCGTAGAGACAGGCAATATTTTTTCCCCCCACAGATGTGCATGAAAGCTGAATGCATAAAATTACCTACAGCATTTGGAAGAGATTATTTGCCAAAATAATCTTATGGCAAAAGGTCAGCATAACAAGAAATTCATTTACACATGAATTTGCATACATGAAAAAATGAGAAAATCAATTTCTTTCTCCTTTTCTTAAACTAGAAGAGAAATTAAAGAACCAATCTACCCATTGAATTGCAATTTTTTCTAAGGTTACTACCTTCGTTAGTCTCACAATCTGTAATTTCTCACTCACTGGACAGGTTAAATCATCTAATCAACAGAAAATACAGTAGGAATGTAGCCTCAAGCATCATACTACGAGTTTTAGGAGCTGTACAGGAATAAACTTCAAATGAGTTTCCATAGCTCTCAGTTTCCCTCACATCTAAACACAGAGCTTTTCTACTGAAGTACACTAACCATGAACTGGGCCTTCGGCTTTTGGCCACAGGCTCTCTACCACACTGGATAACATACAAAGTTCATTTACCTTAAAACCTTGCCTCATACTAAAGCACTTACACTGTCTCTGGAGCACTGATGACTAAGGCCATTCTTTCATAGCTGAAGAACTGAATCAGAGCCCCAGGAATGGAGTCATAAAGAAGGCAGATGGTCAGAAAACACTCTGTAGCAAAAGCTTAGGGAAGGTGTCTAATGTGTTGCCCTCAAACTCTGCTTTGTGTTTCCATGTGTATACACATAGCACCATTCCACCTCAGCACTCTCTGCATCAAGGCTGGTGGATGGGAACTAGGTTCTAAAAACCAGCATTTGATGTACTTTCTAAGCAAGAAGCAGCTTTCAGTCCATGAGATTTTTATGTTACGAACTCATCCATTCTGTTTTTGAAACTCCTCATACTGTCAGCCTCTGAAACAGCCTATTGCAATTCCACAGCTTAATTACATATTACACTGAAGAACACACGTTTTTGTTTGGTTTCAATTTGCTAATCAAAATTTGACTGAATGCCAACAGTTCTTTTCACCAGTGAAAAAGTGAATAGCTAACAGTAGCATTTAGAAAGCTTTAGAGAGGTATCTCAACTGTTAGAATTCATACCAACATGTGTATCTCAGTCCTAAGAGAACCCTCCATTTTTTGGCAGCAACCTTCAACTACTTGACATTTGATAAAATTTGAATGTTCCAGTTTAATTAATAACGTGGGTGATGTGTTGACCCAGGAAAAAAAAAGAACAGAGTACCCTATTAATTTCAAACTTCCCTTTAAAATATTATCTTAGAAAATCTGATGGCATTGCTGTTAAAAAAAAAATCTGCAGAAAAGAAAGGGTTGCTTATTCTAAAATGCCAGCTCATGATGGCAAAAGAAAGCTGAGGGACAATATACCACAGCTTTGATCATCTACCTGCTAACACCACTTGATATTTTCTATATGTTCTTTCTACATTGCAGCTTAAATAGGCAACTCTGGGCTTTTAAAAAAAGTTTTACTTCATTTAAACAAAGTGAAATAGACCAGTAGATCAGTTTCAGGAACTAAAATCATGATGGAGCACAAACAGCAATGTCCCTGCATTGGGAACATTTCCTCGATGAAGTATTTTCAACTCACGGTAAGTATAACTGCACAGATTTCCATCAAACTAAAAAGTTGCTAGGATCACAGCAGAAAAATATATTCCTCCCTCTTTCTGTATAAACCAGGTTAATACACTTTTATTTGATGTGGTAAATTTTTAATATCGCTTTTTGGCAAGACCAATTTAAAATTTATGATCCTAATGTAGTGAAGCTTTTCTTTCAAGACTGAATACAAATTCTGAACCTTAGAGGAAAAAATCCACAACCTCTGTATGGAACCTTAGTTTTTTAGCTGCTTCTGCTAACCAATCCTACTATAATTTCACCCAAAATGGTTATACACAACATAGGCTGACAGGTGATGTATGTTTCCTATTATGCTGTTCATATAACTATTAACGATAACTACAACACCACACACGAATGATAAAGACTAAATAGTCACTGAACTATTAAATCCAATATTCTTTACCAAGGCCAGGGGAAAAATCTATTACAAAAAAATGTGCCTCAACTAATAGTACTATATATAGTATGTCAACTTGGCAAATGATGTGCCCAAAAGGTGTTATGGTTTTCTTTATCAATGTAAGGATCTTACTAGAGGTAGTTCTAATTATAGAAATAATTATTTACTAAAATGAGTGATAAGAAATCACCGTTTTAAAGTAAATGGGCTGAAACTTTTCTGACAAATTGTGCTCTCTAAATAAGTGCAACAACTATTTACAACCTGAACCGGAGAAAGTGTTTCATTAGTTGGTTTCCTGCCAATTAACCAGGTTCTGATTTTATTCATGCAAGGGTATCAAACTACAAACAAACCCTCATAACAGTTGCACACCCATAAAACTTGAACTTCTCTTTGCTTTAAAGGTAAATGTTCTTATCTATTACAAACTGTAATCAAAGTTTCAAAATCAAATTGTCTCATCACTACATTCAAACAAGAAATGAGAGATCCTATAGCATTGCTGAGCTGTTTTACCTTTATCAAGGTGATCAGTGTAATGTACTGATGTACTTCAAAGTGCTGATCCAAAGCATACGGAATTAATACAAATGCATTTCATACACTTAGCAGCTTGAGGTCCAGGTTCTTTGTTATATTAAGACCAAATTCTTAAATTATTTTATGAAATAAAAAGAATACTATTTTTTAAAATATATTTTAACCTAATATTATAAAATAGAGAGTGATGTTTTAACAATAAACTCCTTAACATCAGCAATAAGCCCCCTAAGTTTCACTTGCTATATCTATGCTTTTATCAAAACAGGACTACAAGACCTCCAGTATATCCTCTGGAAGAAAGTTACTATATATAAGTTTATAAAATTGAAAGAAAAATAGTATTATGTCTCCTCAGAGCTGAACACAAAGAACATCAGCTCCATTTTAGTGGAAGATACTACTAAAATTATTTTAAAACATGTATAATGAAACACAAACATCATTAACTGCATTTCAAAACTTGTTGGAAGACTGAAAGGATCCTAAATGGATTTTAGGTGGTTAGAACAAAAAGTATTTTTATCAAAATAGAAAACTATTAAATGCATTTTTAAGACAAATTATTTTGTTGGAAATGATTATTTTTTAAAAAGAAGAATTACAGATGCACTAGTAGAAAACTAGGAAAACAACCCTTTTTCTGCTCACTATTTTTATATTCTTACTTTCAGTGTTCTGTTTAAATCCATGAAAGTTTTGTATCTAACGTTTTTCCTTAAAAACATCAGTCACACAAACTCTCTCTTGCATGATTTATTGTCTTATGAAAGAAGCATTGTAAATCCCAAAGTAAAAATAATATAATTACAGAATCTTAAAGGTTGGAAAGGAGCTTGAAAGATCATCTAATCCAATCCCTCTGCCAGAGCAGAATTAATAGGATAACTAACGTTAACTGAAGGAATCTTCATAGTAACATCTCTTTGGAATTCCTGGAAGGCTGAAGAATTGTCATCATAACTAGCATATGTTTTAAAAGATGCTTAACAAAACTAATAAATAATGGAGAATTTTCAAGTAAAATAATGCAAGACTTGCTACCAGTTATGTCTCCTTGTTTCTGTAGCTTTGAAATACAATCAGTTGTAAAGTATTTCTTTTTGCTGCTTGTCAATTTTTCATTGCATAAACTGATTAAATATGCAATTTCATCATTGTTTTTAATACTTTCAAAATAACATCTAAAACTCTGGCTTATTTTACAATACAAATACTCTTAATGACTCTATAGTTATTAATGATCCAGCCAGAGAAATGCATTCTATAAAATTATGTGGTGATAAACAAATGATAACATTTAGTAAATTGTACCAGATATTTTCCGGCTACTAACATTTTGTTCACTACATTAGGCCAGAAAAATCCATTTCTAAACATGGTATAATGATATAATAAAGCCAACATCAAACTGATGTTCAAGAGAGTAAAATAAGCTTCAGAAAACAAGATCCAGTGCAAGCTTTTCTCTTGAATACCAGATGAATGCTGACATTCTGTATCAGAGCTCCTGCATTAAATATTGTCTGTACTGGCCAATTCAGAATGCTAACATTTAAGACTCAATTAATGAATAATGGTTCAAAAGACCAAGTCAGTCCATATCAAAACTATCAAAGACTCTAGAGGACTACAATCAAAGAACAGATGACGCATATGTGACCTCCTTCTTTTGTCCTCAGACCTCCTGCAATGCTGAAAACATAACAACAAAAAAGCACTTGCAAAATTAGCTACCCAAATGTGCATGTCTTTTGAAGGCTTCAGCTAACTGTACTTTACATAATCCCCATCTGGTATCCTCAAAAGCAAAAATAACAGTATTCTCAGTTGTCATTCATGGCAACTACTTTATCAGCAACTGTTTGCTACTTTTAAAAAAAATTGAAGGGTAAGGGGAACTCCACAAAAAAAGAAAAGTCGAGTGGGAGCTTTTGATCAGCAGCTTGATTTCTTCATATATGAGACTAGGGAAGACAATACAACATTTTTTGGAGTCTAAAATTGACTAGAAAGTTATCATAAATAGTTCGCGCACAATTCTGTGACTATTTTTTTAAATTCTAATACATATAAAATCTAAAGCCAACATTTACATAACATTACAGAGCAGAAGGAGTAATTAATGACACTAAGATTAGTAATAGCTACTTCAACAGATGCAGAAAGTCTAATATCATAAGTGCAGAGCACACAGGCACGTGTAGATATGTGTGTACACTTGGATAGAAAAATTGTCACTAAGGAAAGGAAGTAACAAGATGGCCTGCAGAGAAACTGAATAAGCTAGGATCCCTAGATGTCAAAGGCAGGAAAGGAGAGAACAGGCCTCCTGGCTGGAGAGTAATAACCTAACAACAGAGCTGAAATGTTTCCATATTCTTCAGGAAAAGTACTATAATACACTTGTAAACATGGGAGAAATTACAGTAAGGGTATTAGTTTCAGCCCTACCTGCTGTCTTGGTTGCATTAACCATCATAAACATAGAATAAGAGTCATTCCAAGTCCATGCACCAAAGCCTTACATTTCAACTACTGCCTTGAAAAATACAAAATACAAAAGGAAAAAAAAATGCATTCACACAGTTCATTAGCACAGAAAAATATCTTTTACTTGGGAGCTTCTCCACAGTCCTTACTTAGCCTATGAGCTCTTTTAACCCTTCCTGGTAACTTAGTGAGGCACAAAGCTTACAATAGAGGAGATGAAAAAAATATATGCTTTTTCTAGGGAAGAATAAAATTAGCACATCCTTCTGCACACACACTCCCAGCTGCTCAACTCTGAGTTGGATCAGGGTTGCAGCTATCTTTATGCAGACGCAAGCCAAACAGAATCCTTTCAATTACATATAGTATGGCATATCCCAAACATTCAGAATGTATGTTGAGAACCCACAATCAAAAAATCTTAGATGCTTAAACAGTGGAACAGTTATGTTGCATCATCAATTCTAGAAATGCCATAGATAAGCAAAGTACATGGCAGACGTTTATTAGTTGGATAATGCTGGGAAACTTGCTACTTTAGTCAATAGCAGAGCATGTAAACAGATTTGATCAACCTTCTTCTGAAATTCTAGAGAAATTCAGAAAAATTGGAAATATTTCAGCATAACCACAGGAAAGGAAAACTTACAATGAGACAGGCTGCAGTTCTAAACAAAACTAAACAATAAAAAAAATGGTGACAAAACCATTCAAGAATCTATTAGTGTAACTTTAGTGGTGATGTGTACCACAGCTCTACAGCAGCACAGGACTAAAACAGTCACTATTCTAGTACCATAGAATAAGTACAGCACAACTTTGTAAAGGACTCTACCACTGGAACCTCTCCAGATACTTCTGAGATCTCTCAGAAAAACAGGGTTGCTTCTGAATGCTGTAGGTAAAAACATCAGCAAAAACTTATCTACATTGGGCTCAGCATGATTGGCTGTTCTGTTCTGTCTGGATAGGACAGATAGTTTCTTAACAGCTTCTTTGTGAGCTACTCCTCAGAACTGAAGATATTCACTTGCCCAGATGAGAAAGTTTCCCCTAGACAGTAAAACGTGTATATAATCTAGTATCTAATATAAATCAGCAGCCGGTGCCCGGCTGCAATTGGGATTACTTCAAGTCAGAGGCATATATTAGAAATCTTCTTGAGGAGAAACAAGGCAGCAAGAAAACAACTTATAGCAGCTTTGTGACTAAAATTACCCTTTACGTATTAAAAACAGCAGAGTAGAAAACTATGGAATCTATGGCCACAGCAAGGCATAGCAAAGGTATGCTTAGAGCAAACTGTTTCTGGTTTGTAAGCTACTGATGCAAGTAGAATCATAGAATCATAGAATGGTAAGACTGAAAGGGACCTTTGGAGATCATCTAGTCCAACACTCCTGCAGAAGCAGGTCAACCTAGATCAGGTCGCATAGGAACATGTCCAGGCGGGTCTTGACAGCCTCCAAGAAAGGAGACTCCACAACCTCCCTGGGCAGCCTGTTCTAGTATTTACTATTTCTTTTCCTTTATGCATGACTGATTTGCAGCAAAACCAACAGCTGCTTCTGATTACTGACATGAGAAGCAGTTTCCTAAAATTAATGATATTTAAACCCAAGACATAACTGTTTCAATTCTACTTAAAATCATTGATATTCAAAGTGTGAGCATAGAATTCCAAGATAAGAATATAAAATTGAACTAGAAGATGAAGCATCCCACTCTCTAAAAAATATTAACAATGTTAGATTTGAAAGAGCAATGAAAATATAGAGGTTCATTGTTCCTCACTGATCTTTCCTCTGTACAGCCATAACTGATGATAACTGATATTGGTATGAATGCATCTAGCTACTTGTAGACTTGAGGATTTATATTACCAGATTTCTTTCAGCTATTTTTTTTGCTATAGACACACTTGTGTGGAAAAAAAAGTAGTCTTGACAGATACTTGGGTAAAAATATAGTATTAAAAGACATGAAAAGAAGCTATACTTAGCAAAGAGGATGGGTACATCACGTGAGAGAGGCTGTCATTCCCCTTACTGTCTGCAGGACAGTCAGTTTTTGAAAAATAACTGAGAATTCTTAGAGCATTTCATATAAATAAATCACTTCATATTTACCTCTTAAACAAGACCTTACATCACTGAAAATGAATTAAAACTACTTATATTCATGAAGTACAAATTATGATAAAGTTTTCAAGTCATTTTTCAAACTTCAGAGCTAGAAACAATTTTATAAGCCTATTTCCCCACACAGCATAATTAATATAGTGCCTGATTTAAATAGTGAAGAAGGGAAAGAAAAGTGACATTTTATGACTTGTTTTTTATTCACATGAATAATAAAATGACTGCATAAAAGTACAGTGCAATTCAGCATTTTGTTACATAATACAAATGTGCTAATACCAAAGTCATAAACTCTAAGATAACCACATACAAAACACTTCATCTGATTAACTACTTACTGAATTATCTACAAAGTTAGCTAAGTTTTTGTAATTACATAATCTGCAAATCTTAGTTAAGTTTATATATGTATTAAATTCATTTTCTCATTAGAATAAAGCAATAAATAATTTTGCTAGCCCATGATGTTGAGCACTTCTCTAGTAAAGCAAACAAAAAGAATGGATTCAAAACAAGTTTAAAACATGAAAGTAACTTAATATGAACTTAGTTTGCTGATACAACTACAAATATTAAGAACCCTTGTTGGTAAGAAAATGTTTTTTTGGTTTCAAATTATTGAAAGACTGAGTCTAATTTTTTTCTACTTCATGTCTCATTAAGGACAATGTTCTCAGTCATCTAGTAGCTTAATAAAATATTTACATTTCTTCTCATTATCAGGAACACGGTTATAAAAGGGTACCTGTCAGAATATTAATCTAAAGACTTTCTATTCCAATTACTTATTTTTTTTTGCAGAGAGAAATAGCTTTCTGGACAAACAAAACTCTACCTGCAAAAGCAAGACAAAGAGGTCAAAGTCTATTCTACAGCTCTTACTTCCAAAAGTCAGTCTTTTCTCTTGGCATATCAAGATCCAAAGAGTGCATCTGCTCAGAGTAAAACAGAGTAAGATAAACAGATAAAATATATTTTTACTCCAGAATAAAACTACTAAATATATGCTTAACCAAGGAAAGTGATTAGACTTCGCTTTTTATTTTTCAACCCTAAATTTAGAGTGTATGTACAGTCTAAAAGCTGTAGGAACTATCCTGTTCATCAAATGAAACACACAAGTAACATTCATTAGACAAAATCAGAAGCTGCTAATTTCCTTTTTTGTTTTGCCATGAAACTCTGCAGAATATAGGTCACACTTCTTAATTGTTACAAAACAGCATCAGTTTGATTTTCCTGGAGAAAGAAAAAAACAACATCAGCTATCATTTACAACCCCAGAGATGAATTTTCTAGAGATTATTTTTGCATCGTGACTGACTCAAACTACTTCATTTGAATACATGCGTTGTAAGAACTGTTCCAGTAACAAAATACCAGATGTTCTGTGTAAGACTTTGTTGGGACATCTCCAATGGCTTTTTGGTAGACAATATTAGTTTCATGATCAAAACATCTCACTTGAAGCTATCAGTTTTTACTGGTCTATTGCAAAGACTGGCTTCTCAGAGCCAGAAAGATATTTCTGTTCAAGGGCAACCCAATCCTGAAAAAAAAAAGATAGACACACTTGCATCAGAACAATAAACAGCAAACTGGAAAAAAAATCTGGATTTCTAAAGAAACAGACTCAAATCCTTATTACATCTGAATAATCACTGGAGAATTTCAGTCTTCCTTATCAATAAACAGTATCACACTCTTAGGTTAGATTTCTCTGTTGACATATTTGCGTGTTAATTGCATTTAGGAAAAAACCCAATCTTTTAAAAGTTTTACTTTGACCAATATGGTAAAAATATGTATATTTTAAGTGGATGAGAGCATTGCTTCCAGTCATGCTTTGTTCAGGTGGCTGAGTGTAAATGTTAAAGAAAAAACTATTCTAAAGCAAAAAGGAAATTGAATTAATTAATTCATACAAAAGACTAGTCACAAATGCAGTCAAAGTCAGGGCGACAGGAATGCAGTTGGATAACCTATAGCTTAACACTGGGTTTTGCTCATTTTCAGGGCACTCTTGTTTACATTTATAAGCCAAGAAAAAAAGAAATAAATTATTCAAAAATTGCCAAAAGCACGGGAAAGTAATTTATGTTGGTAACAGAGCCAAAGTGATGAACAAAGCCAAGTTTCATAAATAGCTAAAGTCCATATCTAGACTTGACACGTAATGACATAAAACCCTGCAGGACAACAGCTGAAGAGTGAAACAAAAATGTAAATAATGCTCTAAGAATCTCTTTCACACTACAGATGTCCTGAAACAATTAACAGGTCACTATCTGGTTAGGGAATGATCACTTTAAAGCAACCCTAATCCTCATACTTTCACCGGCAG
The DNA here is from genome assembly GCF_028858725.1 of Colius striatus. Classification (NCBI taxonomy): domain Eukaryota; kingdom Metazoa; phylum Chordata; class Aves; order Coliiformes; family Coliidae; genus Colius; species Colius striatus. The sequence continues at coordinate 3,920,727 of NC_084761.1, read as the reverse complement.
CCAAACACTCGCTGAAATGACAGAATGTGATTCATATATCGCCAACTTTATTAGCTCATTCTCATTTTAGTCCACCATGTCAGAGCAACAATCCTTTCACTAATCCCATCAAGGGGATTTCTTTTTTTTAAATTCCATCTCTCACTGACTCAGATAGGGGAATCAAATACTGAATAATACATTCAATGAGTTACTTAATTAGCTGGGTGAAGGTGAAACTGAAACAGCTGAGTCAAATAATGAGATGTCGAGCGCAGCAGCTTAGACCAAGGAGGGATTTGAAAGCATTCTTCCTGACAGACAGAAAAACATTGTATTTTTCATATACAGAATATTAAGGGATTTAATCTTTCCATTTCAGTGTCTCCAAAAATTTCAGTTGGAGGGAAAAATAGCAAAAGTGAACTGACAAGAACAAAGAGAGTAGAACTCATTCACTGTACAGCAGGCATCATAAAATGTTATAGTCAATTACCAAGTTTCCACTGGTTTAAAGAAAAGCAAACAAACAAACCAAAAGCCCAAACAAAAGACCTTCTAGAAAAGTTAAGGAGAGGACGCAAAACTGTTGTAATGTGGAATGATAATTAACCAAGTACATTTCTCCTCATTTAACGATTTTCTGATTCAGTATAACAAATGGTTAACCAAAACTTTCACTGATCTATTAACTTAGTTAATTCTCCAGGTTGCTATCCAGTCACAGCATATTTGGTTTTCTGCCCTTAGCAGTACTCGTGGACCCTTCTATTCAGATACCATTTATTACAGTCAGAACCAGTTAAGGAATCCTTGCTTAATTTCTGCATTTGGACAAGCAGCTTGGTTCACCCCAGCCCTGCAGTCTCTAAATGATGGATCTGCCAGTATAAAGGAACACAATGTTACATTTTGGCCCATGGGAGTATTTCTCAAGACTCTGCTCAAGAGACTCCATCAGAAGCCCTGAGTAATGACAGATATGCAAAACATCTATTTCCAATGGAGCTGAACAGTAAAAATTGTATTTATTTAGAAAAATAGTAATGGCTAAAAGCTGTTACCAAATCATGAGTCACAACTCAAAACAAACATGTGGTTAATCCTCAAACCCCAAACAGATACCTGGAAGATAAACAGAGAAGGTGGTTTGTCTTCTGACTCTAACTACTCCTCATAAAAAAAATCCCCATCTATTAAATAATTGTGATATGTTTAATTTTCACAAGCTCTAGTTGATCCAACTGATACTGTCATATCCCTGCACTAGGTTGTAAGAATAACAGTGCCTGAATATCAATCATCATTGCCAAATATTAATGTTACAGCAGAAGTAAGCAAAATGGAAAAAACCCATATAATAACTGTAAACAGAAATGTGTGTGTCATAGGACGTGGAATTCACCCAATTCATGCAAGTTAGAAGCCATTAAACAGTTATTAAAGAAAAATGGGAGAAGCAGTCTTCATCTCTTGATCATCCAAACAATATCCAAACTAGTATTCTACAAATGACAAGCTCTACAAAAATAATACTAAATGTTAGTAATAATCTCCTGGGTCATCAGATCACCTGTCATCACTAAAGATAACAGCTGTGACAATATGACTTTTCTGCAAAGATAACTTAATAAATCTAATCTTTATTGAGTTTGTGCAGTCTGATTCTCCCACTCTGCACCCACGTACAGGTCTCAGTTTCAAAAATATACTAAATTTGCCATGTTGGGTTTTTTTTAAGGACCTGCTCTTATTAAGTGTATCAGAAGTATTGAAAAACCAACTTACAAACAAAATGGCAATTTTTTATCATGTCAGAAATGTAGCAATTATTTTAAGGTCTTGATTGAATCTCTTGCACTATGCATATAGTGGTTAGGTTATTCTCCTGCCATGTTACATATACTTGAGTTACCAATACTAGGCTGTTGCATATTACAGTAGCTTTCTGTATTAATTACAACAGCAGCTAGGCTTTGAGAAAATCTAGACTTACTGCTATGGGGACTGGCCAACTGAGGCATAAAACAAAACCTGTGGTGGCTTTATATCTTGAAGGCCTCTTGGCACCACACTATTTGCCATGCTACCCTAGCCTCATACTAAGCACTTCATTGTGCTTTGGTCTTTACCTCAATTCATAATACTCAGCTGACGTGGAAGACCAAAATATAAACATGCATGCAAAAATATGAACACTAAGTAAATGATCAGTGTAGTCATGTCTGCAAGTGGAAAAATACAGCTGACCCAAATGTCCTTCATAACTTACCAACACCTTGTTTGTGGTATTATTTTTTGTTATTAACACTTGGAATTAGCCTGGTGTTTACCTTGAAAAAGCTTAGTTTATCTATTCCATCGCGAAACAGTCCATTATTTCTCCATATCACAAGACTAACAGAATTAAGCAATGGGACCAGAACTCATCCAGTGTTTTCAAATGCACTGATCCTCCTCAGTATTCCATGGGATGTTCTTTCTAGTGGTAAGTAGGAAGAAACAATCTGATGTGCATAAAACATATGCATTATTTACCTTGCAGCCAGTGCAGTTCACAGAATAATTCATCACATACAAATACTAAACAGGACTGTGAATCTACTTTTTTTAAACTTCAAAAATAAAGGAATAGAACAGTTCTCAGTGTTTAGTAAAATTTGGATTTCATTTCCATTTTTCTTTCTCATTTACAAGCTATTTCTGCTATAACTTTTTAATTCATTTTTCCTTTTACTTCCAGATCTTAAAACACTAAAAATCCAGGAAAAGGACATCTTAAAACTTCAAACATTTTGCACTTCACAGCTGATTTTCTCTCACCTTAATTCTAGACATCTATAAATGTCTAAAAACCAAAAGTGTCAACAGATCTGCCTTTAATGAGCTATACAATTGCTATATGCTTCAGTATGTAGCTGCACATGTAACATAGAGTTGCTTTGGAGAGTCTCAGGGACCATATCTTCAGGATTTCCAGATGCCAGGGCAAATGTCATACATCTTGAAATTTCAAACATATGGCAAACACCTTAAGGAGAAAACTGCAGAGTTGCAAAAACCTATGAAAGTAGTAGTTATTGCCAAAAGCAGTGACATTGACAGGCACTATATTAGTAAATAAGTACTAGAACTCAGGTTTTAGTATCTTTGTAAGTGGCTGTATAATAAAGAACCATTTTATAGGAAGGACCGCATAACAGTGATTTGTGGACTTTGCTTACTTTGCTCTTTTCCTCCTCTTTAAAAACAAGAATATTCCTCAGCTACTCTGTTTAACTGTCTGGAAGAGAATTGTGCAATGGTATGCTTTCTTGCCTTTTCAGTTACAATAAAAATGTAAAGTTTTGTTTCTTAATTAAATTAATGATGTAAAGCTGTGTAAAACCCTTCCCACATACCCAAAGTCAAAAGACGTAATAATGATGTAGTGGCTACAGTAAAAGTATTCTGTGCTGTAGCCGTTTGACTTCAAGCAAATGATTTCTGATTAGACTCATAAATTACTGAAGATGTTCCTCCCTTCGTTGTCAGGAGTTATCAGATAACATAAACTTTACATGGAATCTGAACTAATTTCTGCATAGTGCTACTGCAGTAAAGGCTTGCAACAACAATGGCAGACATATCATTAAATGGGCAAATGTAGAAACATAATTAAATTAACTGATAATCATCTCTCTTCTTCTATACAGACTCTAATTTAATGCACTTGCAAATGTAATGAGGTTCACTGAATTGAAAAACACTGTGGAAATAACAGAAACAAGATTAAATTAATTGCAAGACGTACTGATAAGAAGGCTTGTTTCAAATTGTGTGAAGCACATTTCTAAAAGCCATTTAAAGGCTAGTCACATATCATGCACCTTGATGACAAATAACACGTTTTAAATTACTTTTTAACCAATCGGAATATCTGCTGTGTTTCAAACAGCCACATGCTAATTGGCTGGTGTTCTCTCATCTTTAGGCAAACAAACATGTGAACAACGCTTTGGGCAGTAAACAGTTAAAAAATGAACAACAATCAAATGAAATTAATTCTACTCCAATCACTTCCATGCAACTTCACATAAAGTTTCAGATTAAGATGTGTTCACTGGATTTGTAACCTGCAGCTTTTCAGCTGAAAAACTATTCTTTTCACCTAAGAAAGCAGAATTCACATTTCTGCAAACAGGCACAAAGGATTCATTTTGAATGCAAAACAACCAACTCTTAGTTCTACCTGGAAGTCTTCTAGATCCTGCAACATCCCTGAAGCAAAATCAAACGTATATCAAACATATTGAAAGATATTCATTGAATATTTTTTCTTTGAAAACCCAAAGGCACAGGACCTCCATCATCTCTCTAGTCTGTCCAAATACTTCACTGTATTTGATGCTTTAAGTCAAGAAATGAGGAAATCATTGCACAAAAACACATTAAAGTTTTTAGGTAATCTATTTCCAAGGAAACATTGTTTAACATGTGCCAGTAGACTAAAATTTCAAACACTAGTGGGAGCTACAAGACATCCAATGTCAAGCATTTAAGTAGAATCAGATCAAGTAATTCCAATTTTATATTTCCTGATACCAAGCTTACCAACAAAGGATTTGCATTAGCATACAACATAGGCTGCATAAGCTAACGTTCCCCTGAGGCTTCTGACAGCATCGTATTCCAAAGGGCAAACAGAGCCTTAATAAGGGTTTCTTGTTTTAGCAATGAAAAGCAGATAAAAATTTTAACTTGTGATTTCTGACCAGTCATGTGCTGCAACGATGACAGTGACAGAAAATCCTAGCTAAAACAGTCTCTGAGATAGAGAGTGATGAAGGAGAGAAACATAGAGAAACTGGGCATTAAATCCCAAGGCATAATCCTTTAACATCCAGGGCATTCTGGTCCTAAACCAAAAAAAGTTCAAGGAGAAAAAAGAAGGTAAGAATTCTACTAGTGTTAGTTTTTTCAATGAAATGGAAGCCAAACAATGAAAAGCCTCATAAGTCCGAAAATTGTGATACCACTAAACTTTTTTTTCTTGTTCTTTCAAAGGCCTTTGTGGAAAATTATCTAAATGGTGCCGAGTCATTTTTTCTTACCGAATGGATTCATTTCATCTGGCTTTAACTGTCTACAAGTTAGCTACACCATCTAAGCTAGTCATTTTCTATTGTTAACACAGACAGATCTCTACTGAGAAGCATCCTCTTCTGACACTATGAAGAAAGGAGCTTGAATATCTACTGCCTTAAATCTCATCCTGTGTGTAATTACCTATCCCTTCCTTTTTTGTGTATTTTAGATAATTTGTTAGGTATCTTTCTACATTTATTGAGGGTTTTTTTTTCATTAAATACTCCATTCTTAAGGAACAACAAGGTAATTGTGAAATTGAAGGTGTATGGATATAATTGGAGAGAATTCCAGCAGACTTTATGTAGTTATGAATAAAGCTTCAAAAGGGAAACTCATTATTTTATACTGTCTTGTTACTTATACAAAATAAGCATTATACTTTCTCAAGGTGACCACATCCAACTTTATCTTCTATTTTCAACATGCCTTCAATATAACTTTAGTTAGTTTAGATCTGTTCCTAAGATACGTTAAAAATTGGCAAAAGGGTATGAATTGGTGTTCATTAGACTGGGCCTTCTTCCAAATCTCCACCAACTAAACAAGTGTTTAGTGGTATTAAGCTTACATTTTATGAGTTTTTATCTGCATAACAGTATTACAAAATCAAAGAAGAGAGAAATGGTAGGGTAAAGGTGAAAAGTAATGAGTACAGCTGAAATGTTGAAGAAAAATCAGCTGCTTCCTTTTCTTCCCTGTAAGCCTATCAGCACAAGTAGGCATTTCAAAAAGTCCTAAGTCTGTGTGAGATGAATATTACTGAATTCAAGATTAAAAAGAAATTGTAGAAGTCATTCAAGAAGGCAGACAAAGCCAAATTCTCAAAGGGTGATTTCCTCACATTCTCATATAGTAATTGCACGCTTTATAGCATAACAGTGAATACAGGAAAATCAAAACCGAAAGCTTTCTAATCTTATTCAAGATGAAAATAAAATTTGGAAACTTGCATGAGAAATGGGAAGCTTAATATAGAACACTGAAATGAAATACCCAACACAGAATAGCTTTATGTTCAGTCAGTTGCATGAACAAAGCATATGCTATAAGTGTTGGCTCAGATTAGTGACCCAGTTTAGTATCTTTTCTCTCCCTGTGGTCACACCAGATGCTTCAAAGAAAGACAAAAACAAACAGTCTCAATTTCCCATACCTGTTTTCTTTCTCCAAATCAGTTGTGAATAACCTACTGCTGAGATAAAATATTTATTTACATGTACTGAAATATCAACACAAATGTTTACAGGAAAAAGTTAATCATCATATATTTCTAAGCAGAAGCAAAGAACATGATCTTTAAAAAACATTCCCAACAATACTGACCTATCCAAGAGCAAGGATTCCACAACTTCTTTGTCAACATTTGTTTTTTTAGTATCTGAGAAGAATTCCCAGTGTTGCAGCCTGTGTCCATTATATCTCATCCTTTCACTGTGCTCCATCTTTTGCATGCCATGAGCTAGCAAATGAAATATACCCCCATTCACCTCCTTCAGGACATCAATATTGCTCTTCTACTAAATTCAATTTACATGTAATCCAATAGATAACAAACATATGTCCTCCCATACAGTTTTATTTAGGAACTTTCCCAAAAGGGAAGGAGAAATCATCTGAGACTAATGCAATGATTTGTCCAACTCTTACAAAAACTCCTTTGAGAAACTCCAAAGTATCCACACCATTTCTTCCTAATACATAGAAGTTTATGAACAAATCTGGTGGCTTTGTTTAGTTCTCACCAGATCACAGTGACTCATATTATAAAAAAGAGTTCCATATTTAGCAATTCCATCACATGTTAAATGGTGATTAATATTCTCTGAAACAATAAAAGACACTGCCTTTTTAGTTTAGAGAGTGCAAAAACAGGGTTGAGAAACATATGCTGGGATGTAGTTAACTTTCCTCATAGCAGCCCATACAGTGTTGTGTCCTGCATTTGTAGCTAGAACACTGTTAATAACACCTCAGTGTTTGGGATATCACCGAGCAGTGCTCACCTAGCAGCAAGGGCGTCTCTCCAAAGGTCAGTTGCTGAGGGTTGGCATGAGGCTGGGAGGGGACACAGCAGGGATGGCTGGCCCAGACTAATCAAAGGGATATTCCAGACGTTATGATGTCCTGCTCAGCAATAAAAGCTAAGAAAAAGGAGAGGGGAAGCATTTGCTATTACGGCATTTGTCTTAGGAAGCATCCACTACTCGTACAGAGGCCCTGCTTCCCTGGAACTGTCTGGACATCACCTACTGAGGGGAAGTAGAGAATAAATCATCTTTTTATTTGGGCTTTGCTTCCACACATGGACTTTTGCTTTTTTTCCATTAAACTCTTTTTTTCTCAACCCACAAGTTTTTCATCTTGCTTTCTCCTCCTGTCTTGCTGAGAAAGGTGAGAGAGCAGCTTGGTGGGCATGTGGCAGGCAGCCAAGGTTAACTCACCATAAAAGGAAACACATTTGTGCTGGCTAAAGGTTCCACTTTGATGAAAGGGTTATCTTCTGAGCTGGAACTACTGTTTTCCTGTATGCTAACAGCAGCTGCAACTGCTGCATTTTGTCAGAAAGAGCCTTCTTTACAACATAATCTCTCATTGTTCTTAATGGAATTTAAAGATCAGTATAAAGAAAACAAGAATTGGAATGGGGTCAACAAATGTATACCTCTGTGAGACTGTAGTGGAAAAAAAGAAAGAAACAAGAGAAGGGGCATAAACTACAGCATGGGATTTTATGTCTGGAGTAATTTCTTGGTCATGGTCAAGTGCAAAAAGATATAGTATTAAGACCCAGCCAACTCACTGGTAAATTCAAGCATTAAATATAGAGAATATAAAACCAAGTGAAGTTCTTCTTCCACTTTGGGAGAGCCACTGGGTCCAGTTCTGGAGCGTATTTTTTCCTTTTGCAAGAAAGATAATCAATTACGAATAGAGAGCTTTAAGAAAGATGACAAATGTATTTCAGAAACAGGTGAGTAGGGGCAAAGGCAATCTCTTCATTGGTTTCCCTGCCAGAGATATCATGGCCAGAACTGGTCAGAGGGTAAATTTGTATGAGAACAGTAAATAATTACCTAATAACAACAACATAACGGTCACCTCAGTTTTTAAAGATGATGAAATATCCCTATCCAGCTGGAGAGAAAGTATTTTTTGGCTAATGTTCAGGAAGCAAATGTTGGCCATGTTGGACCAGTGGAGTGAGAATGAACAGCCAATCTAATCACTGTCAGCTCTTTTTCTCAGAAATCCAATAAGGGGATATTTTGTACATGACATATCTTTGATAAACTAGAGATGAAAATGCAAGACAGGAATTCACTAAAGTAGCATTAAAAAATAAAGTTAGTTTAGCTTTTCATATTTTCTTTCAGTAAGTGTAGCAAAAGAATGGAAGGATGGCAAGGAGGATTGCAAGCATGCTCAAGTGACTTGCAGCTGGGGTGTAGAAAAACATATATATCGTACTAATTGATGTTTAGCCTTGTGTGCTCGACAAGTAGAACATCTGTGTTCAGATACCAGGGACTCAGAGGCAGCCTATGGAACATGCTTGAGCCTCCTGCCCTGCTGTGGGAAAGATCAAAGCACAGTGGTAAACTTCACCTGCGTGAGTCTCTGACAGACGGGCACAAACAGCGGGTTCAGTGATCTTCTGGTAAGAACTGAGCTCCGTGATGTCTGTGGCCCTGCTTGTGTGCTTCTGCCCAGAGGCAGAAAACCTGAAAACATCACTCTAAGATGACAAGAAAAAATCTAACTATTGGAACAAATTTAACAATTCAGATATATAAACTAGTCAGAATTAATAGGTTTATTTTCTTTTCTATCCTTATTTTCTGGCAGAACTCACTAGTATCTAGGTGTAATAAGAAAAATAAACAAAGTGGTGCTTTGAAGAGCTGGGGCAAAAAGACTACTTTGCTGTCTGGTTTTCATGAACTGTGTAACTCAGTATGCATTACCTTATTTGGATTTTTTTTGAGTTCACAAGTGTGTGTATATTTGTACATATGTGTGAGCACACATAAAGATTGGATGCATTCTTGAGTGACCTGATCTAGGCAGACCTGCTTGAGCAGGGGAGTTGGACTAGTTGATCCTTGCAGGTCCCTTCCAACTCCTACCATTCTATGATTCTATGGTATAGACACTCAGATTACAAACAATGATCACAGAATATAGGAATTAGGAAAAGAAAATGGACAAATGTATTAGCTGAAGAGATAATGCACATAAAAAGAAGCCTAAGACAGCTTGTATTTCACAGAATTGATTTGACAGCAAACTGAAATTACTGATTCAGGGAAGAGTTTGTAATGATAAGAAACCAGCCTAGGAGTATTGCAACAGGGAAGCACACAGCAAGTGAAAACTAGGTTGTTTTATAAAAACATAGAGAAATTTGACAGGTGTATTCAAAAGCAATCCGTCAGGAGCTGTTAAATACAAAAGTACCATCTCTTTTTCAGATAATTGCTGAACCATGTATCTCATCATACTCATCAACGACATGGATAAGGCTGCAGAGTGTTCCGTCAGCAAGTTCCCTGATGACACCAACCTGGGAGGACTGGCTGATTCACCAGAAGGCTGTGCTGCATTCAGTGAGATCTAGACAGGCAGAGAGGAACCTCATGACGTTAAACATGGGCAAGTGTTGAGTCCTGCACCTCAGAAGGAACAACACCCTGCAGTAGGACAGGTTAGGGGTGATCTGTTGGAGAGCAGCTCCAGGAGAAATAACTGGGAGTTCTAGTTCACAGCAAACTAAACATGAGCACCAATGTAACCTATGGCATCCTAGGATGTATCAAGAAGAGTGTGGGCAGCAAGTGGACAAAGATTCTTCTCTGCTCTGCCCTGATGAGGCCTAACCTGGAGTACTGTGTCCAGTTCTGGGCTCTCCAGTTCAAGAGAGACAGGGAATTGCTGGCGAGAGGCCAGTGCAGGGACACCAAGATGCTGAGGGGACTGGAACATCTCGCTAAGAAGGAAAGGCTGCAGGATCTGGGGCTGTTAAACCTGGACAAGAGAAGGCTGAGGGGGACTTTATCAAACGTATCTAAAGAGCAAGTGTTGAGAGGATGAGGCCAGTCTTTTCTCTGTAGTGCCCAATGACAGGATAAGGGATAATGAGCACAAGCTGGAACACTGGAAGTTCCACTCGAACAGGAGGAGAAAATTCTTTGTGTGTAGGTGACGGACCCCTGGCACAGGCTGCCCAAGGAGAGTGTGGATCTTCTCTGGAGGTTTCCAAATCCACCTGGATGTGTTCCTGTGCCCCTGATCAAGTTTAATCTGCTTTAGTAGGGGGTTGGTCTGGATGAGCTCTAGAGGTCCCTTTCAACCCCTACCAGTTCATGATTCTGTGATAATTCTTTGGAAATTGAAAAGATAAATTCAAAAAGCCTTCCATAGGAAACTAAAAATCAGAAGTTTTCTCTTTTGAGGTAATTTTCTTCACATTTTAATTTTTTTTTTATATTGAGAGAATATATTTGATCATTGCCTTCAGGCATGAGCCACAGTAGCAACTTCACTTTCAATTCAGGGAGTCTAACGTACAATTCAGTGAATAAGCAGAAAGACAAGTGCAGCTGAAAATGTCAGTTAAATGCTCACTGCAATAATTAAAACTTACATGTCATTAATTACAGATAAACTTTCCTTGCCTACTTGAAGTGATATGCACATTTTGGAGTGAGTACTGACAAAACTACAGAAAAGAACTTCAGCTGAAACCCCAATGCATATTTAGGGAAGTCAATGCAGATTCAGTGCAAAGTCTGTGTAGCTCAACTACACTGCTCCAGCATGGGTCATTCCTAGGAGTGTCAGAACTGCTCCAGCCTGGGCTCTCCACGAAGCAACACTTCCTTCAGGGCACTGCTCCAGTATGGAGTCCTGCATGAGCTACCATGTGCTTACCTGTCCTGCCGTGATCTGTCTCCCCAGGGCTGCTGGGAGTTTCTGTCAAGTGCCCGTAGCATCTCCTGCCCATCCTCCTGCTCTCGCCTGGGTGCTCATAGGCTGTTTCTCACTCTTCTGTCCTCATTCCTCAATATCTGGGCAGGGTTTGGCCCTCCTGAAACATGTTCCCTCTGCAACCTCCCCAGTCTAGCTGAGGGGCTCAGCTGTGCCCTGTGCCAGGGGTTGTGTTTGACACGGGGTAGTCCAGGCCTCTCCTCACAGATGCCTTACAAGCCCTGACAACTGCCTGAGCACAGATGCCCAATGCAGGTGATAAAACCAAAGAATTTGCCCCAAGTTGTGCTCACAAAATGTGTTGGGAAACAGAACCCTACAATGCCTTTAATATACAGCTATACATGTCCAGAAACAAAAACTACCAGAAGAAAATACTTGCAGAGGATCCTTCAGAGTATTCCAATGTTTCACAGTTGCAACAACACAAATTTTGAAGTTCAATTTCTTTTTCTAACTATTAAATTCCAAAGAATAAATAACATCCTTATTTCAATATAATCTGTCGAACAGAAACATCATTGAAGTGTTCTGGTTGTTTTATTGCTTGGACTATCCAGTATAGTTTACTTACCATGTGTCAGGCCTCTGAGATGAATTTAGTTCTCAACTTTCACAAAATGTCACCTCATTACATGGGTTTTTTTTTTCAGTACTACAAATCTTTTCACAAACCTGACAGCCAAGCACATAATACAAAATAAAAAGCTATCTCAGGAGATACATGAAGAAGCTGGTGTGGAAAACTTGTGAATATATCCTACAATAAACCTAATGCTTATATATCATAAACCATACACAACTAGGAGCTTTAATATGAAATTCCAGCTATGAGATTAGTTGTGCTGTGTGTTTACCATAGGATGATGTCATGCTCATAAAAGTCTTGTGAGAATAACAGTACAAATAAATTTTTTTGCCATCATTTCTTCAACATACAGTGACAAAAAAACCCCCAACTTATGGAAATATCTATGCTAAACAAAACTGTAGTTTAAAAAGCTCTCTTTATTTTAAATAACTGTTTTAAAATGTTTTTTATCCCTCTGTTTTGTCAAGTTAACAGGGGGGTTGTTGGAACTCTACAGAGATGTTTTTGCTCAGTGTGTGGGGAGGCATGCAATACAAATACCTTCTTGTCATATTAAATCCTAACTGCTAAGCTCAAAAGTGAATTTAGGAAAATATTAACATACTATCATTTTATTTCCTAATTGATCTTCAAAACCAGATTATCCTTTTTGCCAAGGACAGAGAACACTCCTTTAAGCCACTGAAGACAACAAACTGTGCTATGTTGTTTCAGAAGGTAACCTTATGAAGAATATGTATATTTTTTAATCTGTTTTCTACAATCACAAAAGGAAGAAAGGGTTCTTTCACATTAGAAACGTGTTCAGGCCCCTAATCTCACACTGATTACTTCCAAGTACCCTTGGAAAGTAAAGGGAGAAGTTTCTCTACACCAACTGCAGTTAAATTGGCTTAGTGATTTCATAACATTACAGTCTCAGAATGAGCAAATGAAGAACGGTTATCTTTTTATTTCCCTTTTTATTTCTTCTGCTATGCTTACCACAAATACTTCTATTGTGAAAACTTAAGTTTATTTGCACTGATTTGTCTTGGGTTAGGAAACAGATGGAATAGTCATTCATCAATCAGCACTGCAATACCTTAGGAACTATTCTTGATCCCCTGTATATTTTGCTTAAAAATTGTCTGGACAAAAAGCACGTGCCTCTATGGGAAATGCAGAAGGAGAACTTGTATCACACCTACCAAAAGGGTAAGAAAAATCTTTCTGCCAGCAATAGCAACCAGCCCAGCTGACTGTCATGAAAGTACTTAAGTGCATGCTGAAACTCAAAAATCCTCTAGGAGTTGTTCTGAACGGTCTGGATACTATTATGCACTTTTTAAGTACTCAACATTACTCCTGCTGACCAAGGGAATATTTTTTAGAATATTTTGTTCTAGGCATGTTGTCAGCTAATCTCAAAATCACAGCAAGGTTCTATCTTCTCTCATCTTGATAGAAAAACAAAGACTACTGAAATTAAACTCTTCCACAGACTCACAGGATCTTAATGGTTGGAAAGGACCTCGAAAGATCATCTAATCCAACTCCCCTGACAGTCACTGTAATATTCCTGTAGAATGTTATGGAAAAGAGTTAAATTCTGAAAGACAGAGAAACAAATATGTTGTAATCAGACTAGGACATTGGGTATACTGAGTTTAAATACCTGTGCAAGACTTGTGGTTACCAACACCTTTAAGAAGGCACATTTAACTGCAGGGCTACATGATGTGTCTAGTTACACATTTACATTCTCTCCCTGAGTTAAATGGGACCATAATATCTGATTGGTTCCTCTATGTACAACTTAAATTTGAATCAAAAATGCTAGTTTATATATTTCTTTGTACTCTTCCTTTTGCTATATAAAGTATATTTAAAAAACAAAACCAAAACAACAAAAAAACAACAAGCCCAAATACAAAATACAAATACAAAATGGATTTAGGGTTTCAATTTCCACCTTTTAAAAAAAAAGCCTTTCTATTTTGACAAGAAAGAAATATGCTAGCAATCAGAAGCTTAACAGGACACATGAAGCATGAAAATCAGAGTCTGTAATGGCTCAGAAATTTGTCAAGTATTTTTTCAGTATTCATAAGTAGGCAATTATTGTCACAAACTTATCTGTCTCCAAAATAGCTCTTTTCTAAAATGCATTTTTCTTATTACTTCATTGTGAGATCATCTGTGTATGCAGCACCTCAGTTGTATTCCTGAACTATTATTAATCAAACAAATCATATCTCTCCATGAACAAAAAACCAAATTTCCTCTGACGGAGACTGATGTCTCATTAGTTTGGCTTTCTTTTATACAATGTGTAATCATCCATATCCTTTCACTGTATGACCCATTATCAACATGCACAATTGAAACCCTGTAATTGTATTGGATTGTAGAAGGAGATGTGGTTAAGAACTCAGATTTGTCCTATGAGTCCCACTGGTACTGATTTTTCCAAGAATTGATGACATACTTGTAATCCATACTAACTATCCTTCACATTAGATTAGACTGTATAGCTGCTACAAACCTCATGTCATACCTATTACCTATCAAATGACAGAAATTAGCTATCAAATCTAGCATCTATCTAATTTAGACAATGAAGGGTTTTGCAGCAATGCTATCTACTTCTTTCAGAAAATATGAACATATTACACTGAGGGTGAGGTAAGATAAGTAATCTCTGAGAAACAAATGGAAAATTCTAAAACCTTCACAAAGCACCACAGAAATTAGGAAGAATAAAAAATATCAGCTGCTGTTTCTGGGAAAGAGACTCCTTATCAGAATGGCATTACTTTTAGAACTGCTTAGACCAATGTCATCAACACACTTGCTGGTATAGCCTTAAAAGTTACATTGATACATCACAACAAGCAGCCTAGAGCTGAAAAGAGAAAGAATATTTGGATGTGGGGCTCATACATAGTACTTTCAGGAAGCTAAAGGAAGTCATAGAAAGCCACCTATCACCAGTGCTGTGCTGTGATTCTTTCCTGGAACCTTTTAGTAAGGTGTCTTGTTCTGTGCAGAGGTCAAGATTGGAAGTGCTGCTCACTGATGTTGTCAGTCGCTCTTTCTTCAGAAAAACAATCACTCTTTGCCCAGAGGGGCTGTGGAGGCTCCTTCCTTGGAGGTCTTCAAGACCTGCCTGGACATGTTCCTATGTGATCTGATCTAGGTGGGATCTGCCTCTGCAGGGGGATTGGACTAGATGATCTCTAAAGGTCCCTTCCAACCCTACCATTCTGTGATTCTATGAAACATAGTGCTGTAGCTTTACATAACTTAAATGAGAAATGAGCCCTCCTTCATACAGACACTGCTGCAGTCCTGCCAATGACTTTCCAGAGCTCTCCAGATGAAACTGTGAGTTGTTCACAGTAGTTACAATTGTTTTTCTCTTATATCTGTTGGATTTAGTTTTCTAACACCCGAATGTACATACAAACACCTTGTGTGTTAAGTTGTTACAATTAAGCCATTGTATGTTTTAAAACTCTATACTGACAATTCAAACTTCTTTAATGTTACTATTTTGGTTTAAAAACAGAAATAAATGCAAAAAAAAAGCTTTTTAAAAAGCTTTAGGGATCAATACATTATCAAAAAAGAGAAAAACAAGTAATACAAGTGTTTGCTTTGTTTCACCAAATCATCTCTAAATAAGCACAGGTGGTTTGAAGTAATCTTGTAACATATTCCACATATTTAAGATAGACTTCTGCTACAGTAGTACTCTTTATGAGAAGTAAAACTCTATTGTATTTTACTTTCACTGTAAACAGACCAAGTTCCTGTCAGCACATGAAGGAGATTTTTCTCTACAGAGAAAAATAGTAGATATATATTAAAAATATATTGCAAAATATATTTGAGATATGGGAATCTTCTGAAGTACCTGTTAAGCTCAGGAATTCAAATCACTCTCTGTGGTTGAGGGACCAATTTAGTTTTCCTGCAACTCTGGAACACTGTTTTCTAAAGAATTATGTTTTCTCTGAAATGTCTCAAAAACAAAAGAATAAGCAGTAACAAAGTATAGGGGTTTTTTAACTTCTAATCTCATCAGGAGCATCCTCAAAACCCAATTTTACTGTAGCTATGCTGGTCTCTATAGCAGGCACTCATGGAGTCTACTTCATTAGCAAAAGGTTTGTTTTTGCAAACTTCACTGTGATTTCAAAATTAACCCTTCCCTCCCCAATTTACGAATATCCATGTTGTCCATAAGTTATTGCTTTAGTAATTCATCATATTGCTTCAAAAGCTGTAAAACAATTTAAATCTGACTATCTGTAACAACAAATACAATTGTCCCGGGATTAAGCAGACAAACGTGCAGCACTTTTATTGCTGTTGCAATAAAAGCTTTTCTCAAGCAGAATAAAACAAACTCGAGAGAAAAAATTAGCTAGTCACTAAATATCTTCTAGGCATTTCTTACAGGAGCAAAACTATACTTCTGCCTGTCATTAATACCAAGTTCAACCTCAGTGATTCCTTAAAAACTACAACAAAAGCAACTTCAAGCAAAACCCAAAACAATGGAGATTTTTTTTTGTATAGGGACAAATGAACACGTTGTAAAAATACTGCAACAATTTATGCCAGTGAAACAAAGGAAAAAAACACCCCAAACTCTGCACAAATTATGATTTTTATTGTTCCCTCAAAGACCTTTTCTCTGCTTCCTATCACAAAACACTGCAGAATTATTTTTACGGCAACCATCTCCTCTGCCTTATACTAGGGACCTTCCAGAATTCATTGCTGAACACTATGCCCAGTGGCAATGAGCTGCCTGATGATATACGTAGGCAACAACAAAGGATGACAGAGAGGTGGTCAGGCTGAGGTTTTGTTTCCCTCACAAACATCAGGGTTCAAAATGCCACTACCCAAGTAATCGGTCTTTAATTAGTCATGATCATACTGGTGTGTTATTCAAAATTCTACACAAGCTTCTGTTGTACTATTGTGTGGACAGACCATCACGAAGGGGTAGGCATCTGCACATATTATGCCTACACATAAACCTAGGAAGCAACAGTATACCTAATGCAAAGCTGTAAAACAATGCCACACTGACAGTAATGTTGAAAGTAGGTAAAAAAGAATGGCTTATTGGTAAGCTTGTAGAAATTCTGCAATTCAGAGACATTGAGAGTAATAGTTGTCAAACCCTGTAATAGAGAAGGTATATCAAAGAATCATTGTGCATTTTTGACGATTCACAATTTTGCCACAGCCTGACATTGTGAAATGTTAAATGCAAACTGTTGGTAACAAAGCTATGAGATGAGACTATTTTAGTAAAGTTTGGGTTTGGTTTTCCTCTAATATCTCTTAAATACTTGAAGAACAGCCATTAAACACAAATGACAGAACCATTTTTAGTAATTAATATGTGCATATTGTGCTTGCAGGGGAGGTATAAAATCTTACAACCATCTCCTTGTGAGAGGTTTATATTTTGCACTGGATTTCCATAGATTTCATAGATATGCTTGTAACTGTTCGAAATATCACCTTCACTAATAATGAATTTACCACTGGAATGTAGAAGGCCAAAACAGCAGACACGTAGCAGATGAAATGTGGAAGTTAGAAGGTGAACTCTACTACACATATTCCCTATTCTGAACTGATGCTAGAGGCTATAACAGTCTTCCTTACTCCCAGCAGGTTTTTCATCGTATACATGGCTTTCAAAGATTTTAGCACATGAAATCTTTCACAAAAACATGGATTTCATTGTCATGGTTCCAGAGCTTTTCTGACTCCTTAGTAGCCCCCAGAGACAGCCCACTCAAATTTCAAGCCTCCAACCATAACCTTTCTGACACTCTGTCCCACCAGACAGAGGATTTGGATTACACAATTCACTTTTACTACTGCTGCAAATCTGACACTAAATCAGCATTTGTGATTCTCAACTGCGTAAGAGACAACTCTGTTGATGGGTAATAATAACTCAATCGAGCAGCTCCAGGAGAGAGGAGACTTGGGAGTCCTGGTTGGTAATAAATAAGGGAGAAAATAAAAAGGAAAAGAAAGAGAGAAGTCAAAATTCCCATTAAAAAAAATACAGAAGTCTGATACTTTAAATATAGACAAAACAAATTGTCCTTAATAGTGGAAGAAAGAAGTGGGCTATGGAGTTTATACTATTTGACATGGCAGTTAATAAGACATATAGCACATGGTAAAATCAGAGTTGCCATCTCTGTCAATTGTCCCCATGGAAGGAGTGCACGTCTGCCACGTTCATCAGCATCAAGACTGCAACTCCATGCCAAGTCTGACTTTATTAGCATCTTCAAATATCCTGTACTAATGTTGCTTCCAGCCAAAGGGAACAGTTACCTCCAGTACAATAAGTCACACTGTTTTATAAAGAATTATCTGAATTATTTCCAATTACCAAGATCAAACTATTTGGCTTGATATTCACATCTGCCCTCTCCTTGCATTCTGGTGAGCCACAGGAAAATGGACAGTGTCTACCTTGTAAAGCTCAGCAGCCACAGGACAGAACATTCGTGTCGCAGGTCAGCACAAAAATGTAGGGGCATGAGGTCCTTCTGGCACCACCGTGAATGGTTCCTCTTACAGATACTTGGCTTATGACATTGTGTGTGCATATATACATATTGATGTGGATATGTTCTGTTGTAAAACCACTTCTGTCTTTTCCATGATTGCTGCATTATCTCAGCAATGCTAGTTATAGAATTGTAGAATCATAGAATGGGGAGGGGGTTGGAAGGGACCTTTAGAGATCATCTAGTCCAATTCCCCTGCAGAAGTAGGTCCACTTAGATCAAGTCACACAGGAACATGTCCAGGCAGGTCTTGAAGACTTCCAAGAAGGAGTCTCCAAACCCTCCCTGGGCAGCCCGGGCCAGTATCTGCAGAAAGATTTAAGATTGTTATGGTAGCTTCTGTAGCTCGGGAATCGTGAGGCAACTGATCTTCTCATTGCATTTATTAGTTTGATAGCAAGAACCTCGCACCAACTCCCTCGCACTGCAAGCAAAACAAATGTCTGAGAAAGCACAAGAAAGATGATTTTGATTCATGAGTGAAAAGCTACTTTGTGGGAATTCCTGTAGAACTTCCAACCTAATGAGTCACACAGGAGTCACAGAAACTTGTCATAGAATTTACTTCTACAAACACTAAAGGACAACTGCCTTTAAATCAGACATGTTAAATGCACTACATCAGCTCTTCAAAAGCATTATATTCTGTAACACCTACACATCCAGAATAAATTAGCTTTCTTATTCAGTGGTGTCAACAATGGTAAGCCCCAGAGAGAAAGTGACAAAAATTAATGCTAGCCTCTGCCAAAACACTTACTAAACACACTTTCTGATAGAAGCTTCCCTTGTTGAAAGACTGTTTGGTGCCATATGAAATAAGGAATAATATATAGTCTCTAATAAGGTATTTATGATACTGAGCAATAATTTGGAAATAGCCCTTAATTTTTACTTACTGTTCATTAAAGCAATGCTCAACAATGTGAAATAAAGGAGGAAAATCTATTATCTACTAAACTTTTCTGTGCAGAAGAATGCTTTAGAAGAATCTAACCTAAGGTCAAAAAGGTGACTCTGCTATTATATATTTAACTGTTGACCACCCCATTGAGGCTGTCAATAAAAGTATCTAATAGTATCAGCTGTGACACTGTTTTGGTGTAGCAGGCATCTGTCCATTACCAGCTGGACAGAAAATCTTGACTCATTTCATACATACAACTAAGAGCTGTCATCTGGTAACAAATTTTTATTACTACCAGGAGCGTATTTGAATTCAAACCAATGAGCTGGAAGTACGAAATTCCATATTCTGTAATCCCACACGTCGGGCAATTCTTCCTCTTAAATTACTATTGAATGTCTCTACAGCTTTCTCTGCTGGTCCTGTTTTAATATACTGCTATAAACAAACCTCCTTAGTGAACAGGGTCATGAGAAGATTTACAGTTCTTTTTGGCAGGACTGCGGGTGAATTTATTTCACCCAATATATCCATTTAGATCAATTTTGCTCAGAACATTATTCTTAAAAGACAACTTAGGAAATTCTTCAGCATCAGCTAGAAGTCATGCTTAGTGGTGCAAAGATGACAAGATGTCCTGCATGACCTTAGTCAGAAGTATAAGTGCAGGATAAAAGCAAGAACTGAAGCCAGGGCCACTATCACAACTGCCTTTTCAAACATCAAGGAGACAAATGTGGCTGCTCAGGCATGTTACTTCACCAGACTGACAGCCAAGTCTTCTGGATTTCATTCAGTGAGAAAGGATTGGAGCGATGCATTGAAACAAAGCAGTGTCACTCACCAAAATCTCAATGTACTATCTGAGAAAGCTGTAGTGACAATGGACCATGTCATTAATGTTAACATGAATTTGTATAGACAAGTATAGCATATAATGTCTCATTGAATAAAGGTTACATCCAGGCTAAATCAAGATATCACAGTCAAGGGCCTTCACATGCCCTCACCTTTATGTTTATGTATATATCAACCCCACTTTGCTTTTTCTATTGTGCACAGTGTCTCATGTACACATGCAGGCTCTATAGTAGATCTTACTGACCGACTAGAATGTCCCAATTATCTAACTCATCTCAAATTCCTATATATCAGCTGTGAGTTGATACAATAACCTGTTTTTATAAAGCATTTCTTCTGAATATTTGGCCTTTGGCTTTACAGTTATAGACAAAACATCGAATAATGCATCAGGGGAGGTTTAGATTGGACATTAGGAAGAAATTTTTCACTGAGAGGATTATAAGCATTGGCACAGGCTGCCCAGGGAGGTGGTGGAGTCACCATCCCTACAGATATTCGAAAGATGCACAGATGAGGTACTGAGGGATATGGTTTAGTGATGGGCCTGGCAGTGTGAGGTGACTGGTTGGACTAAATGATCTTAAAGGTCTTTTGCAACCATAACGATTCTAGGATTCTATGATAATGCATCTCTTCTTTCTATATCCACCCAAGTACATAACTGAGATGATGAGCTTTCAAAATCATAAAACCAAATTGTTGGAAGTTCCAACTTCTTATTTTGTAAACAAAAACAAGTTGCAGAAATAGAACATTAATTTTGGCACCTCATCAACCCAATTAAACCTACATTTCATTAGAGTTCAGAAAGTAGACAAAAAATAATCTAATTGAACTACCTCAAAATTGGACTTGTTTTTCTGTGGTGGTGAGAATGGCCTTAAAATGGTTTAAAATATGTAGATAACTAAACAAGATTAAGAAGCAGAACTTTACAATCTAGGTGGAGATAATGAGGAAACACAGAAACACCAAACTTGAAAAATATCCTTATTCTGTGGTTATGTGGAGGCAGAGATTGAACGAGTGGAGGAAATCATTGACTAGCAAACAGTTTCAGGAATGGCAGAAGGTAAAGAAGAACTCTTCAGGCAGACACAAATATCAGTAACGAAGAGAGATACAGGATCCTTCAGCCTCTGTGAGGATAAATCAGTGGGCAGAACAATTATAAAATCTCTTCTAAACTTCTGGAACATATTAGCTAAACTAAATGTTATGTGTATTCATAAAGTGAATCCATCTTTTAGAGTTGGTGGTAAAGAGGAAAGAATTGTGAAAGCAAGGCAGAAACATGGATGAAATAAAATTGACTTATAGGTCAGTTGTAACCATTGTCCAGAAGCTGGAAAACAAAACTGCCTATAACCCTCAACAGACACGATAGCATGCTAAGATCTGGCAAAAGCAAGTTTTCTTGGAGAAGGAAAGCAGGCAGCAAATAGCTAAGAGAGGACAACGGGAGGCTGCCAGAACTTCAGGGGATAAAAAAGAGGGGATAAAAACCAGAGGTTTTCATTAAAAAAAATATTACCTGAATGTTCTTCGACTAAATCTACCAACAGAAGCAATGCAAACTGTGACACAGTTGTGTTTTGAGTGTAAAGTTAATATTTTAGATGAAAGGTTTTCTATTTGACGTTAATATAAAGCCTTAGTAATGAACTCCTTTTGCAACAACAGACATCCCTTGCAAAGGAGGTTTAACCTTTTCCACTTCACTTTGGTAAGGTAAGGATCTGAAGGGTACTTGCAACAACCTTCCTTTATATAAATCTACATGATTATTTCTCTCATATATATACACTTATGTGTATATATACACACGTATATGTAAGAAAAACACACATTAATCAAAAGTATGATTCTGTAGTGACTAAAAAACTAACAGGGAAGCAGATAAACAAGAGAAAAGAGAAGTCAAACTGAACAAAGAAGAAACTAGATGAGATACCTGCTTTGAGTGATTTCCTTTTGTTAGCTTAGTTACTACGAAGGATTGAACAGCTGCCTTGTTAAAGACTCAGCATCTCCAGCCCTTTCACTACTGTGCAAGTGTAACAGTGTTAATGTCTCAAGAACCCTCCCTAGTGATGTGTCAGATGTTCAAAAATGTATATGAAACAAAGTTAGAAAAGGAAACAGAAACACTTAGAAAAGCTACTTAAATAAAAGAGAAGCCTGTTTTTCTAGTTAATAAATGCATTCAGCAGCTCATTTCTTTATGTAATCCCTCTTCAGACAGTAGAAGAAAGCCACTGCAGAAGTTGTTTTAAACAGATGAAACATGAATCATTTTATCTTGAAATTACATAATGCAAATGCAAATTAATCTGCATCCTGAGACAACTGTAAAGGTGACAAAGTGGCTCTTACAGTCAGAAGATATCAGAACTGTTAAGAAGTTCTTTGTTGCTCTGGCTGTAACCCTTAATATTTCTCAAAACCAAGGCTTTAAAAAGCTGTAGACATTTATATCCATTAAATGAAAAAGTCATGGCAGAGATTTGAGAGTACTTTGGTTACACTGTAATCAATAGGTTACCTGTTCAATAGAGGGCATACATTACTTTTACTCCAAGACAAATACACTGGAAGCTGTGTTTTGCCTCTGTCATTGAACAGCTCTTTCTCATCCAAGCTTTTGTTAGTCTTTCCTTCCAGGGAGTAATGAGACTAGGACTTTTCGATGACTAAGGGGAGCTTTCACTTTTCAGAAAAATGACCGTGCCTCAACTGACATAAAGCACCACTTCAGGATGAAGCAACGGTATGAAGCACACAATAGAAGCAAAATGCAAGGTGGGGGGAATAAATTACAGCATAGCCCCTGTTTCTCTAAGAAGTAAACCATTTAACTCTGTTTCCTGGCAGACTAAGAGAAACGGTGCAGTTGGACAGAAAAGGAGAGAAAACAAATGCAGCTAGCTTTAAAAAGTCCCAGAAGCTAGGTGGCAGTGGCAGGATAGACAAAAAGATCAGCTTTAATCTGGAGAAATTAAGTAAGAAACTGACTTCTAACAGCACCCCAAATTCCTTTTCCATTTCTCACCCTCCTCCTGTAAGCACATTAAACATGTGCTTAAGCTCTTCATAATAATATCAGAGAATTTGAGTGGCTTTTTGTGTGAGTACAGAATCTGGTTTTGGCACACAAAATCAGATTGATGAAGGATCTTTGATAAAGGCTGAAACACTGACATGCATATAAAATGTATCCACAACACCATATTCCAACATAACTGAAGCTACAATGCAAAGAAAATAAAAATGAGGAGGAAGCCAAAAAGAAAAGGGAAGGGGGAAAAGGAAAGGGAGAGAGGGGAGGGATTACCTTCCATGGAGCGAGGAAGGTATACTACAGTCAGTAATAAGCCTTGATGCACAGAGCACGCATCAGGACAAGAAGTCAAATCAGCAACCATTACCATAAGCAGCAACAGCATCATCATAAGTAGACCACAGAGAACCTATCAATTAAGCAATACTCTGAACTGCACACAAGAAGGACAAGGTAGAGAAGCAGAATGCAGCACAGTGTTTCCTCTCGCATCTGCAGAGACAGAAGAACAATACTATGCAGATCCACTCAGTAAATAACTGCTGTTTCCCTATGAAGTATTTAAGCAGGGCTCCCTAAGTGTTTCTGAACGCTCAGATATTGAAAAGCTGCAAACAGAGAATTATGGAAATATTTAGCAGCATGAAACTTGTGCAGCTTCTTGAATTAATTAAAACAGAGCTCAGGTTTTCTCAAGACCCAAGGAGTCTGCAACATTACTGTGAATGTTTTAGGCTTAAATTAAAAACAATAAACCAAATCAACCCTTCAAAACACAGTAAGTGATACTAAAGTAACTGATACTACAAAAAGCAAAAAAGGTAACAAATTGACAGAGAAATGCTAGATGTAGAACTGACTTGTGCCAGTTTTGAGTTAGTCACGGTATGCTAAAAAGAGTGGGTCCACAGCAAATGGTACCAATTCCCTTAAATCAATGCAGAGCTTTGAGTTATACACTGTACTTTGTGAAAACATCTACATTTATTAACAGTTCTACCAAATAAAAGATAAAACAGGCTGAGAAGCAGGAAAGGCTGTGTACAGGAAAGGTGGAAGAGAAGCAATAGTTAGGAAAGACATTTATTTGAGCTCATCACTGAAAAACAGCTCATTATTTTCTGTTAGAATATATGGTCACAGTAATGGTTACCCGACATTAATGAACATTTCTACTAGACAGGAAGAGGTATCAGGCAATCTAAAATATTAGTTACCCTTTACTTCAGGCTCTTTAATGCTTTACCCATATGTGAACTATTGACATGCTTCAGGATAGCTCCTGTGAGAGTTAAAGTCCTTTCTGTAGGCCACAAACAACATGGCTCAAAAGTACAGTGGTGACCCTCTCCTTTTCAGCAGTGCTAGGGCATCCTTCTTCAGTGACTGCTGTCATCAGAAGGACTTGTAAATCCTTTATTATAGTCAGCCATGACCACCAGCAAGGATGTTTCATGAAAAAAAAAGAAAGCATCCTTAATGCTCTTAACTCTGAAGGGTACATGTTACCTTTCCTTTATTCCCATCCCAACCCCTGCTCCCTGGGGAGCCACATTCATGAACTGACATCCACCTTTTGCCAAGAGACACAATTGGCATCCATTCTTCTGACTATCACTGCCCACACAACATCCTAACTGATTCCCAGGTGGATGCAAATTACTACTGTATCAATCCTGTTATACAAAATTATATTAGTATCAGTATTTACTCATCAGATTCTGTGCACAACATTATGGTCATGGAAAACATCCCCAAAATTGCAGAACTGGGAAGCCTAAATTCCCCAAAATACAGGGGTCTAATATATGTGCAACACACTTCACAAATTATGTACTGCAACTTATTTTGAAAACAAGAGTTTTCAGCTGAAAGGCCAGATGGCAAGTACACAGGAACCACATCACTGCCTGAGTGGAAAGAAAAAGCTATCTCTTAGTCTGAAATAAATTCATTTGATAAAAGTGTTTTAGAGCCACAAAATGTGTGTCTCCAAGACAGGATGTATTACTATAAAAGCAAACTGACTGGAGTATAACTTACCAAATGAATATATAAGGCGAAAAAAACAAATCTATTTCTGATGTATTTTATACTCCAGAAAGACTTTGAAAGATGTATATTGTAAAATATTCTAATGAGAGCTTCTTGATGTCTCTGCATGTTCACTGTGGATGAAGGGGTAGGTCTGCACACAAGAATTGTCACCAGTACAACCTCCCATTGGGATAAAACACACAAAGAATTTCTGTGAGAGTGAACACACTTTAATATTTTCCCTTCTGTGGTAATAACGAAAGTATGTGCTGTTCATAAACACTTCTTGCAAAGAGCCACTGTTTGAGGGCTACTATATGCTTGTTATGGGGGTAGAGAGGACTTGTCTAATTTAGATCTAATCACAATGCAACTGATTACCAGAAGGGCTTGTGAAATCCCACACAGAATCACCTCAGCCTTTAGGAAACTCACGTAAACTACCTTCATGTGCGTCTCAGGAGCCTGGACCCTTGGACAACCTGTATAGTCCTACTCTGGAAAGAAAGAAAGGGATGATATAGTCTGTATCTAAAAACTCATGACAGTATTACTTTTGCTTCTTACAGAAACTAATATAATTATACAAATATCTATGTTTACACTTGGGCACCATAATACTGTGCTTAGTCTGAACCAAAGATGAGCCCATAGCCTTTTTTCCCAAGTGTCTTAGTTACAATTACCCATTAATAAATACTAGATCTAAAATAACTTTCAAAAGTCTTTTTGACCAAAAGAACAATTCTGGAAAATGTTAATTTTATGCCACTTAGAATCTATTATTTAGAAGTATTATCATATTAAAACAGATTCTGAGGCACAGTTCATTGCAAGTGATGTTTCATTCCATGCTACACGAGCAGGTTGGTTTGCACTTCGTGTCTCTGATAATTTAAACACCTTTCTCCCTCTGTTGCTACATAAGACTTATGATTAGACTATTAGTTTAGCATTAGTAGTTAAAGGGTTAGTTATTTTGTATAGAGCATGGACTTTATAACTGCTGTCTTCTTATGGGCATTAACAAATGGTGCACACAAGCACAGTGACGTATTGCTTTTGTTGGAAGCAACCTCGCATAAGAGACAAGCATTCCCGTTCTTGTTCTCAAAAAAACTGTTTGTTGAAATACATGTCCCATAGCAAACAGTAAAGGCAGTAAAAGTCCTCTCATTGAATGCCCTTTCAATGTTATTTTACTTCTACTTGTTCCTGATTTCTGTTTTTATTGTCTTCTTGGATTTCCTTCTTTCCTACCATTTCTAACTAGGACTCTGTAATACTCTGTTCTACCTTGAACCAGCATTTTCTTGTTGATCACTCATTGTTTACTGCACTTCTGACCTGCATGTCTTCCTATTGCAAAATCAATAGAGTATTTGGATTTAGAATAAAAAACTAGTGCTAACAATGCTTTATTTTGCAGCTAATAACAGTACCATATTATTACTTTTAATGCCCAATAAAAAAACCTCTGCAAACTATCAAAGCCAAGCCAAGAAACCAGTATGATTGCCAGAAATAAACCCTAAAAGACAAAAGTGCTGTGTATATTAAGTACCTCAGGACTGACTTTACTATCCATGATACTGAGTTTTACCTACATGTAACATTCATTAATATTACACAGTTTACATCATCTGCTGTTTTACCAATATCTCTACACTGGAAAACGCAGCTTGAACCCAAAAATATTCTAATGAGGCATATCAGAGAAATTATGTTGAACAAAAACTTAAAAGCAAGAGACTAGGGAGACTAACATAATACTCCACTGTACATGTCAAATCCCCTGCCAAAACACAAGTAAAATGGAACTGGTCTTGCATGAGGTAATTGGGAAAAAATAGAACAAACCAGCTGGGAAGGCTGAGAAGGTGGATTGCTATTTGGGCACAAGAGCAGGGGAGGAGGAAAGAGCAGCTGGTTTAGACAATAGAAGCAGAAGCGGTTTACTCAAGAGTGAGAGATGATAGTTTAGTTTAGGAGAAAGAGAAATAGACATTGATGATGAAGCAATCAAGGAAGATCATCGCTGATAAACAGAAGCTTAACACTTTCTGGTGGCTGAGGTTTTCTGATCATCTTACATTACTTAAAATACAGCCTTCTGTAAGAGTAATACACTTGAGTAAACTGTTTCCCATGAACTGGAACTCAAGAGGATTTATAAGTTCAGTAAAGACATTACTAAAACATTTAGCTACACATATATCTGTGGATGTCTGCATGTACACACACACATGTGTGTAAATGTGTACATGTACTATACATATTCATACAGAGATCTCATGAAGCTTAATTAACAAGTAATATGTCATAAAATCATATTACAAAGTAGTGAAAGTATCCAGCCCTCAATGGAGATTTACTAGTGTCTTCCATCACTGATATTAAGATAAGTCTTTTGGGGGAATTATTCAAGCAAATGCATCTTTAACTGGCTTTGTTTATGTTTGCACGTACCTCAAAATGCTGATTCAATGCTCAGTTTCGTAAATCTCAGTGACACATTCTCATTTGGCTCCAAAATTAACACTTAAAGAGAGACACACAAATTAAATAACAAGCTTTGTTTTCCTTCTACAGCAGCATGGTGAGGGATGGTTTTCCTTCTACAGCAGCATGGTGAGGATTGGATACCGTACTTGTTTTTCCTACTGTAAATTTTCAATGTGCTGATACATAACTCAGACTGTTAAAGCAAAATATTTGTCCTGCAAAAAATAAAGGTTGAAATATTGAATTTGGCAGAGGCTGTCTAGAAGTAGTTAATGCAGATGGAGTCCTTAGAAATAAAATAGTGTTAATAATTACAGGGAAAATTAGATATAGTTGCATTTAAACAAATGCCACACGAAACACAGTCGACCATCTGCTATAACTGTCTTAGGGTAGGATGTTGGCAGATATTGCATAATCATCTGCATATGACAGATAATTTTAGCCAAATCTAAATAAAAAACATGTTCTGATACTTTGAAGGGGAAAAAAAAAATGTGAACAGCCTTGCAAACTTACCAAAAATCTGAAGTGCTGTTTAGTATTAACACTGGCTGAATTCCATAAAAACTATTGTGTTATAAACACAAAAGGAAAACACAGCATCTTTTTTTGCTGTTTTCTATGTATTTTGAAACACAAAGTCTTCTGCCCAGAATTTCTCATGTGTTTCTTTCCCTCAACCTTTTAAAAGCAGTAGCTAAGAAAAACAATTAACTCATAAAAGGCTCTTCTACTCTTCAATCACTCTATGATACAAGAATCATTTGCTGAACGCTCTGAGAAGTGGGTGATTTGGAATACCTCTGGAAAGGTTTTTTGAGACAGAAAAAACCCCACAATTGGCAAAGGTTGTCCTTGTAGAACGTGTGGCAAGTGTTTCTTGATTTATACAGAAATTTGTGCATTTGTATCTCATTTAACCATCTTGATTTACAATTCATTATTTATACAGTGCACAAAAAAAGAAAGAGCATGACAATCAGATGCTATTGGTACTGAAAATCATTCTCTAAATAATGCAATGAAACACATGTTTTCTAAAGTCACCTTCTAAAAAAAAAAGAAGAAGAAAATAAAGTCAAATTACTTGAAAATCTAACAAAATAAATATTCTTATCAAAGACTATTGAATTTTATGGTACTTAGAATAAGTACATTATGTAATTAAAATTGACTGAAGGGATTTGATTTTCCTTAAACACATTAGAACAGCTGAGAAGTAACAGAAAAGCTGGTAAACAAGTTACCTTAAAGAAAGAAAAACAGCAGCCCTGCAGGATTGGATTAACAATCAGGAAGGACGGGATTTGGTGTCATATGTGATCAGGTCTGTGCAATTAGCCATATTGGAATGCTACAGCACCTCCAGTTATGCAACTGCCCCAGGGAACTAACATTGTAATCACAGAGTAGCTGAAGTGGGAGGGAACATTTTGAGGTCTCTAGTCCACCTTCTTGCTCAAATTAGGGTTAACTTCCAAGTTGTAGCAGGTTGCCCCACATTTTGCTAAGTGAACTTCTTCTGATTTCCCAGGATACTCCCTAGCCTCTCCAGGCTGCTCCTGAGCTCAACACAGCCCAGGTGGGATTCCCTAGGTTGTAGCTGGGGACTCTTGGTTCTTTTGCGGTGTGTCTCTGGGATGATAACCCTCCCCTCTCCTTTTGGTAGCTGAATATACTACTCATCCTAAATAGCACTTGCAATCTTCTTAGATAAATGTTATCTGGTTAGAAGCAAATCCATGACAAAACACAGCTTTATCTATGACCTAACACAGTTCAGTATTTGATTATTCCACCTACTGGTCCAAAATATGATTGAATCACTGGTCAAAGCAAGTAGTAGGTAATCCCACCAAACATAAACATCTCTAATGAGGAAAACTCAGCTTTTAATTGAGCCTCCATGATAAGTTTCTGCTCGCATTATCTATTCTTGAATTTCATGGCATAATTCATTTGCTGCTCCTGTGCTCTGAGTATTATTTTCAAATCCCCTGCAAGGTCAGGAGCACTGAGAGCCTCTTAAGGTTATTGACTCATTTCTGTGTAAGACCATACCTAGTTTCCTCTTCAGAAAAATAGTTCCCCTTAACAGTTTGTAGTTGTGAAGAGAATATCAAAATGGTAAACATATATAGTCTACTGTAAGACTGCCATGCTGGCATAATTATCACAGACTCCTTTACAGTCCTAATAGAGTCCAAATAGATGAGTTACCATTTTTGGCCTAAGAACAGCTGAAGCAACTGCTGGAATGTTCCATATACTTGATACATCCCCGGAAGAATGTTTCAAAGGAAACTGTCGTCACTTGTCTTCTGAGAAGTATAGTCTCCAAATTTGGCCTGAACATTTGTTTCAACAAAGAAATGGCATAATAACTGATATATTTGCATGTTCTTTTTCTTTAGCACCTGAGAAGATGGCCATAAGGTAGTTCTGATGAACCACAGATGTAATTTGCAGGTATCCATTAAGGATCAGGTAGATCATGAGTTTATTCTTGACTTTCCCAGATCAATTTGTGATTGTTATTATCTGCCTAAAAGGTAAAATGACCATGAAGAATGCAATTGATTGTAAAGAATCTCTGCAACTAATGTGTTGCAAAGAGCACTGTAAAGCTTTCTGATAAAATGACAGTTTTGTTGAAAAGAGCATTAAATTGAAATATACAACAAACAGGGACACACAGATGAAACATAAATAAAGAGAGGACAGATTCAGGGACGAAAAGAGAGAAATGATAACAACTGATGTAAAAGTTGACAACTGAAATGTACCAAATGCCTGCACTGTCCAGTGTTCCACAGGCTTTAGACAGAGTGCAGCGCTAAAAACAAGACTCAAATGAAACTGCTATAGGAAGAGATAGCATTTTGCTAAAATACATACAAAATGGCTTAGAATAAAGACAAAACCACATTTTTTAGAAACATGTGATAAAGAAACTTGCAAAAGAGTCAAGGATCATGTCCCCAGAACAATATTATGTAAACAGCAGCAGCAAACATTGCTATTAGTGAAAAGAAGTGAGTACAGAAATTTTAAGTTCAGCATCACTGGAAGAGTATAATGAAACTGAATCAGTGGAAAGGCAAATAACTGCAAGCAACAGCTTTGGTATTGCAATTTTCCCTTTGGATAACTTTACTGCAAAGAACTTAATTTCTACTCATAATGCCTACCCATTAAACCAATGGCTACTATCACCTCTGAAAACTTTGCTGTGCCAGACAAAACTGCAGAAGTATTCATTACAAACAACAGTATCCCTTCCTTTGAAATATGAGAAAAGGGGAGGCATTCACTTACTTGTGACTTTAAAAAAATTAAGACAACATTAAGCCACACTTAATCAGCTCCCATCCCCCCCACACCATGTTTTATACAGAGAGTCAAGACAACCCAACCCAATAACAGCAGTCAATTGTGAGCTGTAGGACCTAAAGAAAATACTTCAGTCACTCTCACTGCAACTGGCATGGATGCAATCTCTAAAAGTTCATTAATATTACTTATTGTCAAGCAGTACAGTAGAATCCACTGCAGCACTAGATATGACCATCCATATGTACCAGGTACTGTTACTTTCTCATGTTTGTCTCTATCAGTCAAATGTCTCTTCAGCTTGACAGCTGGTTCCTTACAACAGAGATATGTGGCTGGGAGGAAGACAGTGAAGCAACCGCCATGCATTCTTTCCTCCCTTGGTCTAAGTCTCTGGAAAGTATATCTCTAAGGTACAAACAATAACCACAGAGAGCTTAATTCTGCCACTAGTTCTGACTTGGGAGTTTAGGTTTAGGTCTTTTTTCCCTCTTTTTGGTGGTATTTCAAATTTCATTGTTATTTACAACAAAGAAAAGAGATAAAAGGGAGTATATGCAGTAAGTCACTTATTAAGCCAAAAGAAGTAGTTTTATCTTTCCTCTGATTTTCTCTTCCCCCCACCGTGCCTTCAAAGAATATAAATGTTAGCAATTTAAGAACAAAAAATCCCATACATTTAGAAGCTTTAGAAGTGGATTTAAGTCACCAGATAGACTAACTACTTCCTGTTAGTTGGCCATGACTTCTTTGTAACAACGAAGCTTACAACCTGTAGCTCAGCTCAGGCTAAATTTAGGAAATTTTTTACTCTTCTTTAGCTACTGAGAATCAATAAAGGGGAAAGTGATGCTGTAATGAACGCATCAGTTATCAGCAAATGCATCTGAAAAGGTCCTCCCCAAAAGCAATGGTAAAAAATAACTGAAAAAAAACACCCTGGAAGTCCTGTCACAACACATTTTGACCCCTCATTATCTTTCTGCTGAAGTATACTCCAGGCAGTTTGCAAAGAGCATTCAAATATGTTGAAGTGGTTGCTGTTTATTAAATCAGCTTAACAGTGCACAGGGTTATTGGTTTCACATGCAGATTGCTGAGGACATTCCACTGTTTAAATATATCACACTTAGACGATGTCTAAACTTGTTCTGATAGTGATCCAGAGCTTTAATTTCTACTCTACTAATGTCACAAACTTATTTTCAGCACTTTCAAGGTTAGTTCCTGCAATGTTGCATTTTAAAGCAGTTTTTCTGCATCCATTCCTCTGACTGAGCAAAGTAGGTCACTGTCACCTCAATGCTTTCCTTTGAGTTCATCATCTTCCCTTTTATCTAATGACTATACGCTGAAATGATTCTCAGTTCTTTCAGTGCAGATTAACTCATAGTAGACTGCAGTAAAACAAACCTGAGTTAGTACTTGCAGTAGGAACTGAGGTAACAGTAATCCCTACTTTACAGATTGTATCACCTTTCTCAGCAAACATACTGAGATTTTCCTGACTCATCTTTATGTCAGGTTTGCACATCAGTTATATTAGGGATGAAATTTCATCTTTAAATTAAGTATTTTTCCTAACAACAAGATAATCAGCTAAAAGATCATAGAAATCTTATTAACTACAGAAAATATATGATTATGAACATCAATATAAAGGTGCTAGAAAAGCCATTTGTTTTGTTCATAGCACCGAATTTTCTGTTACAGCTAGTTACAATATTCCAAACATATTAGTTCTTTCCCAAACACTGCATTGATTGGTTCACCTCTCCTACAAAGAAACCCCTCCCTGATTTTTAAGGACTGTTTGACTGTTGCTCAAATTGTGCAAATGTATAAATGTAATAGCCATTAATTTTATTATGACATCAGACCATCGATTATGAAATAACTCTTCAATTACTGTGACCAGTAAACCAAATACACTGAAATCTATTTATATGAAAAACCTTGAGAGCCTATGCTTACTCAACATCTACTCAGAGAGCTATCTGGAAAAGAGAAAGATGTCATATGAATACTGGTCACAGTGTGGAGTGACTGTAATCAGACTGGAATGACTGGGTGCCAATAGAGTATTGTCATTCTATGCGTATGAGGAACAAGGTGGCACCCAAAGGTAGTGGCTTAACCCTCCTAAAGCTACCTCCACTCTCAGAAGATTTTAAAGGTCTGAGAAACTTTTGGATCTCTTTGCTGCTTCTTCAGAACACAAACAAGAAGAACTTTCACCACCCTTTCTCCACGTCCCCAGTTAATTAGAATATTATCGCTTTGAGTTCATCTAAATGTCTTGCAGTACATTACAAACAGGTTCAACAGCACAGTGATACTGAGCACCTTCATTACCTTAACTATATATATCTTTCTGGGAAATTTCTATCAATCCATCTCATTAAAATCAAAACATTTATTAAGGTTATCCTAACAAAATACATTACGTTTGACATATAGAAAATGACTACAATTGATGTCATGTTTTCCAGAGCAGGGATGCTTTTATATGCCAATACATTATTTATGCAAGCTTATGAGAGTCCTGCAAATTGCTAAGGTAGAACAGGTACCCACTGTACTGACAATGCTTCCCATACCCAACTCGGGTGAATTACACTGAGTGGGTGAGAAAGCAGCTTGACCTCTTGACTCATTTCTTCATCTCACCCCTTTATTTGAGAATAACAAAGATGATAATTGTGGAAAACACAAGTTACTTGTGCATGTAGATGTTTTTGAAGTGGTGACCTAGAAAGCAATATTTCCAATTTCTCAATTCTACTGTATTATACCCCATAAACATTAAAATATTTCAAATTACTCACAATTATTCAGAGAAACTCTACTTTCCCTAAGCAATGTAACATTTCTCTCTGGGTTTTTTTTCCCCATAACCTCTAAAAACAAAGGAGAATTCTATAAAAGAAAGACAGAAGTACATGAACCTGTAAAAGATCAAAATAATGTAATAGAGTATCATCTCAGGGGAAACTGAAAGCCAGCTATGAAATAGATTCACCATTACTTTACAGGATTTTACTATATAATGCAATGTTCAAAACTAGGACACAATTTCAACTGGGACAAGTAATCATTATTTAACCTACATTCTGTAAATTCACCTCAGACATTCAAGTTTTTCTTAACAGGAAATATTCAATGACTGATCTTAGGATACAGAGTAAAAATAGTTTTAAGAGCAGAGTATTTTCTTCTTTCCATATCAATCAGTTCCCCAAAACCTATCATAGAAGAAACTGTATGGCACAGCAGTATCTAGGAAGGGCTTACCTAGTTAACAGCCATTGAAAGACTGAGATATTAAAAATTAAGAAGCACAAAAAGAAAGGCTTTGCTATCAATACCTTACTGGAAACAGAAAGCAATATTTAGATAAACTTGCAATCAACTGAACTGTTTACAACCAAAAAAACAACTCTGTCTATGTAAGAGCACAAGCTACACCACCACAAGCTGTAAAACAAAAGATGATAGTAAAAACTGATCCCATTCTTACGGAGAATCACAGCTGAAATTCAAGTCCACTTGCACTTAAGGAGAAAACGAGCAGTATCAAGGTGTATTAATTCTCTCATATAGTTTCACAGGTAGGATCAGATCCTCAGAATATGTGATAGGGGCACCTAAACAGAAATGCACAGTTACCTATATATAAGTTACCACCATAAAAAAACAGTAACTACTTTTGCAAGAATAGTTCAACAAAAATGCTTCTCATTATATATCTCTCTAATTATTATTAACTGCCTTGGAATGTTTAGTAGCCACAACAGTCACCAATAAATAATGTAGGGTTTCAATTCTTCTACAAGTTCTTTTCTGTGGTTTCCCAATGTGTTTCACTCCAAAAACTCCCAAACTTTTATAGTCCCTGAACACTGCATGAAGCAGCTGGATGTTTTGCATAATTTTTTGTGAGACAGCCAAGCACGATGCTCTTAAATTTTCTTACAAGGTAGTAACAGCAGTTAGGACAGAGTTTCTGCATGCTGGTGACTGCTTCCCCCGGGCAGATGGCCTTCTCTGTCACCTGCGGTCAGTCCCTGCTTCACTCCTCCTGTAGTTCCCTTTCCCCTTTACCGGACAGCATTCGTGACCTTGCAGTCATTGTGAATTCTGAGCTCTCTCCTCAAGTACCCATCAATCATGTAATTAAAGTCTTTTACTTCCACTTTAGGACTCTAGCCAGGTTGAGACATATGTTACTTAGGCATTTTATTGAACCATTAATTCAGTGCAGACTTTTGTTTATCTCATCACGATTACCGAGGTTTTTTTAACACTTACTGCGTGTACAGAATGTAACAGTCAGAGCCCTTGACACTGAAGTCTTCCTATTAGATTTCCCACAAATTAATTAAAGGTACACTTTTTTTCAGTTAGTTTAAAAGTCTAGATGGTGGATCATTGCTCTAATTCATCTCTTTTTTGATTGTGCCCTTGCCAGTCAGTTAATAATTTATGTTTATAGAGATCATCATCTGCTTTGTACCACAGAGAGAAAACAAAGTAGGAAAGCTTCTAAGGAAGAAGGGCACAGCTGCTATATGGCCACATCTTGCATCAGCCACATATGCTCTGTGACCACATTACATCACACACATAACTATTGAGTGAAGATCATGGGCACAATTCCTCAAAAGATCAAAAGATAGTGATACATACACATACAACTGTCAAAGGGCCTGTTGTCTTTACAAAAGCAAAGTTAAGTGATGATGAAACAATGCTAAGAACTACACTGGCAGTAAGGTTGGAAATTAAAGGCAGAGGTTTTAAAACCAGATTTACATACAGCCAGATGCCATACCTGACAATGTATGGCAACACAGGTTACAGAGTGCTGCCCCCAAAAACCACTGTCAAGATACTGTATTATGTTTATGTCAAAACACACACACACAAAAATGAAACAACAACAAAAAAAATCCTTTATTAGATCATGACTACCTGAAATCTGCTGTTTGTTACACTAAAACTGACCAGTAATGAACTGCAGACATAAGTTTCCACAATCTTTTAACAAGCAAGAGGGAAGTGCTGTGTAAAACACCCTCAAACATGACATTGGTATTTCAAGTTAAGCAAGGGAGAATTATCATCTAAGCTTTCCACGTTTTCAAAATCTAACAGAATAATAACTATTTAAAACAAATCCATAATCAGATGAATAGAATATAAATATTTAAAGTATGAGTACTGCATTCCTTTTTCATAACTGTGCCTCTGAAATAAGTTCATGAGCCAACATTATGGGACAAAGTACCAGAGGAATTTCATCTTTAAAATGCTCTGATATACTAGTTCAGGTTGTGTTTATATATTCTTTTTTCCCTAAAATTATCAATATTAAAAATTAATAGCAGAAAGAAAAAGGAGGGCAAAGTTGTTAGATTTACCATGAGGGAGTTCAGTGTAAAATGACAGTTCATGTCTTCTAAACCAAACCAAAACGAACAATTCAGACTGACTTTACCAAAGGGTGCTGAAGACAAGGACAAAAAGGCTCGCTGGGAA
The DNA here is from genome assembly GCF_028858725.1 of Colius striatus. Lineage (NCBI taxonomy): Eukaryota > Metazoa > Chordata > Aves > Coliiformes > Coliidae > Colius > Colius striatus. Next base: position 3,884,179 of record NC_084761.1, on the reverse strand, counting down.
TCCAGTTCACACTGACAGAAATCAATAAAACAGTCACTAACAGTACCCAAACATGAGACTACAACAGAAAACCTTCTAACAAAGAGAGATATCTACAAAGAATTTATGTTTCATACCTAATAGCACAACTTAAACTTTTCCTGGCTCCATCAGTTTGCACTTTTTTTTTTCTCACTTCCTGACCTTAAACTTCAAAAGCAGCATTTAGTGCAGGAATAAATGGCAAGATCCATTGAATTAAAGTTACAGTTTTGAGGATGACATTCCAGCTTGCCTTGTGATTGTGGTACAGTCAGGTGCTAGTGCTGTGCCCACGTGCACATTCTCCTTCTCCCCCTGATAACCTGTATTTTAAGATACCTCAAAATAGTCAAGCAGGGAGTCTCAGTCGAGTCAGTGGAAGATACTGTCACCAGGCCACTGGCAAAGGAGACTCATTTCAGGACACAGATTTGGTATCCTGGCTAGATTCCCCATAATAACATTAATGTATGTAAGGATCCCAATAAATTAGTGGGGAGCACCTGAGGTTTTATTCTGCTAAAATGTTAATACAACAGCTTTCTTCAATCTTCTGTTTCACAAGGTAATGCAAGTAACAATCAGCAGTTTGCAGCTGAGGATGAATTCCATTCTAAAATGGCCTGTGAGAGACACAAATTTATCAACAACTCAACTCCAATGTTATGTTAAAATGATTTTCCATTTAAAATAAAATATCCACTCAACTTCATCCTTTACTTGATGGCAAATACTGCTGAAAACAGCCCAAAACTCTTTATCTTTTATGACAGACTAGTATTAAAACTGAATGGAGCCCATGAAGAATTTCACATAAGCAGATGAAATTACAGCCCTCTTCCCCTGACCAGGGTGCCATCATTTTCCTGGCCCTTTATCCATTTTATGTTTTTCTAGGGACATGGTTTCATGAACATCTTTCAATGGGATATGATGAAGCTGCCACATGCTGAGTTACCGCAGAATCAGTTCTTCAGAAGACAGAAATTTGTATTGTGTACATGAAACCAAGAAATATGTGAAAAACAGACCATATGAATTTTACAATCTACATTAAAAAGGAAACCCTTGTAATAGTTTTCTTCTTCAATAAGACACAATTGTATTTATCACTTAATAAATTCTGCAACATAGTGTAAGCAGTTAAAGGCACATTAACCTGCTCTCTCTACAGATTAATCTAAAAGAGAATCTGTTACACACTGAATCAGTCTGAAAATGCAACTTGTAGTCAATGGCAGGCATATTTCCTTTCCACACTACAAACTCTTTTAACATTTCGTTGAATTTCTTTTAACAAATTAGAGCTCTGATGTGATGTTTTCATTTCCTCACATTCATTTAAATCGATTGAGACCTTTGTGATTTTTATTCGTCACTTTTCACCTCTTACATTCATCAACAGACAATGGGGCAGATCACAAAGTTCAAATAACATCTGCTCATTCTGAGAAGATACTGTCACTTGAAAAACAAATAGACCTTATTTAACATATTTTCTACTTTGAATGGCAAGGATACTTTTTTGATTTTTGTACATACACAGAAACTGCATAACTACTTCATGAAATGATGACAAAAACAATGTAGTACTACAAACAAAGGAAATAACTGCCCTAAATTAATAAAGGTAGAATGTCTTGCTAATCCTATGTTAAACATAATGATGTCAGTGGTCTGAATTCAGTAAAAGTAGAGATTTAAGTGATAATTTCTGTAAAAAGATGTTTTAATTCTCATAAATATGTCACTTAATTATGAACTGTGAGACTGCAGAAAATAAATTTGTTTTTTCCATCTTTGTGAGGTTTAAGTTTATTTTTAAATGCATGCAGCTCACATGTCTAAATAAATTAATTTCAGACATTCCAATTGAATACCTACAGATAGTATAAAATCTGTTACATGTTAGAAAGCTTAGTAAATTTGTATTATTGCTAAATAAATGCCAAAATACAACACTGGATGTAGTAGAATGAATGAAAACCATTGGACTAACCTGTTCCATACATAACTTTTATGCCAGTGTGAAAATTTGAAAGCCACAATTCATTATAATAAATAAAGAATAGGAGAGACACTGCCTTGCAACCAAAGATACATTGAAGATGTCTCAAAATACTCAAAAATCATTATCGAAATGGTGTAATCTCACTCCTGCAGTGCCTGGGCTGAGTTCCATACTACTTCATCATGTACCCTATTATTCTTAATATATCTTTCATTTGAAAATATGGAAGTCAGGTCTTCAGCCTGCACTGCTTCATAAAGAGCTTTCTCTTTCTGCATATTTGGTTGGGTTTTTTTGGTAACTGTAGCAAACCAAGTCTTCCAGAATCAGAGCTCATATGCTTCATATTAAGTTACTTGTTAAAACAATGTTTGGTCCTATCTGCAAGTTTTACATACTTAGCTAGAGATAACTTTCTAGAAATCTTAGAATAGTTTTTCCCAAACACATGCTTCATCTGACTTGTGACAGCCAGCCACATCATCTTCTTTTCCATCTCCAGCACGCTTCTGTCTTGGTTTTGAGCAAACTGACATGCTTGCAGTTAAGCCAAGGGCATCTCTTGCTCCACCTACTTCCCTTACCTTTAAAAGGGATGAACTGCTTCTGTGCTTCCAAGAGACCATTCTTAAAAATCTTACCAGCTCATTTATCCACAGAAGCTTCTCACACAACGCCTCCCAAGTGAGCTCTTAGCAAGCTGAAGTTTGCTCTTCTAAAACCTAAAACCTTTGCCTGGCAGTAACCCTCAGCATGCCCAGTAGGGTTCAAAACTCCATGATATTGTGATCACTGTGGCCAAGGCTATCACTGAGACATTAAAAATAAGAGATATTACAAAATTCTTGTAGCAATTTCAGCTGTGCCTCATTGCTGGTAAATGTACGTTTATAGGAGGGAGCAATTCTCTAGGCAATACAGGGACTTGATAGATGACATGTGAGCTGCTGTACAGCTCTCCCAACAATTGTCTGGGTACTCAAAGTCATCTATAAGAACAAGGTCTTGTTGACTTGAAGCTTACCAAGTGACCCAAATATTGCTTCATTGGCCTTACTGCCCTGGTTTTAATGTCAGTAGCAGATGCTTTCTGTAAGAGCCTCGTTGGAGACAACAACTCTGGTCTTGACCCAGAGTCAAGTGACTTCCACAGTCACTACAGAGTGCAACTCTTTGTCCTCTTCTTCCTTGCCTGTCTTACAGACATCCACCATGATCCTCTAGCCATGTGAGTTGTCCCATCACATTTCAGTTATGATATCATAACCTCCTGACTGGGCACAGAGCTCCAGTTCCTCCTGTTTATTTCCCAGGCTGCGTGCATTGGTATATATCAATGTGAGATTCCTTGCATGTGCTACCTAACCAACCTGAAACTTCTAATGATTTGGTTCTCATGTTATAAATTCTTAAAATATTTAAAATCTTCAAACTATCCACAATTGACTGCAGAGGGAAAAACAAGCCAGAGAGATATGATAATCTCTCTGTAGAATATGCACAGGATTCAAAGGAATAAATAATATACAGCAGACAATTGACTTTGATATATTCATAGAATCATTATGGTTGGAGAAGACCTTTAAGGTCATGAGGTCCAACCACTTAGCTCACATTGCCAAGCCCACCACTAAACCATGTCCCTCAGTACCTCGTCTCCATGGCTTTTAAATTTCTCCAGGGCCGGTGACTCCACCACCTCCCTGGGCAGCCCATTCCAATATATATGGAACATATAATATACTATGAATATACATATAAATATATATAAATGAATTTTGTATGCCTGTACAGTAAATATCAGTGTGACAGCTGGCTGTACATACAGATCTAAATAACAGAACAGTACTGAAAATTACATGAAGCAATTACATGAGCAGTTACATGAAGGCTGCTCTTAGAAATCACAGTCCTTTCCTACTTTTGTTTATCTGTATTTTTTAGTTATTAATAACCATCATCCTCGTACTTGAAGAACATCTACATAACACACAAAATGGTACTAAGTTTCTATTGGATTCCCAGCAGCCTCTGCATTTTCCCCCAGCACTGCCCTCAATTGCAGTTTCCCTTAAATTCTGTAACACATGTCTCTGTAAGATACTTGACCTTTTTTGCTTTAAAGTGCACAGTTCTACAGAAAAAGAATAAACTGCTCTTAGTACAAAGCATGTTTCTAAAGCAGGTGCAAGCAGACCTGAACCTCTTTGTGGATTCAAGCTGCCCAGATCGTTACATGAATGCAGCACTTGGCCCCATGTAATCCATCTTGTTGAGACTGGAAATTATTTTTAGCTAATTTACTGTGAAGCAGCTTTCTGTCTGTGAAAGTAACAAATTGATATAGATACAACAATTTCACTTCTTAAGTATCAACAACTGTACACATCTCTCTGAAGAGATTATGCATTCATTCTGTAAAGCATCATAAACCATCCAGAAAAGAGAAAAAATAAATAGGTCTTTCATAAGCATGCACAGTGAAGTCTTTTTGACCCAAACATGGGCATAGCTTTGAGGTGTATTTATGTATATTTCTCTGTGTGTTTGTGTTTCTTCTGTCCTGTTCTAGGAAAGGGTATTGGAAAGAAGGAGTAAGGATCCCTGCTTTCTTGAAAATCTGTGACTGGATTAATTTATCTTCCTTATGGGCAGCTACCACCAAAAACTACAAACCTCTCAAAACTTGAGTATTTCTGAAAATATCATTATAATCCATATTTCTTACTTCCTTCCACCAGTTATGCTGCTTTAGTAAAGCTGCAGCTCAGTTTGGCTTAGGCAAGCCTGCATGATCCTTCAAGAAAGAGCCTTTGACACACTCTACAATTAACATGGGTTTATCTAATTACTGGAGAATATGGCATCATGGCAAAATAAACCCTGACAAATTGATCATTATCAGTAGTTAATGACTACTTTGTTAACTAATTGCCCTGGGGCAAAAGAGTGCCTGGGGAGAGAAACACTTTGTAAGGAAAGGTAATAGCTATTACCAGCCATAAGGCTTGGTCTGGGAAGTACTATTGCCTTTATAAATCCCCCAGACTACCACGACTACTGATTCTCGAAGAAGAAAGGCACTGTGGCTGAGCAGAAGTAGGTTTCCAAGTTCGGAATACATTGTGTTGAAGACAATTATCTTCTGTTAAGAATGTGCATGCTTCACCAATTACAATGAGGAATGCAGCCCATTACATTTATAGTATTAAGTATACATGATAGCTTTGCTAAGACTGTAGGAAAAACAATCCCATTCTACACACTACAGCATCTTGAGAAAGAACAAGACTTAAGCAAAACCTGCAATGCATAACTAATTAATATATTCACTTAAAATCTTTTGTGAGCTTCCAATAAAGACCATTTTACTGCTCTGTAGAGCCAGCACTCCATGCATGGAGTTTGGTTTTACCAAGTTTTACTTGCATTCTATTAACATCACTTACTTCTAGTGGAAAAGTAACAGAAGCACTTAACACACTGATCACAAGCACTGAACAGGACGCAGTATCATAGAATCACTGAATGGTATGGGTTGGAAGCGGACCTCTGAAGATCATCTGGTCCAACCCCTCTTCAAACAGCTCCACCTAGATCAGGTCACACAGGAACGTGTCCGGGTGGGTTTGGAAATCTCCTGAGAAGGAGCCTCCACACCCTCCCTGGGCAGCCTGGGCCACGGCTCCCTCACCCTTATAAGAAAGAAGTTTTTCCTTAAGTGGAATTTTTTGTGTTCCAGCTTTTGTCCATTACCCCTTCTCTTATCACTAGACACTACAGGATAAAGAATTAAGGGGATTGCAGGACAAAAGCTTGAATTCCAAACTTCACCTGGCAGATTGAAGTTTAGTGCAACTCACTCAGCCAAGGCTGGTGCCTACTGGAACTTCACATCCAGAGAGCAGATGCTCAGACCTCTGGGGATCCTGAGAATCCCCCAGATGCATATGAATTGTAGCCTGATTATCAGATACAAGATTATAGTTATAGCACATATTTTTTTCATTTAAGTGGACACATCTGCCTTCACCACATCTAATCATTACAGATACACTTCTTGCCTCCATTCACAGCCTCATTATTCCTTAAACAGAAATTACAACTTTCAGTTTGCCCACCCATAGTTTCTCTATTCCTTTCAAATGAAAGAGCAATTTTGAAGAATGCCAGAACTACTGATCTGCTTTTCTTTTGTGGATTTTCAAATGTTCAAACACCCCTGCTTCAAAAAGTACAAAGTTTGGTGGTTTGATTGTTCTGTACTACACTGCAAAAAGACAGCAACTTGAAGGATATAAGAAAGGAAGAAAAAGAGATGGAATTTGCTTGTGTAAAAGGAGTATATAGGCTACCAAGAAAAGGGATGAAAAGCATAGAAATATCAAGATGGGCCAGAAGAGAAAGCTACAGATGAAGAATGCAATTGTGAAAGAGCTTTTAGAAGTTAATAAATATATTACACAACATGAGATCATATATAAAATACAGGATAATATATGTATTTAAAGAAGATTTTATATATATTTTAAAATAATTAAAATACATGGAAGCTGGTGCTGCAATACAAAAAAGGTTGGAGGTTTCCACACTAGTTTTTGTGCCCAGGGTCATTATTGCTGTTAATATCCTCACTATTCCATGGAAGATAAAGCATTGTAATTATACTGCTCCCAAGGCAGATAGCCACCAGACTGTCAGTGTATATATAAATACCTACAGGAAAATAAAATGAAAGCTACTTACAATACTCTCATGGGCTTGAAATGGCTTCCAGTCATTATACTCACTATCAGCTATAAGCATGTTTATATGGTTAAAGTTTTACTGCTCACTCTTTTATTCAGTGCCACACAAAAACGGGTCACAATGACTGATTACTGGGTATGGTTTGTTCCAAAAGGGGATATTTTTCCTTCAGAGGTTCTCTCTTGCCTCTCAGAAGGGCTAGTCCTAGAAGAGTCAATATAACTGGTTCTTCAACTACAGAGAAGATGATGAGTTCTAATCCCAGATGGAAGGGGAAGAGGATGGAGGAGTCACTGGCTGTAGAACAGGCAGAACACCTCATGTTCAAACAGTCAGATCATGAGCTCTCTATGTGGAATATGGTATCCAGAATAGCTCTGGTTCCAAATCAACATGAGTCAAGCCAGTCAACAATGTAAGAGTTGATGTTTGGGTTGCTATTGATCTTCTAATCAAATACTTGGTTTCTGTTAAGATTTAAATGGGAAGATTCTCTCCCACTATGTCTAGCATACATCTGAATCATCCAAAACACAAAGCATCAGTAACTACTGAAATACCATGTGTCATTCAGAGCTTTGCAGAGATGACTGCAAACAATATCAGAGTGGGACTTTTGCCCTCTGGAAAAGTGGCAGAGGGAGAATAAGGGGGAAAAAAAAAAACGAGATGACTCTCAGATATAAAATCTTGTCCATTTATCAACATAAAATTATCAGGTCTTCTGGAGATCCTGAACAAATGGCAAGTGTTCAGATTGATCAACTGTCTTTTTCAGTTGCTAAGTAGAATTAAATGTAGAACACTTAAAGCAAAAAAACAATAACAACAACAAAGAAATCTCTCCTGAGCTCACACTATCCTTTCATGCCAATGCCAACTTAACATGCAATGCATCATCAAAGCAACATTACACTGATGATACCGAATTTATGAGGGGTGACTTACGGAATAGGAAGTTGAACGCAACAGAGCAGAACAGAGGAGCAAAATAACGTCTTCACGGTTCTAAAGAGAGAAGAAGTTCTTTTTTATTTTTTTAAGGATGGGGAAAAAAAGAGATAATGAGAATGTAGATGAAATAATGTTTCCTAAAGACCTGTTAAATCAAAAGTCATGTTAATCGCAGAACTCTGTGCCTAAGTCACCTTTGCTATGTACTTCACTTTCATGAAATACAAAACTCATATATATTCAGAAAACAAAATCAAGAAAGATGCTTCTTCCTTTCTCTTTACTCAAAAAGATTTTTCATAGTTGCCCTTTCAGTTGTGTCTGATATAAATTAAATGTGTTATATACTGCAAAGGACTCTTCTAGACCTATTTGGGAATGACTTATAATAGTTGGAAGCAGTATATTATAACTTCAGTGCTTGTTCAATCCTAGAAGGCTGAAGCATCTAGATTAGAAATTACCTAAAAAACTAAAAAGGCATGGTGGTCTTCAAATGTGAGGCAATTTATAAGAGGTTATGTCTCTGATTATAAAAAAGATATAATCAGTCACAACAGTGCAAAGAACATGAGCAAATTAATTCATATTGGGAAAGAACTCTGAATTTTCAGTCTAATGCAAGAAAACTTCTCTCTTGGATCATGTAGTCTTACCCAGTAAACTGTATATCCATCCCTCAGCTTCCATCAAAATGAAATTAAAGATACAATTTTTGATAGATATTCAGTACTTACAATAAAGTCTTAAAGTGACTATTTTGTCACTTTAATCTTGACATCACAACACTTGACATCTCAATTCTATTTCTAGTGGCTGTCAAATGCTGTAGCCTTGTGGTAAATGTTGATGACTATTTGATCCGGGGTACATGAACAAAAACAAGGTTATCAGGAGGAGTCTAAATGAATCATCAATGGTAAATCCTACTCGACCAACCAGATAGCATTCTATAAGGTCATGTCTGGCTCGCTAGATGAGGGGAGAGCAGCAGATGACATCTTCCTTGATTTCAGTGAGGCCTTTGACACTGTCTCCCTTTACATCCTCATAGGAAAGTTCAGGCAGTGTGGATTGGATGAGTGGATGGTGATGTAGATACAGAACTGGCTGAATGACAGAGCCCAAAGGGGTGGTGATCAACGGCACAGAATCGAGTTGGAGGCCTGTGGCCAGTGGAGCTCCACATGGATCGGTTCTGGAGCAAGTCTTATTCAGCATCTTCATCAACGACCTGGATGAGGGGACAGAGTGTACCCTCAGCAAGTTCCCTGATGACACCAAACTGGGAGGACTGGCTGATTCCCCAGAGGCTGTGCTGCCATTCAGCGGGATCTTGACTGGCTTGAGACTTGGGCAGAGAGGAACATCATGAGGTTCAGTGAGGACAAGTGCAGAGTCTTGCACTTGGGAAGGAAGAACCCCATGCACCAGTACAGGCTGGGAGTGATCTGTTGGAGAGCAGCTCTTCAGAAAAGGGCCTGTAAGTTTTGGTTCGAACCATGAGCTAGCAATGTTCTTTCATGGGCAAGAAGGCCCACAGCATCCTGGGATACATCAAGAAGTCTGTAGGCAGCAGATGGAGGGATGTTCTTCTCCTCTTTAGTCTGCCCTGGTGAGGCCTCATCTGGAGTCCTGTGTCCAGTTCTGGGCTCCCCAGCTCAAAAGAGACAGGAAACTGCTGGAGAGAGGCCAGTGTGGGGCTACCAAGATGGATCGCAGGACTGGAGCATCTCTCTGATGAGGAAAGGCTGAGGAACCTGGGGCTGTCTGGAGAAGAAAAGGCTGAGGGGGCACCTCATCAACACTCCTAAGTACCTGAAGCAGATGTTAAGAGGATAGGGCAAGTTTTTTTCTGTGGTGTTCAGTGAAAGGACAAGGGGTAATGGGCTCACAAAGTTCCACTAGAACAGAAGGAAACATTTCTTTGCTATTCAGGTGAGGGAGCCCTAACCCAGGCTGCCCAGGGAGGGTGTGGAGGTTCCTTCTTTCCAAAACCTTCTGGACAAGTTCCCGTGCCCCCTAATCCAGAAGAATCTGTTTTAGCAGGGAGTTGGGCTGGATGATCTCCAGAAGTCCGTTCCAATCCCTACCATACTGTGATTCTGTGGTTTTATCTGCTCAGTTTATCTGTTATATAGAAACTGAGATGGGAAGCTTTGCAGGTCTTGGAAAGGAAGATACAAATGTTTAGATGGGACCTGGTTGGACAGATTCAGGTGTTTCACATTAAACACCAGAGATGATGCATTCCCTGAAACATTCCATCTTTCAGCAGTGATTTATATATGTGAATTCTATCAGAACAAATACTATTGTGAAAAAGTAATGGCTTTTGCCTTCCTCTTTTCTATTATGTGAGTTCTGGCCAAAATGACACATTGTCATTTGTATCTATTTAGTCCATTCCTGTAGCTTGCCATATGTTTCTGTGTATCAAACCAGCAAATCAGAAATATTTTTGCAAGAGTAATATATCCAAAATTCCTGCTTACCAGAGTACTTTAAAGGCATCACGTGTTCACCAGAACAACACCAAAAGAACAGTAACTACCTGCTCAGGTAGAATGACAAGTGACATGTCAAATATTTAATCATCTGCACATTATGTTGGGTTTTTTTTTTGGAAATTGTCTAGACATTTTGAGAGAAAAGACAATTCACATACCTAGCGCTTGAGAGGAAAAAAGTATAAGCCACAGACCCATTCCCCTGCAAGTTGCATTAATTCTTGTTGTTTTCCCCAGATCGTACCCTTGAATCCCCTCTCTCAGATCACTGTTTCCAACTAGCACTTTGGTTCAAGGGGGATACTTCCTGCAAGCGATTCAAATAAGTAACTGATGTGTGTGTTCTACAATGTCACAAATCCCTTCACTGTGTAACCACATAATTCATTGTATTTGTCTCTGTTTTCCAAGTCAGGCTTACTTTTAAAATTTTAATGTCCAGTTTCTTGTATCTTGATGCATATAATTGACACTGTAAGCACCAAAGAGCATATGGACATCTTTGGATGAAAGCACTCCTGGAGACATAAAATACCTCTACAGGTATTTATACCTCTACATAAAAAACCTCTACCTGCAGTAGGTTTCAAATCCCATGAATTCTATTGAAAACATGCTCCAATCAAACCTCACAAGAAAAATTATTTCTTCATATAGAGTAGGGGATGTTCCAAGGCTCCAAAATTGCAAGTGCAGTGCTAATATTAGAATTTAATTCTATTAACTTCAAGAGGTAATGGGAGGAAAAGAAAGAAGAAGGTGCTGCTTCTGGTGTTATGCACATGAGAGAGAATTAAGACGTGCAGAAGCAGGAAAGGTTAATTCAGATCTCAGTCAACAGTCAGGCATACAATGTGACTAAAAGAAGTTTAAGAGTAACTAACAACATGCAACCAGGAATTAGGATGTAACAAGAACAAAAGAAAATCTTTGTCATCTCAGAGACTGCTCTGCACTTGTTTTAGATACTCTGCCAGCAAAGAAGATAGATCAAAACATAATATATTACAGCAAAACAACTGTCATGTTACAAAGATGAACCTCAAGTTTAGATTAGTACTTACATTGAGTATGTGGGATTGTCAGGATGAGAAGCCCTGTTCATGTTGTCTGGTCCTGCAGCATTACCATGTTGTTCGCTGCCTGGCAAGAGATATGCCCCTCCAGGCTACCTGCCTCTTCTTCTCTGCCAACTTACTGAAGTGCTCAAAATGAGCACAAGCTTGGGCTGCAGCATTCTGGCATTCTCTTTTCTAGGAAAATCTGGATACCAGCATGAATCTAGTTTCAAGGAAACCTGTCAAAAAGGAAAATTTCAATTCCCACCCTGAAACATATGCCCCTCTGCTAAACTCTGTAATGCTTCCAGATTCCACTTCTAATGAACACGATCACTGCACACAAAACACTAGTTCATTATTTATGATAACTTCACAACCCAGAGAAATAGAATTTAAAAATCCACCTAAATTTCACCTCATTTACTTACTTTGACATGCTTATAAACTGAAAGAGTTGAAGAGTGTAAGAGTGGGCAGAGCAGTACTCAAAGATCAATCTTCACAACAGGAGATACCCTTCCAATTAGCCTTCTGAATACTTCGTATTAGTACCCATGAGGGTCTGTGGTATTATTCCATGCATCTCCATCTGTTTCACTAGAAGACAGCATAGTTTGACTTAAAACTCTCCAAAATCAGTCAACAGAAAGTGGCTTGGAGTAGCACCAGGTCATATAGGTTAAGGAAATGAATTAGGACAGAAGTCACAGAGTATATATATATTGACAAGTGCCAAACTTGCATCATGATCTTGAGCTGTGAGCTCAGTTCCTTGAAGAGAAGGGTTCCTACTCCCCTGTGCTGTGTGGTGCTTTGGTGGACTTCAGGCTACTGTATTAACAAAGGTTCAGTGTGAAATTAAAATCATCCCCAAATCAGACTTGAAACTATACAAGTCTATCTTGACAGACAGACACATCATAATCAGGTATTTTTCTAGTGTTCGTTTAATTGCCAAGTTCAAAATGGCACGTATTTCTTTACTGGCACATACTTTACTAATTCATCAAGATTTTATACAACAAAAAGTAGCAGTTTTACCATACATTGCCCTTGAGGAACATTATTTTGAGCTGAAAATCGCTCAGTAACATTTACTCCTTAAGTTAAGAATGTTACAATAATATGACATATAAGAATTGTGATATTAAAGTTTAACATTCAGGCTTTGCTATCCAATGACAATGACTAAACTATCTGAATCCATTTCTTTTTTTCAGATGCAAACATGTACTCGGTAATAGGCAAAGGAGACACTATTCACCATTTAAAATGGTATCAATTGCACTATTAAAGAATCAATACAGGGGAAATATAATTGGTGTGTCCATGGAGTACTTTGGGATAGGTGAGTCTTATAAAGAAACCTTATACATCTATACCCAAAGCCATGTAAAAGCAAGATCACACAACTAAAGTGTTTCCAGTTAGCAATACATAAAAAGTAAGTGACTTAGTATATCCATGACCATTTCTATGGTATTGCTTACACAACTTTTCTGCTACATGGATTTTACTGTTTTCCTTTCCAGTGTCTTCACACTCTTAATGTTGTTTCTCAATACATTTTCACTGCTAAAAATGCTTAATTTGGCTTTTTTCCCTACCGTGACTGACGTTATGTATGACCTTGAATTGAATGCCATTGTAGCAAGCTGTTTCTCACTGTGGGAGTTCTCTTTTTTATAGTGCTTGAGCACAGTATCTTTGATTTGGTAAAGCAGCACTTGAACAGCTTATGCAGCACTCAGTAATTTTCTATAGCCACAGAGGTTTATAGTTTGTCCAAGCTTCAGCAGGAACAGCAGTATTTTACACACACATAATATCCTTTTAAAAGAGCACTTTTCAAAGTGCTTTGAAAACACTGAGCTTCACAATCCTCCAAAAGGTGACTTAGAAGGACACAGGTATTGCTGTAGCTACCAGTAGTGGCAGGACCAGTGGGTATTAAATAGTGCACAGTGAAAACAATACATCCAGTTGGAATTTCAGTGAGCCTCAAAGTTTAAAATAAAGAAGTTAAAAGGGTTTTTTTTCCCTCTTACAAAGCTCCTAACACCCCCACTTCGATAGCTCACTAGCAACAATACTGATACTCATGGGTTCAATACATGAGTCTCCATTATCCTCACCTAATTACAGCAGAGTATGATAAAATCCCAGCAGAGTGTGGTTTGACTAGCTTCCTTTCCTAACTCTGGAAATACATACAACTCAAAACCTCATCCCAGTGACATTTCCATCTTGGTGGAATTTGCAAAGAAAATATACTAAATCAATTAAATTGTCCAGAATTTTGCTCAGCCATGCTGTATCTTTTATTTAAATACATTAATCAAACCAAGATGAGGTCTGTTTTGCAATGGCATATGAAATAACAATGCTTCCTGTACCAAAAACAATTAACCAAGTATAACAGCAGTGTACATATAACTGAAATAACTGAAAAAGTAGTGATGAAAAATCATTCTTTTTTACTGTTTTCTGCTATGCAGTACTTACAATTCAGAAACAGATATACTACAAAAAAACCCACAAAGGAGCAGAGGCTGCTTCAGTCCGTGTTCAGTCATCTCACTTGCATTTATATTACCACCACTCTTAGCAATCTATCTTCTGTCTGGGCTCTCATATGCCAAGCATCAGACACAACAGGGGTAACACAGCTAAGCTATGTCAGACAATTGTCTTTCTGCAGCAACTGCTATTTCCATTAGTTATCTGTGAGTTTCACTTCCAATCTAGCATGCTTCAGGAAAGTATAGTGCTTGATTAAGGGGGAAGCTTTAGACCATTCAATTCTGTGTTGTCAACTCCATTATTAGTTGAAAAGCACTGTTCCTCAACCAGTCCTGCATTAGCTATCAGTGACCAACAAAGCCAAAAGCTTACTCTAACGTGACTTCAGCAGTCAACAAGGTCAGCATGTACAGAACGCATGCCATGCTGGTTATCCTTGGTATATACACCTTGGTATTTGACTGAGGGATGGGAAAAAGAAGAGGGGGGTGGTTGTAGCAATGCAATTCTTGTCTCCACATTCCAAAAGCATTCAGGAGGAGCTGAAATAACTAACTCTGATATCTTGTATATTCTAGAAATCTCTGGATGATGGTTGAAATGCATACTCAGCAAAAGGAAATAAAACAAGTAAAAAAGGCCAAACTACAAAGGATTTTTCTTTAAACATTAAAAACTATACTGAGAATGAGGAAGTTTTCAAAAATAAAAGAACCACAATGAACTTTCTTGCAGTTTTCTGTGTATTTATGACACTTCATTTCTAAACAAGCATTTCAAGAGATAGATGAGTAGCTTAGATGTGATACTTCAGAGCAGCCCTGATCTCCAGGATGTGGGACGCTTAACAATGCAAAATGTATTCTTTATCACAGGATGCAGACAAATTAATTTGCACAGGTTATCTACCTTCCAGCATCTTCACAGATTTTCATGGCTTGTGTGGTACTTGAAAGGTTTGCTACAACCTACCTTCTCCCCTGTCTTCTTTCTCTGCATTACACTAGATTATTCCCTTATATAGGTCAAATTCTGATGCAGAAAACACCCATATATTTTTGTGATATATAAGGCCATAGATGTTAACTGTTTAAAGCTGTACCAACCCCATGGCAATTATTTTAATTTCATGGAAAAGTCTTTAAATAGATCAGCTTAGTAAAAGATTATAAGACACTTTGATATTAAAAAACCCTTTGCTTTTTCCACAGTGAGATAGAACTACTAATATTGATTTTCATGAAGCATCTGAAACCTGTGCACAATTTCCTACTGTAGTCAACCATGACCATTTTTCAGTATTTGAGAAGCATACACACAAATCTGCACATGCCCTGTGTTCCCTAATGATGTCCACCTTTCCTCAGACAGTCTGCATAATGACAGCCTACTGAATAGTAACACTTAGAAAGTAATAACTTGGCAGGTGAGATTTTAAAAACCATTTTTGGAGTGTGCCCCCAGATTACACAGACACAGAGTAAGAAAAAACAAGTTGCAGAGACTATAATTAAAAGTAATGGCTTGAGTGAGAAAACAGAGCACAAAAAAAAGAGAAGATCCTTCCAAATTTACTTTCTAATCTCCCCAATAAAATAATAAACAAATTTTAGCCTAACTGCAACATTGCTGTTACAGTATTGCTATGAAAATGCCTTAGAAAGTTTTCCAACCTTGAATCTGAGACATCAGCTTTCCACAATTTGTTTCCACTTCTGAATATTCTCTTAGTGGAATTAGATTTGGTGGTGAATATGGATCTTGCTGTTTCATGCAACTTCTCAAACTGCCTAATTTCAAATTTATTTAATTTAAGGCTCACATCCATCTCTGTACTGCCTGATGTTTTCTCATTAGGTAAG
This sequence comes from Colius striatus, assembly GCF_028858725.1. Lineage (NCBI taxonomy): Eukaryota > Metazoa > Chordata > Aves > Coliiformes > Coliidae > Colius > Colius striatus. The sequence goes on along the minus strand of NC_084761.1, from coordinate 3,868,488 downwards.
CTGTGAGCTCTCAACCATTATGTTGAAAGTTATACTGAAATAAACACTGAAGGAGTAAAATACTAAATCTGTTGTGTATAGTGGGAAAAATACTGCCCAGTCATCAGTTTTTCAAGAAACATAAAATACACAGATGGTCTGCTTCCTCCTACTTTGTGCATATCCAGACACTGGATATTTCTCACTTAATTGACAATCTGCTAACATGCTTTAGCATTCAGATAGAATCCAAAAAGTGATGTCCAGGTGCAGGCTTTCAAGAGTTTGTCTGCAATCTATTTGAAGAACAGGCTGGAGAGTTGGATGGGGAGAAATCTAATGAAATTCAATAAGGGCAAGTGGAGAGTCTTGCATCTGGGAAAGAATCACCCCTTGTACCAGCACAGGTTGGGAAATGAACTGTTAGAGAGCAGTGTAGGGGAAAGGGACCTGGCGGTCCTGATAAATCGCACAATGGGCATGAGCCAGCAATGTGCCTTGTGGCCAAGAAAGCCAGTGGAATCCTGAGGTGGATTAGAAGGGCTGTGGGCAGTAGGTGGAGAGAGATGCTCCTCACCCTCTACTCTGCCCTGGTGAGACCACATCTGGAATGTTGTGTGCAGTTCTAGGCCCCTCAGTTCCAGAAGGAAAGGGAGTTCAGTTCAGTGCAGGGCTACAGAGATGATGGAGTAGAGGATCTCCCTTGTGATGAAAGGTTGAGGGAGCTGGGGCTCTTTAGCTTGGAGGAGGCTGAGGGGTCACCTGATTAATGTTTACAAATACCTAAAGGGCTGGTATAAGGAGGATGGAGCCAGACTGTTCTCAGTGATGGACAAGGGGCAACAGGTACAAGCTGGAACCTCTTATGAGGTTCCAAACAAACACAAGGAAAAACTTCTTCCCTGTTGAGGTGAGGGAGCACTGAAAGGGGCTGCCTAGATGGGTTGTGGAGTCTTCAAACTCCACCTGGATGAGTTCCTGTGTGACCTTCAAACTCCACCTGGATGAGTTCCTGTGTGACCTACTCTAGATGGTCCTGCTCTGGCAGGGGGGTTGGAGTGGATGAGCTTTTGAGGTCCCTTCCAACCCTTAAGATTCTATGATTTTGTGAAGAGTTACAATTTAATGAAGCCAAAACATTGGGTGAGATTCATTAAATAACACCTGCCAAGACACAAGAATTAACACTCCAGGTGTATGAGAACAGAATGACCACACAGTGTCCAACTCCTACAGCAACGAGCACTCAAATTTTACATATTTGGCTTCAAGTTTATCCCACTAAGCTCTGATGAGCAGTTGTGCATGGGAGATGTATGTATCAATGCTGTCAAAGTCCTAAGATGCTTTGGTTGTGCTGAGCTGCCTCAGTGCGATTTGAGATACACCAAAACATCTGATGTTGCTCAGGATGAACTGATACAGATTATAGTGTTATCACTTGCAGCACTTTGATTGTGTAAAGAAACAGTAAAATCAGGAGTAGATGAGGAGGATTGCCAAATTACCAGCTGCTTTACATTATATGTGTGTATATTTTATGCATTATATATAATAATGTGTATATATTATGTTTAGATACCTGATAAGTTTAAGTCAGAGCAATTAAAAGAATTAGTTTCCTGATTATGACTTTAAATTTAGATAGGTACAGTGAAGATAACAATCACACAGGAACATATACAACCTAAAGACAAAGTGGTACAGGAAGTAATTACAGCTACAAAAATTAAGAACTCAAATTTCTAGGCATATAGCTAAGTGGAAATTCTGACAGTGCTAAGCAATATCAATATTTGTTGAGTTGATAGGGAAGGAAAATTCAAATAAAAACATTCCCTGGTTTGCTCAGACATAACAATATTCTTTTGTTTGTATTCTTTGTCATTTAGCTGCTTGACAACTTCATTCAACCTTCAGTAGCAAACACAGCTATTGATTATCTCTAAGCATCCTAATGATTGGAGACTGGCACATAAACCATAAAGGCAGAAGTTCTGGTTGCAAGTAAAATTATAGTTTGCCCTACAAGGTTGCACAATAAATCAGAGAACAAATCAGCCAACGTTGGGCTCTGGGGTCACTGAAGTGATGTTGACACATTACAATAATGAGAACTTGAAACACCTCATGCCCTATTGATTTTTAAGCTGAATCATTGCCACTGCAGGAGATTACAAGACTCTGTACTGGAATCATGACCCACATGGGAGATGCTGATGAAAAATACAAACAATTGCACCAAAATAGTTCTTTACCAGTATCTGTTATAACATAATACCTTTCCCTCACCCCGTAAAGTCTCAGACTGCAATTCAATAAACATTTACCTGCTTAACTATTTCACTTAAAACAACTTTCCCTTTCTATTTTCTTCTTTATCTACATTAATTAAGTAGATACATAATGTAGACTTGAAGTGACACTTTAAAACATCTCACAGAAACTGCATAATAGATAAATCAGCCCACAAGAAATGCTTTTTAATGTTCCAAGTAGCTTTCATGTTTCACTCAATAGCAAATTATTTTATGATATAAAAATAATTCCAATAATCACCAACTTATTTTCCACATACAATAGGGAATAAAATATGTAATTGTCAAAAGACTTGGCACCAGCTAAAAAAAGAAGAAAAAAAGCTCCTCTTTTTCTTCTTTTACTTCCACTTGACAGCACTGAGAACCAATAAGCTGCTGGAGAGGTGACCAGTGACACAAGATGATTACAGCCCTGTCACGACAAAAAGAGCAGTTATAATTTGCACTGCAGCGAATTACTTTAGGAACACATCGTTTTGCTAAAGGAGAGAAAATAATACCTCTATTATCACTTCCAGCCAAGAGAACTCATGCTATGCCATAGAGGTGCAAGTAAAGAGAGAAATCATTTGTGGGAACATAAGGGAAGATTGGCAAGGAGGACTGTAAACACACTCAAGTGACCTGCAGCTGGGATGTCGAAAAACACATATATCAATGATGCTAATTGCTGCTTAGCCCCGTGTGCTTGGCAAGTAGAACATCCTTGTTTAGATAACACAGGCCTGTAATGGACTCAGAGGCACCTATCAGACATTCTTGAGATCCCTGCCTTGCTGTGGGAAAGATCAAAGCACAGTAGAAAATTACACCTGAAAATCCATTCCTGATTTTGTTTTACTCTTGGCAATAAGTACTTTTTAAGTACTACTATGGTGTTCTTAATAAAGCATAATTGTTTGTCAACTTGCAAGACAGAAGAAAGAAAAGGATAACTTGGAGTAAGCAAAAGGATAACTCTGTGAAGAGGTCCGTAACCCATGGCAAACAGAAGAAACTTTTACCTTCCAATGCATTTACCAGTGAAAGGGATTAGAAGTCAGTTAAATATATCCTAAGGATTAGCTCCTGTTAGGCCCCCCAGAGATACATTTTTAATCAGTAGCTCTGCAACTTGGCATTTAGTGCTTTAGAGAAGGGAGAAAATGTTCAAATTATTTCTCTCCTTCCATTTTGAAATTCATCAGCAAGGTTCCAACAAAAGACATAAGGACAACAAATCACTATTTATGATGTTAGAGGCCCAGCCTTAGAAGTTCCTCACAATTTTTAAGGTGCTTATCCTCAGCATCCCCCTGAGACACAGGCATGATTCATAACCTCACTTACTACATGAAATTAAGGCAAAAGAGAAGTAGCAGACACAATGCAGATGGATTAGGATGCAGCTCTGAACACACATGTTGCTCCCAATCTCTGCCACCACCAGAGCACCTACAGTTATTTGCTTATTCTTTCCCTCTTCTCTTTTTGCAGCAGAGTAGCTTAAAGTATGTTGATTCTTCTATCTGTCCATACCCAAACTGCTGATACTTTATCTCAGATGTAAGCCCGGTAAGTGCACTTACACTAGTCGTCCCTTTCCCTCATCTTCCCTGAGAGGCGCGCTCTAACAAATTAGGACACATCAACCGTGCTAAGCTCCACAAAACCAGCAGCTATCATCATAAATAATGGAGGGAAAGCACCTTACAGCAGTATGTCCTGTGGAATAGTTGGGGGCTTACTGGCAAGTTTAATTACCAATAGGCAACATAGTAACTGTATCATTGGACAAGGTACCATAAACTCAGCCTGTCCTAGGAAGAAAATTTAATCTCTCTCCCCTAACAGTTTAATAAGTTTCTGACAGTTGGGAAATACTGCTAACAGAAAATCAAATAAAGATGTTCAATGTTGCATAGAAAGAGCAAACACCAATAAGTAAAACAACAAACATTATTGTGTGGGAGACAAGTGGCAGGTCTTTGTAATATTTTGAGAAGATGGAAAGCACATACCAGTGGACAGGAGAAACTGCACGTTGGTTACCAATTTGCTTGCTGGACCTGGTCCCAACCATTAAGTGCAGATGTGACAGCAATGTGCCCCATGATGCTGATCTGCTTTGGGTGAATCCTTTCGCTAAGGAGGCTCTGAACTTCCACAACAAGGAGAAGCAAATTCCACTCAGATTACCGATACAATCTGTTAGGACTGTGCATGTTTCTCATATTTTATTGATTGTTTCTGGAACCAGTTCTATTAGATAAAACACATTCAACATTCTCCTTGTATTTCTGTAAGGAACCAGTATCAGTAAACGTAACAAATCCTAAAGTTCATCTTGCTAATACTGATCTTGATGAAGAGCATGGTAGAATTCATTAGACAATAATTTTCACAATCATTTGATGCTCAGAAACATTGGAATATATTTGTATCACCATTTACCATCTTCATCAAAGAAGTTGAGGGGATAGTCTACTGAGAAAGGAAATCCAACTCATTAATACCAAAAAAATGGCTTCAAAACATTCTATTGTGTACGTAGCATCTAAATATTTAGACAATTAAAATGGCTATAAATGCATTATTAACATTCCTATTTTGGAAGCAATTCAATGGGAAAGAGACTGTATTTTGACAAAGAAACTATGTCAGCATAGAAAACACCCCTACACTGCCGTTTTCTCTGTTGGTAGCAGTAAGAGAAAGTCTCAGTAGCATCACAAATACTTTGTAAACCTTATTTACAACAAGCCAGGGCCCCTTGGCAGAGTAAATCAATTACTTGTATGTGATTTCCTATAAGGAACTTCTATAATTTGCAATAGAGACACACATTTGAGTTGCATGAAAGCTAGTCAGTCTGTATGAAAACAAAACTGTAAGAGGGTCCAAGTTATTACCATTGATGGTAATAACAGAAGACTGAAGAAGTTAAAAGATTGAAAATATTTCATAGGAAAACCAAAGAAATAACACTAAGCCTGCTTGTTTTTTAAAGGAAATAAAAAGAAGAGTCAAAATAAATACCCATAGATAGCAGAGAGAACTAGAAAGTTCAGTTCCCAGACGAGAAGGTCACAGGAATGTGCAATGAAAATTAGTAGAGCAGCAGGAGGACATCTCCCTTCCCACCAATCCAATCTATTAGGGTTTTTCTAAACACAACAGGTATGAATAAAGGTAAAAACTCATTGTCAGAGCAAATTGCCAAAGCTCAATACTCGATGCAATTTAGAGTGTTCAGAGAGGAAATAAATCTTTATACTCTGATGTCTAAAACCTTTTGCCTAAAGGTTTAAGCTCATCCCTTCAATGTTAAACATCAGGGTAAATCTTTATTCGGAGTAATTGCAGTTTGGTGCTGGGACAGTTCCATACACCTTCACCCGAGGAATATGGTACCCAGTGCCTTGCTCTGACAAAACTCAGACATTAAATAAGCTCAAGTCTGATCAAGGAGTTGTATTTCATTCAGAAGGTAACACTGAAAGCCTTGGAAACATTTACATATTGTGATTTGACTGTTTTCATAAAACCGGGAGGGTTTTAACTATTTACCTGCCAGTGTTGAACCGAGCTGGGACTTTCCCATCAGCCACAAGATGTCAGTGCTGCTCCGTAAATAGGGGAAAGACGCACATTTGTCGGGACGCCGATAAAAACTCAAACAGCTACTTTCACATTTTGCCATCTCCTTTAAGGATATCACCAGGCAACTTACTACAGCTGAAAGATGCCGCAACGCAATACATTTAAAACTTGCAGACTGATTGAAACCGAAATGACATGAATGTTACCAGCTAATGCAGAATGACAGCATCATCAGTACGGGAAAGCTTCTGTGACTTGTTACCTCAGGGTGATGTTGCGAGTATAGTTTAGAGGTGGGAACACACTCCTGCCTCTGCATTCCACTGGCTTAAGTATTTGAAGGCTGATGGAAATCAATCCATGCTATGTTTATAAACTTCATTAAGAAAATAGATTGTAAGAGTAAAAGGTAACACTCATACAAAAAGAATCATGTCTGGCCCTTCCCATATCAATGTAGAATGCTGCTAGTACAGAGTAACTGGCCCACCACTCTGTATCTTGCTTAGAGAAGAGGATTTTATACCTGAATGGGGGAGAGAATTATACCATAACCTGCCCCCTAACCCTACAGCACACATCTCTTTTTTTTGGATCTATCATTCTAAAACATAAAATACACTTCCTCGAAAATTCAGTATAGCTAAGGCACAATCAAATTCAATCCTTTCTCCCAGTCACCCAAACCTGTAGAGAGAAAGAAGACGTGAAGATAACAGACTCACTGTAAAATACATCCTTTATATCTTATAACTAAAAATCCAACTGTATAGATTCCTTAGAACTAGATTTTTCTTGTTGCAATGCCATTGACAAAAGATTCAAAGTAACTTTTCTTGAACACTTGCTTTCTTTTTGATGTCTCAGTACCATTTTTTTCCCCTATAATCTCTTTGTATCTCTTACTAGCCCACACTGTGTCCCATATTTGGGGTACGACAGGTTAAAAGTCACACTATGTCAACTTCTAACTTCAAACACTGTAATGTGAGTCATTCTTTTGTGCAGTCACGAATAAAAATCTGTCCCAAATGGGGGATGGGAAGAAGGTACTAGTAAAGTTCAGGTCCTATGAGTGTTTGAGACTATTTAATTTGCACTAAAAAGTCCAGCAAATGTATGAAATGCTACATAAAGTATAACATATATACTGATGTATCCAGAGAGAAGTTTAAAACTGCAAGATAAGAGAGCAGAAAACACGAAAAACCACGAAAGGTGGATGCAAAGAGTATTTTACTCAGTTTTCCTGCCTCTCTCACCATCTGTATTGACAGCCTCTTATTTTTTAAACATTTCTCCACAAAAAGAAATTAGAAAAGAAATCACAATTGTAAATATTGAAGACGATTGCCATGTTTCTCCAAATCCCTTGCCCATTTGGTACAAGATACTGCTGCGTATCTTGTGCCTTTCTTGTTAACATTTTGTGGAGTACTTCCATAAACATACGTTCCTTCTTGTTCTCAACACTTTGTTCTGTCACTGCGACAGATGGCTTTACACTGAAGCATATGAAAACATTACATTCTTTACAAACCCCTTCAAGTCTGAAACGCCTGCAAATAAGTACCCTGGCAGCTATTTCTTTAATACAGATATTGCAGAATGCTATTTAATATTTCCATATCAGTTTTCTATTTGCTACAGTCTAATCTAAAGCCATAGTTTTCTTTGAACTTAATTAACAGTAGCACTGCTTCATTCAAAATTGTGTCATTTCTAAGCTGAATAGGGGTTTTTTTTTTTTTTTGCTATTTATCTGTCCAGAAAAAAAGGTTAAAGCTAATTAGAAAAATTATGGCAAGACACACAGGGGCTTGTGTAATACCAAACAGGAGTCCAAAGCACACTGGACTTTGTTCCCTACTACTCCTTTATTGTCTTAAAGAAAGATATATTTTCCACAGCAATTGGTAGAATGCTGTCTTCATAGATTAGATTCCAGATCATTCTAACACAATCTTCTAGTTTTTTGTCTAGTTGTTGGCTCTAGTAGCTTTGAAAAAGAAAAGAGAGAAAAGAAGGTATCCAGCACCTTTATCCTTCTCACAGCACGTACACTGAGTCAAAGAACTTCAGTTTTACTTTGTAAACCAAAATTCCCAAGACATTGGGAATTGTGATTTGACTGGTTAGGATCATATCCTTTTAATTTCTACTCTTTCCTCATTCAAAGCTTTTTTTGACAGAGGTTGTTGGTTCCTATATAGAATGTGTAGAGTATTATATGGAAAATAGTACACCACAGCCTCTGTGGCTCCAAGGCACTCTTACACTTCTTAAACAGTAAAACGTCTCAACTGCTCCAATATGTTGTGTGTAATCAGCTTTTTATTCATAAACCTTAATGTTATGTCATTAATAGAAGATGGGAAAATCTGTGCAGTTGTCAGAAGAAAAAATTACTTTCTATAAATAAAGCAAAAACATTCAAAGTAGCTTAGTTTAGATTATATATTTGCACTTTAAATTCTACAGGCAGTAGAAAATGAATAAGGGAAGTCCTTGTATGTAATATAGATATTAGAAGAGTTTATATAGAATCAATTCTTTAAATGCATCCAATTCTAAGTGCATTATACCTGCTTCGATCCTTAATGAGAGGATTACTTGCTGTTTCCATAAACACAGAGCAAGAAATTTTCTCAGAACTATGTGGTAAACTACATACAAGTTTCACCAGCAACCATACAGATGAGAAGAAACATTGGAGAAGTTGGGAGCAAGGATTGGAGAGGTGTGTATCTTATTGTACTGTACCTCAAAAGAAAGGAAAAAAATGCCCAAAGGAAGATTCAAGATTTTGTCACAAACTTTGTAGAAGAGTCCAGTACTTTCTGAACTCTATTTCTTGCGAAAATGCTTATAACATTGACTCATTGCTCTACTCCAGAAATGTGTAGAAAAACAAGTGGTCAGATTCAAAATCTTGTTTAGAAAAACCCTCTTGGCACAGAAATATCCACCTGCTGAATGGGAAATAAGTTTGGGGTTTGACTGTCATGAGAAAAATCTTTGTTGGTTATCAATTAATTCTACAGTACATCTTTACACACAAAGGCATAGAGCTGCATTTCTTCTAACATCTGCTTTCCAAACCTCTCCTAAAAGGCTCCAGTGAAAGAAAACTCATAATCTTCCTAACTCATCTAATTAAATATTAAGTACTCTTACTATCAGGAAGCCTTTCTAATGTCTAATCTAAACCTTCCTTTGTGTAATTTAAACCCACAGCTTCACATCCTACTCACTACAGACATGGACAACACATCAACGCTGTTACATCCAATGGCATGTTACAGTTTGTTCCTTTGAGCAAAAATGCAGTCTGCTGCCTGCAAAGCTGAAAGATCAAATGGAACAGTTGTTACTAACTCAAGTCAAATCTAAGTGTTTTTTTCAGTTCAAGAACACAGCAAAATAAAAAGGAAATTTCTCAGTGGAAAAATAAAGATAATTTATTTTCAAATGTCAAATTTAAACTATTTCCAAGTTGTAATGCTCCTTCTTCTTTGCTTCCATGTTTCTAGTTTTCTTAAAATATTGATAAAATTTGGATTTTTAGCTATCTAACCCTCCCCCCTCTTGCTTGTGAAACAACTGCCTGCAAAAAAATTGCTTGGATTCAGTTAGAATTTCACAATCTTTATCCCTCACTGACATACAGATTTGGGGGAATAAATCTCCACATCCTGCATGCCATTCTCCAAGAACTCCTTCATTCATCTTTGTCTCCTGTTATCTTTGTGGGCACAATGACCTTGGCCCCTCTGTAGGACTAAAACTTGAAGGAAATAAGAGCAGCCTAATCCACCTCACTTCTCCGCATGCACAAGACAGTCTACCTAAGACATATATTCAATATTAACTTATTGCTTGCCAGGTCTGTCCAACCAATAACACAGGATCTTATGGGATAATACAGGCTGGAAGGAGCCTATCCACAAACAGTCCATCCTATCTTCTTGGATATATTCCCTTCAAGTGCAGAGGTGTTAAACTGGTCAAGTAAAATACGATGCTAGCATCACCTCACAGCCCTTCTTCCAAAAGAATTGTCTTCCAAATCCTTGTCTTGCATTTCTTCTCTCCCTACACTTGCCCTGTGAGGTTATATTGACAGGATAAATGTACCTAGAAATAATTATTCTGAGAAATGATGTGAACCAAGAGCAGGCAGAGCTAATCAACTTTTGAATGTATCAGCAAAAGCTGATACATTTAACTTTTCTCTTTTTATGAGGCAGATGCTCACACACATTATCTACTCATACACACTTCTATAAATTTGGCAGCATAATAGGTTCTGCATAAAACTTTCTAGTAGACTTTGGCAAAATAATAAAACCTCATAACCTCTGCCTCAAAAAAGTCCAGTAGGCAGCTTAGAGATCTCAAGTCAGCTGTGAGAACCACAGTCTCTGCTGCTCAACAATATCTTACAATAATCATTATATAACCCTGACTATATTATAAATCATGGGCAATATTTTGCTCCCAATCACTAGTTAAACTATCTGAATTCAATGGTTTTATTTACATGCAAAATATTCAAAATATATTTCTTAGTTTAAAAAGAAAGATTCTCAAATAACTAGAAAGGGTTGAACCAAAATCCAGAAATTAAAACATGGTTGGGACATAAACCTTAAACCTGAATTGAAATCTCTGTCATAAAAGTTTGCTGCAGGGAGAAGTGGAACCTTTTTTTCTTCAGGTGCACTCAGAACATGAAACACTATGGTCATCTGCAGTATGGGAGATTTTCATTTGTCTAGCAAAAAAAGCCCAAAACCAAACTTTTCAAGACAATAAGGATAGTGAAGTGTTGGAACAGGTAGTCTAGGGATTTAGTGGGTCTAGGGATTTAATGTAACTTTTGTTATTGACCCTTTTTAAAGGTTAACTGGATGTCTGTCAGGAATGGCATTCCTAAGGACAATCTTTTCAGGGAGTTGGGTGGGACTTGACATGCAAGAGTGGTCCTCCCCATCACTATCATTCTAAGATCGCTGAATACCTCACTTTAACACCACGATGGGATTTTATTCAGAGCTTGCTCAGCCCTGCACAGGTGAAAATGAACGAAAGCAAAATCAGAATCACCCTATTGCCTCCTCAGGTCTGAATCAGAATAATTCATTTGAAGAAATACTAACATACAAACAGGCTTGAGCTCTGTTTTTCCTTGTTTGGTAGTTAACAGCTGCTGCAGGAAGAGTGTATGAGAGTATCAGCCACATAACACAGTCAATGTGTATTATTTCACTTACACATTTAAGACTATTGTTTCTTTTTAGTGATGGCATGACTTGATGATTGGAGTTTCTCCTTCTATAGGATATGGAAGGATTCACCTACCATCTATCCAAAAGATGATCAGCATCCCTGTGTATACTCTCTGTGAAGTTTCATTTCATTGACACTTCACAGACAGTAACGAATCTCAAGACTGGGCTCTTCTTTGATCCCAGTTTTCTAGGTCTGAAGACCATCCTCAAGTCTAAAATCTAGGCAAACATATGTTCTGCTGAGATGTTATATGACTGTCCTGAATTTGAATTACTCTTCTCATAGATACTTGTCAGAGATGGAAATAGCTTGAAAACACAATCGGAAATAAAGAAAATACATTAAAATATCTAATGCCATTCTCAACATCTTCCTTTAGTAAACATTACTTCCTGTTGTAGCTCAAAGAAAGGACTAGGAGGAAGAAGTCTCATAGTTTCAAAGACAATGGAATTAGGTTGATCCTATGGCTTCTCTGTTGGTAGAAAGTTGAGTCTGCCACGATGGGACTTTTTACCCTGTTGACACTGGGAAAGCCTCTCAATTGAAATGACTGCCATTTGAAATAAGATCTGGCTCTTAAGATGATTTTCCTCCCTGGCACCGGCAGCAGTATCCTGCTTTTCCTGGTAACTGTCAAGATCGGTGCAGGATTACAGTCTGATGTGGTGCTGGCTTAACCGGCAAGATAGAAAAACAGGACATCATGTTACTGCTCATCATACAGACATTATTAATAAACATCACAAGTTAAATATCACAAGTCTTCAAATAAAAATATTAGATGATATTCATTCTCAATCTAGTCTTGCAAAACATTCTAACAAAAATAAATGGTTTGATGTTGCTTTGTTTCACAACCAAATATCAGACTTACCCTGCATACACAGCTGACAGCAGATACATTCCTCTGATAAATGAATCTCTTTCTTTTACACACACCACCTCTTAACAGCATACATTAAAAGGCTGGGTCACGAAAAATCAAAGTCCAGGGCTGAACCGCAGTCCCCAGAGTTACAATACCACAGGACACATAGTGTCAGAAAAGCAATTTTAAAAAGGTGAATACTTGATGCCAACACAAGAACATGCAAGTCATGTAAAACAGCACAAAAGGAGAGTGCCATGATACTCCATTAGAGCTTGATCTGAATGTCATGTTCTTAAAAGATCTGCTCCAGTGTCGCAGTAGTTCTTCACAGATACTGAGGCACGTCTTAAATGACATCTTAAATTCTATTATCCACTGCAATGATTCTGTTTTTGATAGAGCATCGTGTAATAGTGCAAGTTCTCAGCAGCAGACAAGCAACTCCCCAAATAAGCAGCGGCAATGTGCCACACATGTCTTTCATTTCACTTTGCTGTAATATATTTTTACAGTTAGGGAGCCATTAGATTCAGGTTAATTAGTAGTCAGAAACAAGTCCTCATATGAGCTGCAATTTACTTACATGAAAAAAGGATCAAACCCCACTCCTGGATTACTATTATTCATGTAATCAGAAAGTTCAACTTTAACAAGGAGAACAGTTAAGTGAAGAACCCTGAGTACCTGTTCAGAAAGCACCACAGCACAAGTAGAACAATTTCCGTTTGCAAATGGTGGCAGCTTGTTCTTAGCATTTTACATCACACTCCAAGATACAAGTGGTGAACTGATAATCTTTTCTAAAGCTCTATTCAAGTTGAGCACAAGCCATTAGGCATTAATACCAATACCTATATCTGTTCACTTGCCTCTCCTTTTCTACCCAGGTAAGTGTGTAGTAATTAAATCTAGTGATTAAGGGCAATCTGCTTAAAATTATTGAAAAAACAAATACACAAAACCAAAAGCACAAAACCCCAGATCCTCTGGCCTTCCACATTGAGAATTCAGTTGATTTTTAATCATTTTTAGCAAAACCTTACTTCTAATACATACTAGAAATTAATTGAAAGACATGCTTTTGTTAATTCCTAAATATCAAACCAGACTTTTTAATTACCTCTACCAAAATACTGAACTTCAGGTGTACTAAACTGATGAAAATATTACTATTTGCTGCTTCTGAGAAGAAAAAGATGCCAATAAAATCCAAAGATGCAAATGCATAGCGTGAGGATTTTCAAGAGTTTCTGGGCTTTGGAGGTGTACTTTGTTTTGTGTACACCTGACAGAAAAAGAACATTTTTTAAGTTTTTGTGTATCAAACAAAATCCTGGAAGCATATTAAGTCAAGGCAGTAAAACTGGGCTTTTTGTCATGTTTAATTGCTTGAATTCATAACCCAGTTCTGCTGAATCTGGACGTTACTGCTGACTCAAGCAGTTTCTCCATTTTAGTACTTTCTTAAAAGTTGGTGTGTGTCTGTGTGTGTGTGAAAGGCAACTAATAAGCCTCTGTGATACTACAGCCTTTCTTTTTAAGTATTCCCACTCATCAGAAAAATATCACTCTTCAGAAACCTTATGGCAGTGCATGAAATCTGTAATTAACTCCAGAACAAAAATAGTCTCTGATTGCAACCTGGTGGAGGAAGCCACACTGTGCTTTATTTTCAATGACAATGAAGGGAAATCGCAGCCTATGCAATTTACCATGCTCAACTGAAATCAAATGCAGAACGGGCACGATGAAGACAAATATAAAGCAGAAATGCTTACGGTCTATTCCAATCCCTCAAAGGAAACACATTCTCACTGTGTCCAAACTTAAGTTCAAGTAAACTAAAAGTAGGCAGTGTACAATGTCACTGAAGACAACAACCTTGCCACATTCCTTAACATCTCCATTTGACACTTTAAAAATCATAAAGAGAGGAAAAAAGAAAGGAAAAGAATTCTATAGGCACAAAAGTCCATAGTTGATGAGATCTCAGGTTATAAAAATCAAACTTTATTCACAGAACAAATTTAGAAAGAAATGCTACCAGAAAAGAGTTTGTCATGTACACATTTATTTCTTTTTGCTAAACTGTGTGGTGTCTCACCTAAAAGCATTTCCACAGCATCTGAATTTTAGACAAAACATATTTATGATGCACCTTTTTAAATGAAAAGCCTGCACTTTTCTTCCATCTGGTGTCTATGTACTTATTTTGTGTCCAAAAAGGCATACCTGTGAAAACTGATCATCTATATATCAGTGTATTCTTCTGAATTTGTTAGTTCCTGACAACTCGGTCTATGAGAACTATTCATTTGTAACATATTCTAAGACAAAATTAGAGGCAAGTAACCTGTCTACATTGATTTTTAGATGGATTGAAAGTATTATTATTTGTGGTGGAATAACAGTTGTGAAAAGCAAATCTCATCCTTACATAAAGTTAATACATTTCAGAAGTCATGCTTGGTTCCCACGAGATGATGTAAATTATATCTCAGACCTAAAATACATATTAACAAACCCCCCAAAACATTAAAAAAACATATGAAGTAATCAAGGTCCTCTGAAGTCTTTGCTCTCATCTCTGAAGTCTGGAAAAATGCTACATTGTGACATAATTATTCTGAGGAAAAAACTCCAAAATCCATACCAAAATGAACTAAAAGTTTGACTTCAGTAGGCTTGAGCTATCTTAAAAAAGCGTCCCTAGTACATTACTCAAAATACAAAGTAAAATTCAGACAAGATATTTTCTGTGGTTAAAGTTCTCTACACATTTCTTCCCCTGGGCTAGCTTTCATGGTATTTTTTTCACAATTACTGCTACAATAACTTAAAAGCAAGAGTTAATAGTATTTCTCTTCCTTCTTCTTTCCAATCTGATCCTTCATTTACCACCTCTGCCATATTTATCTTGATAACATTTATTTACTTTAATAGTAATATTTTCATGTCAACAGAAAAAGCCCAAACTTCCAATATTACACTTAAGGCCATTTTTGTAGACCTTTTATAGCACCTGCAATACCACGAGGCTTATCACTGAATAAATCAATAATTACTTTGTTCTCATGAGCAAAACTGAGAAAAATGAACATTTCATTCCCCCCAAATTTTAACAGTTTGATGATAAAAGATACTATTGAAGTAACTGGCTTGAAGTTAGAAAGACTGCATATAGTAGCACCTTGCAAGATAATAACAATAAAGTTGTTTCATCCATCTATTGTTGTGTTCTGCTGATTGCAAATATTTATTCATGTACCAGTAAGTAAAACCATAAAGCTCAATCTTTCCAAAACCGTGCTTGGAAAAGGGTATAATTAATTCTACTTACTCTTGCCGAGTGTATTGGATGTTGAGATGGCAGTGACTAAATATAACTTCTTACCCACATATTAAAGGGAAGGCAAATGGAATATGAGACATTGTGTGTTTGCAACATCTAAAAATACCACAAAATATGGTGCTGCTTTAGGGAGAAAAACTCTGAAAGAGACAATCATATCCCCTAATGGATGCACACACTAAAAGGAAGGCAAACTGATGACTGACAGAGACCACACATGCACTCACAGAAAAGCACCTACAAAGGATCAAACCCAAAAGTCTACTTTCTTTCCATGAAACAATTCAAACATGAAAAAGGTGATAACATTTACCACTGGTGCTCCTGCTGTTTACTTATGAGCAGTTTTGCTCACTTTGCAGAAGTCAATTTCATGTGCATGTTCCAAACCCACACCACTGGATTAAAAAGTTGAAGAAAAAGCTGTAATTTATGACCAGAATATCCAGACATAGAAACTTTATACACTTGTATTGCTTCATTTCAGAAATACATATGAAACTAGCGTACTGCACATGAGTCAAATTTTTAAGGAATTTCATAAGCAAGACCAATTGTGAACTTTCTATTGAACAGTAAATAAATCCTCATTATTTCTCCATCAAGACCAAATTCCTTATCGCTATAGAACTGATAAATAAAAAGATTGGTTTGGAACTTACTTAATTCCTGAATATACATCTAAATTAAACACCTGAGGTGGAACTTAACACACCACCCTGCAAGCAATGGGATTTTATGGTGTCTAAGCCACTGACCAAACCCTTATCTGAAACATAGAGCCAAGGCATTCCACTACCAGACTGTGCCACAGTCTCCTGCATATGACAGCAAGTCAAATACAATACTCTTACCAGAGTATGGGAGAGATTCCTTTTTCACAAGCTTGCAGTACCCACTTTCCCTACTTCCTCTCAACATTTTTTTTCCAACACTTTGAAGAGTGTGGGTTTTTCAAAGAAAGAAATAATTGCTAAAAGTCACTCAAAACATTTAGATTACTCTGCAATTACATCTGGCTGGCAACTGACACCTATTTTTAAATTCTAGCCTTTTATACTCTATTCCTGCTTTTCCAAATTTATATACATATAAATGGGGTTTTCAGCCAAATTTGCTGTATGTTTAAAAAAGTATTTATTGATAAGATGTTGCTGCTGGTTTAGCCAGTGTATTTTAACAAGTACAGTAATAAAACTTTAAAATTCTCATATAAATTGTGTTTTCTAACATTATGACATTATGCTGATACATACAGGTGACCTGATGCTGAATAAGCAACCAGTTTGGTCAAGAATCCTGTAAACTGTCTACTACAAGGCAATAATTCATCTGACAAAACCATTTCTAATGAGATTTCTGCCACATTTCATATAAATGCTAATGTATATCCCATCAAAAGAAAGTTAAACAGCTCTTTGAGGATGAACTTCACATAAACTTCAGCCAGTCACAGAGGAAGAACAAATAATCTGTAAGCATCCCATACATTCGTGCATTCTCTCCCATGGACAAACCGATGCCATGCACACACATAGAGACAAATACATGCATGCAGGAACATAACGTGAACGTGAGCCGTAGCCCGGCAGTCAGCCCTGTGAGTTTACACACGACCCACCTCCGAGGAGCCAGCAGCCCCTCCGCATGCCTCTACCCCCGCTCCTGGGTTTTGTTCCACCGGTAGCTCAGACTCCACTGGCCACGCAGCCGGCAGCCCCACGCACACACTAAGCTCTCCGCATTCATGTCGGGAAGTCCCTGACGGCGACTATCCAACAGTAGCAGCCAAACATGCCAACTGCCCCCCATGCCCCCCTCCCCACCCTCGCATCCCAGCCAAGGGCTGCGGGTCGCTCTCTCCGTGGCGAGCAAAGACTGCCTCTCATTCTTCATCCCCCCCCTTCCCCGGATTCAGTTCTTTCAAACCTGCTTCTGCCTTACCTGAAGGGCATCTCCCACGCCTGCAATTAGCTGCCAAGATTTCATTGTCGGCTGCCGAGCGCGTCCCGCTGCCGCGCCGGGCGGAGCCGGGGAGCGCCCCGCCGCCCCCCGCCCCCCGCCCGGGCCGCACCGCACCGCGAGCAGCACCGCGGGCAGCACCGCGCCGGCCGCCGCACGGGTCCCCTCCTCGTCCCTTCGAGCATTAAATATGGAGCACATGACAGAGTCGGGCACCTTGCACAGTCCTCCGAGGCCGCACTTGACAACCAATTTTAACTCGCGAGCGATGACATGTCTAACGGCAGCGTGTGAGCCCTTCCAATTACTTACGCTATACCTACATTATTCAAAATGTCCGTGGGACAGTATTTATGACTTTCAATATGCTGCTCTCTATACCCTGCTACAAGCCGTTAAAGCCCTTCTGTGCCTTCCCCCCCGCCCCCCGCTGTATCCCTGATAGGCTTTGCAGCATGTGCATTCAATGAAGTCATTTTGTTTTATTTGTAGATAAGAGCAGTTTAACAGCAGCTTAGTGAAACAACAGATAGCCTTGCGGGGAAAGGAAGGTGAGCAGGGGGAGGACAGAGCACATTCAATAATCCATTCATGGAACACCTTCGTGTAGGTATTAAATGTCACTAAAATACTAGGCATGGTGCTAAAGTTTGTAAAGCTTCACTGTTTTGATCAACCCTATGTAAAGAAAATGGTGCACATTTTGTTTTAGGAAATTATTATCCAGAATATTAGAGAGAGACTTCACTAAAATGGTGAACTTTTTGATTAATGGTGATTATTTTCTCATGAAATTCTGATTATTTCTTTTAAATAACAATATTACAGACCAAGTTGTTTTTGAAGAAAAAGATTTGCTGCAACTGAAACAAAACCTAAACGTCTTCTACAAGAGATGGTAGCAATTAACCCATACGGGGAACTGAGGAAAAAAACAACCCACAACTCTTTACTTCAGATAGATATTAAAAACTAACACTTCTTGCTACACAAAAGTACTGCTTTACCATACCAAATAAGTTGTTATTCAAAATACATCTATTCTGCAAGTGGAATAAAAAACTCTAAACGAATGACTGCTTATACTAAAGTAAAAAATTATGAGGATACCACACAGAGGATTTCTCCAGTTCTATAAAATGTGGTTTCATACTTTACAATATGCTATTGCTGAAAAACAATAAAAAGTTCAGTAAAATATCTTTCAATATTTTTCATTATTCTGCAATCAGAGGAGTCTAGAAAACTGACCTCAAGAAAATAATTTCTACTAATCCTTCCCTTTCTGTATGTGCAAGTCAAAGAATGCTACATGTCATACTCTGCCTTGTTCTTCAAAGATTGCAGTTCACGATTCAAGTGATGAAAAAGTTTAAACCAATTAATTATCTCATTAGCAATAAATAGAGAGGCACTGGCAAAGAACATACTGCTGCAGAACAAGCTGCATCAGTCACAAAGTTGTGACAACAACCAGATGATCAATCAAAATAACAGTCCAAATTTCTATATCCATCTTAAAGGGATGAGTTCCTCTGTGACCTACTCTAGGTGGTCCTGCTCTGGCAGGAGGGTTGCACTGGATGATCTTTTGAGGTCCCTTCCAGCCCTTAAGATTCTGTGATTCTGTGAAAGGCAAGACTAGTCCTATTTTGGTCTACAGAATCAATTATCTTGATAAGAAAAACTATACACATTTTACATTCATTTTCACTACTCTCCCTAAATGGTGGATATTTTTGGTCTTATCTTATTTCTTCCACCTCATAGATGAATAAGAGATAAAATTGTTGAAATATTCCAATGGTCAAATGATGGCACTGCTTTTTCTTGACTCACTATGCAGGGCGGTTGCAAAACCTTATCTGGGATGCCATCCCTTTGTCTGGCACAATGGATGTGTTTGGCAGCAGCCTTGTGTGGAACAATATCCACTGGAGCAACAATATTTATGGAGCAAAACCAAGATCAGGAGTTAAATTCCCTGTGAAGAGATCTGCAGGATAAGCAAAAGCTCAAGTAAGAAACTGCAACAGGAAGAACACAATCTTGCTACAGTTCAGCTGCTAGAGATCCCTGTCATGACTTTCTTACACACATATGTACTATTATGGGGAAGGCATCTCCATAACCTTTGTTCTTTCCACTATACCTGTAGCAACAAACATTAATTAACTGAAAAGTTACTGTGATGGCAATGACTACTGAAATTTCTGTAATTCTGTATTTCTAGCTTTTTCACTTGAGATTTTCAAAGGATTAATTGAATAGTCCAGAAGAGTGTCATCACATTATGTGTCATGTTACAACAGAAGTTTTAAATTAGTTTAGTTAAGTCCTTACACCCTTTTCTCCTTGAAAAAGGGAGTATTTTCCTTCTAAACTTTCCACTTGGCAAAGAAAATTACTTCACAGACTAAAGTAATTGTAAAAAAAAAAAAAAAAAAGCCTTTTAGTGAATGGTGTGGCTTGTTGGAGTTTTTTAAACTGATTCAAAGCCTTGGATGTCAAACTAGAAAGCTTTCAGCTTCAGTGTGTCATTGATTTAGTCCTCATTTCTTGGTAAAAGTTTCTGTGCTATGAGAACTATTAAAACGCAACATTACCTTTGAAAGAACATGAAGACTGGTTAAATCTGAAAGTGGTATCTTGAGCAGAAGGTAATTCTGCACTTGTACAGTGAAAATACTTTTTATACAGGATAGTGAAATGTGGTATACTTTTTAATGCATTTATATGTCAAACACACGGGGGCTCTCCATGCCTGATGGATTACTGCTGAAATTATTTCTACTTGCCATCTCATGATCCAGTAGTATTACAGAAGGTAAGCCTAATGAAGCATATTCAGATGGAAAAGTATCATATGATTTATGATAAACATGTTGCAGTTTTAGTCCAAAATGGCTTATGGTACAATGTGCAAGTCTAAAGAAGATGACCGATGTGATAAGAGACACATCAATCATATGTCACAATTCTAACAAGGCAATCAAAGCTCAAAGAAACCTAAATCTGAGACTCATAGCATTACAGTGATGCTAACTGTAATCTTTAGGGAAGAATCCAAATGATAAGGCTTTTAAAACCTGAACTATCAAAAGAAATACAATTTTTTCTTGCATGTTCTCGAGGGGATGGATTCTGCAAGCACACACAATATAGCTAACTTCATAATGAGACTAATTACAAGAGTACACAAAAAGAAGTGGGATTAGCATTAGACCTACATAAGAGATGTGCAAATGAATCGGTGATAGAAAGTACTAATGTTTTCACAAATTATTTTTCTAGATAGTCAAAGCATCAGTATTTTTCTTTATCCCCTTTCTCACAAAAAGTTCACAATGAGGTAACTTGTATGCTATAAATGTCCAAAGTCATGCACTTTCACACTTTACTGTAGTACTAAGTGCAAACCTTTGCAAGGGATTAAATGAAAAATTGTATTTGCCAGCTTTATACAACAAAAGACACCTAATCTCATTTGGTAACAAGCATAAGCAATCAAGCATCATTAGTAAAACAGTAAAAGGAACGTGTTTTCCATACAATTTTGATGCAACTAAACTAGCACTGATCCAATAAATGTTACTTCTAACCTTGCTTCAACAAAAAGTTTCTTGCATAATTGGTATGAAATCGATCTACAAAACCTCAAATCATTCAGTACTCGCTTCCCCTAAAATACTCTAAATGCACATTCCACAGCACAGTGGGTTTTTTTTTTTGCACAGCCACTGATGCTTACTTAGGCAGGTCATGCTCAAAAAACTAATTATTTATTCAAAGACTTAAAATAAAGCAAAGTTTCTGAAGACGCTTCAGACCAAGGGAAAAAAAGTATCTAATTTTCCTCAGTAGGTGTCAGAAGGACGGAGCCAGGCTATTCTCAGTGATGTCCAATGATAGGACAAGGGACAATGGATATAAGCTGGAACATAAGAAGTTCCAAAGAAATATAAAGAAGAATTTCTTTATTGTGAGGGTGAAGGAGCCCTGAAAGGGGCTGCCCAGATGGGTTGTGGAATCTCCTTCTCTGGACACATTCAAACACAGCTGGACAAGTTCCTGTGTGACCTCCTCTAGGTGGTGCTGCTCTGGCAGGGGGGTTGGACTGGAGGATCTTTTGACATCCCTTCCAACCCTTAAGATTCTGTGATTCTGCGAAAGCCCCCAAACCCCCAGCTATCAGAAGCTTTCACTTTAAGGCTCTCAACTACATTTTCCAGATTGTTGCAGTGCTTAACAGAAAACACACAATAATAATCCATCTACCAACAGGAAGAAGAAACACGTCTCTGAAAAGTCTTGAAGCAAAATAATTCCTGACATGCTTATACATATTCAGAACCCTGCTGAAATGGCAAACTATTCACAAAAAAAATTACATTATTAAAGCAAATAACATTTCAGCAAGAAGAAGGATTACTAGTTAAGGCTGCAACTTGGACTTTGAACACTTCAGTATATATTCCATTCAAAGGTGATCTGGATCTGCCTTTAGACGTTATTCACAAATTAAATACAAGTCTGTCTTTAGTGGCACTGAGGAAACACAACTTTATTTTCTATATTGTCATGGGTTTTTTTTTTTTCTCACTTCACATAGTATTACTGCAAATTGTTTCTTCAGTCAAATTGCAAAAGATTAATCAGTCTAAAGAGTCGTAAGACCAGGAAATAAAGATATGACAGTGCTCGCCATACAGTGCTAGAGGAAATGTAAAAACACACCAAAGAAATCTAAACCAAATGGAAGTGCAATTGCTTCCCATTATAGTCCATTTTGTGCAAGGTATACCTTCAAAATGATAAACTACAGATTCCACAGAGTGGGATCTCTGAATGCCACTTATAACATCAGATACAGTTAATAGAAAACATTTTGCAGTCTCAAAATGACAACTAGAAGTCACTGAGGAGCCACCAAGGCCTCTGACTGTCATCTTTTCAGGCATATACCCTCAGAGAAGCCTGAATTTGGACCTTTCATGCAATCTTTACTTTCTAAGTAACACATAGTGATCACAACCCCATATGAGACAAGTATGAGTCTGACATGGTGCATGTACGTTTGGCAGCAATCAGAGGAAAGACAAAAGAACAGAAGGCAAGTTGGATAGGGATTTCTAGGAAATTTTTGCGCAGAAAGTGTGCAAAGAAACCTTCCTCCTGGCATAATTCTATTGAGAAATTGGGTAAATACATCTCTTCTATTATTAATAACCAATAAATATTCGTATCAACCTATTTACATTCACAGATGCTCTCCAGATTGCCAAGCATACCAAAGATACTTTGGTCACTACCATTGGAGATATGATCTATGCTTCTTCCTGAAAGACATGTGAAGACTTAAGCATCTTTATAAAAATAGGATATAAAGCACTGTAAAGATTGGTATTTGACATACTTTCATTATTTAATGTAACACAATCACACAAATGCCACAACCTTGTGCACTATCAGATAGCAAGAAGAGGATGAGACCACCTC
Organism: Colius striatus; assembly: GCF_028858725.1. Classification (NCBI taxonomy): domain Eukaryota; kingdom Metazoa; phylum Chordata; class Aves; order Coliiformes; family Coliidae; genus Colius; species Colius striatus. Next base: position 3,845,624 of record NC_084761.1, on the reverse strand, counting down.
CAGTACAGTTACTGTGGGCTTTCTCTCCTTTAAAGTCATGTTGGCATAGAGAATGTCACAGCTTGTGCATGCAAGCAACCACTTGATTCTGCTCATCTGTGGCACAACACAGTTGACTAATTAATTTTTTAAAGTATTCAGGATGTGACACTTTAGATAGGGGATGGAATACAGATGAGCATTACAATAATCACAAAGCTTTTGTAGTCTCAAATTTGCTTCTTCCAGCAAAGTTTCCTTTAATGTGCAAATGAATGATGCCACTACGTATCTTGAAAAAAACAGGCTCATTATGGTCATGACTTGTCATACATGTAAGCATTCAGAATTATATTAACAGCATACAGTAAACTGGCAGATAAAGATAGCCTAAATAAAAGATACATAACCAACTGCCTGCTATCATATCCAGATGCCTTCATAGCAGTGGCATCCCAAAGTGCTGTTATGAAAAGCTCCCTCCCCTCAAATGTTTATCCATTGAAGATATCTTCACAAGTTGCAAGGGCTTTCTTGTCCCGCTTCTAAAGACAGAATGGGTTTGCCAGGCCGAGTAAAAAGAGAGCAAAGGGAATATGAAACAGCTCAAAAAAAAACAAGACAGCAAAAGCTGCGAGATAGGGTCAGAGGAGAGATTTCTCACACAACAAAAAGCAAAGATAACAGCAAGACAGGCAAGTGAGCTGGCTGAAGTGTCCAAACCCCTGACAGTAACTCTTAAGAAAGGGAAACACACAAATTAATTAATTCTTTAAAATACTTTAGAATATATTTACTTTTTAACTTTGCATTCTTTGCAATTTTTGAGATTAACTGAATCCATCAGTCTGCAGTCACTTCATACATCACACAGGCCATGGAGCACACACAGCAAAACACCCAGCGTGTGCCATGACCAAAAGGGCTGCTCCTGGAAGTTGTTGGTAAACAAGTAGATTCCTAATTCTCCCCCTCTACTCTGCCCTGGTGAGGCCTCATCTGGAGTACTGTGTCCAGTTCTGGGCTCCTCAGCTCAAGAGGGACAGGGAACTGCTGGAGAGAGTCCAGTGCAGGGCCATCAAGATGATCAGGGGATGGAACATCTTTCATAGAAGGAAAGGCTGCGGGAACTGGGGCTGTTTAGTCTGGAGGAGACTGAGGGGTGATCCTATTAACATTTATAATTATCCAAAGGGTGGGTATCAGGAGGTTGGGACATCCCTTTTTTCTGTAGTAGATAGTAACAGGACAAGGGGTGATAGGATGAAGCTGGAACACAAAAAGTTCCACTTAAATATAAGAAAAAACTATTTTACTGTGAGGGTGAGGGAGCCCTGGCACAGGCTGCCCAGAGGGGTTGTGGAGGCTCCTTCCTTGGAGGTCTTCAAGACCCGCCTGGACATGTTCCTATGTGACCTGATCTAGGTGACCCTGCTTCTGCAGGGCGGTTGGACTAGATGATCTCTAAAGGTCCCTTCCAACCCCTACCATTCTGTGATTCTAATGGGAGCGTCTGTGCCAGGGCAGTTATGTTACACAGTTTCCTCTGTAGTGAGACACAAAAAGTACCTTGGAAATAGATGGTCATTCAGAAGGACTTGTGGAGACCAACATTAAGATTGTCATCCATCAGGCAATGTATAAGGGATATTTTATATCAACATCTATATATAACATTTCCAAGAATAACAAGGGCATGATATTTTAAAACCAAATTTCACACATTTTCCTGACAAACTGTTGTGGACTTCTGGTGTTAATTTTAGCAGTTTCAATTGGTTTTGGTACGGTTGGAAATGTAAAGGGAAATCTGCAGTAATCAGGATGTGATACTCATTAACACTTTCACAAAATACCCACTAGATTTGCATCGTCTGCAAAGATTCATTGGTGAATCTTTAATATGAGATTTCCCTTGGTTTTACTCCACATTCAGCTCTACTTACCCCTCCTCTTTCTTCTTCCCCCCACAGTGAGAACTGCTGTAAACAGTTCATGACAAAGCATAATTTAATGAATCAAATAACTAAAATACGCATTTAATTCCCCCAAAGTTTATATAATTACATCTATCATTTTGAGAATATTTTCCAGATAAATTATTCTGGTAGGGAGATAAACACTAATTGGAAACAATGGCACTCTAAGTCACCTAAGACTTAACAATGACACTCTAAGTCACCCTGTTTTGGAAGTGGGGGTTTAGACTAGATGATCTCTAAAAGTCCCTTCCAATCTCTACCACTCTATGATTCCAAGAAGTCTAGAGATTTCCAGACAAGTTTTTTAATGACCTATGTATAATAAACATCAGTGGCACAGCTTACATACAGCACAGTCTTTGCATATAAAATAACACAAAACGGTTCTAGAACATGAATAAACCAGTAAGGTAGAAAAAAGTATTCTGGGTTCTGACAAACATGAAACCACAAAGTAAACTGTGCCACTATTAAGGGTGACATTTCTTGGTACTCTCAATGTTTTAAAATGCAGCCACACATTTAAAAAGATCTGGGTCTTTTAAGTCTTAGAAGTACAAACTTCTCAGGAGTCAATACTAAATGTATTTTTAGCTGAACTATAGGGTACATGTTTGACTACAGTAAATGCATTAACATATGCCATTAGAGCAGACGATGCAATATACAAATGGAATGTTCACCAACTAAACAATACTGACTTTTTCTCTTTTGGAAAGTAAAATTAGGTTTTAAAATTGGCATAGAAGCTCAGTATCTGCTGATAACAATGTTGTTTGCTTAGTTTTGGCTTTAAAATAGAATTCTTCTAAAAAAATTACTGTCATGCTGAGCTCAGCATTCACAGGATACTTTTAAGTAGATTAAGTATGAGATTCAGAATGAAATTTTAAAGTAGAATTCAGTTATTTTGCCTGTAACACATTCTTGTAAATACACATAAAAATCACTTAATTTATGGTATGCTCAAAGCCAAATATTTGTTTATAGAATAAGCTTTGAAATGATTTGAACAATGCATACATAACTGAACAGCTGTACCCGACAATATATGATGTGAGCTGCTTGCATTTTGCACAAATTTATTGACTGAGAGTCTTTATTGCTCCTGCTCTACAGATTCTCTCTCTGATATCCCATTGGCACATGAAAGAATTTTCTAGAGGAAAACAGAAACTGAATGAGGAGCGGGATGCACGGGTGCATTTTTACTTCAGGTTAAACTGTTAGGCTGAGGTCATTTTTATGTCATGTTCATTATGGAGTAGTGGAAGCATGCCAGGAATAAAAATGAATAGACAAGGTTCTATTTGTTCTAAAGATAAATTAGGTAATCAGAATTTGGGGCATTTGGGTTTTCCTGCTGAACAACTGTAAACAACACTGATGTCACTTGAGGGATACGTACTCATAATTTTGGAAGTTTTCTCTATGGCCACTTTTTAATTTGGGTTTACCTTAAGAAAAAAACAAGTAAGTAAGCTTGATGTGGGTTTTCTGTCTGTAAGAGGAAAAATCTTTTGTGTAGTAAGTAGAATTCTCATTCCAATGCTTCAACACTTTCAAAGCACAACTGAACACAAAACAACAGTGGACCTTGGTAAATAAAAACACACACAAAAAAAGCCTCTCTCTCAGACTCATCCTTTTGGGTTACCCATTTGTATCCATACAAATAACCACTACATGCTTGAGATAACTTCAATATTCAGAACAGGGACAATATATTCTATGTCATTCCTTAAAGAATTCTCCTTGAAGAATGCAAAAGTGATCTGTTAACAACAGCAAAGCACTCTGGCATGTACTGGTTGCAAGACTGCAAGTGTTCCACCCAAAACTGCAGGACATGAACAGTATTAATCAAAAAAGCATTAGCCTTTTACAGTGTAGGGAGCATCCTGACATACTTAACATGTGAATTTACTGACCTTGTGACTGAAGACTTGGACAACTACTGTGAAAGTAGTTGGTTAGAAAAGAAAGTCTTTACTTTTATTTCTCTAATTCAGATGGCACAATGATGACTCTTCTGAACACATGATTTCTCAAAGGTGTCATATACTGTTCACTAGAGGCAACAAAAACAAGTTCATCACACATTTCATTTCTCATTTCTCTGTCTCAGTAGCATGAACCATAGATCAAAATATATGCGTTCTGCATTGTCGCTTGAAGGAAATCAATGCAAAGCTTCTATGAACAGCAGTTTTCTGCTTGCACCAGGTCAGAGATGGCAAGCTGCCAACAGGCTGAAAAATGAATTCCAAAATGGGAAACACAGAAAAGGAAGAGGGGGGTGTATATTCTAGTGCTTCATCACTCACTGTGCCTGGACAGGAGACAGGGATGTTTCTAGTGGGTCAAGGGGTCAGAATGCCCACTGCCTCACACATTGCCCTATAGTAGCTCAGTAATAACTGCAGTATGGAGAAAATACATTTCTATGACTACATGGTGATTTTTTTGGCACTCTGTAGCAATTACATTTGCAGCACTGAAGCAAGGGTTCCTAGACAGAACTTTGAAATTGTGTGCCAGAACTTTGGCCCTGAGGAATCTGAATTCACCAGTGTGAATTTCTTGAAATGCAGCAACTGTGAGAAATAGACCAAATATTTTGAGAACAGAATCTCCTGGATACAAAGCAGAGAGATGTTGGCAGGTAGATGGAGCGCAGTGCTCAGTGGAGTGAGCTGCTGGGATCCTCTTAGGACTCACACTCGGTGCAGGCAGAGGTCTCTGCATGACAGAAATGTTAACTCTGATTTCTTGGTTATAATTTTGCACATCAAGGCTGTGAATCCTCCTCACCCTGCCACTCTCCATGGCAGAAAAAGAAAGAACTCATTACTTGTACAGTCAGAGCTCTTTAACTTGGCAATGGAATAGAGTTAGCAATCCACAAGTGATGAGGCATATAGAGCTTCTATACATTATTTACAGAGCTAATAAAAAGATGGCCTGTGTCAAATAGAGCCATGTGCTTCACTTTCCTCTGTCTAATACAATCAGTACCAGTCACTGGAGAACAGTCAAGTTTGTGGAAATATAGAGAACAAAGACAGCATATACTCTGACCCAGCTTATGAAACAGTGCTTCCAAGAGCCAGAGTCTGGCTCTTTCTGCTCAATCTAGCACATGGAGCTGAAGTTGGCACTAAAGACATTCTTTCAAATGAGCAAAAACAGAATTACATGTTAATCATGATACTATGTATCGAAACATAAGCTTCTACTGAAAGTGCTTTTCCAGAGAGTTCAGAGTCCTTAAAACCAAATGAAGAGTCATCACTATTATTTTTTGTAGTTTATCCACTATTTTCCCACTCTTGATTTACAATTATTGTTCCTACAAAATGCTACTGACTTCTAGTACATTCTGAGGTTCAGATAATTTCATAGTCTTTGCTCCCCTCCCTTCTCTTCAAGAAAACCTTCAATCCCACCATTCAGATTACTATTTGTACAGCATTTTAGTTTAATGAGCTAATTTTACTTGGAAAACAAAATGTCATTCATACTTTGAAGATGAGAGACGGAAAACAGCAACAATTCAAGAGACAAGTCAGGCCAATGTATTCCACATCGACTTCAACTGAATAAAGTTAATTTGTAGATATAAAATGTTGAATGACTATAGCAGTGATAATAAAACTGCAAGTCAACTTTATATCATGTTGCAATAAAACATTAGTCAAAGGTTAAGTAGATCATATCTTACTAGTGGAAGGTTAGAAAAAGATGTAGGAGGTTATCTTTATACATGCAAATATATTTATATAGGTATGATATTTATATATTTATAGATTAAAGTACAGAAAGGTTTCTAATCTAATAAATTTGCATGGGTTTTTAAAGGAAATACACTGTACCATTATTCCATCAATTCCATATGGCACCCTGCTGCTGCCTTGGGAAGCTGGTGTCCAATTGCAGCATGTTGTGTTCATTTCCTTGCCTGCCACAACAGCCTATATCTCCAACAGTGCATGGAGGGCTGCACGCCTGAAAACAAGTAGATCCAGGCCTGCCTGTTTAGCACAGTGTTGAGGATCCTGGATTCTATTGCTGCTAATAATTAATGTCAGATTGTGGGTACAAAAGAAATATTTCCTGTGATAGAAGTAAACACTGTGATCTGACACTGCCATCCATGTATTATTTGCAAAGTCTAACTGATCTAGAGAACCTGTAGCAGCAGAAACCAGATGTTTCCACTGAATCACAAAAGTTGCTCCCTGCGATGCTTTTCTCTGTCTTTCCATAAAAGAACAAAGACTTTCATTTACCTGAAGCAGTAACAATTAGCCAAGGAGACAGAAAAGCTGGTAAAGATAGCATGTTATGACTCAGGTAAATAAGATTAATTTGGAAGTAACTTGATCTGAGCAGAGAAAATGATAGCAGGTGAGGGAAATTCCTATTTTTGAGGTGTGAACCTGTTAATGGACAAGCAATTGCAGTCCAGCCAGCCATCCCTGCCCTAGACAGCCTAATGGAGCAAGCACAAAAGGTAAAAGCTACAGCATCAATGAAATGAGGTGAGGACAAGTGTTGAGAGAACCAAGCAATAAGGAGAGCAAGTTTCCCAGAAGCATATTAGAAGGTTCATGTTGCAACACGAACAAACTGGGGAAAGAGAGATGGAGAGGAAAGAAAAACAGTTCCATTCTGTGTACTGCATTGCACAGGTCAAATTACTTCTCTCTACCCTGAACATCTGTTGCACTGAAGAAACATTATATATATATTTATATACACACACATATTTAATATCATCAGTAGACAAGCAAGTACAGCACACAGGGATCCTGATCATTTAAAAAATACAAGAGACAGAAATTTATTTGAATTACAATACCAAAAACAATTGCCAGTAATACTTTCTTAGATCAATTGTGTAAAACCAGGTTGTAAGGCTGTGACTCCCAATGCTTTCCCAATATGGTGGCATTATATTTAATCAGGTGGGAGGAGTAAGATTTCATTTACAAAAAATAAGAATTCCCTGTATTCTTGTGAGTCCTCACACATCATTAAGTCTTTTTGTGTATTATGCTGAGAACTGCAAGGTTTGGATGATTTCACTAATTAAACTTGAGGTCACAGTAGAATGATATTTGGAATACTACACCACTTAAAGATATACATCCAGAGAAGAGAGTGGACCATCACATCAACTCTGCTCCAGTAGTTTTATTATTGCTGTTCTAACACAGTGACTTCAGCAGCTCTTCATAACACGGATATCTTTCTCATACAAGTGTCATACCTACTGTGCAGATTTTTCAACATATCCCTTTAAAGGTTTTTTTTAGATGACTCTCTGTTTGCATCTTTAGAAGTGGTATGAGCATATCTCAAAAGAAAAGAATCTTCCCTAAATGACAGGTCAGTCAGCCTCACCTCCATCCCTGGAAAGGTGATGGAACAATTCATTCTGAATGTTGTTACTAAACAAATGAAGGAAAAGATGGTTATCAGGGGGAGTCAACATGGATTCACCAAGGGAAAATCCTGTTTGACCAACCTGATAGCCTTCTATGAGTACATAACTGGCTGGCTAGATGAGGGGAGAGCAGGGGATGTCATCTACCTTAACTTCAGCACTGTCTCACATAACATCGTCATCAGAAGCTCAGGCAATGCGGATGAGTGGACAGTGAGGTGGATCGAGAGCTGGTTGAATGACAGAGCCCAGAGGGTGGTGATAAATGGCACGGAATCAAGTTGGAGGCCTGTGGCCAGTGGAAGTCCACAGGAAACAGATCCAGAGCCAGTCTGATTCAACTTCTCTGGAGGCCTTCAAAACCCGCCTGGACAAATTCTAGTGGGACCTGATCTACGTGGACCTGATTCTGTAGCAGAGTTTGGACTAGTTGGTCTCTAAATGTCGCTTCCAACCCCTACACAACTCTGTGATTCTATTTGTTTTTGTTTACATTCTTGTAACTACACATCACCCCAAGCAAATAAACTGTATGACAGTTGTTTTCTAACCTGTAAAGATATACAGTATTTATTGAAATCATAGAATTAACACTGTTGTTATGAAAGCATGAAACAAGGGTAAAATTACAAGTCATAATTACCACAAAATCTAGCATGAAACCTGAAATGAAATTTAATCTTATCTAATTACCAAAATCGAGGAAAATAAAAACAATAGCAAAGGCAAAACTATTTTCTCTGTACTTTTTTTGGTAAAAAAAGATGTTTCTAGAACAGAAACACAGGAAAAAAGGTACCTGAAAATTGATAACTAAATCACTCTGGAACAGTAAGTGCCTGGCATGTGTATGAAGGGAAACTTGTTTCCATTAAAGACTTGAAAAGATCGAGCTTTCTAAAACTACTCTAAATCTAGATTGAGAGTTGTGAGAGCACAGAAAGATTTCATTCTCCTGATAAGTTATAGATCAAATTCTGGTCTAGACCACTACAATTACACAAAAGAGAACATATTTTCCCCATATCCAAGGAGATAAGAAATCATTTGCATGGGCACAACCCAGTAACAACAGAACTATTATCCCAACCACCTGCAAGCAGACAGACATGTCAATGGCTACACATTTCTACAGCATCATTTAGGAATTCCATCAAAATAAGCAGTGTGGATTGGATGAGTGGACAGTGAGGTGGATCGAGAATTGGCTGAATGACAGAGTCCAGAGGGTGGTGATCAATGGTAGATTGAGTTGGAGGCCTGTGGCCAGTGGAGTTCTACAGGGATCAGTTCTGGGGCCAGTCTTGCTCAACATCTTCATCAACGACTTCAATGAGGGGACAGAGTGTACCCTCAGCAAGTTTGCTGATGGCACCAAACTGGGAGGACTGGCTGATTCCCCAGAGGCTGTGCTGCCATTCAGCGGGATCTCGACCAGCTTGAGACTTGGGCAGAGAGGAACCTCATGAGGTTCAACAAGGACAAGGGCAGAGTCCTGCATCTGGGAAGGAACAACCCCATGCACCAGGACAGGCTGGGGGGTCAAACTTCTGAAGAGCAGCTCTGCAGGGAGAGACCTGGGAGTCCTGGTTGATAAGCTAAATATGAGACAGCAATGTGTTCTCGTGGCAAAGAAGGTCAATGGCATCCTGGGATGCATCAAGAAGAGTGTGGCCAGCAGGTCAAGGGAGGTTCTTCTCTCCCTCTACTCTGTCGTGGTGAGGCTTCATCTGGAGTACCATGTCCAGTTCAAGAGGGACAGATAACTTCTGGAAAGAGTCCAGCACAGGGCCACCAAGATGATCAGGGGTATGGAACACTTTTCATATGAGGAAAGGCTGTGGGACCTGGGGCTGTTTAGTCTGGAGGAGACTGAGGGGAGATCTTATTAACATTTATAAATATCTAAAGGGTGGGTGTCAGGAGGTTGGGACATCCCTCTTTTCTGTAGTAGATAGCAACAGGACAAGGGGTAATGGGATGAAGCTGGAACACAAAAAGTTCCATTTAAATATAAGAAAAAACTATTTCACTGTGAGGTGAGGGAGCCCTGGCACAGGCTGCCCAGAGGGGTTGTGGAGTCTCCCTCCTTGGAGGTCTTCAAGACTCGCCTGGACATGTTCCTATGTGAACTGATCTAGGTGAACCTGCTTTTGCAGGGAGATTGGACTAGATTATCTCTAAAGATCCCTTCCAACCTTACCATTCTATAATTGTGTGATTAAAACAGAAGGTTTCCTAGCTTTTCAGTTGAGAACTTGACAACATTGTTTTGTTGAAATCTGCCACTCCAAAACTCCAATCATTAGAAAAGGCATTCATTGTTTCAGGCATCATTGCACACAGTTCTTCTGGCCTCACAGCAAAGCAGCTAAACTACCAGGTAGCAATATCTGAACACTGGAAATGATGTTTTCCCAGGAAGGATATTTTCACTTACGACATTTCTAGTATATAAATCTTCAAATAGTAAGAAGCTCAATAAATTTAATGCAGCTGGAATTGATTCGAACAAGCAAAAATGAGATGTCTTCAATCCAGAATGACTGTAAGGCCGAGAAAAAGAGAGAAAAATTGGAGTTACAGCATAAGTCACAGCATATATTGACATTGAGCTTTCTGGGAAGTATGTATGATTGTTCCATAGGGATCAGTTCTGGGGCCAGTCTTGTTCAACATCTTCAACAACAATCTGGATGAGGGGGCAGAGTGACTCTCAGTAAGCTGGCTCATGGTACCAAACTGGGAGGACTGGCCGATTCACAAGAGACAATACTTCCATTCAGCAGGATCTCGACCAGCTTGAGAATTGGGCAGAGAGGAACCTCATGAGGTTCAACCAGGACAAGTGCAGGAGAAGGGGTAATGGAAAGAAGCTGGAACACAAAAAGTTCCATTTAAACATATGGAAAAGGTCCCTTCCAATCTGTACCATTCTATGATACCATCAGTGATAGCTGTCGAGCTGGTAAGAAAAGAGAAAATAACTGCTTAAGACTGAAGAACACTAGCTAAAAATTTGAATTGACTAAATAAAATAAGAATGGAGACACAAGGGCCAAATAAAAGTTCATTTCCAAATCCTAAAGGGAATAATATTACAAAAAGTACAATCACAATGGTCATACTACCTGGCCAATAGCATTCACAGTGATTTAATACAGTTGGAAAAATAATAACCATTGGGGCTGAGTTTTCACAGAGTGTAAGGATAGAAGTGTCAGGGAAGCGATTACTGTGTCAATCTCTACAGCTCATCAGAAATGTTTATACCATAGAATAGCAGAAAGCAGAAGCAAGATTATCGATTCCAACAAGAGAATTCCATTCAGTGATTGGGAAAAGTAGATATCTCATCACAACAAACGGATTTTAGAAAAGAAACTGATTATATCATGAATATTTAAAGATTACAAGGCATATAATTTTCTATTTCACTCACTTCTTAACAGCTTCACTTCACACCTAATATGACTTTCCTGGGACAAGAGAAGCAAATTTGGTAATTCCAAAGTATCTTTTCACTGAAAAGAAGGCTAAAAAAAGCAAACTTTTGGGTTATATTGGCCAAGATAAGGTAAGAGTATTTTAAAATCTACTTTTTAGCAGCTTAGAGAAAGCAGACTGCCTTAGCAGGGAGAGAGGAGGCATCTAATAGGAGATATTCCCCCATGATCTGAGATAGGCTGAGGACAAAAATCCTCTTGCTGACTGTACCTTTGAAAATTACAATCTTTAAAAAAAGCAGCTGCAGAAAGTGAACTCTCCCTAAATATGGCAAAAATGAAATATGGGTACCAAAATCCAGGAGCTGTTCCACATACAGTCCTACATTTCAATGGAGTCCTTCTACCAGTGAAGGTCTTTTCTTAGTGTAGGTGTCTCGGTTAAGTGAAACATAATTTTATAACTGTTGTTGATACTAATTTCTTCAGCACTTATAACTAATTTATCCACTAGAGAGCACAGCAACATTTTCAAACACATTCTGCTTGTGTGTGCAAATGCTAAATGAGGTCTTTGTGGCACTCAGTGCCACTCTTCTACACAAGTAATACGCTAAACAATCTGTCATGCAACACAGAGATAAGAAATGTACTTAATACAATGCTGTAAGAAAAAAAGTCAACAGATCATTAACTTTTAATGAGCAAGTTTCAACAGTTTGCAGCCTGGTATGCAGTTTTCAGACCTTCTTGATGAGAAAACCCCCTTCTTTTGCATTCTATCTTTCTATCTGTGGCTATGTAACAAAACATGACCAAAAAAAACCCCAGAAAATACATTTTTCATTCCTGCAGGAGAAAACCACAGAGGCACTGCTTATCAGTATGCTGGGCAAGAGCCGGCTTTCTTCCTGTTCTGAAATATATTCTAGTGATGTCATGACATTTTTATTTCCCATTAAAGGAAACCTTTTATCATTTCTTATTTCATTTCTTATTTCACATTGCAACGTGCATCCTGTAAAATACACTTCCATTAAAAAATATAAGTGAAATAATTCCTTCGAGTTGTCTTATTTTTCAGTTGCTCAGAACAAAAAGAGTGGAACATAAACAAAGTACTCTGGAATCTCTCCTTTAAAATACTTGTTTAAAACTGTCATATTCCTGCAGGTTTTCGTTAATATATTGATAAAGATATCCACAGCATCCACAAACCTGATTAGTGCATCTCAGTGCCACAGGTAAACAAATTAACTCTACCTCAGATCTTTGCTAAATATGTTTTTCTTCTTTTTCTCACATACCATTCCAGGTAATCATCATAGGGAAAAGGCTAATAGCATAAGGCACCTTGGGTTACCAGAAACACACAGAACTTAGCATATCTAGTCAAAGCTGTGCTATATTCAATTCAGAAGTGTCTAGCTTCAGACACTGAATCAAAAAAGTCAGTGAAATGCTCCAAGTCTGAAAAAAGCCACATGTAGGATAAGTCTTGTTCTAAAAATTATCAGTTACTGTTTTATAAACTGGAGAGGTTTTATAGACATTCTCATTCATCTTAGCATCACAGTGAAAATAAAGAAATAAAATTAGAAAGCTGAAACCTACCACAGAATAAAGAAAAGTAAGTGCTAGGAAAACATTTACTGTCCATTGGAACTGTAAGCAGCACAGTGAGTTGTGAGGATGGAAAATCACTTGACAACCGTAACTGCAAACAAAGAAGAATGAATAGCAAGGTGGAAAGAACCTGAGTTCAGCAACAGGGACAAAGACATAGTTACTTCAAGAGTATAAAAGTTTACACGGATTTCCACATCCCAAATTGATGAGGCATGAAGATATCATATAACACAGATGACTCAAGTGCCAAATGCAGTGTAAATGCTTAGTGCCATTTCTTTGGGTTACATTTTTTCAAGCAGTAGGTATTATAATTTAACACATCTGATTTTAAGCAGTCTTAATGACAATATTCACATAACATTAGACCCAGGCTCAAGAACTTTACTGAATCAAACTATTAAATGGAAAGGATTGTTATGTAGATGGCATGATGTTTCAGAGTTAAGCTATCTTGGTAAAAGTGATGACTCTATGCTAATTTATTCATAAACTGACAAATACTACAAATACACACACTGCTCAACCTAGTTGCCATTTACTGAAATAGTCTTAGTTTAAAATCCCCATCACTGTAGTTTTCATTTTAGGTATTAGTATAGACTTATAGCAGTTAAAAAAAATCCACCACAAATACAAGCAAGAAATGTGAATTATGAGGTTTTATCCACAAAATCTATCTTTATTCATAACTCATGGTACAAGCAGGTTAACCAAATTACCAAATTCTCCTTTGCACTCAGAAATCTCTTTTAATACCGATAGATTTAGCTTTCTTTTTCTGCCTTTCAAAACATACTAATGTAATCTCCCTAGTCAGAGAGAGAGATTGCGCAGGTGACATCTAAAATAGCTTGCTTAGTAACATGCTGAAAAACCAGTCCAGAAAACGGACTGTGATGCAGGCAGAATCCATGTCTGCTTTACCAAAAAAGTCGAGCCTTCTACTGACTTCTGATCACTGGGTAATAGAGTAATTTGCAGCACAAAGTGTCCAGGTTGCAGGAGCAAAGTTTCTTTGAAGGGGGGAAAAATTTACTGGTTGGAGATCGGATGCTGACCCGTGGTTATTAGAGTAGCAGCTCGTTCACTGGTACAGTTTTAAGAAGTGTTTTGGCTCTGCAAGAGCTGATGAGCAGAGTTTAACATCCTGCTGGGAAAGTAATAGGTTCTATGGCCATGTGTGGATTGTTTTAATTCATCTAGGGAAGAAAACCCTCCGTAGGTACAAAGGCTTACACAACATATATTCTTCTAATAAAGAATCTGGGGACAAAAAGAATGATACTGACCTTCCATCTCAGCTAAGATAGGCTCATGGTGGAAACATTCGTTCTGATGGGAACAAAGGTGAAGCTGATGGGCGTACTGGACACTTCTAAATATTTTTACATATAGTTATACCCATAAGATGCTGATGTTGCAGAACAATCACCTTCCTCAATATAAAGACCGTTAAAAATAGAAAATATCTATTCAGTTAGCATTATTGCCTTTACTTCTGGGTCTCATACAGAATATAAGCATAAAAATCTCTAATTTTCCTCTGCCTTGCTGTGAACGTTCAATTACTATTTTTGAAAAATCAGATTAATGATTCAAGGCCATCAGCAATGAGTCATGATGTGTCAGCCAGTGAAATGCTGAGTTTGCCTTTTCCAAACTAGAGGATTATCTTTGATCGTTCGTGAAACAAGGCGAAGTTCAATGTCTCCATCACTAGCAATTCAATGTAAAAAATAGAGCTCTATATTTTCAATGGACACTTGCTTAGATTTTATCTAGTTTTCTCTTCAAGTCTCACTGAGACCAAAATGCCCATGAATTTTAAGACAGATAGTTGTCTACAAGCTGTATCTCAGTCCCAGTAAACAGGTAGCACAACTAAGGAATTGTTAAGGAAACACATCTTATTTGGCTGAAAAAGGAAAACAACAGTGAATTTATGTTTATAAAGGATATTTTGCTTTTGTTTACATTATTGATTTTAAATTTGCCAGAAGTTACCCAAAATACCATAATGTTTACACAGTCTTACCACAACAAAAATTGAAGTCAATCTGGATTAAAGCAGGAATTTTATTCTTAGCAATATTATGCACGTCTGGATCAGAACAAGGACTAGTTCAATTCCATCATACCAAAAGCAGACCTCATGCCAAAAGGAAACCTCATAAAAGATTATAAGAAACTAAATCTGTGCAAACTCCCACTAGGAGACACTAGATGATTGTTATTTGCGTGGGCTGCTGTTCCAGGATGTATCTCCACAGTGCTGCAGGGTGCTGTCCTGCAGGTACCCAAGTCCCAGGGCAAGTGAAGCGATGCTCTGAATCAATTGGGTTGTACCCACACAAAAGCACAGTGAGGCTGGCTCTTCTGCACTGTAGGACTGCACTACATCTGGCACAGCAGCCTGAACAGGCACAGTAAAATTGTTCTGTTAATTAACCAAGTAAAAATGTACATTTCCAATATCAAGGAGTGGTAGTATTTTGAGCTCATTGGTGTGGGCTAAAAAGCCAGAAGATTAATAGAAGGAGGTAGCAATCCTTCTCCTGAACTTCACCTTTGTGTGGCTTGCCAGGTGAGGTTTTTTTCAGCACTGCTAGCCTCAAATGTGCAAGAGGCTACACAAACAGAATTGTTTAAGACAAAAAACCTGGGACTTACAAACCAAGGCCTATGTATGCCACGAAGCTCGATGGCACTCAACACTTGAAGTTAGTTGGATTCAGTACTGAAGGTGAGCATGTTGTGAAGCTTTAGTTATAAAGAAACATCTTAAAATAAGCAGCTCTGTAGTAACAATGTTTATTATTTAACAACTACGTATAGAAAGGAACAGGAGTAGAGTGGAAGCCTATTTCTGACACAAAGCAGTTGACAGAGAAGTGTTTTACATAAGGTTCAAGGCTCTGTGCCACGTGGCTGCTCTGCAAGGAGGAGTGCCTCTCTTGTCAAACACAATAAAGCAAATCAGTGTACTGTCAATAGGATGTAAAAGGACTCTAGTTCTGAAATCCTGTGCTGAGAATCCCAAGAGCTATAATTTATAAAACAAAAACTTTTGAATCTTGGAAAAACAAAGAAGTTATCTTAACATAATCACATTTTTTAGTAAGAAATCTCAGCTTATCCGTACTCAAAGTTGTTGTGAAGAATTACTTTCAATGATCCCCTTTGCAAGCTCCAGATTATCCATCTTGTTATTTTGGAATAGAAATAGGAGTCTCATTTCCTTGAAGAATCTAGTGATGTTTTTTATCTTAAGCTTTCCACAAATTCTACTTCTGTGTAGATGGAGAAAAGCATATATACATTTAGCAACATCAACAGAATTATTTTTACTGTGATGACACTAAAATAAACTCAAAACATTCATAGTACTAAGGCTCTTTTTTCCCTTTTCTTTTTTCCCCTCTTGTCATCCCATAAAACTTCACTTATATTTCATAAAAAGCTTGGCACAAAGTTTTAGCAAGCCTAGATCTACCTATATTTCACAGTTTAACTATTTGTAAGGAAGAACTTGGGAAGAATTGAAGTGTTGTGTGCTTCAACATCAAACCATTAATTTTCAAAGCAACAAAAAAAGAAGAGTGTAAAAGCAACAGGAAAACCTAGCCATCCCATACAAACCATATATCCCAAGACAGGTAGTCTGCTTATTAAAATAGTAAGACAGTATTTTGCAAAACAAAATTGAGAATGATGTACTGGAAAATTGTTACTTTACCACAGCTGTTTAAATTACGGCCCAGTGTCGTATTTCAGCAAGCAGAACAAAAGCCTAACTGTGTCACAAATTGTCACCTTCCTTCAAACTGTTGAAAGGGGAGGTAGGAAAGGAAGAAGGTATAATAAAAAGACAGAGAGAGTGAAAAAGGGAGATATATCTTGTGGATAAAAGCACCTATTCCCAGTTTAGCTCTAGTACAATAACTCTTCTCAAAGAGCAATGTAAGGGGAAGTAATTTCATAGCTAGGTCTTACTAGGTGACTGAATATATGGATTCTATTAACTGAATACATAGCTATGGAGTCCATTAATTTGTACTGGCAATCCAAGGTTTGGCAGGGGCGATGCTGGCATTTCTTAAGCAAACGGGCCATCAACTGAACTGCACATGGGGGAGTATTAGTTTCCTAGGATTATTATGAAAACATAACGGAAATGCTGATAATGTTTATTGGACTGGTTAGTGGTGTATGCAAAGTTACCTGAAGTGTGCTTAGGGACAGGAAAATATCATTACTGATGTTTTGAGTTGAAATCCTATTATCAAATGCCAAATAGGACAGGGGATGTGTTGTATGCCGAGTTCATTACTTGAAGCTGTCGTTGTCCTGTATTACATTTCCTTGGCTGCACTCCAGAATGAGAAGTAGAAGGAAGGCAAGGATGTCTCACACCTGCCTACTCAGCAGTTGCCACAGTGGCCCTACAGAGCCACACACAAAGCCACAGGCACATGTCAACCCACGGCTCAGTGAGCTGTGAGGGAATCCAGCTGATTTGCAGGCCACTGTGACAGTGCTGACAAATGCACGGGAGTCACGTGGCATCCGTGCTCCTGGCAGCTATGGAACTGGTCCCAAATTTTTTTAAGGCTTTGTGCTTTTGGGAACTTCTTCCCTTTTCTCCTCTGCTTTAAAGAAATCCAAAGGAACACTGTAAAATTTTATACCTATGTCACTTCACTCTTATGACCTAACCTTGTTTTCTTCTGTACCCTTTTTATCTTTAATGTTGTTCTTTACTCTTTGGTAATTCAGTTTGCCAATTAATTTGTGCTGCTAATGCCAATCAAACAAAAATTCTGGGAAGAGACAGTAGCAGAACACTGGATTTTTTTCTTTCTTTGCCCAACAGTACTGATTGTGAATGTGCCATCTTTAAGACCACTGAATCGAGTGAGGAAAGACACATAAGTAGTTTAAATTACCAAAGTAATTGAATGTTGACAGACAATAAAGAAATAATTGTGCATGTGTTTTGCAGCAATGAAAATCTATGTGTCTTCTTCACACTGCTTTGATAGGGTGCAATTCTTCCTTGGGTACAAGAAATGAGATACCAGCTCATCAGCTGTAGCAAAAGGTTGAAAACCTGGTTCCTGGCCATGAAAATATATCATTTTAAGGGCTTAATTTATTTTCTTTATTCAATGTTATTAGTTTTCGGTGCTTTTCTGCAACATATCAAGTCTCTACAAACCACAGTATCACTATGGCTCATCTATAATAACACAACTGTCTGGAGTTCATTCCATTTTTTTTGCATGAAGTCATGAAACTCAATTACTAAGTGAGAAAAAAATTGAAAAGCCAAAACAATGATGTAGAGCTGGTGTCAGGGTGTCAGTGGAGCTGCCACAGTTATTGCTGTGTGAAGCTGAAGCACTTCAGAAATTTAGAACATTCAAAGCAGCCCATTACAAGCCCACACACAGCAGCAGAGAACTAGTGTCATTTACAGGGACTTCATCAAGGTAAGAGACCCCAAGTTTGACCTGCCTTTCCCCTGCCACCTTATTTTTCTACCCTAACTAATGAGGTTGATTTAATTCAAATTTGCACACATTGTTTTTCTCCCTTCCTCTCAAAATAAGCACTCTCCCATGTTGTTTTTTTAAATGTTTGTACATCAGAAATAATTGCAGAACTAAACAGAAAAAAATGCAACACATGCACATAATAGAGAAGGAAAGTGCAGAAAGAAACAGGTTTCAGTATTTAATGGCATGAATAATGAATTGAAAATTATGTTTAAATTATGTTGAAGGTCACAGAAAAAGCCTCAAAGAGAGATAGTTAAACAGACATTAAAAGAAAGATTTAAATAGGTGATCTTTTAGTATTCTAGCAAAAACAGCCTGTCTTTCACTCTTTATTTAAATTAAAATACCACTCAGTGACTGACCTTTTTAACATGGCCTGAGGGAGCAGGGTATGATCTTGTTAGAAAAGAAGTGATATTAAAAGAGCAATACTATTAAAAAGCAGAAGATGATGGAACCCATGGATTAAAATTTGTTTGCTTAGGAAGATTAACTTTTATGAAAAGCCTGCCCTTTCTGTTACAAGCTGAGAAACTACTGCTCTTACCTTTCTGTTAACTACTTTATGGACTGTGTTAATGTAGAAAGTTCACAGAGTCCTTAACACCAAACCAAACTGAAAGACCAAACCTGGGGTTTCATGAAAAGGTCCAATTCTTATCAGCATCTCACTTGGAGGCCAGCTGGAGCAGAGATGGACTTCCCTAACTTGCCATTTCCCAGACATTGCCTTAAATGTTGTGCTTCAGCTTATCAATGTGGCCTCTTTAGATTTGTTAAGAGAGGTCAGTGATCATGCCAAAAAAATATAAGTAGAGGGCAGGACTTTGGCATTCCGTGAAGTTCACAGAAAGATATCTGAGGCTGTAAGATAGTGTTTACATTGCTGTGAAGATCTCAACATTGTTATGAGGGAACACAGGCTCTTCAAAAACCTTCACCTGACTTTGGATCTCTGGGACTAGAACACTCTAAGTCTCCAAAAACCTGACTTCCCTTAATTCAAATACAGTGCATCTCTAGAAACAGAAATGGAAATGACTAATGGCTAATCCCTGACGAGTATTAAACATCTAAGTCTAATTACTGATTTATTCTTTTTCCCAACTTTCACCAGAGGATGTGTGCTTACATCTGTGCAAACCACAACATTATGAACAGCAGGATACCTCCCTTAAGCATTTTGCCACCAACATCATAAAGAGCAGAGCAGGTGCCACACTCACTGTCTCCACTCACTACCACCATGGCAGACACAATGGATTGTCACATAATTACATACTGTCATTTCCAAGTTACACATTTCACTGCTTGAGAATTAAGAAATGTGGTCTTTTGCCACTAAGCTTCCATGTGGATTTCAATTGATTAAAGCATCAGTATGATGATTTTTCGGAAATTCATATAAATTAGCTGCCTGGCAGAACCTAGGGGATGTGTCCTTGACGTTACTGAACTTGTCTAGTGTACCAATTAGTACATTACTAATTAAACATAAAACAGTAGAAGAATAAACTGCATTCAGTGAAGTAACTAAAGCCTCATGTCATCAATGATGTGTTAATAAAGAAATTATCTAAAAATAAAGGTGCTCAAGAAATCACAGGTTACTGTCTTCCTACAAGAAACCCCAGATGGAAATTCCCCATTCACAACCCTCCTTTAACGTTAAAATGCTCAACATGCAAAGATTCTAAAGCTGAGAGAAAGCTGCAGCTTTTTTAACTCTTTTGGGCCCCAATATTCAATTATTGCCATAAGGGCAGAATAATGTATGTGGATATATGATATCCTACAATGTCTTGAGCAATAGAGATCCAGGTTGAAATCTGTTATCTTGTCTACTAGTGATATTGAGTTTGCTGGATGTGACTAAAATGAGGGTTATTATTCTTAAAAAAAAAAAGGGAATAATCTGGAAGCCCTCCAGTTCTTTTGCTACAGAAACTGAAATAAGCATCATTGAAATCAGGCACAACCTTCTAAAATCACATTTCTATTTATGCATTTCAGCTTCTTCAGGAGGAAAAAAACCCCAAAGTTACAAGCCAGGCTAAAAGCATGTACCATTCACTTGGTATACAGTAGATACACTGTAAATATTCTTTCCTATTTTAATTTATGGCTGGAAAGGGATTAAATCATAAGGTTTTCATAGAATCATAGAGTCACAGAAAGGTAAGGTTGGAGGGGACCTTTAAAGATCATCTAGTCCAAGCCCTCTGCAGAAGAAGGTCAACATAGATCAGGTCAAGCTCTACAATTAAGTCACTGCTGAGAGTTGGACAGATTTCTAGAAAGAAGCATTTCTAGGAATTTATACACATTGTCTCATTTAACTTGCCAGATTTTTTTCCCACTGTTTACAAAAAAATGTGGAAAAATTTACTTTTCTGATGGGAAAAACAGCCAAACAGAAGCTTTTTCTTTTCAAATCTCAACAAAACACACGTACTTCTTTATCCTTAAAGTATATCAAGAGAATTTGAACAGTTCTAACCCTGTTTCATTGTAAAGTATTCCTGAGGTTTTTTGGTAGAGAGAATGAAATCATCTTTCTGCAAAAAAATTCTTTTGAGATTCACTAATATTGAAAAACGTGTGCCCTACAGCCCTTTAAGATCTCTACACACAGAAGTAACTGGAACAGGAGAAATCATTATAAAATGAGAATTAAGTTGTGTTTTTGATGATGTAGAAAAAAAAAATATAGGATTTTCTTAAAAATAAGAATCTATTTGCCTAAGATAATGTTTGATCAATTTATTTTTAGATTATCATGGAATTCTAACCAAATATCTTTGTCCTTTAGTGTTTTTATATAAGAGTTTTAAAGAAGAATCGCCGAGGTTTAGCTGAAGATATTCTCAAACCCATGATGAAGTGGGGATTTCTTGATTTGGAATTAAAAGTATTACACATTTCTGGACTGATAGAAATCTGAGTTCTATTCACTTTCATTTGCAGGTAAAACCAACCCTTTGAAATCTGAGTTAAAAGTCCTGATATCCTGCCTTTCTGACGAAGCACAGAAAGACTTCATTTATGAGAAAGCCAAAGCTATTCCCCAATTGTGTGAACAGCCCTTTCCACCGAGTGTGTCGGAGATGCTCCCCGAGATCTTAAAAATCAAATGTTGCACAAATTAATTTTAAAGAAGGAGGTATAGTGCTGGGAAGGAAGGATCAGAGGCGAGCACAAGCCAGTATAATTTGCAGGTATCTAAGAAGACATTATAACAATGACATGAATAAGGATAACAAAATGTTAACGAAAAAGCACTGTCAGTAATGATACATTTAGATAAATGGCAAATGTACTTGCATGAACTCTATCATTACTGCTTCAATCACAGTCACACTTAAACTTTGGGAAGCTAATTTCATTTAGAAATTCTGCTGCTGCACATCAATTATGAGGAGCATTACTAACAGTTAGGCGTGGAACTGCTGTGCTAGGGTGACTGATTGTCTGGCATTAGCTCTAATAAGAGAAGAGTTGCAAACCACTTTAAATGTCAAAAAAACCTGCAACAATAATGGGCATAAGCACCAGTTATGTTCCTTTAACTTCTTTGACTTCCTGCTAATTCATTATTCTGTCTTTCTATTGCTCCATCCTCTAACTTATAAATATCAATGCCTGAGTATCCACCTTCCTTACAGAGAATTTCCACAGTCTTTATTGTGAGAATTATCTGATTCAAACTCAGTGTTAACTCCCTGAGCATAATATTTGCAGTTGGTCTATTATTTCAAGATCAGCAACGAATGTTGATTTGGAGGAATTAGAATCAATCCTTTAAACATAGTGCTTCAGTTTAAGGAAAAGAGAGAAAAAAACCAGCATCAGTCTTTCTATAGAAATTTCACAGTGTGGTTCCAGTAAAGAGTGAAGGAGGTTAGAAACGCTTACCTAGACTGGTGTTATCCTTCAATCATACAGTGCCCTGACCAAATAACAGCAAGAGATCTCTAGTAACTGCCTCTTGGAAATGCAGACTGAATGCTAACTGCCTGCGACATTGACTTCTTTCAAGCTCCTTGTAGTGCTGCCACTATCAGTCTTATATTTGTATAGTAGAATAACATGAAATATTGATTCTTGAGTGCTTATCAACTGGACCTGCTCAAAATACTCTTCCTACAAAGTTCAGTGCTATTTCTCATGCAGAACTGGTCCTATGTATTTGTGCAGAGAGATACTTGTTCTCTCACAGTGCTTATAATTTGTTCCTTGAGACACAAGCAGTAACTTTTCAAAATCAAGGAACAGTGACAACTAAGATAGACACAGTATTCTCAGAAACGGTAAGAACTGCACTTTAAAGCCATTCTGTCGTAGTCAGTGTCTTCAAATTAGTGTAAAGACACTATCTCTTCTGTTCTGGCTTCAATCATTAGTCTGAAATCCATATGACAATGACCAACAATTTCTAACTGCAAACTAAAAATTAGTAAATATTCTGGTTTGGCTCAACCCTCACAACCATGCAAAACCACTGAATAAAAAACCCCCAAAAAGATATTCCAATATGGCCAAGTATTTTTTCTGAGATGTAGTGTACTAACAATGCATTTCATTAACATTTTATACTGTGATGTCTCAGGGGGTAGATTCTACTCCGTTGCCAAAAGTAGCCAAACATACTCAAACTAGATAAAGGTTTATTCTTGAAAAACCTGGAAAAAAACCCACTTAAACATTCAGTCAGCAGATTCTTTCTCATTTACTTCTCAAGATTTGCAGAATGCTTTTTTTGTCTGTTTTACAGCTCATGATAAACTTGTATGATAGGCTGTTTCAACAGTTTGACACATTTAAGTTCATGGACTTACTCAAACAAAAGATTTTTTTTCATTACAGTGACCATTTCTCCTTGATACTGACAAAGATCAACTCACATCTGTACAACTGTACAAAGTAATCTATTTAATTATAATAGTCATCATTACATTTATTAATTATATATCCATTTATATTAATTATTACAGTTTTAGAGCTTGCTTCTTTAATAAAAATAACCCTACAGTAAACATAGATGAGCAGATATATTAAGTACTATTGTAGTGCTGAGTAGCTGTAACACTGCCTTCATCATCTGTAGAATATCTACTTTATGTATTCTTTCCAGCAAAAAATAGTACCAACCTCCCACCAAAACCAACCCTCTGGAAAGCCCAGAATGGCAATAGAAAGGCCCACAAGCAGGAAAAATTAAGTGCAATAATAGGAGCTTCACACAACAGCTTGTTGATTACCAAGCAAGTAAAACTGAATTTCTTCCAAACCTCAACAACAAAATACAAACATTTTCCCCAACACCCAGCCCCCGCAAAAACAACAGTGTCAAGGCACCTGACAGCAAAGAGCCTTGCCCATTCCTTGCAGCCCTAAAGTGGCAGAAGAACATGTTTTGGACAGAGACGTTTCATTCTTGCTTTCAATCAAAGTCTCTTGGCTATTCAGTTATTAGAAAATATTCACCTGCTCTTATCCTTAGACGACTATCCTAATGCAGCCATGCAGAGCGAGCTGTCATTGCTAGAGCATTACAGCAATTGCAGGTTGTACTAAATGCTGTGTTTCTCCAGAGGAACAGCATTTTTTTTTTAGCAAGTGTATATTGATTATGTGTAAGGCACCACAGACAGATTGTCAGTATAAATAGCAAACGTGTGCAATTTAGATTTTAATTCACCTTTGGGTGTGTTTTTTTCCCTCTAGATCAGTTTTATAAAATCACCATCTTAGATGAGTTATGGCACTGAATTCAGATTTATAGCTAAAACAGTGCTAACACTACAGTGAAAGTAGATGCTTTATTTCTTAGATTTTTCTCTTTCAAAATTGCTCATTCACTGAGATCTCCTGGCATTTAAGATTACTCTTTCCCTAGTAACCAAAACTATGTCTACCAAGGGGACTTATACTAAGTTCAGCTGATGGTAGCAAAAGGGTAGTAACAAAACCTCAGCATTGCCAGCAGGCGTAAGTCCATCAACGCTTTGTGAAGTCTTATTTAAAGGAAGAACTGTCCCTATTTCTGTTACTTCTATCCTCCTGCCTCCTTATTTTCAGTTAAGGACACCCATGCTGCTGAAGCTTTTCCCAGGAAGGAAACTTCTAACATCTTAATGTGCACATATTGCCTTAATCTAAATACATCTCAACCCACCATTCTTCAATCACATTGGGTGTGACATCTGTGGGAGACTGTGGAGTTCACAAACTGTTTTCAACATTGACAGTTGTTAGGCCCAACTTTCAACACTGTGTATACGTTAGGAGAGCACTGGCTCTGACCCATCTTTCTGGCTAGCATGCTAACTACTGGAAATAATTTGATCTGTGAATTGTATCAAACAATGAGTGTTTTTGTTTACATGTGCATGCCTTCAAGCAATTAAACTTGTATATCTTGGCATTGGATCAAGCACCACAAATCTGCATCCAAATCTTAACATTTAATGTGTTATCTCCTTTCATATAGCAGGTGATAAATGTTTTACCATTAACAATCTATTTGACCACACTTTCCCTTATTGACAAGTCTTACAAAAAAATAACAAGAGATCTAACATATACTAAGTATCACAGAATGGGTCTGAAACAATGCAATATAGCTCAAAGCAGTTACACGCACACTCCCTTTTCACATTGTCAATTTAAACAGCATTATCTTTGCTTCCTCTGCAGCCTAGGATCAGCACAAATAGCTTCCCTCACTGGTTGGTAATAACATGTTTCCTATTTCCCCAGGATCAGCACAGGTATCTAGGTCACCATAAAGCGATAAACTACTAAAAAAACTCCTTCTGTCTTGCTCTTAGCATTTCTTTTGTTTCTAGAGTTCATCTGGGCTATGATCCTGGTTTGGCTTTACCTACCATGAGTCTGTCTCCTCCACTTCCATCCCCTCTACAGATGCACCATGACCAAAACGACTACAGAGAATTTACTAAAAGGTAAGCTGAGAATTAATTTAAAAGGCAAAACTTGACAAGGAGGGTCAAGAAGGTTAATTGTAACAAATCCGGTGGTCTGGAGTGGCTTATGTGAACAACTCATGACCTGAAAAGCCTCCTGGACATTAGGAGATGTAGGGTATCCTCCTGGTACCTGTAGTTCTACACCTTGGATCTGAACCAGTGGACCAGTACTCACATGTTTTGATAACTTTAAAAACATGTACACTTTCAACATCCAGACAACACTTGGAAACTAAGTCTGTAACACTGATGAAAACATAAAAAAGGGAGAGCACAAAGGGGAACTTCCTCAGGGCTGGCTGACACCCACCATAACATCCCATGGGAAATGTGTTCTGTGTCTATTTGACATCGAACATGTATCTTAATAAAGTTTAAAATTAGCTTCCAGCATCCAATTTGTTAGAAAATCTGCATGACTACACTATGAAACTTGCTTAATGCCTCAGGAGGAAAAAAAAGGTTGACTAGAATTTAGAGTGAAAACCACTTAGTGTGGTATTTCTAAATATACAAATATTTGTTATCAATAGACAAGAGTTTTAACATAAGTGTCAGGGAAAATTACATATCATTTAGAAGTAGAGAGCCTCACAGATACTCAGGACATTTGTTGGCTTTGCTCATGAATAAAGCAGAAATGGGCTATGCAGTGTTTTATGAAAAAGGTGAGTTTGCTTCTGCACAGTTATAAACAGGGCGAGAGGAGGAAAGAGTAAAATCTTATTGTCCCCAAAGTATGACAACGAACTGGATTCAAAGTAAGGTAATGTCCAGCATTTTCTAAACCTTAAAATGTATTCCATGAAAAGCCATTTCAGCATAAAAAAGTTGGTTAACCTTGAAAAGTTAGATTAATGATCCAGCACACTTCAGCCTCAGCATCAGTGGATAAACAAATCTTACCAGACCAAAGCAAAACCAATCAGGAGAGACGAACTGCAATGAAACAGTCCCCGTCATCATTTCAGTGAGCAGGTAAAACAGCAATGAACTTACTGAATAGACTGTGGAAGAAATAATCTCTCCAGAGTCCCAATGCAGTCGAATCACTTTTGGTTCAAATGCTAAGATTTGCCTCTTTTATAAATTACTTGCTCTATGACAAACAGCTAGGAATCTATTTGATACACTTGATGTGTTACTGCTATTTTTTCAATGGCTTCAATACTGCTCAAGTCTCCTGTAATACTCTGCAACCCATCCAAATTCAGGAAATAGACAGAGATGATGAAAATGAAAACATAGCACAGTGTCCTTCATATCCTCAATCATTTGGAATCTAAAGTACGTAATTAATGACAAGGGCATCTAGGGAACATAAACTGCAGAATGTGCAGAACCTAAGGCATGTTCTGTTCTTTAACTGCAAGTATGATAAAATATCTGACATTTCATATTTATCCTCACCATGGTAATATGAAAATTATTTTAAACAATCTGCAAAAGGAAAGCAGCTACCTGAATTCACTTCATACCAGCATTAAGTAAATATGTCTGCTTTTAAAATGAGGCAGAGTTTGCTCACTGTATATATATATAATGCTTCTGTAAATTAGATGTACATTTAGACATTCTAAACTCTTGATCCCTCAAAAAAAAAAGAAGATTGAGTTTATTACTCCTTTCACTCCCTACGACTGAGCAGCCAACACAAAGTGGAAAACTTCCTACCACACACATGGCAAAAAAATGCTTCGGAATGCTTCCTAAAGCAAAACCTGTGCCTGTAGCAGTAGATGCGGCTGCAGTGCCACCACCGAGCTGTACCAAACCACGAGCCAAAGGTACTCGTGGCCTGATGCTGTTGTGACTAATCAGTTCATCACTAAACACTGCCATATCAATCATATCAAGACAGACAGGAAAACAATTCTGGCAAATATGACCTCGTCTGCTGCAGCTGGAGCTCAGTCACCACGAGCAGCTGTAGCTCTGCTCCACAGCTGTGGTTCTGGCAGGCACACTATGGCTGCTGGCCACCATAACCCCAGACAGTGACACTGATGAGGGCCAGCAGTGTCTGCAAGTGAGTAGGGAAAAAATGAAATACTAATGATATACTCAGCAGCAACTAAAGAGGGATCTGCAGTTGGTTAGAGATTGCACTGGCAAAATGTCCTGCTACTTAGTCAAGTCTTTTTTATTAGGGCTGCTTATGAGAAAGAGAAAAATGGTAGGCTGGAAGAAAGCCTTCCTTTCCTGAAGATACAGTTAGACACTTCATCAGGACTGCCATCCTGGCAATTCAAAGGACAGAAAGGAATTAAGGTCCTTAGCCCAGATTTGGTGCATAAGCAAATATTCAAAGGATAGTTTAAAAGTACATTAGCATCACATGCATTCAAATAAGTTGGAGCATTCAGGAAACAATCACACTCATCAGATGGTATTAGAGAGGACACATCCCCACACTGCAGAACTGGGTCAGTAATGCATCATTCTGGTATTTGTGGCCTACCACTCCATTACTACTTCTATATAAAATTATATTCCTGATAAAAATTTCAGTGTCAAACATTTTTATGATTACAGACCAAAAGTCAAAATTTGCATTTAAATAGATGTGTTGAAAACTCAGCAGCACAGGTGGAAGAGGGAAATGCTGTTTTAAGGAACATTTACATAGGCAGCGTGAGCACAGAAGGGATTTTTCTTCTCAAATGCTTTGAACAATTTTGGGTTTATTACTGTTCCTGTGTCCAATTGAAAGTCAAGATTTGCACCATAGTATCCTGCAGCCTTGGATTCATCTCAGACTGAGCTGCAGAAACTATTTCTCTTTTCATCTTTCCATTGGGAATGGCCGCATTCATTTTAAGTATGCTTTAAACCCATAGTCCAAGCCCACAGTTTTCACCATTTTGCAGCCCAAGTCATTTATACTACTTCTACTCTCAAGCTGTTGACTCATTTTTGTTTGCATCAGTCACCACAGGCTAAGCCTCAGCCATTGTATTTTTCCCCAGATGGCATAGACATTTTTTGAGAGAAGCGTTTTCAAGGTATAACTTAAAAATTCACAAGTAATGCTGCCCTATAAATATGTCTCTCATCAACTACTTCCTTGGACTTAACATTATTTTATTCTACCCCTTTTTCATCTGTGAAACATTTCTGATGTCAAAGGGATCCTTTATCTAACGTCTCTCCTGTGCTTTCTCACTATGTATCTTTATTTTCTATATATTGTCCAGATTTAACTTTAAACCCTGGCTTAAAATCTGATTCTATACCTTCAAAAGGCACCTAAGTCTTACTAAGATGTTATACTGGCTCAAGTCTGTAGCTCCTCACTACTAATACTGGATGCTGGTGCCCTTTATGGTCCAGCTGCAATCAGCAACACACGTTCTACATATATTAATCATGTAAATCAATGCTGCTGCTCATTTGGGTTTGGGGTGGTTTTTGGTCTTTCTTGACAGATAAACCATTCTGATCACAATGATAATACGTGGACTACATTGTTGTTAAATCAAAGGGGTTGCATTTGACTGTAGTCAGTTGTAGATCTGCTATAAGGTAACATCTGCTAAACATGTCATTTCTTTCCATGAAGGCAGAGCAACCAGATGTAAACGGACTTGCTTTTAGACTCTCTAGAGAGACTCTGGAACAACACAACATTTAGGACCTGAAAGTCACAAGACCTTGAGTTTTCTTGCTGCTGGCTCATTAATCAAGTATTTAAAGTCTCTGTCAGTTTAAACATCTATAAAATTGTTACAGAACCAAATCAACACAAAAACATTATCGCTAAAGGAATATTTTGGGTTACTTCTGCTGTCTTCTCTAGAGGTTCTTTTCTACAGAATAACAGAGGGAAAATGTAGGATTATCATTGAGGAACACAAGTATAAACAGATTGATCACAGATGGATTTCCTGAAAAAAATCATAGCTACGTTATCTTCTAGCCTGGTAATTCCTAAATTTCTTCAAGAAATGCTTATCAAAGCACTTAGAAGTCAGTCAGAAATATAAAGCACATCACACAAGCAAATATACTTTCGTATATTGAGTCATCCTGGAGTTCCTGACAATTGTTACTTGCACCATAATTTTCCAGTTATCTATCCCTAGTACACAGACATTTACCAGTCAGTTTCCAGTAGTTTTAAGCAGAAATAGTGTACATCAGGAACATTAGTACTACTCACAAAATCCTAGTAGCTTTTAGACAGCCTACAGAAAATCTAAAGGTGAACAGTTGAATTCTCTATAGCAA
Organism: Colius striatus; assembly: GCF_028858725.1. Classification (NCBI taxonomy): domain Eukaryota; kingdom Metazoa; phylum Chordata; class Aves; order Coliiformes; family Coliidae; genus Colius; species Colius striatus. Next base: position 3,816,350 of record NC_084761.1, on the reverse strand, counting down.
CATTTCTTCCAATTGCCTGTCAGCTGATGTACTTTCAGAACAAGGATATTCTTAATTTTCATCAAGCATATTTCATTTTTTATATACACTTATGGAACATTTATCTACTTTTTTTTATACACATGTAAGAGGGGCATTTTAGAGAGTTCCATAAAATATTGAAATTCTACTTTTGCAATATAATACTCAGGGCTGGCTTCAGCCATAGGCAAAGTAGATTTTTTTTTGAGGTAACACACTGTTAACACACACTTGTGCACCTGCTGTCTGCTGTCCTTATTCTTAGTCACCAACCAGTAGCAATGGGATGTGAGTGGCAGATGTAAATGCACAGCTTAGGTCAAGTCCCAGTCTATATTACACTGTGGTATGTGTACAGGATAACTCAACAGAGCAGAATTTGCCTCAAGAAGCAGGAGACAGAACAATTGATGATTCTACAGCAACAGCCCGTATTCTCTACCCTTCTGCGCCATATGATATGTTTTCCATTCACTCAGTTTTCCCCATACTGCTGACAAGCACTGAGGCAGCTCAGAAAACACAACAGCAATGACCTCATGTTGTGCTGAGTACTATAGAACAATTTCATGCTATATCTCAAGCTATATCTCTCCTTGGTTTTACATCTGCTTTCATCCAATTTAACAGAATGACATTTTGTTAGCATTCAATGGCAGAGCAAAAATACTTCCTAAATTGATTTCATAACATATTAAATCTTCAGAACTGCTTCCTGTCCCGTTTTGTTACATTTTGCCAGTGGTTTGCCTGCTTTTTTGTCAGTTGTTGCACATACAGCAGTGCTTTCTTTAAACCCTGAATTATAAACCTTGTTGCACAAGATTTTCCCACAAAGATATCTAAATAACTATTTCTCTCAATTTTAATGGGATTGAGGCACTTCAATAAAACCATGGATCTCAGTTGTAATTTTAACATATATAAATGAAAACTTCTATTTGTATTTTACTCTCACAGGATAGAGTTAATTTAGAAGTAATTTAGAGCTTGGGAATTTCTAACAGACATTAACTTAGAAGTAAACTTGTCAGCAAATTTCACCTCTCATCAGTGAGACTTGCAAAGATCATAGAATGGTGGGGGTTGGAAGAGACCTTTAGAGAATATCTAGTCCAAACCTCCTGCCAAAGCAGGTCCACCTAGATCAGGTCACACAGGAACACGTCCAGTTGGGTCTTGAAGATCTCCAGGGAAGGAGACTCCACACTCTCCCTGGGAACCCTGAGCCAGGGCTCCCTCACTCATAGTTTTACGTTTAAATGCAAGTTTTGTGTTCCAGCTTCATCCTATTACCCATTGTCCTGTCAATAGATACAATAAAAAAAAAGTCATGTCCCAATCTCCTGACATCCACCATTTATATACTTAAAAATACTAATGAGATCCCCCCTCAGTCTCCTCTTCTCTAGACTAAACAGTTCCCGCAGCCTTTCCTCATAAGGAAGATGCTCCAGTCCCCTGATCATCTTGGTGGCCCTGTGCTGGACTCTCTCCAGAAGTTCTCTGTCCCTCTAGAGCTGGAGAGCCCAAAACTGGACTGAAGTTTCCATCTAAAATATACTTTTCTACTTTGTTTCCCTTCCCAAAAGCAATTGATTTTCTGTGTGGATTTATCTTTGTCTGAAAACACATCAATAAAATCCAACTATCCTTATTCAAGAAATCAACCAGAAAAAAGTTGTTAATCTGTATGGTCTATTTTTTGATCTCACCATTCAATTGTTTGTGATCCTTTGCTTGTTCTCTTGGCTATTCTACATGTTTTCTTTAATAACGTGGGGTCTGGACTATGCCAACATTTACACTGTAGCACAAGGCACTGGAAAAAGTCTGTCACTTAATCTGTACCTTATATTCTTTGTGTCTAGAATAACAAATTACAGTTATGGTATTGCCCATAGCAAGATGACACAATGCCATCTGAAACAGCTTACTGTCTATGATGGATGGTGGTCAGAAGAACTGAGAAAACAGGACAGTAGCTGCCACCTTGTCCTGCTGAATATTGCCATGCAGCGGCAGCCACAATACTGATGTGTGCATTGACATTCTCTGTTCCACTGCAGCTTTTACTGCAAAAACATAAACTGGCCCTGAAAAATATATAGTATTACTAGGCTATTAAAATAATTATAATGGCTGTGACAGAGTTTACTCTTGTAAATATACACTCACAGCTTTAGATGCCTGCGCTGTGTTTGTCAGGAGTGCTCTGGAAGAACATTTTCCCCCTGTCCATACTGACCTAATTGTAAAATGGGTTGTTAAAAACAAGATCCCTTTCACAATCACATTTCAGTTTTGCATCTTGCTTATTCTCACCCTTTTAAGGAATTTGTTTCTGGCAGAGTATTTCAAGGAAGTACAATCCAAACTCCGGTTACATCATGGAAATTTCTCCACATGCTGAAACACTTCCTCAGGTGGCACACAAACCTTTCCTGAACGTCTTGTAGTCTTGTATTCCCATCAACTCTTCTGTCTTGCCTTACTAACATAGTAAGTGATAGTAAACAGAAAAGCAGAAAAGAGAGTGGCGACAGAGAACTCCCCAGCCAGAGGAACAAAGAGATCAGAGCCTAGGTGATGCAATATTTCTGACCTTCTTATGGGAAGGTGAGTTGGGTTTCCATGTCTGGGCTGTCCTGTGCCAGATACAGTTGATTCCAGCGCAGGGCACAGTTAAGCCCCTCAGCCAGGCTGGTACCTGCTTAACTAAAGAGTATGTACACACTGAACCAGATAGCAGGAAAATATATGTACTGCTAGAAAGGTTAAGACCAGCTTTAAGAAATAATGTTGAGAACATAACTTCAGTAACTCATCATTACTTCAGAGGTGTTCCTCCATGCAAGTGCCTCTCTACAACACAATGGCAAAAAGCATTCAACTAACAATGTGAATCAAGGTCCCTCAAGAATGGGTCAAGGTCCAGAACTGTATTGCTTCACAAAAGCTGTCACATAATGACTATTCTTTTTCATAGAAGAATCTATAGATTGATTTGGACTACAGAAATTCTGTGCTGGGTGCCATCAACAACTAACAAGGTTTTCCCTGGTACAACAGTCTCAGAACACAGAAATATTTCCATTCTTCTTTTTTCCCCTCAACCTGTTCTCCTCCTTTTCTCTCCTTTTGAGAGCAAAACATTAGTATTACTAAATACGTCTTTGGAAATGTTTAATCTCCTACCACTTACCAATATGAGATTATATGTTCAAGTATGCTAAATAATGAAGAGGTTTCCCAGTTGTTTTGACCAGTTTTTATCTAGACATGCACAATGGCAGCGATCATGTCTCAGTTGGAACATCTGCAGCTCTGCAAGAGCAACTGCAGAGCCAGCATGAGCCCTGGAGGAACAGAAAGACTGCACAGACTTTTGAACTGATGCTGTGGATCCATGAGCAGATATCCTTGCAACTGCTAGATTCTGATCAAATGGATAGTGTGTTAGTACAGGGTACATTCTAAGATAGTGCTTTGTGTCTGCACCTAAAGTTTTGCTTTATCCAAGAATGCTACTGGATCAAGGAGAAAGAGGCAGTTCTAGTTACCACACTGTATGGGAAGACAAAGAGAAAGTTCTAGTCACAATACCAAATGGGAGAATAAGGCTGAAGACCAGTGGTGGAAATCTAAGGAAGGACGTGCAGGTCATGCTTCACAGAAACAGATTGCTGCCACTCGCAAGAAAATCTGACACGAAGTGAGTGAACACACTAAGTATTTACAGTCATTTTTAATTAGACATCTCATAATTGGGTTTGCTTCAGCAAACGCTTAAATTGAGGGGTAGCTAAGTCGTAATTTCTTCTGTCTCAAATTTTTACCACCACATAAAACGGTAATAAAAGACATAGGTCTTCTTTGTCCCTGGTGTAAATGGCATGGTATGAGAAGTCCTTTTCAACACAAAGCCATTTTCGGGGCCTAAAGAGGAGAAATTTGCTATTGCATGTAAATTTTGAAAGAAGAACAGAGAGCACATTCCTAAAATGTTTCTGACCATACACCTCTACGCAATTCCCCTGCAAACAAGTACTTTCTCTGCTGGGAACAAGAGCTACTCCCTGCTGTGTAACCTGACAACTTGGGACACAAATTTCTTCAGTAATGATTGCACAAGGACTAGACTCAATTCCCCTGTGCTATGTTTGAATTCAGTATTTCTGGTGACCGGGAGTAACATTCAGCATGACAAATAATTTAATGAACTACTAATTCAGAGTTGACCTTCAATGAAAGTACTGTTTAATTACCCGGTTCTCCTGAAGTCAGGCATAAGAATGCTAAACCATTTCTGAACAGGTGCAGGAGGCACATGTTAATTTTAGTAGCAAAGGTCATTACATACGTATTTCTGCACTTTTTCCTGGCATCCCTCCTGTCAGAGGATTACTTGTGTATGTCTGTGAAGACAAAAAGGAGGAAAAATGCTTCGTGTTCTTTCAGCTTCAACTTAGCAAAGTCCTGTCTCTTAGCTACTTTTTCCTTTATGCTCTTTTAAAAATAAGTCTAAATACAACATGAAAATTGCAAATTCAAGTCATAAGATTAGACTAGTGTCTACATCACTGAAAGTACTTAGAGTGTGTGTTTTTAATACTAAAGTAGAGTACTCTCACAAGAAAGAATAACTTCAGAGTAGAATTAAGGGACATTTTAGTACAAGCCTGAAAAAACCCAAAACACTATTCACCGAGTAGGAAGAAGAACTAACTAAATTAACTCATGTTTAACAATCAGAATTCTAGAAATCCTTTCTCTGAAAGACAAAATCAATTCCTACTTCCATCTAGAAGCATGAAACATGAACCAGTAATTTTGCAGAGAAATAAAGCTTTCCTGGCCTATCTAGATCTATCTTCTCAGCCTGGAGAAGTGGGTTTCATGTTAGAGACTGTTATTTTAATTCCTACTGCCTGCAGAAGTGTGACAAGAGCCTCAAGTAAAAGTCATCTCTAACAATCCTGAACTTATTGTCTCCCTCTCTGTTTCATCTTTCAGTCTTTCATGCTTTTTCAGAAGAGGAATTAAAAGTCACCAGCCCCAGTGAGAACATGAATCAGAAATAGATTCTTTCTACAACGTTTTCCTAAGATACCAAACATATATCTCTTCTTTCTAATCATACTTCACTTGTTTCTTTGGTGGCAGAACAATGGAAGGTAAGTACCACATTTTCAAGTTTAATAAAAATGCTGCAACTGTACAGTTGATTTTCTGGTTGAGAAATGTAGTAGGAGTTTTATCTAGAAGTCAGAGATGGTAGCAGTGGATTAGCTTGATAGTGTGTAATGGGGCTGGGATTTGTTGTTGTTGTTTTGGCTTTTTGGTTTTTTAAAAACCAGAAATTAGTGAGGAAATGTCAACACCATTTGGAGCATCCCCAAGAACAAACTGAGCACACTTACAGCCACTGCTGCTGGTGGCTGCACGAATAAAAGAAATCTAAGCGGGTTTTTTTCTCTCTTTCTTTGCCCAAAATAATACATGTCAACTTTTCTTACTTACTACGTTCAGAGAGAAGTAGTTCTCCAGTGAACGTTAGAATAGTTTGCTAGTCCATCGGATTTACACACTGGTGTACGGTAGCACAAGTCAACATCCCATCTTTGTTGACACAGGATTCACTAAGAGTAATGTGCTATTTTTTTTACACAGAGAGAAAAAAATAACAACAAAAAACAGAGTTAAGAGCATCAGAATATACAGAATATATAAGCTAGATATGGCACATTAAATTTGTTGAAAATCCCCTTTATATTATTAAACTGGTTGCCTCTCGACCAAACTGAGTAAACACAGACAGGATGCCAGGCTGGAGGTAAATTTCATGCCTTGTTGTCACAGAAAGGCTTCTGGCATCTGTAACAGAAAATGATGCCAGATAAATGACTATTCTCAGGAAGTCTCTTAAAGAAAGCCTTTGTTGTCATTGTTCCATGCATCTGATTCTTTCTGGCACTCTGCTTTTGAAACTTTGGCTATCATGGAATAGCTGCTGTAAATATATTGTTGATTTTTAAAGCAAAACTAAATTGATATCAGCTTTGACAGTCAGTTTCTGAGTCTCTGACTGGCTGTGTCAAATCATGATTTCAAGGTCAAGGTTGGTGGCAGCTTTTTTCAAACAGAAAAGGAAAGGGGAAGGAGGATGCATCAGCTCTTTCCTGACTTCCTTAGCACTATGCTGAGTTTCAAACACTGAGGCTTGGAAGGGCTGTTCTTTCCAGTGCTGCTCTCAGCACTGGTGTTGTATTCCTATATCTTGGTGTTAGCAGTCTCATAGTTGCACGGTCAGCCACATTAGGGCAAGATGATGCTGCCCAACCCAGGGACCAGTGAAAAGGATATTATTTTGATATCCATATGCATTCCAGGATTTTACTACCAAGAGTGTTATCTAAACTCCAGCAGATAACACTAGGAAATTCGGGATGCTTTGGACTCCACAATGAAGAAAGTTTTCTTCAAGGCTGTGATGTTAGTGCTCTGAATCAACAAATGGCTCAGTGCTTTCCAAGATAACTTGGTTTTTGTCCTCACGTGCAGGCATTCAACTATTAGAAGGGACAACATTTTGATTCAAGACATCTCTAGGTCATGGAAAGTAATGCACACATTCTGTTCTACTATGCTAAATTTGCCAAAAGCAGTCTTTTGATGAAGATTATTATAAACCTCGTTTGTACTGAAACAATTAGGAGTGAGAAAAATAACTGACCGTATTCTTTCCTGAGCAGGCTCAGATTCTTAGTGGTTATGTTAAATATAGACATTCACATCCAAGCCATTAATGCATGCTTAAAATGCATCACTAATTCTCTAATTTTTAAGCTCAACCTGGGAAATCACCCTTTATAGATAATACATAGCACAGCACTGTTAGATCATACACCATCAAGTGTGAAGAGAATAGAAATATGGCCAACTATCCTCTATGATTTGTGCACATCACCACACCTCAGTGTATTTCAAACCTCAGATTGCCCATCAAGTTCCAGTACATTCTTAAAGCAAAATTGCATCTATTTGCAAGGCTTTGACCTCTCATTTAGAGTACGTGATACTCCAAGAGTGGAGTTACGAAACCGGTGAAATTAGCAGTACAGAAATGCAACAGATTTTGGTACAAAAAACCATCCACCACTTAGAATCGAGGAGCTGAAAGCATTTTGTGATCCTTGTATTTCCACTGCCTATCTCTGTGCTATGAGACAAAGAAGAGAAAAAAATTAGAAGGCAAAGCACTCTCTGTCTCACTCACACATAAAGACACTAATAGCTCAATCTCCCCATGGTGCCTAGGTTCCTATAGCTTTATCATTAAAGATTTTGGTCAGTCAACTGTGGTGGTAATTATCACATAAATTAACTGAGAGACAGGAAAACCAGAACGTAAGACAAAATCTCACCTCCAGCAACAAAGTATAGGACTTCATTTTCCAGCAATATTTTCAAACCTAACACCAATGATGAACCAAGTTTTTTCTGGAATATTGCTTAGGTTACAGAAAGAAAGCCTATTAGTCAGTGCCATTTACCCCCTGGTATCCAGCTTTTATCTGCTGCCCTGTCACAATAAAACAATTCTGAAGATGTATTTTCAGATACAGGTGATTAGCACAGCAAGGAAAGCTGCAGAGTGAAAATTCTTTTTCAGATAAGTGTTGCTTGCAAGGAGTATAGGTAGAAGGAAAAGTAAAGAACTAATCAGTTTGGCTATGCTAGACTACAGGGCTCAAACTTTTGAGTTGTGGGGGTTTGCAGGGGGCTATTTTGCTTTAAATAGTTTAGATCCCATTCAGTTCTGCATGGAAGTGTTATCTTTTCAATGCATTCAGCTGACAATGTAAATTTCCAACAGAATCCCAAACCCTGTCTTTAGAGAAGTGTTTAAATAAGGGCAGATGACACCTTGAGATTTCACTACTGCATTCTATTGCTGCAAGACAGGTTCAAATCTTATTTCTGCTGTCCTTGACAGAGCTGGGCTATTTTTAAATTTACAGGTTCTTTAAGGTCTCCAGCAATGGAGAACTCTCCCTGGTACTAAATGATGCCTCCTCTTAGGAAGTTTGCATTGTATTTTTTGTCTTAGGTTATTTTCTTCTCATTTAAATTCGAAGTTAATCCTTCACACAAGAAAAAGGTCCAGGTTGCTGCATTGTTACCTGGCCTTTACAACATTTAGGTGTGGAATGTTATGAGATCACACTAGGAAGAGCAGGTGGTGATATAAAAGAAGGGTTATGACTAATGGTTAATTTAACTGATCATTCACTACTCCTTGTAAAAGAATAATCTCTCTTCTCTTGCATCTCAAGTTTTTTTAGGATTGTGCAAGAAGCATCACTTAAAGTGGTTTATATGAATACTGCACATCAACCTGTAACACTCATTTCTGCATTGTTCAATCACACAACCACAGACTGGCTGAAAATGGAAGGGACTTCTGGACCTTATTTGGTTCAACCTACCTTCTAGAGCGGGGCCACCAACAGTTGGTTGCCCATGACCATGTCTAGCCAGATTTTAAACTGCTCCAAGGTAGAAGACTCCAGAATTTCCCTGGGGAACTTGCTGTGAATGCTCAACTCACCCTCACAGTGAAACATTTCTCCCTGATGTTCAGAGTGAACGTCCTGCAGTTCAGTTTGTGCCCATTATCTCTTGTTCTGTTACTGAACACTGCTGAAAAAGAGACTGACTCTGTCCTCTTTGCAACCTGCCTTCAGATGTGCATATAAATGGATGAGATTCCCCTGAGTCTTCACTTCTCCAGGCTCAGCAGTGACAGTTCTCTCAGCCTTTTCTCAAAGGAGAGAGGCTCCAGTCCCTTACTCATCTTTCCGGCCCTTTATTCGACTCTCTCAGGTAGCACCGTAACTGTCTTGTACTGGGGAGGCCAGAAGTAGACACAGAATTCCACTTGTGGCCTCCCCAGTGCTGAGCAGAAGGAAGCATCACCTTCCTTGACCTCCTGGCCACACTATTCCTCATGCAGCACAGGGTATCATCAAACTTCAATTCCACAAAGGCACATTGCTGGCTATTTTCAACTTGATGTCTCCCTTTCACATTCTAATATACAGTTTTTCTTTACTTTTCCAGTCACTACATTTGTGATCCTTCCTAAACTTCACCATCCTCAAAAGCATTTGCTTATAAGTATCACAGAAAGCACAGTTCCATTTCTTTAATTTGTGATTCTAGTAACGTGATCAGAGATAACATCTAAAGTCTATTGTTCCTTAAAAATACAGGCAAATAACTGCTTAATCAATGCCCTCACTGAACCACTGCACTCACTACACCATCAGAGGTGGAGACCTAGCACAGTAAAATTGGAATCACAGAATCTTAGGGGTTGGAAGGGACCTCGAAAGATCATCTGTAGTTTAACCCACCTGCCAGAGCAGGGCCACCTAGAGTAGGTCACACAGGAACTCATTCAGGTGGGTTGTGAATGTTCCCAGAGAATATGCAGAGTTCTGTGGTGAGCCCTCTTTCACATTTTGCATGCACAACTGTGTACTGCTGCTGAATCAGAGGCCTTTGAAAGTTCAGAAAAACTCAAAACATAGGTTTGGAAGCTATACATTCAAGTCATTTGTCACTGTCCCTATGTCATCACAGACTGACAGATGCTTTGAAATATCTTATTACAGAATTCTATACAAGAAAAAGATTGCTTGCTAACATACTATTGCTAATTCCACTATTCCTCTTCAATGAAAAAAATTAAACAGCTTCCAAACAAAAAGAAACAACTAATGCATCTTCCTTTCAGTTTTTCCATGCTTCATGTCCAAAGCAGTATAGAGATATATGCTGACATACAAGCTGGCTGAGTAAGGGAGATTGGACATAATGTGATATAAACTAGTGATATTTGGGAGAAATTGGCAGGCAAAGGTAAAAACATCACACACACACACACAAAAAACCAACCCAGATACAAATCAAACCTCCAAAACTTTTGACAGCAGTATCTAATCAGTTGAGGTAGGTGAATTAATCCAAGTTTGCATCTAAGCTCTCATTATGAATTGTAAGGTTTCTTTCTGTTGTACCAGTGTCTTGTCCTAGCATCTCTATGAAAATGGTTTGAGGTCTGTGAGAGATATTTTTCTCTTTTCCACACGATAATGACTTGTGAATAATGTGCATATGTTACAGCGATTTTTTTTCCCACAGGCTGCTGTAATGATTACCTGTCATTAACTAAACAAAGAAAAATCTCAAACAAAAAAAAGAAATGGAACAGTCTGAAAAAACAAATTCTGTCTCCAGTTCGATTTCAGTTGTTACAAGCTGAGTTTGCTGCTTTTGTAGATGAGCTTGTCACAGGCCCCCTTGGCAGCCCCCCTGCATGAACAACCTCCCTAACAGCACCAGATAAATCAAGAAAAAAATGTCAAAGGAGGTAACAAAAAACACGAGTAAAATGATTGTTTTTCTGTCTGGATGAATGCCCTTTCTGCTTAAGAATGCCTCCCGTTTTGTAATGGGAAGCACGACAGAACGGGAATTTCAACAGCAAAATGAAAGAATGTACAAATACTTTCTTTCTGAATAACTGGAGCTCACTCTTGCAGTCTGAATATGGATACAATCTTACAGGAATTGAGGATGTTTTAATTGTTCTCTTTATGGCTGATGGGTGAGCTGCAGTTCTCCCACTAACCCACACAAGCTAGCACTCCCATGCAAGGCACTGTATGCCTGAGATTTTACTGGCTCTAAGGGAATTCAGCCCTGTTCTTAAGAGAAATCAAGAAGAACCAATTACCCAACGACCTAGCTTTTATTGGATTTCTTAAAAAAAATAACCTTGAAAGCATTTTGATTGGATTTCAGTCCTTTTTGGAATGTGTTAAAACATTCCAAGCCCCCATCCAGGGGAAGTGGCAAATGACTCCTGAAAGACTGAATCATTATACAGTAGTTCTGCAGTAATAATCTCATAAAGGAGTAATTAATAAAATCATAGAACAGTCTGAGTTCAAAAGGGACCTTACAGATCACCTAGGGCCAACTCTCCTGACATGAGCAGACACACCTTTCCGCTAGACCAAGTTTCCCCAGGCGTCATTCAACCTGCCCTTGAATACTTCCAGAGATGAGGCAGCCACAGTCTCTCTGAGCAACCTGTTCCAGTGCCTCACCATTCTCATAGGGAAGAAATTCTTCCGTACATCTACTATGAACCTCCCTTCTTTCAGCTTGGAGCTATTACTCTTGTCCTGTCACCACATGCCCTTGGAAAATGTCTCTCCACACCTTTCTTGAAAGCCTCTTTTAAAGGAATGGAAGGCTCCTATGAGCTTTCCTCCAAGGCTTCTCTTCTCTGGGCTGAATAACCCCAAGTCTTCTCAGCCTGTCTTCACAGGAGAGATCACAGAATGGTGAGGGTTGGAATGAATCTTAAGAGATTGTCTAGTCCAGCTCCCTGCTAAAACAGGTCCACCTGAATCAGGTCACATAGGAGCTTGTCCAGGTTTGTTTTGAAAACCTCCAGAGAAGAAGCCTCCCTGGGGAGCCTGGGCCAGGGCTCCCTCACCTCAACAGTGAAATAGGTTTTTTCCTGAAGTTTACATGGAACTTTCTGTGTTCCAGTTTTTTCCCTTGTCCTGTCACTAGATACAACACAAAAAAGTGCTGCCCCAACCTCCTGACATCCACTATTTAGATATTTGTAAATATTAATGAGATCTCTCCACAGTCTCCTCTTCTCTAGACTAAAGATGCTCCAAGCCCTCTGATTATCTTCTTGGATCCTCTGGACTCACTCCAACATTTACTCAAGACTAATCTAAATCCTGATAGAATGTCTATTTATGCCCTAAAAGCCTCCATTCTCTGTATTATAGGATAGGTGCATCACTTGAAAGGTGAAAATCCATTTTTCTTTTGGTATCATGCTGAAAATCTGTAGTAGTGTTTTAAAGCAGAGTTCTCTGAGGGTTGATGTACTTTATCCTGGAGTACTTCTACCATTGGTTTGATATATGCATATAGTTTGTTTATAAAAACTTCGTTCAATAAATACTGAAAGATCAAATAGCATACTTTTGAATTATGCAAAATTTTAATTATACATATTGTAAACAAACTCTATGAAACATTGATAAGCTTCAAAAAGATCTCATAAGGACTCTGAGCGTGCTTCCTCTTTGGTATATTTGGAAAATTAGGATTCTCACACTATTTATGAGCCCAGAAGTTGAACTTTTCCAGAAAGAAAACTACTGTGTGCAAAAGCTATCAAGACTCCTGCAACTACATCATGAGAATCATTGCTTTGTTTCCCTTTTATCCAAAAGCTCTCATGAGCTTGACTGAGAGCATTGTTTCTCTAGGATTTTGAGAGCTTTCTCTAAGCTTTTCATGAGAGCATTCTTTCTCTAGGGTTTTGCAAAGAATAAAACAGAGAGAACAAGTCTTGGTAAATCCTGCAGGGTGCTGAACCAGGAGCTATCAGAAACGATAGAGCTGCTGAAAAGATTTCATAGACTTTAAGGAAGAGTTTATTTGGGGCAACCAATAAAGAAAATTACCAAAAACACTTGAATCTAAGGGATTTTTTGTTTCAATGCAAGGAAAATTATCTCAGAACCAGAGCCACACCTCAACCCAAGTGAATTCTGGTTTGCAAACCATACATTCCTTTTTTCCAGAGAATATGACTAAAGATTTGGAACATTTTCTCGTAGCTGCGTTGCTTTTCTATCAGGTAAAAGCTGAGATGATTTATCACGTTACACAGCAGCCTAATTACACAGTAACCTAAAGAAAAGCTTGAAAATGGATTCAGAAACTTAACCATATGCAACACTTCAGATGAGAGAGTCCTGAATGTTTTTCTGTTTACAGTATTTGGTTCAATTGACTGTCTTTATAATGAAAAACGTGCTATTTCTTTCTTTTTGAAAAAAACAACAATTACCTGGAAGTCAGATTTGCCAGAGCATCCTAAGTTTCTGTAAAAACTTTACAGCTTTGTAAAAGAAAAAAACTCTCCATTAAAACACATGAAGGGATAAGGTACAAGAATGATTGAAATAACTAGATAACCTAAATAAAAACAGAAGGCAAAAGATCCAAGTGTACAGAAATGGTAAATGAAATACACATGAGCAGCATAATAAGGCCAGTGCTGTTAAAATGATGATTAATGAGTTCCCTGATAGTGCAGACAGAATAAGAATTTTGGTGTATGGCTTTTGATAATATTGCATGTATTACAAGTGAAAGCACTGACAGAGCATTTTAACCTAATAATTACACTCAAATACAAAAATATGCTAATACTGTTTGCATTATGAAACCTTGAATTAATGAGAAAATTTTACTAAGAAAGGTATAGAAGACTATTGTCTTAAAATTTCAGTGTTAAATAATACAGAGTTCAAGTGTAGGATCATTATTATAACATAGCTGTTTACACAAAGCAATTCATTGTGTCTATAAATCAACAAATTCATTGTGTCTATAAATCAACACACCTTGCAAAAGGAAGCTAAGAATTGTTAACTTGTTATGTTAACTGCTATCTTAATTTTACTGACAGGAAATAAAAGCACAGAAATAGCAAATAAATGCCCAAGGAAATAGACAATAAGGAAGTAAATAATACAGACCATGCTCTTTAACAGTAGGTGAGTAACTACTGTTATACGTTATTATTTAAACACTAAACTACCATGTTAAATAGCCTCTGCTTTTCCTGGTTTTGGATGAATTTTTCATTAAGTCAAGAAAGCTTATAACATTCTTGGTTTTTTTCTCAGATATGGTTTTACAGCAGTGTCTTGGAGTTGCTGCAGCAAGGGCCCAATTTAGCAGCTGGATCAATATGAACTCTGTAGACTTCAGTGTAAGATAAACAGCAAATGGCCACTTTGTCCAGAATGCAACTATAACTGAGTTAAGTGGAAACCCATTTTTTTATCGGTCAGACACATGGAGTCACTATCTATCACAGCTGATAGCTGAAAAGTAACATCTTTCTAATGCATCATTCATTTTAAAGTATCTTGTCTGTTTGCAAAGAAGCACTGAAAAATTGTCATCAAATCTGCTTTACGTGTATTTGTTTCCCTTAGTTAGCTAATCCTCCAGTTTACAATCCACATCAGGTAACTCCAGCTTTTAATCATCTCTCCTCCAGCATCCTCCTTAAGTTCAGTACTAGTGTCATGTTTTAGTTTTTAACCTATCTACTCTCCTGGCTTAACAGCTAATAATTTGCTCTCATTAAACACAAACGAAATATTGTAATCTATGCAGAGCAGTCGGCAACTAAATGGGGAGAGCATGTGCTTTTCTGCATGGTACATGTCTAGTACTTTTCATATGAAAATATCAAATGGACTTTTCTAAATGAACGTCACAAAGAGCAGAAAAATCAATTAAAAAACCCTAAGAGAATAACCTAGCAATAAGCCTGGGAAAGTAAATGTACTCACACTACATAAGCCTTGTGCACTAAATACACTGAATGATGGATTCTAATGGACTGTAAACACTCAAAGAGGAGGATTTTGAACTGAGAATTAACCTAAAAGTCATGCCATTAAGAAGAAACTTCCAGTCAAACTGTGGGGAACTGCTTCACACAGGTATTTACCATAGTGAACAGGTAGCTTTATAGTTTGCTTCTGACCTAAGAATATGCACATGAAAGTAACATGTACACAGGCTGGAAGAATCACAAAGCACATGCACTGAGCAATGGATAAGCATGCAGTCCATATGCACTCTGAAACACATAAGTAATCTGTGGAATAGCTTAGGGTAAATATTTATCATAATCCAAGATTATTTAAAAACATCTCTGACTGATTGTCACTTTGCTCAGAGTCTCTGTTCAGATTCTTCTTAAGTATTTAATTTAGGAGGGCAAAACATAAGAACAGGAGTAAGAAGAAGTGAAGCCTTTATCTGTTTCCATTTGGCTTTGGGGGGGGGTTTGGTCTGTTTTTCAAATACTCAGTGTAAAGGACTCCTCCAATTATTCAGAGGATCTTTCCATTTGCCATTACTTAACATAGAACTAGGATAAAATCACATAAAATCTCAGAGATATTGAAAGTCACAGCATCCATAATAAATTAGAAAAGTGAATTCATTAATAAACTATGAAGTCACAGGTAGGAAACTTGGAAATTTTCTGTTCTGTGAAGCAATATCTAGTTTCCTGCCAGAAGTAACTCTTTTCAGTAGCTACATATTAATATAACGGAGAAAAAAGCCAAGTCCAAGAATTTCCACACAAAACAACTGCATTTTCCTTATTTTTAGAACTAATGGGGAAAAAAATATGCATGAAGATAGCTTCCTGTATACAACTACGAGACGATGCCTGTGGCCCTTATTTTCTCCTGACAAACACGTTTAGTTATAAAAACATCCATCTCTGCCTAGATTGTCAGAAATAGGTTTTCAATACATTTCCCACACTACTACATTTTTCTATATTTGTGAGAGTATTATTGTTATAAAAAAGAAACTATTTTAATCAAAGGTTTAATCAGAATACTTGACAGTCAAAAATAGATATCATTAAACTACAGTTGACAAGTATCTTTCAGGAAGTTAATTTAGTTTCTTTCTCTCTTTTTTTTCTTTTCCTAACTTACAAAAGGGCATGAAGGATGACCCAGGATACTACAGGACAGTCAGCCTCACCTCTATCCCTGGAAACGTGATAGAACAACTCATCCTGAATGTTATCATTAGACATATGAAGGATAAGATGGTTATCAGGGGAGTCAAAATGGATTCACCAAGGGGAAATCTTGTTGGACCTGATAGCCTTCTATGAGGGCATAACTGTCTGGCTAGATGAAGGGGGAGCAGTGTATGTCATCTACCTTGACTTCAGCAAGGCTTTTGACACTGTCTCCCATCAGAAAGCTCAAGCAGTGTGGCTTGGATGAGTGGACAGTGAGGTGGATCAAGAGTTGGCTGAATGACAGAGCCCAGAGGGTGGTGATCAATGGCACAGAATCGAGTTGGAGGCCTGTGGCCAGTGGAGTTCCACAGGGATCGGTTCTGGGGCCAGTCTTGCTCAGCATCTTCATCAACAACTTCAATGAGGGGACAGAGTGTATCCTCAGCAAGTTTGCTGACGACACCAAACTGGGAGGACTGGCTGATTCCCCAGAGGCTGTGCTGCCATTCAGCAGGATCTTGATCAGCTTGAGAGTTGGGCAGAGAGGAATCTCATGAGCTTCAACAAGGACAAGTGCAGAGTCCTGCATCTGGGAAGGAACAACCCCCTGCACCGGTAAAGGCTGGGGGTCGAACCACTGAAGAGCAGCTCTGCAGAGAGATCTGGGAGTCCTGATTGATAATAAGCTAAATATCAGCCAGCAATGTGCCCTCGTGGACAAGAAGGCCAATGGCATCCTGGGATGCATCAAGAAGAGTGTGGTCAGCAGGTCAAGGGAGGTTCTGCTCCCCCTCTACTCTGGTGAGGCCTCATCTGGAGTCCTGTGTCCAGTTCTGGGCTCCTCAGCTCAAGAGGGACAGGGAACTGCTGGAGAGAGGCCAGTGCAGAGCCACCAAGATAATCAGGGGACTGGAATATCTTTCATATGAGGAAAGGCTGCAAGAACTGGGGCTGTTTAGTCTGGAGAAGAGGGGATTGAGGGGAGATCTTATTAACATTTATAAATATCTAAATGGTGGGTGTCAGGAGATTGGGACATTCTTCTGTTGTAGCTAGCAACAAGACAAGGGGTAATGGGATGAAGCTGGAACACAAAAAGTTCCACTTAAATATAAGGAAAAGCTATTTCCCTGTTCAGGTGAGGGAGCCCTGGCACAGGCTGCCCAGGGGGGTTGTGGAGGCTCCTTCCTTAGAGGTCTTCAAGACCTGCCTGGACATGTTCCTATGTGACCTGATCTAGGTGAACCTGCTTCTGCAGGGGCGTTGGACTAGATGATCTCTAAAGGTCCTTCTAACCCCTACCATTCTATGACTCTATGATACCACAAACAGTTTATTTTACCTTATAGACACACATTTCTAGCCCCAGGTTGCTCCACTGAAAAACAGTGTATATCAGCCAAATTGCTGGGAGTTGGCTCCTGTTAAGCTGCAGCCAGTCCATCTGTAGATAATTTCAGAAGTCACAGATGCAGCAATAACCACTGCAAACGTGATCTATCAAAGGCTGCAATGAAGGCTCAGAGTTCACTTCAGACAGATGTCCTGTCAAAGCAGGATAGTTACAAGAAAAAAAAATCCAATAAACAATATCACCATTATCTACTCAGGGACCAGCAGTTTGCCCTCAAATGTACTTGTAACAGTGAGAAATGGCATCTCATACGTATTTTTCTTCTAATAAGTCTTTGCATTTCTTCCACTTCCCACTCTGTGAGTCATTTCCTTGCAATCCTACCTCACTTATTTGGCTAGTTGCTCGCTAACTGCATCATATTTGCACGTAAAACAGTCATTATGTTTCATCATAACTAAATAAATTAGGCTAATGACAGCAGGTTTATTTCTGTTGATTCAATAACACATCACAGATATTCTCAATCCCACCAAGTCTGCTTTTTTCAGAATCATTAATAAGGTCTTTCACAAAATCACAAAGTTGACTAATAAGCTGCATGCAAATATAATAATAATGATGCACTTAGTTTGGTTTTATTTGCTTTTGCTCCGAATATCTTACAGTGAATGGATTGTTTTTCACTAGTTTCTCTACTGGATAAACACTCCAAATTTACTTCAAAAATGAATGGAAAAAACCTTCACATATATTCAGTTTAAATTAATAATGCTGCTGTTAAAAAAAATCAAACCACATTAAACTACAAAATTGACATTGTGGCATTTACCATATTATCATATTAATCATATCATTATTTAACATATTATTACATTAATGATATCCACCAAACAGTGTCAGTCCTTTCCATCTCAGAACATACTATGGGCAGTACAGGAGAGAACGGGTTGATTTCAGGTGGAGATTACAGATAAATCAATCTATCCCCATGCAGATATTAAGCTGACTCACTCAATCTTTAGTTGAGCAAACATATTACAAGATCGTTAAAAACACACATTGAATTAACAGGAAGAGTTGTCTGGCTATAGTCAATCTGAATGTTTTTGGCAATCTTGGACATACAAATGAAGTAATGAAGCTATGGACATTGCAGGAATGCAGAACAACATTACAGGTTTGCTACTGGAGGCAAGAGAACTGCCAGCAACAACAATTACAAAGTAGTTGTTTTGAAAATATTACCTTTAGTATCATGACCAGCTAGGAAATCAGATGTCTTACAACATAATTAGGGGTTGATTAGTATAAAATACATATTTTTTCTAACATTAATTTAAAACTGGCTAATTAAGCATCAAACCTGAGTGAAAGATCATCCCACACTATTGTATCCCGAGATGAGATTTGACCTTAAAACCAGCACTTTCTACCTAATAAAAACACGCACATTTAATCAATTCTGATGAGAAGGGAACTATAATACTGGGTGGGGGGTGGGCATGGGAGTTCAGGATGAGTAACACAGAACAGAGACAGAACAAACCAGAAAACCCAACAATCATCATTAAAAAGCCAAGGACACACTTGAATTTAGATACACAAGGTCATGTCCTGTCACTTAGAGAACACAATGCAGATATTGCATGAATCTGTACACTTTAAGAGCAATAACAAGGAGCTATTCTGTTTAGCCTGAGATACTTCTGACAAAGGCAATGGTGCAGTGTTAAAGGACATTGGCCTGGTACGATAGCAAAAGCCTTGCAAGTTGTGTACAAGTCATGATGTCAAGGGGTTTGGGCACAGAGTAAAGAAGAGATGAGGGCACTGAAGAGTTGAAGGTTTTGAACAGCTTATCCACAATCTGTTAAAGAAATGCAGGAATTAAGGAGCATTGAAAAATAGTCTGTTTAGGGGTGAGAAAGAGTACAAAGAACAAGTATCTATAAACACAGAGAAGACACTGTATTATAGAAAATTCAGATGTAACTTAGTATTGCAGATCAGTCAAGAAAGAACAAACTATCAATACATGTGAGGAAATAAAATAAATATGAAAACGAAATTAAAATAGCCCCAGGTTATTAAAGTAGAGGTTAGAAGGAAGAGGAAACACCTTCAGCTTCACTGTCTTCCTGGTAAGAATACGGGATACTGATGAACTGCTGCAAAGCATTCTCACTTGCTTTGAGCAAGACTAGTATCTTTGACCCTTTCATCCAGAGGTGGAGTGGAAGACAGAGAATAACACTGAAAAAAGGGGTAGATATTAGAAGTGTACAGATGACATTTGATTTTTATTGTTATAAATTTAATAACAATTGTCTGAAGTTTCATTCTTTTTATTGTTCTGTGATGTGACCTAATAATAATTAATTGGTAATACTGTTCAGTTTTGAATTACACTAAGAATAAATTCTTGGCTCTACAGATAAGGTTTGTTTCCTTTCTGCCTATAAAAAGATTTTTGTGCATAGTAAGGTTCTTCAATTTGGCATGGTCCCAAGACCTCACTGAAATCCCAAGATGAGTTCAAGGAAAGTAGCATGACAAAAGGAGCTCTAGTCTGTGATTACATACAGTGCCCTGAGGCACAGTAAATGCACAAGAAATAAAGAGTTTCTGCTACAGGAACCTAAAGACCGGGAACACTCATCAGTCACTGCTGCTTAGTGGGAAGCTGGAAGCAAATAGCTGAGAAGCAACAACTGAATGGTATTGGTCTATACCCCCACTTTCTTTCTGGTTTCAGTGACTCGCTGCTGAAAGATATGAGGATTACCCCATGCCAGGCAGCCAGAGTAAGCTGAAGCAAGCAAACAGCATAAAGAAACTTTTAGCCATTGCAGTGCATTACAACAAATATTGACAGCAAAATTAAAAGTATGTTGAAGGGAATTTTAAGCTAGCAGAAAAAAAAATGACAGAGAAAAAAATATATGAAACTTCAAATCAGATGCTTTCAAAGATACTTTATATAAAAAGTGACCCAAATTTAGAGATTGTAGCATGTGTTTTGAATTTAAAACACACCATATGTTTGCAAGGCCTTCATGTAACCTCAAGAAGACATTTTGGAATCTAAAATAACGTGAACAGAGTCAATTCAATGAAAAATATCTTCCAACAAAAGCTACTGCTGCTTTACAAGAATTCAATGTTTTCCTTTCATCATAATTCAACAAATGCATTTTAAACGCTGGTTAATTCCTGTCTTCAAAAGTCTCATTACATATTTATAGATACATCTCATTTTTTTGGATACTTTGCATTTTAGTTCTGAAACTGAAATCATTCTTCTTCTTATGTATGAAAATACAGCCTCTACCTAGTATTATGTACTTCCAAAATCTTACAAAAAGATGCCATAAACAACTTCCTGTTTTCTGTCACACAACTGCTGCTAACACCTTAAGTCATTTGTTTTTCCTAGACAGTTGGCACATATTTCCAAGTTTCAGGACATACACAGTTTTTAGGCAAAGATTAAAAATGTTTGACTTCCATGCTTAACTTAGTTTAGGCAGAAAGTCTTGAAAGAGAATGCTGAATGCTTCAAAAGTTACACAAGTGAAAAAAAAAATATAAACACGCATTAACAGTAAGAGAGAAAACGTTGAGGATTTCTCAAGAAACAACAAACTTGCTTATGTAGCATATCCTTCATGTTTAAGGAGAATGATGATAATTTAAAAGAATCATGGAATCATTTTGGCTGGAAGAGCCCTTTAAGCTCATCGAGTGCAGCCTTTGTCCCAGCCCTGTCACCACCCACCAGTTCATTTCCCTCAGTGCAACTTCCACCCGTCTCTGAAACCCCTCCAGGGACGGTGACTCCAGCACCTCCCTGGACAGCTGTCTGCAATGCCTGACAACCCTGTCAGCAAAGAAATTCCTCCTCAGATCTAGCCTGAACTTCCCCTAGTGGAACTTGAGGCTGTTTCCTCATTTTATTGCTTATTACTACGGAGAACAGACCCACACCCACCTTGCTACAACTTCCCATCATATCAAGTGATACACAAAGTAAGATTTTCATAGACTCAGTATGAAACACAAAATGTTTCACACAAAATGTTAAATGAAACACAGAAAGTTTCATCTAAATATAAGAAAAAACTACTTCACTGTGAAGTGAGGGAGCCCTGGCACAGGCTGCTCAGGAAGGGTGTGGAGGCTCCTTCCTTGGAGGTCTTCATGACCCATCTGGACATGTTTCTATGTGACCTGATCTAGATGGACCTGCTTATGCAGGAGAGTTGGACTAGATGATCTCTAAAGGTCCCTTCCAACCCCTACCATTCTATGATTCCATGAAACCTGTTATTTTTTAAAGCTTTTTAGCTAAACAGAGATGCAAAGTTTGCACTTAATGTATAAAGCTTTGAGTACTACAAACTGTATTTTAAAACAAAATGTGTAAAATACAGTGCATAATTGTGTAAGATAGAGAAAGAAATCCATGTTATAGGTTGAGATATCTTTGTAGTGTTACAGGAAAGCTCCAAAGTTTGCCTTTCAGTTTCAAAAGTTTCTTTTGTTATTGACCTAAAGTATCTACATAATGAGCTAATGCTTTCCAATTCTGCTGGAATCAGCATTTTAGACACCTGTTTTTTCTCAAACAGTTGCTAAATCGTTCTACAGAACTATGCTAGAAGAATTTCAGCACCACTCCCAGGACAGCTCAACATTTTGGGGAAGTTTCAGGTGGAAGTCAGGACCAACAAGCAAATACTATAGTGAAAACAGTGGAAATTGCTGGTGAAGAAATCTCCCTTTTCTGTATGTCCCAACAAATAACCATTAAGAGTAACATCTGGTAAAATAACTATATGAAAAGAAGACATGTTTTATTGGATTATATCATTTGAAGTACTACACTAACAATGATGAGTATGAAGCATTTATGGAAGAATATAAGCATCAGTCAGTCCCATAGTAATTTGAAAGACGGACATCCTGCACTTTGGTGTGTAAGGAAATATTGCACATTGATTTATGCAATTATTATTAACTTCCTACTATTTTTTGCATGTAAAAAAATAGTATCTAAAATAATATAATAATATCTAAAATATTCAGTGGAAAAATTCTGTAGGATAGAATTATATGGCATAAAACCAATTATTCTTTTCTTGAGTCTTTGCTTGATCATTTTACTAAGCCCATAATCCTTGCCTTATGAGTCATATCATTATAATATCAATATTCAAATCAATATCAATAATAACTTCAATCTATTACTTTTCTCCTATTTCACTCACCTGTCAAATCTTTTCCAAGACACAGAGCCCTAATATGTACTTCTGTCTTCCCTGCATGGAAGGTATCCCATAACTGTGATTATTCCCTTCGTCATGCCCTGGACTTTTACCTCTTTGAGAGATGGAGTAACTCAAACTGCTTACAGTAAACATATGTGTAAGACAAATGCACACTCCAGCAGAGACAGGCCTATATTTTCCATACTGAGTGCCTCTCCTGAAAATGGCTAAGTTTGATTTTTTTTGACAGCTGTCAAGCATTGAACTAATGCTTCTGAGAACTCCATCTGATGTTTCCAAGAAAGGCTTCTAAGCAATAACAGTCATGGATTCCCTCCTCAAGAACAGAGTTCCATCTATTATGTAATTCTGAAAGTGATTTTATTTTGTCATTTAATCCGTCAGATTTCTGCATTTTCATAATCAGTCTTAGTTTTCACCATTATGAATAATTCTGTCTCAACAGAAATTTATGTCATTATTTTGTCCTTTTTACACACTAAATAGTATAGATTCCCATGGAATTCTACCTATTAATCCCTCTCACTGTAAGAATTCACCATTTATTCATACTAGTGAAATACTAATAGATCTGCCTTCATTAGTCTCCTGGTTCAATGGATGTGAATTTAATATTTCTCCAGTGCTTCTCCTCTTTGTGATAAGAGAAGACCTTTAACTCTAGGCTCTGCTACTGAAGTGTGGATGAGGTTACTACTCTTTTCTGGTTCTGGTTCCCACTGACCTTCTCTTTACAATGAACTCAACTCCTTGGACAACAACCAGCAGCATGCTCTCGTGGTCAAGAATGCCACTGGTATCCTTGGTTTGCATCAAGAAGAGTGTGGGCAGCAGGTGGAGGGAGGTTGTCCTCCCCCTCTACTCTGCCCTGCTGAGGCCTCATCTGAAATCCTACGTCTAGTTCTGGGCTTCCCAGCTTAAGAGGGAGAGGGAACTGCTGCAGAGGGGCCAGTGCAGGACTACCAAGATGATCAAGGGACTGGACCAGCACCCTGACAAGGAAAAGCTTAGAGAGCTGGGGCTGTTTAGTCTGGACATGACTGAAAGGACCTTATCAATGCTTATGAATACCTAAAGGGTGAGTGTCTAGAGGATGGGGGGGACACTTTTTTCTGTAGTTTCCAGTGACAGGACAAGGAGTAATGGAATAACGATGGAACACAAAAAGAAACTGTTGTGTAAGAAATTGTTATTGACCTACCATAAAATTACTTGTGCAATATCTGTTCCAGTTTGTTTAATTAGTGTGTTCATCAGCAACTAAGAGCTAAAATATTTCCTGATATATTCCTGCTGTTTCTACTAGTAAAACTGGCTCTCAGAAAGCATGCATCAGGGCATGTAGCAGAACATAGTCCAACCGCAAATAGATGTCACAGCACTTGTACCTTCAGATTTAATCCTACATAGATATTGTTACACTTTGATATTTGCAAGTGATTTTTGCATAATTATCTTTTACATTTTTGCTGTTAGGAATCATCTGTGATGATGCTGTCTCCTGTAGACACATTATTCTTTGTAGCTACCTGTTGTATTACTAGTGACCAAGCTGCAAAAAAGCTTGTCAAATGAAACAAGCTCTACTGCCTGTAGGATAAGACTTGGAAGGAGAAAATACAAACATTTGGAAATCATAACTCAGGCTGAAATTTTCTTTTGGGTTTCAAAGAGTCTGAGTGGAAAAGCAATTGATTTGTACTTCAATATCCTAACCTGGCTTATACAAAAGGCAGAAAACCATCTTAAATTATTGTGGCTCTGCAACTTTTATTATAACTTGTAGACTGTGCAGATCTGAAAATCAATAGCACACAACAACTTGGGTCTTGATAAAAACATAACTTGTGAAAGATTTCAGATAAATCTTTTTGCAGTGTAGATGAAATATATATACTCTTTTCTTTTTTTAAACTGGGTTATTTAGCAGTGCAAAATAGCCCTCAAGATCACAAAAAAAAAACCCCCATCAAACACCAAACTCTCAAGTAAACCCACCAGTGTTTCTGTTGGATCCCTTTGACTTTTCTAGATGTGCTTGTAAGACTTTGTTCCTCTGAGATGCAGATGAAGGAAGCAGAAACTTCAGTGAAGAAGAAAAGCAATACTTTTACGGTGTATTTGTTCTGTCTGGGATAGTGTTAACTTTCTTCAGAGCAGTCCATATGGTGCCGTGTTTTGGATTTGTGACCAAAACAGTGTTCATAACATACCAGTATTATTGCTATTGCCAGGTTATTGTTGAGTAGTGTTTGCACAGCATCAAGGTTTTGTCTTTTTTTTCTTCCTCTTGTTTCCTTGCACTCTCACTCCCCAACCAGTGTGCTCTGTGTGTTGGGAAGAGACCCAGCTGGGACCACTGACCCTAATTGACTAAAGGGGCATTCCAGACCATATGATGTTCTCAGTAATAAAAAGTCATGGAACAGAGGAAGAAGAGGGGAAGAAGGGGGTCACGATTATATTGTTTGTCTTCCCAAGTTGAAAGTAATGAAATCCTGCCTGCCTGGAAACGGTGAAACACCTGCCTGCCAAGGGGAAATAGTGAATTCATTCCTTATGTTGCTTTGCTTGCATACACAGCATTGCTTCACTTAAACTGTGTTATTTCAACACATAACTGTAGTCTTTTTCTTCACTTTTACCCTTTTGATTGTCTCTCCTATCTCATTGAGGGCAGTAAGCAAGCTGGTGGCAGTGGGCTGACCTGTCAGCCACATACAGATAAACAGGTTTCTTGACTTAAGAAGAAATACTGAAGACTGAATGGTATTGTGGTAGTTAATATGACTTTTTAGTCTCTGAGACCTCCCTTGTCTAAAAAGCACTTGGCCAACTGCTTTGTTAGACTGAAGTTAAAGCATATCAGCACACCATCTGTCACGGAGTGGTACAGGCAACTTTCTTCCCTCTGCATACAGATGAGAACTCCGTTCCTTGATCAATCTATCCAAATTTGCCCTGTATGATGAGGGTGCAATGATTTTGGCAGGTCACAGCCAAATCTCTCTCATTAATACATTTACAGATTTAAACATATTTCAATACTGAAAAAGATACAGGCTTAACGACTTGGTGAGAAATTCTCAACTGTTAAACCCCAGCCCCGGTGCTAGAACACTCCTACAGTTGCTAGAGAGCTTCTACAAAGGTCTCAATCAGAAGCAGGTCTAAGAGGTACAGTTCAAGTTCTAAAGGTAATAATCAATCCTGAAGGAAGAGTAAATGTCGTCAAACTCACATTCTCTTCCACCTTTTAAAATCTCCTAGAACACACAGAAGAAGGAGAAACATTTACATTTCACAGAATTCTTCTTATTTCCCAGCATTCACCTTCCTCATTGAAGATGTGTTCAGACTGTCATCCCATATCCAAAATCTGAAGATTCTGTATAATCTGTAAGTTACAGAATTTCTTACATATCTTGCAGGATCAGTAAAAATTGTCACGTAGCATGTTGTTCATTGGTTGGGCATGAGCTACACAGGAATACCATGTTCAACAAGGACTTGTCCACTCAGTCATTAACCTCAAAGGCATTAGAAAAAAAAAGGAAATTCAATTTTCCTCACATCTAATCCAATCACTACAATTCAAAACTGTTTATTTCCAGGAACAGTAGCAATACAGTAGCAACACCCACCCCCCCCCCCCCCCCCCCCCATACTGAAACAATACTATGCTGTCACATCTGTGCCCAGAGCTGCGTCCAGAGAGTTCAGTGGGATCTCAGATCCAACACATGACGTATGAAGTCAATTATTGTGGCATTAGATCAACTATGAAATGCCTCATGCAAGGACAGAATCAGTCCCCATTGGATGTAGGTCTGACTTACCAAGCAGTTACTGCAAAATTCTGCTCACGTGCAGTGCTGCAGGCTCATGGCTTTCTCACTCCCTAAGGCAGCTCTGCCCAAACCAGTTGTGCTCAGGCAGCAACTGTGATAAAAATGCAGCAACATAAACACAGGACAGCACTAACACAACAACACAGCAATGGATTCTCCAGGAATCCTGGGCTGCCAACACATTCCAAAGCTCACAATACGATTGCTACAGTTGACATTTGCAATACTGAACTCCCCAAGTGCTTGCAATGATCATACCTTCACTTCTTTTTTTCCCCTGATAATTAGCATTATCTGAAAAAGTAACTGAAGTCTGTAAGCTCTTCAAAGAAAAAGAAAAAAGATCAAGTGTATAACTTTAATAAAGAATGCTAACATCCTTGACATGACCCAGATCATCATGAGAACTGTTACATTTCAATTAGCTTCCAGCTATGCTGGTAGGACTTTACTAATAATTGCATGACTTCCTCCAGGAAAAGTTTCAATTTTTTACGAGACAGGAGAGAGCATGAAATTCTAAGTTCTTTTTCACTTGTTAAATGTAAAAATCATTAACTATAAAAGGTATTGGATTAGCAGAAAAGCAGGAGGAAAGATGGCCCAGTAACAGGCGAGGGTTTGTGATTTAAGGAATAAGAATTCAAATCCTAACTCTGCTACACCCCTTCTCCTTGCACATCAGTCAGGCTGTTCAATTTTCTGGCTTCTCCTTCTGTAATAAAGAGATAATAGCATGTACTAATCTCACAGGAATTTGGGGACTTGATATCTCTTAAATGCCACAATGCCATGGAAATGAACCTGATCAAAAAACATCTTAACGCTGTAATCTGGGAATATCCAGGGTGCACACAATTGCCAGTGGAAATACTCTAAGCTAAGTGCTTATATGCATGTGAAAATTTTCACAATGTCTGACTAAGAAAGTGTCTGTCAGTAGTGTTAGAAAACAAGCTGCTACATACAGCAAATTCAGATCCTGAGGTTAATCTATATTCAAACCCTCTAGCTTTTACTTGGTACATGCAAGATATCACTTACAAAGATGGATTTAGGAAGTTCACAGAGGAATTCATCAGAAAAAAAAAAAAACAAACCCTGATTGCACTGTTAAAAGACAGGGAAAGAAGAATTTGTTAGATATTTCTTTACATGTACTTCTGTATATAACCAAGAGACAAGTATAAAATTAACTTTACTTATGGTAATAGTTCAAAATAACATAGGCTAGTATTTCCAAAAACCACTGTGCAATCTGCTTTGAGAGACTACATTCTAAATTCTTTAGCTGCTTAAATAAATATATATATAATAATCTGCAGTAGTGATTGTGAACAATCTAACCAGGGACAATGTCTTCCTTTACTTCTGCAGGAAGATCACAATTTAATGAAATGAGCAGCATAGCCACCTGTAAAACCAAAACCAGACCACTCATATTCTGGTTTGTAGCTTGTGCAAACACAAACCCCGAGCTTTGACAATTTAAGTAATCACAAATTGCAGCAGTGATTTAACAGTGATCCATGTAAACCTGTTATCACCTAACTACTCTTTTTGTCTAGGATCATTAGAGATTTTACTGATATAAAATCCAAATTAAAGACATCCAACAAAGGAAAATGAAATGAGGTAAACCTGGGAACACGCAGCCTTAAAGAACCCCAATCCACTAAACTAAATAAAGGTAGTATGCATATTCCTTTCCCTATCCAGGAAAGGGTGAAAGATCATGCCTAATGCAAAACTAATATAAGAAATCAAGCATCTAAAACTGAATTACCTTTCACTAGAAAATAAAACAAATACAGGTCAGGCTTAGCTACCTTATTTAAGCTTTTTCTGCAAAAAAAAACCATCCATGAGAATACTCTCTAGCTTATCATTAGGAGCATGTAAATGCCTCACTGCTTCTGGTCCGTAATGAATTCCTACAGTTACTGTTGACGATGATGAAGATACCACAAAATAACAATGAATGACAGTGGAGCAGATACTAACAACTAAACAGTTCCCCATTCTAGCTCAGATGAACTAATGGAGCAGAACATAGTGCTTCATTTACGTTATCCAACTACCACTCTTCAACCCTTTTTTATTGTAATTCACAAGTATAAGTAATTCAAAGTGCTGCAATTTCAGAAAAATATTCAACTCTCCAGACTAATATTATCATCCAGACTACATTGGACTAGAGAGATGAATAAACAAGAAAGCAATCATTAAAATCATTTTTCCTTACACATTTATGAGAAAAGGGTATTTCTAAGAGGAATATGGTCTTTTTTAATAACTCAATTTCACAATTATTTTGTTCATTGCTCTCAGGTAGAAATCCTTAGATCATACTAAACTCCTCAGATTCCTCTGTGGCATGCCATGTTGTTTTGGAAAATAGATTTATTGTATTAACAGCTTTAAAAGATACACTTAATGGGGGAAAAAAAAAAAGACCCATAATCTCCCATAATAAAATATTTTCAATGCAATAGCAGCTATTTTTCTCCTACTTACTTCAGAGTGTTTACAATTCAAAGGAAAACACAGCTCTAAAACTAGAGGAAAGGGTTTTAAATGCCTGTCTTTATAGGCCTTTACAGCATGGCAACTCATTTTGTGTCACAGACTGTAGAAGGGAAGATAAGTCTGTTTTGAGACTGTCAGCTATTTGCATAGATGTATTTACAGCCACCACCATTTAAAATGGGGGTAATAATGACAGATCTTCCAAGGGATACAACTATCAAATTAACATGGAGCAGTACTAACATCTATTACCTCAAAAATTTCTAGTCAATAAAACTTACCTTAGTAATAAAACCAGATCATTTAACTACAGTATGTTCATCAACCTGTGTAACACTATATACAATGTGAAGATTAAGAAAAAGCAATAGAATAGGCAAGTAGGTAGAACTTTTAGCTCAAAAAGCAATTGTGTAAACTGATCACAGCTTTCTCCTTTTTTTTCTGAACTGTTTTCAGAGAACTTAGGTGGAATGCCAAAGATAAATGGCTTCTGTGCCAAAGAATTATAGCTTTAGTTAGAGGAGTTGTATAGAGGAGCGATAAGCACAACAATTCATCTTTCCATCCATATAAGCTAGACACAAAGAAATGTGACATAACCACTGCTAACCATCAATGATCTTCCACTTTACTTGTACAGATCACTGTCATCACACACACGATCAATCCCATTTCTTGTCTTGGTGTTTTAACCCACATATGACTGCCAGAGCACGGAGATGACGGCACGTGCTGTTGTCTAACACGCACTTGGCAGTATTCCCACTGGAATGTTCCAGTTCAGGATAATGGAATAGGAAAAATGTACCCAATTAAGGGAATGAGTGGGGTGTCTGTTGATCTAAGTTCTACAACTTTTTCTGCTACAAACTTCTTGCCAGTCACACTTTGTGCTTCATTTCTCATTGTAATTTTGGAATAATTCTACCTCCTATGCCTGTCATGTTTATTTTTGTAGTTGTTTTCTGGAACTGTCTTGTACTGCTTTGCTTGAGCATCATAGACATAATTGCACAACTAATAGAAAGTCCATAAATAAAATCCATAGGCTACAAAATTATTTTAAAAACCAGGATTTCTTTATAATTAAACTGTTAAAACTATACTTACCTCGACACCTTTATCTATCAAAATTAAACAGAAAAATACTATAAAGCAACCATAGCTAGAAATCATACTTCAACTGAAGCACACTAAACACAACATTTACTGTGATTATTACACAAGTTTTTTCGATGCTTGTGACAGATATTCTTTCATTATATACAATTCCATCATCTTAATATGTCTGTGTTGGATTGGTACTGCTATTTTTAAATGCTTCTAAATAAGGGAATGGGACAAACCATTTTATAATCAGTGATGTAGTACATGTGTACACCATGTCACGGGTGAATAGGGCATAACGCCCAGCCATATGGTGTACTTAAGTGCCAACTCATCTACATAGACTGTTACCAGGCAACATGCTGGACTTCAGAGTGAGCTTGGTAAAAAAGTGACCTCTTAGCCCTAGAAGTTGATTGATATTCATTGTGCTGGTTAGGTTATGATCACAAGGGAAAATAATAAAAGTAATTATGCACATTAAGATTTGGCAGCATTAAACATTCCAATTTCAAATGAGCATTTTCTTTTTCTTTCTTGTCATATAATCCGAATCTCTGCTTTCACTTGTTGAAGAAGATTAATATCTTTTTCTCCAACTACATTTATAGATACTGAAGTACTATAATCACAGTCTAATTACTGTTACCTTTGTAAAAACATAACAGTAATTACCTCAGGGACCACTGTCTCCCATGGGTAGAATCCCCAACCTCATTCTTGCAATTTTTAACAGAATTTTTCAAACAAAAGCTGACAATTGCATCAAATTCTGCTAAGAGGTGTAAGAAGGCTAGTCTGTGCTACTGTGACTGTGCTGGTTTTTGGCTGAGTTAATTTTCTTCACAGGAGCCAGTATGAGGCTGTGGTTCGGATTTGTGCTGAAAGCAGCGTTGATAACTCAGAGATGTTTTAGCTACTGCTGAGCAGCACTTGCAGAGTCAAAGCCTTTTCTGCTCCTCACCCCACCCCATCAGTGAGTGAGCTGGGGGTTCACAAGAAGCTGTGAAGGGACAGAGCCAGGACAGCTGACCCCAACTGTCCCAGGGGAGGCTCCAGACCATGTGGCATCATGCTCAGCAGGTAAAGCTGGGGAAGGAGAAAGAAGGGAGGCAATACTCGGACTGATGGCATTTGTCTTTCCGAGTCACCGTTAGATGTGACCGAGCCCAGCTGTCCTGGAGATGGCTGAGCACCTGTCTGCAGTGAAGGAATTCCTTGCTTTGATTTGCTTGCACATGAGGCTTTTGCTTTACCTATTAAACTCTTTCTCTCAACCCATGAGTGTTCTCGCTTGTACTTTTCTGATTCTCTCTCCTGTCCTACCAGGGAAAGGTGAGTGAGTGGCTGTGCAATGCTTAGCTGCCAGCTGGAGTTAAACCACAGCAGTGACAGAAGAAAAGTTAAAAGCAATAAGCATGCTGAGCACTACAGAACTGATTTAAATCTATCCTCAAGAAGAACAGGCACTTTTTTTTTTAGCTTTTTATCCTGTAAGCCAGGCAGTCTTTTTGAAATAACAGAACCCTTTTTCAAAGCTGTTAGGAGGAAGATGGTGTTCAATGTAAGAGAATCAACACAAAACTCTTCTTATTTCTAACAAGGACTGTATGTCTAATTATTAAATGACACCAAACTGTATTGAGGTGGAACTCAATCATTAATATCAATACATTTGAACAAAACAGTGAATCTACTCAATCATTTTGTCAATACTCACGTGCAACTTCATTGCTTAATGCACATAGAACAAAGTATAACTCTAAATGTATATAAAGCAAACACATTCAGTCAGTCCAACACACAACAATCCATGCTTATTACTCAATACAAAAAGAGCATTACAGTTAATTTTAAGCTGAGGATTATTAAAATTTGTTTGAGAAGCACCAACTACATGCTCACCAAGAATCATACATTATTTTTTTCTGATACTTCTAAGTGCAAAAAAAGGGTATATTTAAGTATATTAAAAAGTGCTTAATCAAGACTGTTTCTAAGTATGTGTTAAAAAAGGAAAACTTCACCAAAAAGAAAAAAATCTCAAGTATGAAAAAGCAACAAATAGTTGAAATGTGAAAGTCTTTTCTCAGGAAGGTAGAAAGCAAGAATGCACCAGCACAAACACTTCCTCATATGTCCTATAAATTCACGGTATTTCCTATTCTGACGTTATGGATGCATTTAAAAAAGAAAGCATGATGAATTATCCATTCTAAGGAAACAAGTTTCTGTGACAATCTTTCTATATACAAAGCAATTTCTTCCTGACTGAATCAGTCAAAGGTGAAATAAATACAGTAGTGACACATTCCTAACACATAAAAAGGAAACACAAGAGAAAAGCACTTCAATCTACGGCCAGAGACAGGGAGGCTTATTTTCTAAGCATGTCACTAGCAAATTGTCATTCGAAAAGGTATCAGATCCCGTACTCATGGTCTATTAATCTTGAGATTCGGCATCAGTATGGCAAGTTGTGAAGTACAGAGTATTTCTTTGTTCATTCTGACAGCACAAAAGAGAGCTCAGTCAAATTTCACGTAAAATAAAATCAACAGATACACAAGAAAAATCAGTGCACTTACTGAAAGAAGGCTCCGATCATGAAAACAATAGGTACCACTTGCATGGGGCTTCTGTGTAGTTTCCTAAGAACAGAAAAATGCATTCTTACTGGAAATGAGAGATCACATCTGTGCCCTGCACCCATGGAGAGCTGAAGTTTGGCTTTAAGATTCAAAGTGTTGTAACAAAAAACATAATTGATAATGCATTATTTGGGCTTTCACAAGGAGGGCTGCAGACATTAAAGTGTCATAACTGCATTTTTATTGGAGAACAAAGCTGAACAGCAAAATCTGCTTATTGATTTACAAATATCAACAAAGATTCAATTGTTTATTTGTTAATCATTCAATACATAGTAGAAATTTCCAGGCAGCTTGCTGTTTATTTTAAACCTATGTCCTATTTTTGCATTATGAACTTACACACTAAAACTGACATGCACTTACCATGCCATAGTTCAAATTTTTTCCCCCAGTATAGGTTTCAGTTATAATAGAAACACAAAAACTGTACTTTTTCAACTGAAAACTCTCAGCAATTTTGCAAAAGAAAAGTTATCATACAGTAAACAAAAACTAATTACACATGCACATAGCTGGCAATTAGAATAGAGTAACATTGTATTTCATGCCACTTCCTCTTCTTGATGAGCATCTAGTGGCATATATTTTACTTAATTATGAATTGAATTTTAGAAGTTATTGTAAGCTCAGACCTATTTTTCACAACATATTTTTCTCCCTACATGCACTTTTCATTTCCAGGTGCAAGTAGTAGCATTTACTCTTTCATACATATACTCTTGAAAACAAAAACATATACTTAGGTCTATGCATTACCAAAGCATTCTGTAGATAAATTTAATATACTTTTTATCCAAATAAATTCCAAACAATAAATATTTTCCACAAGAGATGTTATTCCTAAGGAAAAACTTCCCTGTGAGGATGAGAGCGCACTGGAATGGGCTGCCCAGATGGTTTGTGGAGTCTCCTTCTCTGGAGACATTCTAACCCCACCTGTAGAAGTTCCTGTGTGACCTACTCTAGGTGATTCTGCTCTGGCAGGGCGGTTGGACTGAATGATCTTTCAAGGGCTCTTCCAACCCTCAAGATTCTGTAATTCTGTGTGATCTGTGAGTCCATTTCAACAAGTGAGCAAATCAGTAAATGAAAAAGCTAATGCAGAAGAACACAAGAACCACCACCAGTACTGGAAAGGTACATGTTATATAACTGTGTCAGATAATACTGCACATCCTGATTAACAAAGAACCAACAATTTCAGGGAAAAATTCTTTAGTGTAAGAGTGAGGGAGTCCTGAAACAGGCTGCCCAAGAAGTGTGTGGAGTCTCCTCTGAAGGTCTTCAAAACCAGCCTGGACAGGTTCCTGAGTGACCTACTCTAGGTGGATCTGCTTGAGCAGGGAGGTTGGGACTAGATAATCTTTAGAGGTCCCTTTCAACCCTACCATTCTACGATTCAGAATCTGAAAAGACAACAATCAGCAGCAGAAAATATACTTCCATTTCAGTTTCCTTAGAGCAGGGGCTATCACTGGGAGATTATCTATCAAAGTAACATCCAACTTCACATCTGAAGCTCCTAACATTAACTGCAATTGTCTTCCCACCAGAAACCCCAACATGGATCAAGATAACCTAGTAGTATACAACGGACTATGACATCATACCTCAATATTCTTTGTATTGACATGAAATGGCATTAACAGTGTCTACGTAGCTAAAAGAAGCTTCATGGAGAAACTTAAGATAGTCATTTTTAATGCTAAATGTTCTGTTCCACAACTGTCATATATATATTAGTAAAACATGAAGTAGGCTCCTGTTTTGCACTCCTATCACACAGAAATAAATATACGATTGGTAACCTTTTGCTTGAGTCTTGTAACTTTTGGTCACATTTCTATGTGACAGGAATATATAAGAACAGCAACACTCTTGTTCAGATCAAGAGTAGAGTTATTCTGCAGTCCAGCCTTTCTTGTCTGAGAAAAGGAAAACTTAAGTCTACTAGAAGTAGTTCTGCTAAGTGTGTATGTAAAAGTCAGGCAAAGATGATGATACTTTAAGATTCACTTAAAAATGCCAAAGTTGTGTTTTCAGGTGAAAATTTCAGATGTGTAGACAAGAACTGAGAATACCCTGGTCTCTTCTCCCTCAGGGCAGTCTGCTCAGGCAGTCTAAAGAAGCAGAGGTTATTCTGCAGGGTCATTGAGAAAGATAGCTCCAGGCAATTCAGGCTTCATAAATAGCCACCATACCTCAGCATTCCAAGAGTACCTGAAACATTGTATTATTTTTTCCATAGCTCCCTTCAGCACTGTATTAAATAATAAGGTTTTTTTTTAAAAAAAACCCACCAAAATACACAGAAAAGAAAGGAAAAAAACCCAAAGCAATAATAAAATTTACTACTAATATATACACACAATTACTAAGCCTGACTTAACACTACTGCTTCACAGCTTTATCAAAAGCCTCCACATCAACTGATCTTAATCTGATATTGTTTTTATTTTAATTCTGTTCTAAAAATGCAATTAAACAATGATATCTGTTACTGCAAGTTAAAAGTCATTCCCTTTAGATAACAGCCAAATGCAACAAGCAGTGAGTTTTGCCATCATTAGACTTCTAACCATATTACTTCTATTTTGAGGCTTTTTTGTTTGGTCTCAGTTTAATTTCCTGTCAGCCTTACAAGACATTTCTAATGTTTGGGCTGTAGGATATGCTCTGATTAAAAATAATCTTCCCAATTACTGCCTGGCATGAGTCTACTGCCACATGCACTCTGCCACTGGCTTCTGAATTTCTGTCAGCAGTAATTGTGTCTGTAGCTTCTAACTGTAAATGAAAACCCAGGGGGCATATTTGGGTTCCAGTTTCCTTTGCCCAGCCATATCTTTTAATTTGCGCTGTCTGTCAAAAGGAGATGTTCGTGGGCACTAAAAGGAAATCCTTAGAACATCAGGTTAAAAAAGGAGAAGAAAAGAAATGCAACTCACATATGATAAAGAGTATTTGATATTTATTCCAGCACCCTCGACATAGGCAGTGAATCTCACTGCATTCATTACCTTTAGAAGAGGTAAATGGAAGGTATTTACCAAGCATTTCTAGCTGTACTTTTTTACCATTAATTTTAATCATTATTCTTGAGCATCACTTGGGCTTATTTCTTTATTTACTTATTTAAATTTGAGCATTGTAATGAATTTTTGACAGAACAGGTTTTCTTAACACAATGGAAAAAAACAAGCTCAGGCTCTGGCTCCTGGCTTTAACTACACTACGGAGTTACCCACCTCCAGCTCTGGAAGGGTCTCAGATGTGGGCTGTGGGCAACCTGTGTCCTGGGTCAACCCCCTAGACCTACATTACATCTCTCCAGTCTGTCTTTTCCTGTGTGGACTTTATACTCACATTGTCACCTTGGCACTATCCCCTCTCTGTCCCAATGAACTGCTGCTCCTGACAGAAAACCCAGATGGATACTGGACCTGGTTCACCACCTTGCTTGAGATTGTCAATGGACAGGACATGGCTGTACCTTCGGTATTTAGGCTCAGTGGGGCTATGCCCTTGAGGGAGGGCATGAGACTCGGCTCCTGGCTCCCTTCTCCTCTAGAGCAGCCAGCTGACACCTGGCCGTAGGATGCCTGTGCTGAGAATCACAGTGTTTAAGCTTGGTAGTCAATGCAATCACTATCATCAGACTCATGATAGATTTGTGTTAAGATTCTCATTGATTTACTTCTCTTCATAGTACTGCTGCTGTGATGGAAAGGTGGCCCCATGTCACCAGGGAATGTTTTCTGTTTGACAAGAGCAGGGTGGAAACAGGGTGCCCTGAGTCAACTTTCTAAAGGAAAAGGATAGTGGGAAGAATGAATCTCTAAGCACAGACTGTACTCTATGAAGCAGACAGGAAAAACTCAAGAAGTGGGAAAACGTTTGATATAACATAGGTGAAGCTTTGTGTAGAAAGGAAAAGTACAATCAATCATACTAAAAGCACAGTTAAAAATGTGTCAATAGGATATATGGTATTCACTGCAAAGAAAAAGTCAGGAAATACTCACTGAAAATTTAAGAACACTATAAAATCCTGGGAAACTAATTTTCTATGAGGTTTCAGTGCTTTGTCTGATGAAATTAAGTACATTTTTATCTTAAAAGTAAAACATCAGCCAGTACATTTGGGATCTAAGATGTACAACGAGCATAATTTCACGTGCAGGAATCATAGAGGTTTTCTTCATTATAAGAGGCCCAAATGCTGAGATGTGATGAATCTGAGTAGGGATTTGTCCAAATACCATTTGAAATTGAATAGCAGATCTTGGCATATGAACTTAAATATTAAGGCCAAATGTTAGTGCTCCACATTATTTTTGCTGGTCGATAAGTTATTCTGTGTATCAGTATCTGAAAGGAGACAGTTGGAAGATGGGAAAAGAGCTGATTTGAGGTCTGTCCTGGACCTCTGACAAACCACTTTGTAGTATAACTTTCCTGTCTTTATGGATATGTCCCTCTGAAAGTATTCCCTGTAATATGATGACATAGGACCAGTAACAGACAAGAACTTAAACATACCGGCTGAAACATAAACGGTTTCTCATCAGTACAATGGAGATAGCAACCATCACCACATTCAAAACTGCCTTTTATTTCAAAGGTAAAAATGCCATTAATCTGTTGAAATATTGCTCTTTAAATACTTTACCAGCTGTGCAAAATGGTTTTTTTGTGACTCCTTGTAGTATAGCACCATTGTACAGGCTGCAATACAGAATAAGACTGTGATAGCTTCAAACTATCTTTGCTTGTATTTGAATATCTCATTTGAGATAAAAGAACCACCTGCAAGGTACAGCCTCCTACCCAAAGATGACTGAAATTGTCTGAATGTTTAAATAAATGCATACTTTAAAAAATATAAGCCACTGAATTCAAAATGGCTATTCCTGTGACTGAGGCCAGGCAGATGCTTAAATATTTTCAGCATAAAGACTGCAGTATTAAGTATAACAGTAAACACGTTAAAAATGAAAGAAATATTGGGAAAGTACAAAGGAATCAGAGTAAGGTAGGAAAATTGGATGTAGACATGGCTGATATAGTAAATGGCATCAAAACTACACTATTGACTTCTTCAGTGACTGTTTCAGATCCATTTCTCAAAATTAAGTGCATTCCAGTGCCATTAGGAAGAGTAATGTCCCAACAATACATGAAGATATCAGCCAGAGATGATGTGGGAGAGAAAGTAAGACGGGGGAAGGTAAAAAGCACTGTTATGTATTTCACTGATTATTTTCCTAACAGTATTTTAGTTTTCTGTTTTATAATTCAATACTTGCTCAACAAAGTAATGAAAACTTTAACTGTTTTCTACAATCTACTAAATAGTGATTTAGGAGAAAAAAAAAAACCTAACCAGAACAAACCCAAATTGATAATAAAAGTAACTTACTGGTTAAATGGTGGTAATGCTGAGAATATGATTGGTGTTTGACACATATTGCACAAAAACTCATGCTAAGTCTTGACTGCCTGTGCTTTACAGGCAACTCCCCTCTGCATGGGAATCAAAGTCAATTCCCTTTCACACTAATTACTAATGCAATTCTCCAAAATTAAATATCATTTCAGAGGACTGACACTGAAAAAATTGTGGTCTTTTCATGTAATCCCCTCTCTTTTCAAGCCTACATATCACACAGATTTATCCCTGCCTTAGTGGTTTTTAGGCTGTTTTTACTCCTTTATTTCAAGTTGGGTTTAAAAAGTTGATTAAAAAAAACATAGTTAGAAGATATTTTTTGCAGTGTAAAATAACAAAATTGCTTTACCTCAATTATTGTGACTGTGTAAACATGAGTGAAGTTTTCAGTAGTTTCAAGCTCTTGAGACAAATCAAACTGTTTGCACTTTGCCAGACTATGAAGCCTCTCCTCATACCAAAGGAGAACTGCTGCTATTTATATTTACAAATATCACTAACTGATGTCAAAATGCTTTGTAATGATGACCACAGGTCTTATTATGACCTAAGATCAGTTATCTTTATTGTTTTCTTGAAATACTTGTTACTTTCAATTTCATGCTAGTACAAACAACATTAAAATGTCCGTCTTCACCCACAGTAACACTGATCAAGTTGTCCAAAGTACAAAGACTGAGGAATATAACTGAATGCATTATATTATTGTACATACCAGACTTCCAGAACTCACAGCTCAAAAAGGGAAAGAAGTCTCTAATACTGCCAGTGACATTCCGAGATCCTCGAATGATCTATTTTCTTTTTTACCAGCCATAGACTGGGCAGACAATGGTAAGACATGGGTGCAGTAAAAACAGGATGATGGGAGTTCTCTTTAGATGACTACCTAAAGGCATTCTTGATACTATAAGGTCGTTACATCAATAGTATAGCCATATGTTTATCTATTCGTGATCCATAATATACACAGAGGTAAGTACCTCTGATGCAGATGCAGGACTCTGCACTTGTTCTTATTGAACCTCATGAGATTCCTCACAGCTCTGTGTGAAAGAAGAATGAAAAAGAAACTTGGGAAAGTATTTGAAGATTAAAGAAAATGTTACATACGCTGAAAGTCATAAAAAATAGTTTGCTTCTTTGAAAATATTTCCAGAAGTGGTTAAAAAAATCCCACAAAGTTCCAAAAAGTCAACCAACAACAAACCAAATCAATCCTTTAATTTATATATTGACTGCTTTATTAGTGCAAGTTGTTTAATAGCTTTTTTAAAGGTTCCTTAAAAGAGGGTCTTTCCAAACAAAGCTGCAAAGGCAGCTCACTACAAATTCATGAACCCTGGAAAAATCAGCTCCCCAGGCAGTGCAGGAAAGTGCTAAAGTCCCAGGCACCAAGTTTCTCTACAAGTATAACCAACTATTACTTAACAAATAACAGGTTTAGAACTTCTCTTCATTTTTTCTTTTCACCACATTCTTTTGCAATAAAGACTGTTCCACCAAAGCTCTTGAGCAGGTAGAGCAATTCCACACCCATCAGCAAGACGACTCATATGCTTAACTGTAAGACACTCACATGCCCCCTAGACTAAAAGATCGTTTCTCACTAATTCAGGTGAACAAGTCATTCAAAGATGATGCAAGAATAACCAAGTAATTTGAGAAAAGCTTAACTGTCATCAACTGCAAGTGCAGAAAAGTCCTTCCATCAATTCCAATGGTGAGCTTTCAGCACTGAATACTCTGGGACTGACGAAGACTAAAAAGCAGGAACATTATGCTTTCAGAATAGGGGGGTTACATTTTGCATTTTTAAACTAATGGATCTCTCATCTATCATCAGTCAATAAATGAATCATGTCTGTTTAAGTACTGCAATTTGGAAAGAAATTTCAGATGTTGAAGAAAGAAAGGTGAATTTGCTCATTTTTTTCTTCATTTTTAATGAAAAAATGGACATGTAAGAGTTTGATGAAGAGAACAAGGGAAAATAAAGTTGACCAAAGGAAAAAATTCTAAAGGCAGTTTATCCAACAGCTTTGTGATTTATGACATGATTATTCTTACAGAAACAGCTAAGCTGTATCTATTACCATGATCAGGAAATCGGAACACATCAAGAGCACTGCAGTAGTATGCAGTGGTTATGAACCCTAAAGGAAAAACTACAGTAAGAGGGTACAGCACATTCCATAGACAGAGGCACGTTTCTTGGGAATAAAAAAATCTGATTTGGGTAGACATTCCACATTTCCTGATCCAGAGAAATTCAACTTTTATCACCACAGAAAACGGGAGAATCCTTTGGCACTGGACAAAGACGAGGTGGTGGAATGGGTTAGCTGACAATTTCCACTCTTCAGGAAAATCACCTTTTGTAAGGTTACTGGGTCTGGAAAAGATCCAGCCTGCCCACCATGTGCCACATAAACCATGCTAGGTTCCAGACACAGGTTGTGGGACCCACCTGTTTCTATTGAGCAGGAAGAAGTTCCATCCACCTTTACACATGTGGTAGCTTTACCAATAAATCGAAAGTATTCTTACTGTTAATGAAGGAATAGGAATTTGATATGAAAAAGAATCAAACAGTAAAATAATATGAATGTTCCATGTTTGTAGATTTACTCCTTCTAGGTATAATGACTACAACCAATCTTAAAAATTAAGTTAGTGTTTATATTAGATCAAACAGGAGAACCCTGGTCTCTTCTAAACAGAATTAGTAGATGGTGTTTAGAGCTGAGTATAATTCATGATGATTTCAAAATGTAAAGTTATAGCAGAGGAAGTCCCTGCAGGCCCCATACTCTAGTTCAAATGCTCACCTCTGATCAGAAGAAAGTGGGAAGCATAGTTGTGGTGTCAAGAAAAAGCAGTAGTTTCCCCAGAAGCAACAGACCTTACAAAACATTTCTACCTGTGTTAATCAAATTTTGTTTTTCACAGGAGGAAAAAGGATCAAAAAGCAGAAGTATAAATGATGCAACCTACAGCTCAAAAGAATACCATTTGTCACAAATTGTGAACAAAACAGGTGTGTTTTTTTTAAACTACAGTTCTTTCTAGGTGTGCTACATCCACTTAGAAAAAGAAGCAGATTTGTAAGCATCACATACTTCCCTCCACATTTCTGATTGAGCAGGTACACACATTCTTTTCTTTATCTATAACCTGTCCTAGTGTACTATAAAAATCACAAACTGCAGGTAATGGTACCTTCTCCATCAGTCACAGCATTAAGAGCTTCACACCAGTAAGCTGACATGTGAAATAAGACCACTTATCAATGAAGAGAGAGGTCAAAGGCTTCTAAGGTTGGAACAGGAACCTGCTGCCTGCTGCAAATCTCTCACCAGTGCATTTGAGCCTGACACTTAATATTCAAGCTGAATTGCAAGCTATGTACTCAAGGATAAAGCTCAGTAATAATAAAGATTCACAGTCTGACAGGCTCAGCATACAAATTCTCAGTGCAGAGCTCATTTTGAGTATTTTTTCTAATCTGAAAAGGAATCAGGATTTTTTTCTTGTTTAAAATAAACAACAGTACTTCCCATCTTGCAAGGGAAAGGGAAAATAAGATTTTATTCTAGACTTAGATATTGGTAAAGAAGAATGAATATTTTATTACCATATGGGCACACTGCATGTAGTCTTTGCCTTGCTAATCAGACATAGAAATATATCAAATAAAAGCTACACACTTTGTTTTTAAGGGTCAAATCCTTTGAGCCAAAAATTCACTGCTCTAAATCATTTAAGAATTTGCCCAAGTTTCAGTTAATTTTTGACCTGTATTTACAGCATGCCAACTGTGAAAGCTAAAATCACTGGAAAGTAGTTAAAACGTTGATGCATGTTACTCAAAAATCACACCTAACCAGTGGCCAAACTACTCCCATATTAGATCACTAAAGATTGAACACTGCTAACGTCCTTTCAGCTTCCCCACTCTATTTTATGTCCATCATAGAGAACAAGCTTCTAGCTTCTAGGAAGTATTTACACTATTTTCTCATCTCTCAATCTTATTCATCTTTTATTTTACCCAACATTGCTTAGTTCACAGTAAAATATTCATTGTTTATTTTACAGTAACACTATAAAGTGATGGGTCACTTATTTTTTTCTGTTTTGATGTTTATTTTACATCACATCAGCCTGGTAACTTGTTCCCTCTTTTATTTTTTAATAGTGGATGTTTATGTGTGTAGGAGGTAGTTGAAAATTAGCAGAATTATACCTTAAATGCCCAAAGGTTTTCACACTGAAAATAGCTACTAAACATCAGCTACACTTGGAATCATTTGCTTACTTTGTATTTTGCTTTGAACATCAACATTTCCATTACTAAATCTACCCTTTTCTTTCAAAACCACATAGCATCCAGCTTAACTACATCTCACTAAATCACCTTGTTAGTCATGCTTTGATTCATTCCATTTCATTGCCTTTCGGATTTGATTATTCCATTTCTTTTCCTGCTCCCTGTATTACCTTTGAAAATGACAAGTCTCACTTTGTGCAATGATTCTTTATACTGCAACCCCATAAAACTCCCATTATTAACACTTTCATCATTTCCCCTGCACATTTGCAAGTTCTCCTGCAGAACTGCCTTCCAAAACAATTCCAAAGCGACACGATCCCATCTCTTTGTTTCATTTACATTCCGTAGGCACCAAGACAGGCAGCACTACAAGAAATCAAATTAGATTTGTGCAATCATCAATATCATAAAGACCTCCAATTCTGCAATAAGCAATCTGCAACCTGTGTTCTGCTGTAGCTGCCCTGAACTGCACAACAATTAAGCTGGGATGTCTCTGTGCCCATGAAGTTCATGACCAGAGGGTTTGTTGGACACAAGATATTAGTGATCATAATTGGATTAGTACATTAAGTTTTGACATGAGAACATAACTGTTTTTGGTGAAGAGGGAACAAGGATGCAGTCCAAATCTCAGAATTTGTGATTCAAATATGATTATCCCAGCATAAATCCCTGTCCATTGCTATTTTCTCCTTGGCCAAAGCTATATTTCTCAGAAATTTCACTCAGAATATGAATTCACTACTCAAAATAAAGACATAATTTAAGCAATAGTTTCTCTACACCCATAAAAAAAACCCCTCTTCACAGATTTCTTCTTGGAGTCTTAAAAAAAGGGTCATCTCCAATATGACACAACAGATTAGTACCTTCCTTTAGTTAATGCAGATATAGAAGTGCCATCATGTGAG
Source organism: Colius striatus (assembly GCF_028858725.1). Taxonomy (NCBI): domain Eukaryota; kingdom Metazoa; phylum Chordata; class Aves; order Coliiformes; family Coliidae; genus Colius; species Colius striatus. Next base: position 3,773,141 of record NC_084761.1, on the reverse strand, counting down.
CTCAAATTGAGGCTGAAGGTGTTAAAACAGTTCTAAAAATGTATGCTTCTCAAAATTTCCCTCCACACTCCATCAAAACGACAGTATGTCAACTATCCTTATTGCCAAAATTATTGCTGTTTTAATGCACTCTCCAATATTAGTAACTTTCAGGAGACAAAATGTTCTCAAAACTAATTTGTGCTCCTGAAAAGCTGCTCTGATGATTTTCGGCTTCTGGACCTAAAAGCAATTAATCCAATGGTGCTGGGAACAGGCCCTTGCTCCAGCTAGTGACCCTCTCCTTCAGGAACAAGGAGAAAGAACAGGAGCCTGTGCTGATAGCCCTGCAAGAGAAGTGAGCAGGAGCTGCTCTTTACTGTGCAATTGTCACAACTGCCAGCTGAGCTACCAAGCGCCCAACAGTATTTGCAGACTATAATGGTTAAATTATTATCTCTAATTTACAACTCATCAAAAATTACACTCCCAAGAATTGATCCAAAATAGCTGTCACACTTGCTAAAAGCAGCAAATCACAGCCTGAGTCACCTAATGTTCTCTGGAATAAGCAAATTCTGCCTGGATGCCGTGTAATATGTCTTCATCTTTTATAGAGGTTAAGAGAAATTGTTGGAAGGGCTATGAGAGAGCTGCTTGCATAAATGGAATTTACCACGTCAAATTAGAAATGGCTCAGGATCTTGTTACTGAAACCAATCACCTTGGAAGCAGTAGATAGTGCTTGCTGTTGGATTGATTTATCTAAAGGAATGATTTCTAGTCATCCTTATTTTTTTTAACTTTACCTTGTAAAGCATTTGGGAAATTCTTTTGTCTTTTTTTTTTTTCTTCTGTTTTAAACAGGATAAAACTCAGCCCACTCAACCAAAACAGAATTATCTTTTTTTTTTCAAAACCAGAGTACAATAGTTTGCAGCTTGAAAAATGTATGCAGGAAGGAATGAATCAAACCTCATACCCACAACTTTCAGAGAACTGATAAATGTCTTTGTCCTGTTTGAATATCAAAGCTCTTCTGGGTATCACTTAGATCTACTCATCACAATTCAGATACTTGTGAATAATTCAAGATGTTATGCTTCAACTTCTCTCAGCAATTCCCTTCAAGAGAAGCAGTAAGCAAGCATTTATTATAAGCTATAGCATGACTTTATATAATTAATACTTTTATGTACTTTACCTAGTATAGCTTCAATTCCTATAATTAATGTTTTGATGCACTTCACCTGCCTTACTGTTTGCTCTCGTGACTTTAAGTTGGTATTAAATAACACTCTGACAATTTGTCCTACTTTCCTAAGATGCTTCAATTCATATAATTGCTTTATTTGATTTATTGTTGCATCTTTACTCAAGTTACATATTTAGTTAATGTGCTATCAATGTAATTAGCTGGTTCTACGTAGGAAATGTTATTTTAATCAAGCTAACTTTTTTATTGCAAAAGGAAACCACTGCTTGTAACTCCTTGGAATCAAAATACCGTTTTAATAGTATGACAGCAATGTGCTTCATCTTTGTAAATTTTCCTGAAGCAAAAGAGAGATGATGGGCTATTATTCAAGCATAAGAAAAAAATACTAGTGATCCACAGGTGTCAGAGGTGAATAAAGACATATGAAGTGGTACAAAAAGCACAACTAAAATGTGGCTTTGGTTTTCAAATAGGACTTCAAAAGGCCTGTGTCCAAGTGATTACAAATTATATATTAAGGTTATAAGATTTTGAAATGAAAATGAGCAATATTGAAAGAAAATTTATCTCAAATTTTGTTATTTGCTATTTCTTCATGAAGTGAATACACATCTTTGGATAGACACCTGAAGAACTGACACATTAGTCTGAATTCTTCAAACTCATGTCATGCACATACATGAGGATCAGGTACTGATGTTGTCTGAAAGATTTTTGCGTATTGACTCCCCAGACTTATAAAAACAACACGTAAAGTAAACAGGGGTGGAAACATAGGAAAAAATAATCAAGTTCCTGAAAACTGAGAGAAGATTAACTTGCTTATACTGCCATCCCTCAATCATTTTCATTTATGAAGGGTATTAATTTTGATTATTAATCAGCACAGCATCTGTTTGTCACATGCTGTCAGCCTATCAGTGAACATTGGCAGCATTAACTGTTGGTACAGGTGTTCAATGACTGGTAACTCTTTTCTGAACCTCCCCTACCATACCAATACAGGAGCAACAACTCCAATAAGAACATATTAACATAGTGAGGACTTTCACTGTATAGAAGCAGCCTGAAAATGTTTTCAAAACTTAATTTCAGTTGGCAGAACAGTTTAGCAATGCTCTAAGGTCATAAATGCTTTTCCAACAGTAATGATTCTATGATCATGTTTCTTGGGGATTTCATAAAATGGCTGGTAAGTTTGACAAATAGCTTGAACGCTGAAACAAAAAGCAAAGTGAATTAGACTGTTTATGAATTCTGTGTGATTCTGAATGCTTTCTGTGACTTCCAGTATATTTGTAGAACTGCTATTTATCTAAATTTTGCCTTCAATATTATAGTATTGTTAGAAAGTTTTAGGATTTCTCACTACATCGAATCATTTCTGTTGGAAAAGACCTTTAAAAGTCATTGACTCCAACCTTTCACCTCACATTGCCAAGCCCACCACTAACCCATGGACCTCAGCACCTCAGCTACGTGGCTTTGCAATATATCTAGGGACAGTGACTCCATCACCCCACCCCGGGAAGCCTGCTCCAATGCTTAATAACCCTCCCATTGAAAAAATTCTTCCTAATATCCAATCTAAACCTCCTCTAGCACAATTTAAATCAATTTCCCCGTGTTCTATTATTTGTTACTGAAGAGATCAACCCCTACCCTCACTGTAACACCCCTCCAGTAGTTGTTGAGATTGATCATATCTCCCCTCAGACTCCTCTAGGTTAAGCATCCCCAGCTCCCTCAGTCACTCCTCATCAAAACCGTTCTCAAGACTCTTCACCAGCTTTGTTGCCCATCTCTGGACACACTCCAGTGCCTCAGTGTCTTTCTTGTAGAGAGGGGCCTAGAACAGGACTCAGTATTTGAGCCTCACCAGTGCTGAGTACAAGGGGACAATCGCCTCCTTGGTGCTGCTGGTCACGCTATTTCTGATACAGGCCAGGATACAGCCATTGGCCTTCTTGACCAGCTGCTGTATGTATCAGTTCTTTTCCAGAGTCAGACAGAAAAGTTCAGTCCATGGTTATAATAAGAATAAAGCATACATTTCCTTACTGATGCCCCAAGTACTAGACTGATGACTTATAATCTCAATATAATTCTCTGATGCCTGAAACTCATTTAAATTTAAAATGTTTTATAATACCTGGAAACACTGGGAGAGTCTATGAAGCTAATACAGCTAAGAGAGCAACAAGTGAAAGGTGGTGTAAAAATCAATTTTCTTTCACCTCAGATGATTTATATTCCTTCCTGATAAAAATTAATTTCACACTAAGAAACTGGTTAATAAAACTCCAGAGCAGCCCTATATGACAAAGTTTTCTTCTTAATCCAGGCAGGCTTAACATGAAAACAGTAAAATAGCAGTTTGGGATTACTCTCCAATTTCTAAAGAGTGGTCTTTGCCTTATTCCACGTCTTTTTCTCTGAGTTTCATATCTGAACTCCTGAGAATTGATTAAAAAACCCACAGTATGGCTCTGCAGTAAATAAACAACAATGTTGTTTAAAATTTTAACAATAAACTAAGCAAGTATGAAATTATAACATAGGGAAACAAACAAGTCTGGAGCATTAGACCACAAACTGAGCTTTAAGTTATGTGCTTAACTCTAAACAGATCTGCAATACTAATATTTGTATTACTGAATAATAAAAATCAAGAGGATTGTTGATGTACTTCATGCAAAGCACATAATTAGATATTTCATCGCTGCAGCACAGCTGGAGTGTTTAGGATTTTTCTCTTATCATATCTGCAAAACTATTGCTATTACAACTGCATTTTGCATCTTGTACAACCACAATAAATTCCTGTACCTAGAAGAAACTGAAATGATGAAAACTGAACTTCAAAGCAAAGTCAATTTTCTATTCATGGACTCAAATAAGTATGGTGAAAAACAATATATATTAAAACCTCTGCGTACCTTTACTTCCAGGTCTTCCCAAGCATGCTGAATGCAACTGCATTTGCTTACAGCAGGTGATTCTAGATTCTTTTGTTAGATAACCAAAACCTCAGCACAGGAGATACTAGTCATCAACTTAAAAAATAATGCAAAGATGATGCAACATACTTACAGAGCTGCACGAAAACAGTGGCTCAAGCTGGCATAAAAAGAGAGAAGTGTTCTGGAAACTAAGAATCATTGAGCTTTTTGTATTATTATATCTCTCTATTATTCTATCTATATTGCATTTATGATGCAATAAGAATACTACAGGAGTGTGTGCAACTGTTTTCTCCCCCTTCACTTTCACAGCATCACATGGCTTTCAGGGTATTAACCAAATGTAAAAATGTTCATAAACAGACAGTAAAAATAACAACTGGAAGCACCATGCAAAATGTGTGTCATAAATATCTACAACCCAATTTGAATAATTTCAGAAATATTAATGCATGTCTTGAGTGCCTGTTAAAATATTAATAGTGCTTTTAAAAGTAACTGGAGTTTTTTTTCAAAAATAGACAAGTAGTATAATTGTGTTAAGAATTTTTAGCCTGCTCTGGGATTTAATATGCTTGCTATTGATTGGGAAACACATGAACTCCACCACTTCTATTTCTCTGAGATTAAAAGAGTGATTTGAAGCTTGAGTTTATTATATGTTCTGGTGTTGTTTAAAGCTGAAAAAAATAATGGGGTCTGTGCCCTATGCATCAGAGTAAGTAGAAACAAATAGATTATAATAAGATTCATAATGGTAACCTAAAAATACAGCAATGCAAGACAGTAATTGAAGGTTGTCCTTTCTTTTCTAATCTTACCTGCATTGGATGATATTGAATGATATAGAGCTCTAACACCAGAGCCCCTATATGTGGCTCGTGGATTTGTGTGGTGAAATGTAGTCTTGCTCTTAGTACACTCAGATTTGGCCCAGGTAGTCTGAGATGTCCTGGACAGGCTACAACACAGATCCACTTATCCAAACACAGAGTTTGGATAAGCCAAGCTCCAGCAGCTTCAGTGTTTGTAGGCTGGATACACAACTCAGCTTTCAAATTTGAAGATGACATCCTCATCCTAACAACTGTATGTTATTACAATATCTCAGTGTAGGAAAGAAGCAATAAAGCAACAGTTACTGCCACCAACTATAAAGAACACAAAGGCAACTGTGCATGTCCTGAAATACCAGCACTCCTCTTACATACCCAGGGATGATGTTGGCCTTCCACCACACTTCCTCCTCAAACTACTAACAAAACAGAACAAAAGAGCCCATGTGCTTTCCAGGTACCACGTTTCCCACCAGGACACCTAATGAATTAGAGTGGCCAGGTTCAAATGGACAATGCAAATCCCAATTCCCCCCTTTCTTCAAGTGCAGACATGTTGGTAAGACTGAGCTCTAATATTTCAGAATAAAAGTTAAATGAAAGAAACTACCATTTAGAGATTGAAATATAAAATTCTGCAATTCAGAGTGGGGGCAGATTGTGGCAGGAGGAAAGCACACACAGGTCTAGTTTCTGGAAAGGCAGAAAGTCAAGATGATTATTTGTCTTCTGTTAACACAGAAAAAAGGATTTGATTTTGGAAAACTTCTGCCTGTCTGCCACCAAATGTTTCTGTGAGGTCCATATGTACAAAAAGGTAAAAAAGCAGTTTAGGAAAGGCAAATTAATTAAAGTTTGTTACATAACAAATCAAGGTGCCAATTATTTTAATGAAGAACAATATAATAAACATTAATGGAAAACTTACAATACATTAATAACAAAATGAGAAAATCCTTGTGTTTCAGGGCATTCAGGTTAATTCATTCAATCTGGTTGTCAAGGTAAATCTTAGTTTTAACCTTTACTTTTTTTAGTTTACCTAGAAATGTTGCAATCTCCATACTGCAATCAAGCTTCTAAACCTATCTTCACATCTGATCATCTATTTTCAAATCAATTGAAAATGCTATGATGTAAACTGGCTTTTCATATTATTCCTTTTGTATAGTGAACACGATAAACTGTGATGGAGTCCTAGCCTATTGCAAACTTCCATGCTTTGAAAATCCCTCTAATGCCAGAAATGCAATTATTTGAGAACCTTGGCCTCAATTTGTATTTTACTGATTCTCAGTTTGGTTTGAATGACAAATAAGCTGAGCCCATTCATTTCTGAAGGTTTTTGTTCTTCAGAAGTGTTCCTGACAAGCCTTCTCACTCATTCCTTAGTCTCCAGCACTTAGTGGGTGACAGGAGAATGAGCTTCTCCTAAATATACCTGGAGAGATTTGAGGTTCTCAAAGATCTGATGGCCAAGAACAAGCACTGGCATTCTGTGGTCTCAAGGAATGTGGTTGTTATGTCAAAATTTCAGACATCATCAGTCTGAGAAAAAAGTCAAAAACCACTTCCTCTACTACAACTTGTTTTAATATTTCTCAACTTTGAAATGGCTTTCTAAACAATATTCTCCTCTGCAACCCATTTGTAATTCCCTGCTGGCTTGCAACAGCAGTACCACGAGCTATGGACCCAATCAGAGACTATACTGGAGACTGTTTCACACCTTTTAAATGCATCTTTATCAACCCTCCAAATAAGGTCACAAGCAATTTTAGCAAACACTACTACATCGGACTCACTCCACTTGCAAGTGTTGCCTTCAGTATAGAAATCACTGCTCACCATCGCTGATTATTTCTCGACTTGATAATCAGGATGTCCATTCTTCTTTCACTCCACTATTATTTTCTGCCACTTCCTTTCCTTCCAGGCACAACTACAGAAGCTCTGTATCAGAATTAAGTTAATTTACAAATCATGGTGTCTTTTTACTGAGATGTTCAGCAAAGAATGGAAGTCTCAAAAGAGTCAAGCCAGACAGTTTGATGGGGAAGCCATTTCTAAACAACCCAAGCTCTTTGCCAACCAGAGAGTAAGATATCTTACTGCTTTTTGTTGATTTAAGGTCTATGACACACCACAGCTGTCATGATGAAGGGTAGACAGAAAAGACAGCGTAATGACTACAAAAATGCATTAAACCATACAAGTTTTAGAAAGTATTCACTTGGCATCTGTCTCCTGTAACATGTCTTCACATTATACAATATAGTTCTCTCCCTCCTCACTCTTTAGAGAGAGAGGAAGTTTAATGTACTGACTGGTACTTAATCAGATTTTGTCAGCTTTTGTGCTGAATGGCATCTTCCTTCTCCCATTGACTTTCACAGCACTGTTCACAGTGTAAATTATTGCCTCATTTTCAGTGAAGGTGACAGATCCATGTACTACCTCAGAGCACTGAACTCAGGAACTACGTGCTATCAGGCAAATCACCTTGATGCCACATAAATCCTCACTATTGTCCCAAGGGGCACCTCCACTTTCTGCCTGCCTCCCCTCCTGCTGCTGCTAGTACTTCGATGCATACACACCTATCCTGGGGAGGGAAGGGATTACTTGCACATTGCATCTTTTGCTGGGGAAGTGGCAGAATAGGTGCACTTTGACAGTTCCCTTATCCATTTCTCAAGGAAGGCTTTAGGAATGAGCTACCCAGGCTGCGGTGCATCAGTCCAAGCATTATGTATCAGAGTTCAGGCATCAGGTAAGCACTGGTCTGCTCAGCAAAAGAGAACAAGCAGAAGTAAACAATGAATAGGTATTAACCTCTGCAACATGAGGTAATTTAAAAGCAATTACCCACGGGCATTGCTATATATTCAAATGTGCTGCTCCATGGATGCTCTCTGTTACAGAAAGAAACTGGATCAGCACCAAAATCAATGGATTTCCAGTTTTAAATGAGAATGGATGCAGCACAGAGAATAGAAGATGCTTGCTATTTCATTTCTACTACTGAATAGGATGAGATTGACAGTGGGATTGCAGCTGATATTACTTAGGTTTTATGCAAAAGGATGAGTTTCATCCTTCATACATCGCTTTCCATTTGTGTTGAACTTTACATTCACTGTTCAGTTTTTTATCTTCACACTATTTACACCAATATTTCTCATCACCCTAGCAAAAGTATTACAGAGCTAGGAAAATAGTTCAGAAAAACAAGATTGACTCTCTCAGTCTGTATACACACACACACACACATATATATCTTCATGGCTTAACTCTTTTGTAGCACTGATCACCAAGAAACTGCACTGTTTTATGTGCTAACTTGCAATCTGACAGTTCTAGAGTGAAAATAATCTTGTACTTCATCTCTTTGTAGAATCTCTAAGCAGTCCTTAACTCTACTTCAGTGACAGTCTGGTCTGAGATATGTATTTCCTCTCTATAAGACACCAATACTGAAAAACCTAAAGAAAAGCCTAAGTAAGATACAGGTAGCATATGCCCAGGCACTAACTAAAACAATAAATGAACAAAAATGTCAATCCCATCTAAAACTATCCATCCTGCCCCCCTTGCCAACTACCCTCCACATACAGCTCTGCTCTTCTACAGGTAGAGGACTTGAAAAAGCTGAGGTGACTAGTTTAACTGGTTGATGCTACTGTGACAGGCAAAAACATATCTAGAACACTGAAAACTATATCAAGGTACTATCTTGGAAGAATTATTTAATTCTCAAATAAATCTTTTCCCTCAGACCAACAAGAGATTTAACACATTATTAAAACATGGCAGATTATAACATCTAACTCAAATTATACTGAATATCATCTGAGTGTAATTTCACAAGGAACTGGTTTGGTGTTATTCAGAACAGAACTGAATAATTTGGGTCTGAGCAGTTCAATAGTATTCATAGAATTCCAAAACAACTGCTCGTGGAAAAAACTTCTTTTTCCTGACTTGGCTATTTAAAAAGACATTCAAGTCAGATGCTCAAGATATGAATCAGGCAGACAATTAATGAAAGCCATTAGGTGGAGAAGCCTTTCCATGAACAGAAGGAATAAGGATGTGAGAAGGCTGGAACAGCAACAAACAAAATTCATCTCCATCCTGTTGTGAGAATAAAACCCATTTTCAATTCAGAAACAGCAACAATACACATACATCAGCTTTTGGAACACACTGAATGCAAGGTATGATAATATACTATTTTAAATAAAAACTTCAAAATCATTTTATTTATGTATAAACTACCCAGGAATACACATCAATATTTTACACCCCTTATCATCACTGGGAAAAAATGCTAGGAAACACAGTTGCATTCTTCATTCAAATGTGAGGAACTGAAATAAAATGGCATTGTCACCAAGGAGAAATAGATTTTCAACTTGTCTGAAACATTTGAGCTCCTCTCCTGGAATATTTAAAGATGAACTCCAGAATAATTTCAGTGGTAAATTACCTTGTTCCTTCCTTTCTCTTCATCAGCTTCAGATTCTATTTAGCCTGCTTTCTCCTGATGTATTAATATATTACTGAAAACATGGTTTGAAATACTTTAAGAACAGCTTTTTATAAGGAATTTCATTCTATACAAGAACTCATTTTAAAATAATGTTCCAGGTCAAGTAAATTTACAGTTCCTGCAACCAACATAGAAGTATATATTTTCCATTTTCATTTTAGTTGTGTGTTTAATGAATTTCAGATTCTGCTGATGCAAAGCCTACCCAATCTGAACAAGTTCCTTATCGGTAGCAGCAAGAGAGATGAGTATCAGTGAAAAAAACATTAAGCAAGAACATAGAAAACATATTAAGAATGGATGGTTTGGATTGTAACAATCAATTAAAAGAACCCTTTTAACTGTAAAAACTGAGGCAGAAGAATTACCCCCATCATAACTATACTACATACACATAATCTGAACACAAATGGTTTATGTGGATTGCTACTGTAACAAAGGAGAGTGTTTATTTCAATCTTGGGCAAATAAAACAAATTCCAAATCTATGGCAATGTACCTTTTAAAATAAAATATGTTGTCTGCCAAAATGTGAAGTGCAAGAAGGAAAATGAAATACATACAGGTGTTTCCAAGATAAGATTATACTATTTAAATTACCTATATGGCATATACATACAGTAACACATTTATACTGTTTTCTATCCAAATGTCTGTTACAGAATCACAGGCTCATACCATGAAGTACATCAGGAGAGATGCCCAGAGCTCTCTGGTCCAATGCCCTGCTCTCAGCTGGTGCAGGTACAGCAGGTTGCTCAGGGCTGTGCCCAAGGAAGTTTGAAACAGCTCCAAGGACAGAGATGTCAAATCTCTCTGAGCCCCCCTCTTCTGACCAATCTAATGGTAAAATATACTTACAAAATGATGCCCCTTCTATCCTAAGGACATGCCTTGCACTTTCCCCCAAAAAATTCAGATTATCTTGCTTGGTTTTATTACTCTGAATTTGTTCAGTGCTCAATCACAAATATTAGAATATATGAAAAGGACCTAAAAATATGAAATACATAATATAATCTAAAGCAGTAAAATATCCCACCATTAAACAAGCAAACTAGGTATAACTTTCACTTCAAGAACACCAAGAATTTGCGAATTATTATTATTACTGCATTATGTAGCCAATCCAATTAGATTCAGGAAGCTTTTTGCAAGTAATTTAAATATTCTGATTCCAGTCCTATCTGACTTCCAGTGAGTTCTGGAGACTATTATTTTAACAATTGACTAGTGTGTTTGTATAATGCCTAGCTTCACCATAACGAACAGTGTGACATTTCTAAGCTATAAAGTATTGGTTTTTTACTCTGAGAAATGAAAAGTTAAACCTGGTTTACCTTAGATTAAGAAGTATTCAGGATATCTGCCAGTGGGTTAAATTAGAAATCCCTGTGAGCACTCTCAGTGTTCCAAACCTGATAGAGATTTGGGGTTTTTTTTGTTTTGGGTTTTTGGGTTGGTTTGTTTTTTGCTCATCCACATTGATTGCTTAACCACAGACAAGATCCTCACAGAAGTTGTAGGTAGTGCTTTAAAACACTGTTACTTAATGATTTGCCATCCTGTGTTAACCTGCAACATTCCTAGAGGACTGAGGACTGCAGCCTTAAAACTGAAAGGAAACCCAGAAGCCTTCCACTGAATAAGTGAGTGGTTGAAACACAGGCCACTGAGTTCGCTGTGGTGGCTGCGAGTCACGGGACAGCTCCAGTAATTGCAACAAGGTGAGATGCTGTACATGCACAGCACCTCACTCTTGTCTGCCTCGAGAGCTTCTGAGTCATCTCACAAAAATTAGGACTTTGGAATGGATATGGGGGTGCAAAAACATCAACAACTCAGTTTTATAACCTTCTAGTGAATACCTACAGTATAAAAATTACCAGCTCTGTATCTCCCATACAGTTGATCCCTCACTGAGAACAAGAGAAATAAAAGCACACCTTTGTTACAAAAAGCTATTTCATGAGGAAAAAAGGGCATCCTTCTATACCCAATGTCTCTGTTACAGAATCCCCTTGAAACATGAATCACGGTCCAAAGGTATTTTCAACTTCAAACAATGCAAATATCAAGCAATACTTCAAAAGACCTTGATACTACACAGTAACTAGTCCAAAAATTAAAATACAAACAAACTGCTTTCATTTGAGGAGAAAGGAGAGGAAACAAAGGTATCATCAGTCACGACCACCTAATACTAAACTACAGTAAAGTTACTAACATAAAACAGACATATTGACTACAGTTCTGTGCTTCCTACTATGCAAATGTAACCCAGCCTACACAGAAACACTGCAAATTGCAACGGCACATACTAAGGAACTTACTGAAAACTAATCCACTAACTTAAAATTATCATCTTTGAGAAACCCATCTCTCAAAGACACTTCATAAGTAAAACTGCATTTTCAGTGAAGGACAAATTACAATTTTAAAGCTAACAAAATAGTTGACTGATACAATTTCTGCCATTGGCAGGTGTCAGTTGAGAATCAATCTTACCATTTTTTTTCCCCTCTCAGAAATAATACCTTTAGTTCCTGTAGTATTATATGATGAATATATGACAGATAAAACTGTCAGTAGTGTTTATAACCATGATGAAATACATTTTTCTCACAGTCCTCTAATGCAGACAATGTCTACCTGGCCACTGTAGACAATATGACATGGATTTTTTTTTGGTTCCTGAGCCAGGAATGTGTCCTTGTGGCCAAGAAGGCCAATGGCATCTTGGGGGGCATCAAGAAGAGTGTGGGCAGCAGGTCGAGGGAGGTTATCCTCCTTCTCAGCTCTGCCCTGGGGAAGTCCTGTGTCCACTTTTGGGCTCCCCAGCTCAAGAGGTACAGCTGGAGAGAGGCCAGTGCAGGGCAATCAAGATCATCAGGGGACTGGAGCATTTTCCTTATGAGGAAAGGCTGCAGGAACTGGGGCTGTTTCATCTGGAGAACAGGAGGCTGAAGGGGGAATCTCATTAATATTTACAAGTACTTAAATAGTGGATGTCAGGAGGTTCGGGCAGTACTTTTTTTCTGTTGTCCCAAGTGATAGGACAATGGGTAATGGAAAGAAATTGGAACACAAAACCTCCATTTAAACATAAAGAAAAACTATTTCACCGTGAGAGTGATGGAACCCTGGCACAGGCTGCCCAGGGTGGCTGTGGAGGCTCCTTCTATGAAGGGTTTAAAACCTACCTGGACGTGTTTCTGTGTGATCTGATCTAGATGGACCTTCTTTAGTGGAGGGGTTGAACTAGGTGATCTCTAAAGGTCCCTTTCAACCCCTACCATTCTGTGATTCTTAGATACAGAAATCAAAAAACACATTTGATGAGTATAAAATGTAAAAGTTCCCAAACAGAAAACTGCCCACAGCTGATAGACATAACTATAAGGTATCTCATCTACATGGGAAATTTCAGCACTGACAAAACTTATCAAATCAATACTAACAGCTGAACTACTCATCTTAAGTTTTAAATCATTTTACTACCAATAAGGTCACAAATGTCAAAATCTAAACAACTTCCAAAAAGTCTGCATCCAACTAACAGTAGATCTTTACTGCTAGAAGACATTTTGGCAGATAGAACTGGACAGCAGAAGTTTGTAAGTCTTTGAAATAGATGACAGAAATAAATTTGTAAGGTTTCATCTTCTAATAGATACCCCATTGCACACTGAAACAAAGTAGAAAGAAAAAAGCACAGAAATAGTCTGAATGAGATAATAATTCCACCTCTATATAAAACCCACCAGTATATAAGTAAATAGCTGATCTGAGCAGGTCACCAGGGTGACACACATAGGAAATACAAATGCAAGCCAGCATCCTAAAGCAAGAAGTATAATGCTCAATTAGAGAGAAAATGAACTTTAAAAAAGGTCTCTAAGTGAACTGACTAAACACAGACATTTAGAAAATTAATACCAAGTACAATTATTTTTCTAAGCCAGAAAGAGTAGTTCTATCCAAAGCAGAATCAATATGGCAAGATATTATACACCAAAATGATGATGACTTTGCAACGTTCAAAACACATCTGAAGTGTAAAACAAAGCCACTGTCTGCAGTTACTCTTTCCAAATACCAATAGCTTCCCATTGCCTACGTGTAACTGTACTTCTTGGAGATTTCTTTTCTTTTTATAGAACATGAGATGATTTTAGAAGGCAGGATGGGTGCGTAAGAATAGAAATGAAGGCTCTTTACAAGAGTACTGCTTTTGTGAAAAGGCTGAAAATGGAACTAGGTTAGACCTTGAATCCCTAAAATAAGATGATGAGACTGGAAGACAGAAGACACCTCGTTGTTTGTATGCACAGACACAAGAGCTGCTACTACTGCCACAAAAGCATGGTAAGCTGTGCAACTCCTGAACTATTCTGATCAATACATACAAAAAGGATTGAGTTGAAAACTGGCAACATTTTACATCTCAGTAGTTCTACTATATATTTTGATTATGGAAATGAACTGCAGGCAATTACTTGTCAGTAAGTAAAGCTTATGAGAATCAATTGCTCAGTTGTTGGCCACAACACAAAGAACACTGTAGCCTTAGGAAGTGAACCCACCATCTCCTCAAATCTATGTGACAAGTCAGAGCAGTAAGTATCTATCTAGATAGAAAACAGGGACCATGATCCATTTCAGTAGGTCCCTAACACAGAGGAACACCATTGTTTCATCTTTGGAAATAAAATTTCACTACTGGAAAGCAGAAAGAAGGCTCCCAAGACAGTGAAAGTGAATGAAAGAAGCCTTCCTATCTGGAAGTCAGTAACCCATACCAAAGTAATTGCCTACAGCAGTCTTAGAGATTACCTATTTTCCTAAGACAAGAAAAACATAGGAAGCTGGAACTCAAAGAAAATAAGAAAGATAATGAGGTAACTTATAGAAGAGTATGGCGTATGTTTCGAAAGAAACCATGAAAAAATACACCTCTGGGATTTGTCAGTAAGTGCTTGGCACTTTAAGGCTCTCATCAGACTTTTAATACATCATAGATACCTCACAAAACTCAACAGTTCTGGTGAGGAACTGAAGGAGCAACATCCTGAGAAGAGAGATGAAAAAAGACAACTTTCTCTCTTTGACAAGTAATTTAAATTCAGTCTAAGCAAGCTGCAGCTCAGAAAACCCAGCCTAAGAAAGTTATAACCAGTCAGTATTCACAATATCATTCTTTTTTGAACTTTTACCATTTTAACTGATACATATGGGGAGAACACATTTCTTTTACATTTCATACTACAATTGATAACCTCAAGAGAAAAGGTGAGAGGAAAGACATATGGCAGGTGCAGGATTTTCAATTCCCCTTATTCATCTATGCTAAGTTAAAAACAAAATTAGAAAAACATAGGTTGCTTGATATTGTTTCTTCAGTGTCTTGTGAGATTCACCAACATGCAAACCTGCTAAACTTCCAGACAAATCATTTTATTGACAATTCCTAAATTATTTAACATTTTATGCTTAGAATGTTGTTTATAGCAGGGTAACACATACATTGATAAATTGCTGATGTCAGATTCTCTGTCATAAGAAGTATTTTTATTAGCTGCTTGGATGCACAGGTGAGTAATAACTGATGGGAAAGCCTCCTGGGGTATGTTTTCAACCTGTAACTTGGTCTGGGAAGAGCGTGTTCCTGGAGGAGAACACTTGCAGCCTTTCATTCTACACTAACTCACCTAATTGCCTCAAGCTGCTTTTCTCTTTGTATTATTTCCTACCTTCTCATTCATTTAGAAAGAAACCATTACCCTTTTTGCTGCCAGGCTAATCAGTGTCACAACTCTACACATGCCAAAAATACTAGAACAGGAAATACACACACAAAAAATAAAAGGTGGGGACATAAAACATCTACTGAAAAATCACAGATTTTCACTAAGTTCTTTTTCCTTTGGAAGAAAAGAGTTTTGGGGGCACACATAGATCAATAAAAAGTATTTGGCTTATATATCATACAATCATATGGATGGTGGGGGTTGGAAGGGACCTTTCAAGATCATCCAGTCCAACCTCCCTGCAGAAGCAGGTCCACGTAGATCAGGTCACACAGGAATGTGTCCAGGTGGGTCTTGAAGACCTCCAAGGAAGGAGCCTCCACAAACTCCCATATATAAAATCAGATACTCTTTAATTTATTAAAGCATATCAATATTCCTACAGGTACACAGACTCCTCACAACCCCAATGTATTAGGTAAACTGTGAGGAAAACAGAACAAATAGAAATTCAGTTTCCTTTAGTATTCAAGAGAAATGTTTTGAAGAAGAGGCTTGATGTTGTGAAAAAGAGGCTTGAGTACCAATGCATTGAAAGGGATTCAAGTTTAGAATCAGTAATTCATGGTACCACTATCTTGGTTTTCAATTTGCTACCTTTTTGATCCAGTTGTTTTTATCAATGAAGGAGTCAGGAGGAAAAAGAACCTTTTTCATATAGCTTCATCTAAACAAAAGCATTTCCCACTCAGGGACCACGCGCTTCTCCTCGGAGACATTCTCTTTCTGCATTCACAAAGGGGTATCAGAGAAGGATTTCTTTAAATTTCTAATATTAAAATTCAGCAGACATTGCCATTTTCAACTCAGTCATTAGGAAACACAAAAGCATAGAAACGTAAAACACAAAAACAAGTCTTTGCAGTCTAATTCAATAGGGGTCAGCAAAGCAATTACAGAAACGCAATGAATTTGACAAACCTTCTGTACTTCTTCAGCCCATCTCCATCTAAGAGTCAGAAAAAAGGTCTCACAAGGCATTCTACACACCATCAAGATAAAAAATATAATTTAAGTGTTTGTCTTGGACAAATCACCTAACATAAATCTCATCTTATTAAAAGCAAATGTCTATGTCCATTTGTCTCAGAGGAGTACTGGACTGATGGGGAATTATCAGCTCAGTCACCAACAGAATGAAAATAAAGATTTTGCAATATGCACTAAACTTTGATGAGATTCCACATTTGAAATGGATAAGTGTTCACAGAATCAGTCAAAGTTTATAGACTGGTATAATGTCGTATCCATACCTGTCTGGGACTTTATCATCTCTATCATGATAAAACTGAATTTACCCTTCTTGAGATTATTTGCACAACTAATCAGGTCAGTCATTACATTGTGACATGCAGCAAACATCTGTGACACAGGATCCAGTATGAGTTTCAAAGTAGTTTTTGGCTGTGTGACTCACACTGATTTGCTGAAACACCTTTGAAAGACCATGTTAGAAAGCAATGCAACTTCTGATCACAAAAATCACAAAGGGAATCAACCAAAGAGGGTGAACTATTGTTTTCTTTTAAAGATGAACTTCTAATTTAGAAAGAATTAAAGGACTGGAAATATAAAGCCACTTTAACCTATTTTTCCTTTATGATAACATTTTCAATTTTTGGCCTGTCTCATCTGTTATGGGAAATTCCATTAAGGGAGAATAAAGACTGCTGCTCTCACAAAACAGAGGCACTTTTAATGACAGTTTCCGAAACATGGCCTTTTGTACTTCACTAGATTGACTATAAAAGCTCACTGTCAACTGACAGTAACATCAACATCAGCGCACAAAAGACTAATAGTCTCAATATGACCGATTCTTCTTGCACTATTAACTACTCATGTCCTGTTCTGGGGTTTGCAGCAACATCATTTTAAAAGCAGTTAAGCAGCATATGTTCTTTTTGAAGGGGAAATATGCAACATTTTGAGGTGCCATTAAAGGCACTCTCAGACTCTACAGCACTGCAACTTGTGACTGACAGTGTCATCCTTCATTTATTTATTACAAATGATATTTATTAAGTTGGGAGGAATATTGGGGGTAAAATTGAGACAATAATTTTCAACTGGCCTCCAGTTTGGGCTAACCAGAATCGCAGTCTGGACAACCAAAAATCAGCTCTGCTCATAACAGTTATTATCTATCAGTTTATGGCATAGACTTAGGAAGTATAATCTAAATCTCAGCCAGTCTCCTCAGCCCTTGACGTAAACGGTTTAACTAGAATCCTAACATCTCACATTGGAAGGGACCCACAAGGATCATTGAATCCAAGTCCTGTTTTCTCACAGGACTGCCTAAAACTAAATTATATAACAGCATCATCCAGACACTCTGAAGGGCTGGGACTGTGATGCATTGACAAAGGAACAATAGGAGCAAACAGAAACCATTTCTTTTCTAGATAAAGCAGAAAGCCTCAACTCTCATTGCATTTGCCTGTTTCTTAATAGATGTAGGGCTGGATACGCAGGAAAATTAGTTGAGTATAACTCCACTGTTTTCTTCAAGATGTTGTTTAAGTCAATACAATGAATGCCAAAGCCTTGACACAGGCCACTTACACTAGAGCACTGCATAAAAGTTTAGTACTCGGACACAGCCACAGTCAATTACAAGGGTTGTACCAATTTCATTTGCTAAAATGTATTTTTACTGTTGGACCAATAAAAAAGCATTTCATTAAACCCACACAGCCAAGATCCCCAAGTTGGTAAGTACTTCTCAGGAGCTTAAGCATAAGATCTGTGCTTGCCTAATCCAGAAATAGCTCCATTGTATTTCTTCCTGATGGCTTCTTACATCTTGCACATTCTGAAAAGCAAGACTGCATAGCTGCATGTTATAATTACACCTTGCAGCTATGATACCCCCTTCTGTTAGTCTGTTAATCCAAAGACAATCCATCTCTTATAGTTACCATCAAAATTAATCCATTTCCATTTCCCTTATTCTGCCGACAGACAATGCAGACCTTCGCCTGCTACTCACAGCTCTGACAAACAGCCTGCAATACTGAGATAGCTCTTTACTTTTTTTTTTCCTACTTCTGCTGTTAGAAACAAGTTTGTTGTTGTGAAACTATCAAGAAGCAGGTCAACTGTATGTTTCTGATCCCAGACAAAGCTAGAGACACTAGGAGCAGAGTTGAATGATTCATGAGGCAAAAACATCAATCTATTTCCAAAATAAAGGGAAGAGTCAACTACTAAGGACCCTTGAATACTTGAAACAGCTACAAAACCCTCACAGGTACTTAAAAAAATGTAAAAAATAAAAGCAATAAAAACAAACTCCACACTAAGTACAAACTGAGAAAATAGAAAAGATATCTATTGATTCTTCAGTGTTGGACTGTGAGGCAGCTCTCAAACAGAAATGCCATTGGGGCTCAAAAATGCCCCTATCCACAACATCTCCCTCTGGCTTGCAGGTTTATGAGTTTGGTTAGTAAATAAACTAAATGTATCATAAATCTTGATGAAGTTAAACAGTTATGGAAACTGAAATAAAGAGGAAAAAGCCAAGGTGTAAAACTACTTACTAAAATAGCCAAGACTAGCACTCTGTAAAGACAGATATGGGGTTTTGCATGGGAAATACTCTCCAGAAACTACACCTTTTTTGTATGCATATCAATGTCTGTAGATTCAAGACCTCAACCGATCCAACTGCATTTGGACTACAAAAGATCACTTTCATAATCCCACAAGAGCCTCCAGAATAGAACGGTGGCATACAAGTGCCATTTCCTTTTCATTTCCATGTCATGTATTTACAATTATCAGAACACATTATAGTGCTATCACTTTTTTTTTCCATTTCTGCACTAATGGATAACAACTGACAAAACCTGCCCATCCACGAACGTGTGCACACACACACATGCATGCATATACAGGCACACAAGCAGACCTGCACGTCCACATACACAAACACCCCTCAATAAATTTGTCAATGCAGACACTCCTACCCTTACCTGAAGAAACTGTTGCCACACCTTTCACAGTAACCTTCTTGAGCATCATTCTTTAGAAAATCATTCAGTATCAGGACAGAATTTGACTTAAATTATTAATTATTATGCAAGCAGTTTCTATACTTAAAGCAAATAGACACAAAAGCCCCAATATAACAACAACAAACTCCAATCCTGAAACAAAACATCCAGAAGAAAATGCTGAAGGAAAAAAAAAAGAGTAAGTCTGCATTAAATATATAACCTTAAAGTGATGATACACAAACAATAAATAGATTAAACATAAGAACATGTGCAGGTACATACCTTGATTGAAGAGTTCATTTAATATAATTTAAGCATCTGAAATATTCTGCTTACTTGATTAGAGTAGATTGTTTGCATTTTGATTTATTGCTTCAAGATCAGTATTCATTAAGTCACTTAATATAATGGCACCCTTGCAGCTGCTACCCTATTAAATGCAATCATTTTTTCCCATTCCTGTTTACAGCACAGTCTACTGTTACATTAAAAGCAGCCTGGATTCATTTATTAATCACAACCATGTTTCCAAGTGTAAATATCTTCTAAAAAAAACAAACCTTAGGATATTTAGGCCTTACTTTATACACAGGAATGATAAATTCCATTTTGTTTCAAATTGTTTGTAGTCTCATGGACTATCAGGGACACCCTGGGGTAACTGTGCAGGTGTTTGACTTATGTGGAAAATCCTCGACCAAGAGTTACAAAATTAAATTCCCAGCAGTGTTTCAAGTTTGTATTTTTGGATCCTAAGGAAGAGTCTCAGATCTCTTAACCCTCAAAATGTACTGAAATCAATGCATTTGCTCTATGTGTCCAAAAGAGAATTGTAAACATAGCACCTCATCTTTCAGCAACTGGATGCCAACCCAATGGCCAAAGACCCAATACCTGGTTTAATTGTTCTAGTTGATACATTTTACATTTAATTTTTGCCAGTTATCAGAAAGGACACAATAATTCTGTGATGATGATTTGTTATTAATTTAGCCACTGTCCAAGAATGACTATAACACTAAAAAAACCTATAGTATATGCTCATTCACTTAGGTTTGTTTATGCTTTATCATCTCTGTATGGTTAGAAAGTATCACATTAGACACACAAAATACAGAAGATGCTATATATATGAATTTCAATACATGCATTTCAGTAGATATATTTCAGTATATTACAGAATGGTAAGGGTTGGAAGGGACCCTTAGAGATCATCTAGTCCAGCCCCCCTGCAGAAGTAGACCAACCTAGATCGTGTAGCATGTATCATGGACTGCATTAGCAACAGTGGCTCCTCATCATCGAAACACAGTCAACTGTACTATTTGAAAAACTATCCAGGAAACATTCTACTACCTTTTAGATACACTAAAAGCAATTAGTAGCTGTTAATTCAATGGTACCAATGATCCATTTTTCTAATATCAGTTAACACACAGGTAAATAGTGCTTATTTATGATGTAAAGAGACAAGTTCACATTCAAGTCATCCTAAGATCAAGGTTTATTTTTCCAATTATGAAAGTCACAACTGAGAAAAAACACTTTTCATAGAATCACAGAATGGTAGGAGTGGAAGGGACCTTTCAGAGATTGTCTAGTCCAACTCCCCACTAAAGCAGGTTCATCTAGGTAAGGTCATACAGGAACTTATCCACATGGCTCGCTCGTGAAACTCTCCAGAGAAGGAGATTCCACACCCTCCCTGGGCAGCCTGTTTCAGTGCTCTGTCACCATCCCAGTGAAACAGTTTTTCCTTATATTTAAATGAAACTTTTTATTTTCCATTTTTCCATAGAATATTTTTATTAAATCTTCTAAATCAATAAACCACTAATGCAAAAATATTCAACGGCATTTGTTAAAACCAATCATAAAAGCATTACTTGAAAAATATCCAGTATGATTTCTCTCATACAAAGCAATTTCTTTGTGTTGCTGGATAAAGCCAGTTGATACACTGATCCTGCAAAGGTTGTTTTTAAAAACAGTTTTGCTATACATCTTCACTGGTATAATGCAACACTATTTCAAATTAGCTACCTCAACTCAAATTGGATAGAGTCTGTTTGCAATAATATTATGGTCATTCAGCTAAGTAGGACTCCCACTATCAGATAGTACTGGGCTGTTTGTTGAGAGTGTGCATCCTATTCCAACTCCTTTGCTATTGAAAAAAAACAGAATTATTCATAGAACTCTTACTAGCAAGAACATTTATATACCTAACTTTATATATTGTTTCTTATTTCTTCTCCTTCTGTGGTTTCTATCCCAAGTCACTACAATTAACATGAAAACTCCCACAGCCTCCAAGGGATTTCATCCATTAATCTTTCCATTCTGTCAAGAATTGCTGATGTTTAAAGGAATCACGTTCCTTGTTCTTTTTAGCTTCATTAAAACTACCGTGGCACTAGTACTTCAAAGGCACAGGTTTTTAAATCTCTGAAGAAGCTTGAAGAGTTTTCATAGTAATATATTAAAAATGTATAGTTTTAGTATAATGACACTTCAGCAAGGTGGTAATAAGGTAGAGCAGGTAATAGGGTCAGAAAAGCACAGCTACAGGAAAAATACCAGCCAACACACCTCAGGAGTACAAGGCAGAAGCTACAGTTCCCACTCTATACTTTAAAAAGCATCTGAGTAGAATATGTAGTATTAAATTAAAATCTTATTTTGACTACAAAAAAAGCCTATGATCAAAACAATAATAAATGTTCAGTCTTGATTAACTGAAGGAAGAAAAACCAGAGAAAAGTTGACTTGTAGGTAAGTCACCTTACAGCTAAGCTCACTTTTTAGCCTCAACTCAAACTGAGGGTGAGGAGAAATAAGCAAAAAAAAAATTAAGCCATACATTAGAGCAGAGAGCAAACTGAGTTCTTCTGCAATCTCTTTAGTGTGTTTGCTCTAAGACTTACAAAATAACCTAGTATTACTTTATAATCCACTCCATTTTACTTGAACAACTACATAGTTAATAAAAGCAAGGTAAATAACGGTAAGTAATACTTGTATTTCTCCTTAAACAGCTCCCATACTACTAAAATGCTGCAAGTAATTTGTAAAGCTAAATGACAGACAATAAATCGTTGTTCTTAAATGAGAACTTAATGTAAGTTTAAAATGTTTAGAAAAGGAAAGAAGAAGTCCTACAAGACACCTTCCTAAGCAGAAGGTCACACAGACCAAGACCTATTGTCTGCAGCAGCTTCTGTCCAGGTGGACAAACTTTAGACCAGGGTATGAAGGATGCAAACATACTGTCAAGAGGTCAAAGAAACAGTCCCTGAGAATGACACTGTGATGCCAAGATGAATGATATGACTATGAGCATTACAGTATTTTTATCCACTGAAGTATAACTGGTTGTCACAATAACTTTTATTGCAACCCTTCAGTTATTTTACTTCCATTTTGCTTCAAACCAACTCCCTCAGCCATTGTTTTTAATATTATTTTGATGAACAGCCATTAAGAAGTATTTGCATTAAAAAACATCTTCAGTTATTTAAAACTCACAGGTTTTCACGCTGCACATTCTGCAAACTACACAAAAACATTCATCTCATACGGGTTTTCTTTCAGCAATTCTGGAAGCAAAATGATACCACTGACTCTCAGAGGGATGTAGGGACACAGCACAAATCTCTTCCTCTAATAAATTCCAGAGTCCTGACATTTTTGGGATGGATGTTACCGAAACATCATAACCTCTTGTTGTACCTTGCAGAGAGCAGCACCTCACTGATCCCCTTCATCCTTCCTCCTTTATTAAGGATAGCAAACCATCCTGTTACAGGTTTTGAGGACAAATGAAGAATGGAAAACTCCGCATTCTTCACGTATTTCAGTCCCACTGATAAAGGGTTTACATGATAAATGGGTGCTAATTAGCCCAATCACAGCAATCCTAGAACAAGCTTGAGTAACTTTCCTCCACTGTTGAAAGAACAAGCATGGAACCAAGTAAGGACATCCCTAGTCATCTGTTGAAATTGGAAGAAAGAAAACATAAAGCACTGGAAAGATATCACAAAGGGAAATGCCTAAATGCAGGCAATGGATAGAATTAATTGAATTTGTAATTGATACACAGATTCTACCAAACGTGTGGATTAATGGGACTGAAAGGTACGAAGAACTAAAATCACGTTAAAACCCCCGTTTCTGCTTGCATAAAACTTAATAGAACAATTTTAAAATATACCATATTTTTGAGGTTGTTTAGAGGGGGCATGGAAATACAAGCACCACTTTTTTACTACTGCAGAAAAAACCCCAATCTTTTGGTACTAAGCATTAGAGAAAATCAAGTCCATGGTATCACATATTTCTTTCGGCTATGTTTAACCCCACCCAATGCACAAACTGCATTTTTCTTATTTATAAAAGAAGACTCATTGAAGAGTACTACTTATTCTCTTAGCAAAAAAGTAAAACTAGCTTTCCTAGATCCCAGGGACTATCAATAACCTCACTCGTATACATCATACAAATGCTTTCAAAGTGGCTTCTTGAAACAGACATGCACGCACACGCATGCAGACACAGGCATTGTTTCTTTCTCTCTCTCTCCCCTTCTCCTACTTGATATTTCACAAAGATAAAACCAAGCATAAAGGCTCTTCCATCCCAAGAGCGCCAGGGTCTGAGAACAATAGGCTGAAATATTCCACTCACATTTGAAGCCTCTATTCAAAGGCAACAAAAAATTTCTTTTATAATCCAGAATAGGTACCAATTCTTCACTGAACCATAAATAAGCCTTTTAAATTTGCCTGATGACCTCATGGTCTGTCCTAAGGCCTTCCCCAGACAGTACTGCCAACAATCCACAAAGCAATTCCAGTTTCTGAAAAAAATGAACAACAAAATTTGTGTGCTCTTTTTTTCCTCACTGTTTTAAATTCTTCTGTCATCCATTAAAAATGACCACTTTGGTTCTCAGTAAACTCAAAGGAAAAAACCCACCCCCCAAAAGAACCCCCAGCTTTATTAGCCCATGATATGGTACCTAGTGCTGAAAGTCACAAAATAGCATTGATATCAAGAATTATGTTATTTCCAGCCTCAATAGAAATGATAATATCTTTGTTGTACTTTTTTAGGGGGTAGTCATTTGGTCAGTATGTAACCTTTGATATTTAGTAGATTCTTCGGAATATATTGTAGGTCTACCTTTTTTTGCTTAAGCTTTGAATTCCCACAGTTACAGACTGAAGAAAAGAAATCTTCACCTAGTGATCAGAAACAGATGTCATTTCCATATTCAGTATTTAGCTGCTCCTTTTATCCATCTCCTTCCTAAAGAAGACTCTCACCTATTATACTTGATCACCATCTAGAATTTTCCTTTGATATTATTTGGGAATTACTAAAGCTATTGGATAAAGCATGACACAATTAGAGGACTACAGCCATAGCTGTGTCAAATTCAAGAAGCAATCAAGGCTGTATTTTTGTATTCAACGGAAGAATATATCAGTGTCACAAGTGTAATGAAAATAGATTATTTTTGTCCCAGTAAAGTCTATATTTGAAGTTTTTCTATCACCTTATCATCCATTTATCTAGACTAGAAAGTTCCTTTTTCTTCATGCTGTGTGAATCTGAACAGTTTCAGAGAAAGCTACCAAATGAGGCTCTAGATAGGAAATTTTATCCCAACACTTTCAACTATGAATTTTGGCAGCCTCACATTTCTTCTCAGATATCCAGCAGGTACTGAGCATGAATATCTACTGCTGTTACTGGCATAGTCTCAGCAACCTTTGGAGTTCAGAACTTAATGATTTCCTAACACCTTGCCACCCCTAAAGAAAAACCAGATATTCCAAAACATCCATTTTCTCCATTTCAGTCTTTACAGACCTGAAAATGACTTTTCTTCATGAAAATATTGCAAGTAACTGGCTTCAAATATCTATAAAAATGACATATAGCTATTTTATGTCAGTGTTGGGAAATATATTAGATATGTCTCATCAAAATCTCAGAGGCTGCTCCTCCTCTAAAACATTATCAAGGCAAGTTATACCAATGGGCCACATACCCAAGTTGGTCTTAACGTGAAAATGACACCAGTTTTAACTTGTGGTGTGTCCTTATTGGCTAGTTAATGAGGACTGTGCAGTAAACTAAAAGAAAGATCAGAACATTGAAGCATATTACGAAAGTAGAATTGTTTCAATCATACAGATTTTGTTTAGAGATCTTAGAGAATCTGTAGGAACACAGAAGAACAGCCTTACAATTTTACCACTACTCACAGAAGGCCTATGTATGCATCCTCTCCCCAGCCCAGCAGACAGGCTGAATGCATGGTTCAAATGCTAATATTTATCAATCTCTAAACATTCTCTTCATCCTATTAAGATGTGTTTGAAATGAAATTCTGGCTCAGCCTGATACATTTACACAGTTTCTGTGTCACTTTTACACAGTTTCTGAAATAAAGGAGGAAAAAAAAAAAATCTTTGAGGTTTCAGACAAGAGTCAGGTTGGAAATACCCAGCAAAAATTACATTAAGGAAATTATGTTGAAAAAAGTTTAATACTTCATTCCTTTTCCAGCAATTGTGTGGAACTCCAGGCAGGTAACTATTTCCCTGGGCTTCTCTATCTTTTCTGTTTTTCCTTCTGAGATGGTAAGTACTTCAGGGTAGAAAGTTAATATGTTCTTAGAGTCTCTATCTGAAAGCCTGAACTTGGAAGATTTTGAAAGCAACCTTGAGCACATCATTTGGTAACTACATGCTTTTCTTTCCACACGTAAAATAGGAATAAGATTTTCCTTTACATAAATGCAAAGCTGGGAGGCTCAACTCATTAAAGTCTATAAAGTGACCAAGATTTTCCACTTGTGGAACCTAAGAAAAATGCAAACACAGATTAACTCCCCAAGAGATGTGCTAGCAAAAAGGAGGATTAAAAGAGGGCTCCAGCATGGTCTCTGCTAGTTATATCAAAATGACAAATCAAAAAGAAAAACCAATGTAAAAAATCAACAATTTGTGCTGCCATTCATTGGGATCTCGACTGGCTTGAGAGTTGGGCAGAGAAAAACCTCATGAGGTTCAAGAAGGACAAGTGCAGAGTCCTGCATCTGGGAAGGAACAACCCCCTGCACCAGTACAGGCCGGGGGTGGAACTGCTGAAGAGCAGCTTTGCTGAGAGAGACCTGGGAGTCCTGATTGATAATAAGCTAAATATGAGCCAGCAATGTGCCCTCGTGGCCAAGAAGGCCAATGGCATCCTGGGATGCATCAAGAAGAGTGTGGCCAGCAGGTCAAGGGAGGTTCTTCTCCCCCTCTACTCTGTCCTGGTGAGGCCTCATCTGGAGTCCTGTGTCCAGTTCTGGGCTCCTCAGCTCAAGAGGGACAGGGAAGCGCTGGAGAGAGTCCAGTGCAGGGCCACCAAGATGATCAGGGGACTGGAACATCTTTCATATGAGGAAAGGCTGCAGGAACTGGGGCTGTTTAGTCTGGAGAAGAGGAGACTGAGGGGAGATCTTAACATTTATAAACATCTAAAGAGTGGGTGTTGGGAGAGAGGTTGGGACATCCTTTTTTTCTATTGTAGCTAGCAAGAGGACAAGGGGTAATGGGATGAAGCTGGAACACAAAAAGTTCCACTTAAATAAAGAAAAATCTCTTTCACTGTTCAGGTGAGGGAGCCCTGGCACAGGCTGCCCAGAGGGGTTGTGGAGGCTCCTTCCTTGGAGGTCTTCAAGACCCACCTGGACATGTTCCTATGCGACCTGATCTAGGTGACCCTGCTTCTGCAGGGAGCTTGGACTAGATGATCTCTAAAGGTCCCTTCCAACCCTACCATTCTATGAATTACTGTGACAAATCAACAAAACATAGATTACTCTAATCCGTGTCCTAAACTCACTCAAATTATCATCTCAAGCATCTCTGGCAAAGGAACAGGCACTCTCAAAGACAACAGTGGTCTGAGGCCACGAGGCAAAGGAACTGTCAGTAGCAGGCACACTAAAAAAAGAAACTCCTCACTCATCAGGTCTGGCCTGGAGGTCAGAGAAGCAGGAAAACAGATAGCAAAAGACTTGAGTGTAGAGAGGCTAATTGAAAAGGGTGTGCATTTCCCATTGACATCTCCATACAGTCCTATCATTTCTAAACCAAGGGAAATGGTTTGTTGTTTTATTTTTTGGTGCCTGTCAAAAGCTTTGTTATACTGAGAGCAGCCCCTTTAACTCCCACAACCAGGATTAATGTATAACAGCAGCAGAATAGTCGCTGAGAGCAGAGCACAACCATTTTCCCCCAAGTGTATCAGGATTGGCAGCCTACACATTTACATGCTGGGGATTCAGCTATTTTTTTTTAGCCTGCCTTTCCAAAACTCTGGGACCCAATTTTCTCATCTTGTTTCTCTGTTGAGATACAAAATGAATGTACGTACTGTGTGTTACTAGGTTAGCCCCTTTCTTCTGAGGAAAGCATCTATTAGTGGTCAGTGATCTTTCAGCTGTGATCTTTCTGCATAATAAGTGAAAGGTAAGAATATTCTTAGTAAAAATTTCACCATACTTAATATTTTAACTCATGTTTAACCTACAGGCAATTCAATTCTTGGATGGATCAATTACGTAAAGCCAACGTGGCTACAAGGTAAATCTTATTCTCTTGTCTTTACTCATGTGGTTTTGGAAAAGGAGTAAAACAACTGCAACTGATCCTTTAGCATATACCAGGAAAATTAATATATAGCAGAAAATATTATTCTTAATTTTCATCTCATTCTCTTTCCAATTTTATTAAGAGACAAAGAAGGAGGTTTTTATAGACTTCAACCATTAAAAGTTCCAAAGACTCACTAGCATGTCTGAGCACTCAAAAAACACCAGTAGTTAGACACCAAGAACATTTCAAAACATTTGCATACGTGCTATACAAAAAGCAGGTGTTTCTAAGTCTAGTCTTAAAGCTGAGCTACATTTCACTGTCCTAAAAGCTGGAATTGGCAAATTATTTGTATACTTCAAATCTGGCAGACATTTCAATTAGTTTTGCATTTTTATTTGTTAATTCAGTTGTATAAGCTGCCAATAGGTTTACAGGGTGCTGCTCAACAACAGGAATACTGTATTAGCAACTCATTTACATGTCCACTCACACATAGCTATAGACATAAAACTTATGTAAATAAACACATTTTCAAGGTGACTTTCTTTGAACAGTTCAAAGATAACAATTTTTGCCTTCTGGCACATATTCTAAGAAAATATTCATTTTGCATGAGTAAGTCTGAGTAAAAGGCAAAAAGATGCCATTACTGCCTTTAAAAATAATTGGAGAATAAGAGGAAAGGAAGTTACATGCTTTCTGAATTCGTCTACAGACAGTGACATGGGAAATTTGGTTTTTAACTTCAGCTCAACGAAATCTTGAGGTCAGCCTTGGGCTCGGTTCAGAGCGCCTATCAGCACAGCTGCTACAGCATTGCCATTTTACCCTGACACTCATGGTGACACCTTGTCAGAGTGCTCTTAATAAACAGAACTATAGCTCATTGTAGCAGAAGTACATAAACGTTGGAAGCAAATACATTCCTGCAAATGGGAGATGATAATGTAAGCTTCTCATTTCAAAAACAAAGCTAATACAGAGCTTACTTTTAGATAAATGCAAGAAGATTACTACAGCTTCGCTTTCCTAAAGGCCTGCAAATAGATGGCAGGGGATAAACAAATTTCAAATGTGTGCAAGAAGTTTCAAAGTAGGATGAAGGAAGACATCACATTGAATTGAATTGTTTCTTTTCCCTATAAATAGCCCAATATACAGAACACAATACATACACAGTGACATAATATGAATCATATACACACATTAATGGAGCCAAAAACACTGGCATTAAAATTAATTTGTTATCTTATGCATCTGCTACAGAGTTTGCTTTCTTGGTCTATTAGTTTGAACAAATAGAGATAAAAATTCCTTGGGCGTAATGAACTTTTTCTCAACCTTATGAATGTTGTTTGGAGATCATGTTCATGTCCCTGGTGTATTTATTGTTGCCTGAGTGCAGAGCGTTCTCCTCACTTCAGGAAGCGTTTCCCAGCTTCTCTAAGTGGATGTGTAGGTAATTTTGAAAAGATCCTGAAATGTGAATGAGATTTCAAGAACTTCAAGATTTTGAGGAAAATTTTGAACTACAGCACCAAGACAAGATGGGAAAGCCATACAGCAATATCTACACTATACACCCACAGACATTTATATCATGCACATAAAAATGTGCAAGTATATCTGCACATATAACTTCCTTGATTACGTATTGCAAGACACATTAACACTCGTTCTGTGATAAAAATATGTATTGATGATAAATTGTGGCTGCTAGACAAAGTACAGAATTAGAGAGACACAGGCAGGATCTTACTTTCTAATTTTGTAATACATAAACCACCAGAAACCAGTATGCCTGGGGAAATGATGCCACAGAAAAGTTTACAAAAATGGTGCAGGGACTACATGTGGAAACAAGTAAAATTTATATTTAAATTCCAAGGCAATGATGTTACATATGTGAGAAGCACATCCTAGAGATCTCTCTAAAGTCAACAACCGCTTTCCTTTTCTGGTGTTATCCATGTTGTTAAACCTAGTTAAAAATCCCCACATATTTCTGGAAATCAATTCCAGTCCAGACAAAACACTGGTTTAACATTTTGAATGTTCATTACGTAAATATTGCAAAGATACAAGTTCTTCAAGCATTTCCCTTTCTTCCAGTTTCATTGTAAGCAGTATTAGAGCAAGTTTCCCCTCTTCTCATCTACTGAAGTTCAATTTCTTTCTATTTAAGAGGCTAAGGAGACAACTGAATTTCAAGAAGCATCTATGGAACAAAGAATTTTTTACATCTACTGTTGGCATCATATTAAACATATATGTACGCTCTATCCAGAGTTGTTCCTGTCTGAATTAAACTTTAGAGGAAATGTCCACATGATCGTTGTTCTGTGTGCCTCAGAGCATCAGGGAATGTAAAGAGAAGTCATGTTAATGAGATGAATCCATTAGAAATAACTAAACAGGTCATCTTTTCTTTGTAGTGGATGTGTGTATATATATATATATATATATATATATATATATGTAAAGAATAAGACCTCCGTTTATAAGACAACTAACAAAATCATGACAATAGATTAATTGCTAAGCAATAAATATACTGCTACAATCTAATTTTTATCTCTGCTTTATGGATTTTTATTTTTTTTTCTTTTTCCCCCAAGAAATCAGTGTACTCACAGATTTTCATGAGAGTCAGATTTTCATGAGAGTTCAGATCTCATGTTGGCACCCAAATGAGAACCAGACTTTCCCAAGAGCTCCGTGCCTTGCAGAACAGGAACTGTTAGAAGTTGAGCTATTTTGAAAACCTAGCAGCTGCTGTGTAGGCTGAGAAGATGAAATGCTGGTCCTGAGCTCTTTAAAAGCCTGGCCTTACCTAACTTCAACTGTATTGTAAGCAAGAATCCAAAATCTAAGAAATTATGATTTGTTCTGTAATGTTCTTTGTCCTATGGAAAACTTATGCTGCTACTTAAAGAACTTCAGACTACCATTATTACCATGAGGCATCTTTCTGCCTGCAGGTACAGCTCTGACCTTTTAAACACACCGTTCTTTTGGGGTGAAAAGGTTTCTTTTTCTTTTCTTGATTTAATAGTAAAGTTGCCTCATTATTGGGACTATTAGAATTTTAAAGCAAAATAATGCTTAGTGTTTGTCTCGGGAGACTCAGAGTGTTCTGCCAGTGTAACCCCACCGGTCACTGCAAGTCACTTGTCCCTCTTCAGGAACAATCCTAACAGTCTATACAAAATACTATTCATCAATTACAGTGTGCTCTCACTCTCTCAAATTATGACATTTTATAACTTTAAAAATACATAATTAGTGATAATTACCAATACAACCTTACTCTTCTGAGAATTAATAACCTCAGATGAAGAAAAACCAGCTCAGAAACAGAACAGGCTAATTGGTGCTTTGCAGATGCTTTGCAGATTGCAGCTTTAGCTGTTTTGTTACAGCAGCATATTATTCATATAAAGTACAGCAAACAGGCATTAACTGTTCTTCTAAAATACTTCATTTTCAGAATTCCTTTATGAAGGATGTTGCCATTCTCACTGTACAAACCTTCATTGCATTGTTACACTTCAGATCAAGTATTTTTTGAAAATTTACTTCGTTTCAGGCATTTCTGGGGCAAAATGCTTCTTTTTCTAACAGGTTTAAATGGAGAACTACATACGACTACAGAAATCTTTTGTTACTCAGAATTTTATCAAGTTCACTTACATTTGTCAATAGACACCTCCCTCTTGTTTTTGAGATGACATATAGTTACGTGGGTTATGTGAAATACAACACCAATTGACACGGTTTGCAAAAGATCTTAACAAATTCATAATAATTGCTGAAAAAAAAATGACTATGTTATGTAGGTCCTCAGAGGAGAGACAATCCTGATTCTTTTCATTAGAAGATTAACTCTGTTAAAAACATATTGGCAGAAACCTCTGAAGATCTGTAATCAGTACTCTCAATCTTTTTTGAAACTTAGATGAAATTCAGATGAGGTTTGCAGTTCTAGACAACATTTCTAAGTGTTTTATTTGGATTATAGTGACATCACCAATCCTTTAAGTTTAAGCATTACTTTAGTAAACACAATATCCCTATGGAAAAAAAAAAAAAAAAAACAGATACAAGATTTTCTTGTTTCTAAACCTGAGCTGAAAAGTCTCTAAACAAATTATATTAGCAAAATTATCACCACCACTAGACAACTTCATTCCTTGTGGTAATTTAGATATCTCTTAAATTAAATTCAAGTTGTCATATAAATTATTACATGCATTTTGTAATCATGCATCTCTAATCAACTTTAGATCCCAAACTGCATTAGTCTAGAAAGGTTCAAGCATTTTGTTGTAGTCACAAACCAAACTCTGCAGAAACAAGGAAGCACATTCAGTGCAACGTAACTGCTGAAATAAAAGCTGCTCCTCCATTAGCCAGGCTACGTGGAATAACAACTATCCTTTAAATTTTAATCTAAGACCTTGTATAAAAGAGTTTGGAAGCTCTCCTCCTCCAAACACTGATGAAGCTAAAAGTTTAGGAAACTAAAATTACTATAGAACATCAGGAGAAAGACTAGGTATTTTAGTTAGAAAATGTGCCACAGTTCTATGACTACATCCATCTATCAACCAAACATCTGTGGGTTTAAGCACAGAGCATGGCACATGCCAAGAAACAAACACTGGCCTCTAACCACATCATCACCATTTTCACTTTGTCTCTATCAGCACATGACTGCTTGCACACTCAGAGAGGGTACAAACTTCACTAAAGTTCACTTAGAGTCAGAAGTGTCATTTGTCATATTTCTCCCCCTTTTTTCAGTTGACTATTAGCTCTGATATACAACTTAAATTTAAGCACCATATTACAAGAGTGATACACTCTAAAACACAGATTTTCTCTTTTAGGTAAAATTAAGGTAATCTGCTTTGACAGAAGAAGACTCTCTGGAAACAGCTAGTGAGTCTACCAAATATGAAGCAGTAACTGAAATGTCAATTACTTTTCCAACAGCAGACAAATTGCTGGCACACTAATGCAATTTAAGGACAACAATTAAATAGCAGGACTACAGAGTGTACCAGGTGACAGAGTTTCTGAGATAACAGAATCTGATGTCCTACTTCTTAAATATTACAATCATTCCATCTCAGTCAATCGGTTTATGGTAATATTAAAAGGGCAAAGCAAATGCTTTTTATTGCTAATAATATTGAGTTTCTCCAGCATTAGCTTTGAAGGTTAGCAATTTAAGGAGTCAAACCTTAATTATTTTATTTCCATTATATTTACTTATCTTTTTTAATCTCTGATCTTTGAAGTCTTTTTTAATTATTATTATAGAAATTCTAAGGCACGTGCTTAAAACCTGAATCTCTTCAAATCTGAGTTTGCTGTGCTTAATGCAAAGGAACCAGTTTCATCACAGCTCAAGTAATCTGTTTATTATACCCATGTGGACATTCTGAAACATTTCCTACAATCATATTCTATTATAATTGCATTCTACTGTAAGTGGTTTGAGTAAATGTAAGTTAGGCAATAAAAAGTGCCAGGTATGCTCTCTATAATTATTCCAGGCAGAAGAAATCTCCTTGCTTTAGTCACAAATATCCAGATCACTTAATTTCTGTTTACATCAAGGCTTCACATTAAAATACTCTCCCCCTGCCCTTTTTTTTTTCCATGCACAAGTTAGCTATCAGACATTGGATGGATAGTGAATTAATATTCAACAATGTCTGTAATTCTAAGCATCAGATTTCCCTTCATCTGTAAAATTCATCTCCACTGATATACTAAAATATCTCTACCCTGATCTGAACAACTATCTCTACAACATGAGAGTAATTCGCCCTGAATGATGTCTAGCTTCTTGACTGAGACTTCAACAAGGATGAAAAACTTTTACTCTGTTTCAGTTTTCCAGTGAATAAAGGCAAAAATTTAATCAAAATACAGGAAAATACAGCATTGCGGGTTCCATGACTATACACAACTGAGAAGTACTGCCCATACATCATCACAGTACCTGGTAAAACAGACTGTTCTTTCTTTGTTGTATACAGATACTCTTTTTCTTTCTCTAGTGTACCACTGCCTACACTGTAGCAAATGATGATGTTAATTAGTTATCTCTCTGTAATTTGTTTCCCTACGGATCAAGACATTGCCTGAACTTTTTCAGTTAATCCAAAACTCTGATATTCAAATGCTAATTAAAACCCCCCACTATCTGATAATGTCTACTCACGATTCCCCTATTTTTCCATGTGGATTTTGCCTATACTAGGGAAGCAGATCTGTAGCTATCTCAGTTTAAGAAGGATGTGAGGCCTTTGAATGAGTCTAGAGGAAAGCAACAAAGCTGGTGACAAGGCTGGAAGGCACATCCCAAGAAGAGGGACTAAGGACTCTGGGTTTGTCTAGTCCAGAGAAAAGGAGGCTGAGGGGCAACTTCTGTCCTGAAGATGGGACATGGAGAGGGTATCCAGTGACAGGATGCTTGGGAATGGGTCAAAGCTGTGCCAAGGGAGGTTTAGACTGGATATTAAGAGGCATTTCTTTATTGAGAGCACAGTCACAGCCTGGAATAGCATTCTTAAATAGGTGGTCAATGTCCCATGCTTGTCAGTGTTTAGGAGGCTTATGGACAATGCCTTTGATAACACATTTCAACTTGTTCAGAAAGCTGGACTAGATGATCATTACGGGCCCCTTGCAACTGAAATAGTCCTATTTTAAACTTGGGAAATGCATAAATATATCACACTTCTGCAAGGAACAAAAGCTATGCTACATGTACTGTATATGCTGTAATAACTGTGGAAAACTACAGATCCAATCTCCAAATTGCCTCCAAAAATGAACCACAACCAGCACCTGAAAAATACAGAAGTTTGCACATCTAGAACTATGGTGAACTCCACGACCTATCAGTGAGTTCTAACAAACATATCATTAAATTGTATAAGCTGTTAAAATTCTCCCTATTACAGGAAATAGGGAGAAAAATATCTATTTTGCCATTAGCAGAACAGAGAGCATTAACAAAAGCTTCTAAATTAGACCAATGATCAATGACCATGCAAGGCAGACAAAAAAGGTGAACAAAACCTGACAAAGACCACCACTGGAATTAGCTCACAATTCTCCCTCCCACACTATTGATCATCTCAAGAGATAATGGTTCTCTCAATATACAGCCCTTTCCTTAGTTTTCTCCTTAAATTCCTACTTTAATCTTCTCTGTGCAATGCTGTACACAAAATGTGTTATTCTGGAAAGCTGAGCCCACCAGCTGTTAAAATGACTGATTATGTTTCTTTATAAGACTCTGTCTGCACATATTCTACAACTTGACTCCCATTTGGAAATTTTCATTTTATGTTTTCCATATCCACACCAGTATCAAGATATATCCCTGCACTGCAGTAAGAACATGTAAGCAAAGCAGCTCAGAGTTAGAACTGGCACTGGCATATCTGAACCACTCAGTGCCAGGCAAACCCAATCATCAGCCTACCAGGACCTCAGCTGGGGACTGGGCAAAGCTCTGCCCACCCCTCTCCAGGGATCAGCACCTGCTCAGAAGTAGCTCATGTACATCCCACAGCACTGCATTCTATCATTGGTGTGGATGTGGGACTCTTTCAGCACAGGTTCACAATAAACACAATAGATCAGACATGAGAGGAGGTAGGGAAAATAAAGAGAAATTACTAAAGAGACTAGGCAAGGGGCATTGCTATGTAGAGAATACTTAAACTAGAGTTGATAAACATTTATAGCTCAAGTCATGCATAATTTTGAATCTATTACTTTTGTAAGTCACAAGAATAAGTGGAAGGGACAGCAAGAAGGCATAAAGTTACCAGGAGAGTCAGTAGAAAAGAGATACTTATTGTTAGGTGTATCAGCAGCAACAGATGTTAATAGCACATCATATCATAATAGCACATCATATAATTTGACTTTTTAAAATGCATATAATTCCTTTAAATAGCTGCCCCCAAATATTGACTAAAAACCCCAGCATTCAATACCATTCCCTTATAAATCTTTCCAATAATGAGACTGAACACAGACACCTTGTCCATCAGTTTTTTCAGCTCTGTATGTATTAAGATTGATAAATCATTATTCACTCCTCTAAGAGTTTCTTAGTTGTTACAGAGAGGAAAAAAAAATACCTCTTTGACAATGAAAAATTCCATCTCTACTCTTTTCCTCTTTCCACTCCTTTTTCTCCCAGCACCAAACTCTGTGTCCCAGGAGAATTGGAATTGAGTATAAGTGAAATGAAAGGACTTCCATCTACTTCTATAAAGAAAATAAAGTCTTTTTTTGTGATCCAACATCTCATTTCAAAAAGGAAATAGCTTCAGGACTTGCTTGCTTTTGAAAGTATAAGTCTAATTCTATAATGCTCATCTGAGAGAAAGAAAATCACAGTCCTTAAAATGAAAGTCCTAGATCTATGATATTTTCAGGGTTTTTCCCTACCTCATTATCTCTTTTGTTTCAGTAATTTCATAAATAACTTTTTTATTGATTTTTCATGAAATACTCCCAATTTTCTGTCTCTAAAATAGACAATGGAAAATATTCTTTACTCTGTATTTATAAAAGCATAAACAATTGTAATCTATTTTTGGATTTAAAAGTCCTACACACTATTAACACTCCCAACTCTTCCCTGGCTTTAAAGTTCTGAAAGCATAAAACCACTTTGGAATTAAAAATATTATGGATGCCTTCACACATAAGAGTTATTTTGAGGATTATAAGTTGTGCTTACATTTGTGAGCATATTCTTTAATTTCAGTCTTTCCCTTAAAGTAGTTGCAACTCTATTACCAAAACATATTCAAGATGGTGCTCTATATAACAGAACAAATAAATGAACTGGAATGCTACTTGTTATTTGGCTTTATTTTAGAATAAAGCCCAATATGATGCATCCCACTGGGTGTTTCATTTTCTCTGGCATACTGCAATTGGGATTTACATCATCTGTGCTGAAATAAGTAGGCTAAATTTCTTGTGCAATGACATTTGTTAGTTCTGCATTATATTTCTTTTGGTGAACACACAGTGTTTCCCATACTCAATTCTTTGTTTTCCATCTTTGTTTCTCTTGTACTTCACAGAATGACAGAAGGGCAGAAATTGGA
This sequence comes from Colius striatus, assembly GCF_028858725.1. Classification (NCBI taxonomy): domain Eukaryota; kingdom Metazoa; phylum Chordata; class Aves; order Coliiformes; family Coliidae; genus Colius; species Colius striatus. Next base: position 3,735,948 of record NC_084761.1, on the reverse strand, counting down.
AGGGGCCTCTGCAGTTCATAATCCATCCCCTCTGCTCAGGGCAGGGTCAACTAGAGCAGTGCTTAACCAATCAAGCAAGCATTAAATCTGAATATAAAATATAGTAAAAGAACACCACAGCTTCAGGTGGCAGGGTATTAATGGGAAAGATACAGAGTATATTGTAACTGATAAGAGTTTGTGGGGGCAGGACTAAAGTGTCTCCGTTACCTCTCTACAGCACTTGATTGCACAGAAATACTGTTGTCTGATGGAAAACCCTGCAGTAATTTGAGGTGTTATTTAAAAAATAGGTGTCAGCGTCTCTTCTAGACAGGAAAAAGAAAAGAGAGAGAAAAGAGAGCTAGACAGAAGGAAAAAAAATCGATTTAGCTCTGTAATTGACCAGAGAAAAACAGTAGTAGGATTAATAGGAAAAATGAAACTATTTAATAATAATGAATTCTGTAATGTTGATTTGAAAAATCACAGGGATGTGGTGCTAAAAGAAAAATCCATCCCAAGGAAAGATGGCAAAAGTCATAGTTTCTCCAGTATAGCAGCAAACAACGTGGATTTCAGGAACACAGAATGACAGAAGAAAGAAACTGGAAAGAAAAAAGGTCTCAGGATTCTGGAAATCCATGATAGAGGAAGGAGGAAGAGACAATAATAGATGGTTGTAAGGTGAGATCATAAAATGGTGAGTGCAGAGAACAAGATGACACAGTGGGAAAACAAAACAGGGATCAAGGTTTACAGATGAATCCGAGTCTAGCATTTATGGAATTACTGTCATAGGATGAAAAAGAGCACAGCACACACAAACAAGGAGAAAAGCCAGTGACTTCAAACATAAAAGAAGGTAACAGCTGTTCTCCTGTTTCACTAAGTTGGATCATTTACCACATCCATATTTCAAATAGTAATTAATTAACTTGTGCTGGAGCCAACAACAGCAGGGACTCTTTATTAATGAATGCATAGATCAGATAAACAACTGTACGGATGATGAATTTTACTAGTAAACTTTAGCACTACCATTTCCAGTAAGAATAAAGATGCATGAAACAGTGTCTCTGAAGATATTCATGATATGAAAGTGAGAATCCAGACACTATTTCCAAGAGTAAACAGAAGTGTTTCTGAATGATTCAGAAGAACTATGGAGTTTTACTAGACTTCAAGGATACGTTTCAAGGCAACGTTTTAGCACTTGGGGGAAAAAAGCCACATAAGAAATTCCAAATTAACCAACAAAAAAAATCCACCTCCCGCAGTCCAGCAAAAAGATTTCTTTTCCATACTAAGATACAGTCAATTGGAACCCTAAGCACTTTTCTGCAAAGAATGAGAACTCTATGGCTGCCACTAAACAAGTCTGATTATCTGGCTTGTACCAAAGTGTTCAGCTTCTATCAGAGAGAGATTTTCATGTTTACCTGTAAGTAATGATGGACTACAGAATACTGTGTGTATATGTTTTGCTGTGTTCATTTCTAAGTTCCATATAAATACAAGCCACATACACATTGCTATATCTTCCATGAGTAACCTTGCAATGAAAGTGTCTTCTCAGTTTGAAAGGACCCAGTTGGAGTCTTTGCATCATGAGTGTTCAACATACGGGGCACTACTCACTTTATTTTATTATTCCTATTATTTTTAATAAAGTTCTACTGTCCTGTACAGAAAATTAAATTTATCTGTAGGGTGCTGTTCATTTCTTTCTTAAGCATTCTTCAACATATTCAGTGTCTTAGTATTTGTTGTTCATTAATGCATACTAAACTGGTTTTATAGTGTCTCTGGAAGTTTTCCTGATCCTGAGTGCCAGCATTTATTTTATGTCACCCATAAAACTCAAAGAAAAGGTCATGTTTTTCACCTTTTTTTTTTTTCAAACTTTGGAAAAATACAGGAAAACTCCTAATTGCCTAGTCATCTAAGCTCAATACCCAAATACCCAAAGCAGCAGCAAGTAGCACAAGGGAATCACCTCTGTCTTTCTTTCTAAACAAATATGTTTCAAATTTTGGAGGAAATTTTAAATATTTAGAAAAACAGTAAGTCACATCACAGCTTAAAGTAGGACAACATCTGTGAAGCCATACAGAGTCTGCAGTGAATCAGAAGGACATCTTTTGCACCAGCTTTAGGATGAACAGGATACAGTAGGGCAGAAAGAACAATTCCTATTTTGTCCTTACCTTGGCATCAAAATAACCCAACAACATACACACAGAGTTTCACAGAGCACAACTTTCTGTATTGTTACATCTGTTCACTGTGGCTTTTAATACAAGACTTGCTACTCTTTTTTTCTTCTGTAACAAAGCATTTATCTGTATTATTCTTTCCAGGTATCAAGCTGTATTTAATGTTGATTTACCTTATACTATGTGTGACAACAATTCTAAGTATAATCAGTTCAATAAAAATCCACTATTAGTGGCATGTCTCATGTAACTTTCAATAAGATTATTAGCATTGGTATTTTATCAAGACCAAGATAGTCTAACCAAGATCAAAGTCCCTGTGGCAGCATTACACATTAGGAACTTGAGATAGTCCTGCCCTGACTGTACAGGTGAGGCACCACTCTGATTCCTCTTTTATAGAGAGACAACTGTGACACAGTAATCAAATGATCTGCCTGAGGAAACCAGGGATGCTGGTAGAGAGATTAGATTGAAATCTGTACTCTTTGACGTCTAGGTACGTATTCCTATGACAAGATTGTGGAAAATACTGGATCTCTTTACATTCTGTTTTCTTACAGAAAGGTAATCTAAGTAGATTTATACCTTCGGTGTCTCTTGAAATGGATATCAATTCATATTTTGCTAGGTTCTATCCACTATTGACTACTTTTCATTGTATTTCTAAACCTGAGCTGTAAAACCTGAACAGAATGTGAACACACAATGCTGTATTTTTCATTAAATACCATGCAGTTAATGGATTTCTTTTTATCCTTTGAGACTGCTCAGTAACACCCATCAGTATCAAATGCTCACTTAGTACCAACATCTGTACAAAAATAGTAATTCCAGAAAACTTGATGCACGGTGTGTATAGCAAACTGTGAGAAAGTACTAGCTAGACTAATCCTTGCCTTGGCATTGTGGAATATGGATTAGAACTATATGTAATTACTTTCTTAGAAGAATATAATTGGTCAGGTGGCAGTAGAAGAGTATTATGTGCATTCACTGATAAGCAATCAGAATCACATTCTTGTTACTTTCACTCGTCTTTTCTTTTACCTTAGGTCATCTCCAAGTTGATTCATTGCTCGGTAATGGAAATATATCCTCTAGGCAGCAGATTAAAAGGATCTTGCCAAAAACTATAAAAATATATCCACATATGACTTGCACAGTGTGTCATGTTTATAAAAAAACAAGTCTCTTGTAGGTATATGAGAATATTAATTCTATATGTAAAAGATGACACATGTGTACTCACACACATATCTACATGTGGTGAAGAACATTTCTTGATTGTCAGTTGGGTAGAGTGTGCTTTCTTTTATCAAGATTTCCATGATAAAATCTGACTACATAAGCACAAAAAAATCCTGGCTTCAATGGGAATTCACAAGCTCTTTTCATTACGATATCGTCTGATTATATTCATGTTAGCAACAAAAACAAACAAAAAACTTCATTAGAGGACAAGAAATTACAGCAAACATTCAAGGGAAGATTGTGTATGGTTATATGTGCCTATGGAAATATATACCTACACACTTATCATCATGGTTTTGGTGAGTTCAGTTCTTCACTGACATTCAAATGCAACTTAAAGATGTACTTTCTTTAACTTCCCACGTAGTTAATGTCACCCTTTATAATCCCCATCTATAAAGTAGGTAGGTCTGTCTTGAGCTTTTGAGAGGAACGCTACCTTGTCTAACCATGCAACTTCATTGCCAAAACTCAGTGACTTGAGGTTTGCTCACTGAGTACATTCCATAATGGAGAACTGAGTTACATGTTGTATTTCTTCTTTCTTCCTTTCTTTCTGTTTCAGTAATATTTCACAGTACATATTTAACTACTATTCTGAAAAATCCCACTAAAATAAACCATACAAATCTTTAAAATAAGTTGAGGCTAATCCTTCAAAAATAGAACTCAAAGCTGCTTTGTTAATTTTATGCAAAGAATTATCTTGGATGAAAGACTAATCCCTAGAACTCTTTTCAGATTCAGATATGGTTAGGAAATTTATTTTACACGTTGTCAAATATGATCTTACAATAGAACTATAATAACACTTGCATTATATTTTTCAGAAGTATATCTTTTCCTGCCACTGAAATTGGATGCTGTATTGTCAGACTAATGGCACATTTTAAGAATGTTTCCCGCTTAGAATACAGAATTCTGTCATTTCCTCAGTGCATATGTCTTCAAGATCTAGTAGTCTTTCTGGAATAATCATGAGTAATAGACCAAACAGCTGAGCTTCAGAAAAACTGCTCTCTAAATAAGAGCTATACTAAAGAGAGCAATTTGTATTGGAACATAGAGCTATGTCCATTTCCAAGAAAGTAAAGTCAGATGGGGATGTTTAATTTACTTAGACTTAGCTTTGGCGTTTTCTGCAAAGTTCTTGTACAAATCACCTCAGAGAATGTTTTACACAGGAAAGGAAGTGTTGGCACACAACACATTAATCTTCATATGCCCATTCCAATTGTGCAGTATCAATACACACAGTAAGCCCATAATGACAGAGGCTCTAACTTCCCAGCTCATAAATTATTTCTGGCAATAGAATAAGTCAAATCTACCAGTGAAAAGAGTTTGTGTCATCCTGAATTACATTGTAAAGATTTTCCTTCCTCCAAAGAGTATTTTACCATAAAGGCAAAAAGATCTGAGGAAAAAAATATAATAGATTTCTGCCATTTAAAATACCCAGAGCCCAGACAGCAGGCATGGGGACATCTGAACAGGGATATCATCACAGCTACCCTCAAATGACACCCACAATCAGCTTTCAATGCCTTACTTAACTTCCTGACAGTAAGAGTCTACTGTGAATAAATCGTATAAAGACATTTTTAAATGTCCATGTGCATGTAAATACGTTTATTTATAAAACCAAATCAAATTAACTCAGAAGGCAGAGTAAAATTAAGTCAATTGCCAGTCTATTGAACTGTGAGATCCCAGAGAACATCAAATGCTCAGAGCAAGTTCACCTCAACTATTACTTTTTGAAAAAAGATGTTGTCAATGTAAGGATTTTTAGACAGCTTCCCACATACCTAAAAGTAGCAAAAGCAGTTATAAAGCAGAACATCTTTGTATATCCTCTAACAGATTGAAAACAATTTTTAAAACATAGCAGTTTCAGGAAATTAATTTTTATGCTAAACATTTTTCTTTCATTTCTATATGCAACTTCAGATGATATTTAATACAACAGGATTATGATGTCAGCTTAAGGAACGTGAATGCATCTCTATGCGAGGCTGACTTTGAGTTAGAAAACTTTGATATAAATCCTAAAATCATTTTTTCCTCTAAACTTTATCCCATATCATTGGCTTAAAAGTAAATAGTCCTTAAAACAAGATAGTATGCACACTGTTAATACTTTATGCTCAGAAGATCAGCCACGTGTAAAATGGGTGTATGTTCATGTAATTGGCTACAGTATTTTGCTACATGCTTAAATGCCTGATTTCCTCTAATAGAATGCCAGTGTGGTCTACATCACATTTTCTACTTCATAAAGATCAAATGAGCTGTGACCACAGTCTCCCTAACTTAATGAAAAGTTCACTCAGTGACTTCCGAGTTTAAATTGTACCTTTCTCCTATGAATCAATAGATTTAAAACACATTAATGGATCTCTTCAGTAAAAGGTTTAATCCCTGGCGACTAAAAAGGGAGATCTAACTCAGATTTATCACTCCTATAGCACACCAAACTGAAGGTCTTTAAACTTAGTAATATAGCAATCAAGTTGAATTAATGGAAAGGTACTTACTTGATGCAAATCCTACATCAGCCTATGTATTCACGTTCCTGTGCAGGTGTGTCCCAATATCTTTCCATTTTTGCTTGTGAAATTTTGGAAGCAATCACCACAAAGCCCTGAAGTTTTCCTAAACAGTCTTTCACTTCTGAAAATTCACTTGCTTCCACAACTACACAAATGTCTGAACAAGAGAGTAAACTCATTTCCATATATGTATTCATATAGAATGATGCAAAACACCTGCATACAACTGTAGCTGAGGACTTCTACACTTTGCAACCAAAGGATTATGTGTTCTTTTGTTATGCAAATGCAAAAATTAAGACAAACATTTAAACAAAGCAGATGCAATGAACATCTAATATTTATTTGTTTACTTATTTTTATGACTACCTTCAATCTACAGGAAAATAAGGTGAAATAAAATCAAGGAGCTATGTGCCTACAGATTCTCACAATGGCTGTATATCTGCATATATTCTAGAATGGAGATGCAAGTCTTAATCAGAGTTTTGAATAAACAGAAATCTTTAAAACTTGCTCACAGTCTAGAAACAACAGACTGTAAGCTAGAGGCTATGTCTGAGTCATGAAAACAAGGAAAAAGAATATGTGATGGGACTGACAGATCAATAGACTGATTCCTAGGCTATCTCAAAAGCTTTTAAGCAGGAACTAATAAACACAGTCAAATAACTTTCGCTAGTGGATAAATTAAGAACAGGAAGTTAAATTAGAGACCTTCAAAGGTTCAAATAAAAGGAAGTTCCTTTGCAACCAGCAAAAAAACCTGTGATGTTTATCTCCAGGGACTGAGATTTTGGCCATCTTGTTACAATTATTGAGACAAAGTCCAAGCAAAAAAGAAGAGAATTAAAACCATATACAACCCAGGATGAACTTCACCTGAGGTCCAGAGTAGGCTTGTGTTCAGAATGAAGGGAAGACGCTATTTGTGTTTTTAATGAAGGAAGCTTAAAGTCATTAATTGGTTCAAAGGAAAGGCAAGTAATGTTTAGAACAGGAATACAGTTTTGCAGATCCTCTTATGAAAGAGCATAATTTTATGAGAAATCGACTTATTTCAAAGTGCAGAACCTAAAATAGGAGCTGAAAGCACAAGCCTAAATGCAAAATGTGAACCAGAGAAAAATCAATGTTTCCAATTTGGAAAGAAAGCACAAATCAAATATTGTTAATATGATATATAAGCACAACATAAACTATTTATACTACACACATTAAGGATAAATTGCCTGAATAAATTCTATTATTCTGAAAAATGCTGCAAACAACTTGCTGACATGTCAGAAAAGTGAAAATAATAATGCTGCCATTATTAGGGCTATAGGCTGTTCCCTAGTGATTTCCCAAGATCATCTATTGTCTCTTGAAGCAGCGTGTTTGTTTCACCAAATCTAGTTTTGGTTTACATCCAGTATATCACTCAGGCATACACACACTCTGTTACTTATTCAATTATTACTATAATATTCTCTTCATTACAAGTGAGAAAAGGCTTTTCCATTCTGAATTTAAGGAGGTTTTGATGGTTTCAGTAGGTGACTGCCAGTTTGGGGAATGAAAACACCATTGGTTGCTGAATTCTTCTCTGAAAGATAGTAAAGCAACTCTCAGAAAAGCTAGGGAATCTCTGACACTGCAGAAAGGGAATGTGTTACCACACACAATGAAAGGTATAGACCAATACCATCGTTTTGAATAACGAGAGAACAGAGACCTTGTGAAGAAATGGTTCTATTGCTTCTCACCTTGGCCCTTCACACACAAGATCACCCCCTGTATTATAACTGATAAATTCAAGCCACTATGTCTTCTTTATGCCTCTTTTCAAAATTTGTCTGCATAAAAAGATCCTAAGCATTATTTTAATACTAAAATTCCAGATTAATGTAAAAAAAGGGGGTTTTTTGTTTGACTGCTCGCTAATTAATGCCAGCAGACACACCTCAATCCATCCAACAGCTGAAAGACAATTTAATAGCTTTGGAGAAAATACATAGAATTAATTATAACTGAGAGCACTGCATCGATATCTGTATCATGAAAATCATCATTGCAAATGTTTCTATCTTTCTCACAATCTCAAAATAGTAAATAGGTGGGCATGCATAGGTTTGCTGAAAGATACTTCTTTTTTCCCTGGGGAATATTTCTTGCTTAAGGGTTTGAAGAATTAGAACAACATGGAAAACAATGAAGAAGTTTCAGCAGTTGATGCCCATAATATTTTTTGGCTAGAAGATGAAAGGAAATGCACTTGTTTATGACTCTTCCTAAAGAAAATATCTCTCAACTTTTTTTCCTTCCAAGATTAATTACTTCAGGGTGACATTTTTAATATGACACTATTTGCAAAAACTTCTTTCAGGGTATTAATTCTCCTTATCAAAATCACCTCATCTACTCAAATACCTTCTCTTACTTTGTGCAGTCATTAAATATGCATTGCAAATTGAAATGTAAATAATTCAGCTGCCACAAAACATAGTCAGTTTAGAGCTTTATACTGAATGTGAAGCAACTAGGGTAAACAACTCAATAATAAACCTCACATAGTACTTGCATAAGTTTATATTGCATTTCCTACAACTTTCAGGTAGTGAATATGGTGTCAACAGCTCAGTCTCCCTACTGAAATACACCAATTTGTATGTGTATTTGTAAACCCTACCAGGACAAACAGAACTGCAGAATAATTGAGGCCAGAAGGCTAGCTCTCTGGAGGTCAATTAGTCTTACCTCCTGCTCAAATTGGAGTTACCTTCAAAATGAGGATGTTTCTCACAGTTTTGTCTGATCATGCTTTCAGTATTTTTGAATACAGAAGACCCACAATTTCCCCTGAGAAAGCTGTTGCAGCAGCAGACCACCCTTCTCTCCTCCATTCCCAACAAGCCACTTGCAACCATTACTTCCTGTTCTTTTGCTGTGCACCTCTGAGAAGCCCTTGGCTCCTCTCCCTTTTTCTCTAGTCTCTTTAGTGACTAAATAATCTGCCACCAATCATCTGCCAGCACATTACACACTCAGCCTCTACTCAGTATCTTCTTTGTTCTGAAATGCCCAAACTGAACATTATACTGCAAAATGTCCAAACAGGGCAACCATGTTAATTAAGCCTCCCTCAAAAAGAATCATTATTTAGCGGTGGTGTAAATACATGAGAGCACATGGACATAAGCTTTCAATGGCATACAGCAACATCAGGATCTCCACTCTAAGAACATGAGGAGTAATACTACTAACCACAATAACACACACTCCTGTCTCAAAAGTGAGTGTGAAAATTAAGGAAAATCTTAATTGTAAAATACATTAGACAAGGAACAAGATGATTACTGCTTACAAAATTCAGGTTGGAAAACCGAACCTTACAATAAACAGTCTCATCATCAGTTTTCTCTCCTGTTTATGCAGCACATAGCAAACTGCTGACACTGATGGCATTTCTGCACATGGCAAGGGGAGGGCAACTATGATGTTTGCCTCAAATTGACTTCAACAACTTCATATGCCCCAGAACCACTGTAAAAATATTACTAAGATTTTGCTTGTTTATTGCTAATAGGCACTGTTTGGAATACAGAACATTATAAAGGTACTGCTACTGGATTTCAGATTCAGGTATGTTTCAACTGTTGTTGAGATTTCCTGAAGAGAAGCACTGAAAGACTCTCATTGATTCACCCATCAGGCAGTTTCCCTACCTTTAGCCTTATGGATAAGAACATGTTTAATGGTCCCATCTTAATTACCAGAACTGGCTAGGGAGGGTGAGCGGCTAAAGGACAAAGTGGCGACTGTGAAGGACACTTCTAAGCTTATCAGAGGTTCCTTTGGAAAAAGAAATACAACTCCTATCTCCACCCCAGTCATTAGTCAGATATAAACAGCTATTTGACTTGACATGGTTATAAGCCGTATTATCACAGTCTACGCTCCCGCTTCGTGCAGTTTATCGGAAGATGGATGATGGCCCACTACCAATTCCAGTTAATGGGGTTAGACATATTTCCAAACAATATGTGCATGGCAAAGGTATCTACATGTGCACAGGGAATGATTCACTGCCCTTCCCTTGGGTCTGAGAGATGAACATTAAAAGGGGAACTTCTTCAAAATGGAAAATAAATTCCATTCTCCTTATTCAACTCACCCTTTTCTAAAGACATACAGGAGCAAATCTTGTTCCATTTTTTCTGACCATTCTTTTCAAATAAATAAAAGCCACATAAACCATTGTTTCCAATTATAATATGTAAGTTTTTCCCCAAGATTCATTTTGACAGTACCAGTTTTCTTGTTCTAATCCTTGTTTTATAGTTTTCACAAAACATTATTAAATGTTTAATAACTATTTCAGTTACAGCACTGTTACAGTTCCTTTTTAGTTATTACTCACCATTACTGTTGCTTACAGTTATTTAGTAGTAGCTCTAATATTTAACACAAACTTCAGAATTAAGAACTTGGATATTTTCATTTGAAGTATTTCATCTGAGTCATACTGATGATTTTTTTTTCATTAAACATAATTTTCTGGTTTAATATGTGTATTATGTTTATTTAAGCTATTACCTTTTTGCACTAAAATATCATTAACTCACAAATAATTATTTTTTAACTGGAATTTACATGTTCCCATGTCTCAACCACCTACAGCTGAACAAAACTTCCCTTATTTTTACAGCATTAATACAAGGGCAAGTATGTAGAAAGTCTTATGGTTTACAGTTGTTAAATCCTCACAAGTTTCAGTGAGGTATCAAAGTAGCTCAGTTACCTAAAGTGTACTGATTCATTAAGTGTAAACGTAGCAAAAAAATGTACACTAGTGAAATACAGAATCATAGAAACGTTTTGGCTGGAAGAGCCCTTTAAGCTCTAGTGCAGCCTTTGTCCCAGCCCAATCAACCATGAGCCCATTTCCCTCAGTGCAACATCCACCAGGCTTTCAAACCCCTCCAGGGATGGTGATTCCAGCACCTCCCTGGGCAGCAGTTCCAATGCCTGACAACCCTGTCAGCAAAGAAATTCCTCCTCACATCCAGCCTGAACCTCCCCTGGCGCAACTTGAGGCTGTTTCCCTTTGTTCTATTGCTCATCACCAGGGAGAACAGACTGACCACTGCCTCACTACAACTTCCTTTCAGGTAGCTGTAGAAAGTGAGAAGGTCTCCCATGAGCTTTCTTTTCTCCAGGCTAAACCAGCCCCAGATCCCTCAGCCCTTCCTCCTGAGACATGCTCCAAATCCTTTCCTAGCTTAGTAGCCCAACTACTGGATCCTCTCCAGAACCTCAGTGTCCTTCTTGTAGAGAGGGGTCCAAAAATGGACACAGTCTTCAAGGTGCAGTCTCACCAAAGCCGAGTCCAGGGGAATTATCACCTCCCTGCTTCTGCTGACAAGACTATTCCTAATACAGACCAGGTTTCTCTTGGCCTTCTTGGTTGATGAACACAAAGTATCTTTCGGTTATCATATTCTCCATGTTCTTTCCAGTGCTTGCTTGCAAACTAGTACTGTTAAAAAGAAAAAAATAAACTAAAATCCCAGATTACTTCCCCCTACCCCCATCTTGTCCCTTTGACTTCAATTGTCTTACAGGAAAACTACATATTCCAATCTTTTCCCTCACCGACTTATACTAGATCCATCCCATTTAGCCTAATTTGCCTCTCATACCACTCAGTGCCAGACGGTTGTGTTCAGAACCCTGCAGCAGTCCCTTTTCAGTGTGCCCACACAGTTTTGTGTCTTGCAGTTCCAGAACAAGAGCTTTCTGTGTGAGAACTGATGATCTGTAAATTCAATAAGCTCGACAGAAACATGAAGCAACTACAGACTCCCACCCTCTGGAGGCCTTTGAGGATTTGTGAAGAATCATTACCAAGGTGCCACTTCATTCAATACCCCTTCAATGTTTTCTGTCACTTTTCAACATTCTACACAAAAGCCTTGTCTTGCTCATTCTTGTCCCATTACAAGCAATTAAATCTGAGATTTAAGATAATGACAAAAAAAAATGAAAAGGGAGTCAGGTGACTAATATTCTTACACCTAATGGAAAGTGTCAGCTTTAGTCATCAGCATATAACGTGCCTCAAGTGTGCAATATGGTACTGCTAGCTGACTTTTCTATGATTAGAAAGCAAAATCAAACACTCATTTGAAACAAACATTGTACATTGCCCTGGCAAAGATAAAAGTCCACCTAGGACAAGGGAGACCAATAAGAGAAATAACTAAATGGAAATCATATGCTGAATGCAAGCAGGATACTTTGAGGTGGAGAGGTTTCTGAAGTGATGTAACTGAGATGATAAGAAGCTATAGACATGCATTAATATCAGTATTTCCAGTCTTCAGGACCTATCAAATTAAAGTCCTGGGCTGCTTTCCTCATTTGTTTTTCTGTCTTGGCCTGGTTTTGTTTCAGAGACATTTATCGTGGCCTTACTGTATGACAAGTACTTTGCCTTGGGACAAGGCTATAATCAGTTGTCTAAACATGTCTGGTGCCACTTCAGACACTATGGATATCCACCCTGGGCACCACATGCTCCTTTCAGCAGCAACACCCTCCTGAAAATCCCAGGTCATATCTACCAGACCCAAGCAGATGCATCAAATTGCAGCTATGGGGAAGGAGGGGTATGTAATTATCAAGGTATATGCCATGCATTGTTCACCAGAAAGCCACAAAGACGGAATTATACATTTCCAGATCTGAAGCTGTCATATTACTTAAGAAATATGTCCTTAATCAAGTTTTATCCAACAGTTAAGCAACTAACTTCTCATATGCCTTATTAAAGATGATGCAAAGAAGAAAACACTTTAAACATAAAGCTATGCAAACAATTATTTTCCAGCTGTTATTCTATTAAGATTTATTTAAACATTTGCATAGATTTCGTTTCAAATATTAACTCTGCTGATTTCCTAGCTATTAAGCAGCAAGCAGCTATCAGCAGGTTTGTTTGTTCCTTATAAATGAACAAAGCATAACCAAGCTATTTTTCTGCCAAGTCTTTTGCATAGACATGTGAGTTATGTCCTATTGAAATAAAGAAAACAGACACCAGTGACTTATTTACTGATACTCTAATGGTCTCTTTTCCTTATGGCTTGCAAAAACATGTTTTGCTTACCAAGATATGTTGAAGATATGAGCTTGCATGATATATAATTTGTAATATCTAAATGGTGGGTGTCAGGAGGTTGTGACATCCCTTTTTTCTATAGTAGCTAGCAACAGGACAAGGGGTAATGGGATGAAGCTGGAACACAAAAAGTTCCACTTCAATATAAGGAAAAACTATTTCACTGTTAGGTGAGGGAGCCCTGGCACAGGCTGCCCAGAGGGGTTGTGGAGTCTCCTTCCTTGGAGGTCTTCAAGACCCGCCTGGACTTGTTCCTATGTGACCTGATCTAGGTGACCCTGCTTCTGCAGGGGGGTTGGACTAGATGATCTCTAAAGGTCCCTTCCAACCCCGACCATTCTATGATTCTATGTAATTACTGTAATGTTTCTTAGATAAAGCTCATCATTTCCTCCTATTTTTTGCATGCTAGGACAACTCTGGCATCTGAATTAGCTTTCTTTATAATAAAGCAGTTCCTTTCCAACAGAAGTCCACGCAACATCTATCTCAGTACTTGATAAAAAGCATGAATATACAATAAAAAGCTAGCATATAAAATAAATATATTTTATTATATTTATAATATGTGGCAAAGCTGCTACTTAAATAAATGAATTGTAATCCTTCCCATTCAACTTCAAGAACTTTAATTAAAATATTCATTTCTAATTGTTTACAAAAATATAATATCCATGAAGTGTAAAATAGTATCTGAGACACTGCATGTGATTTGCATTCTGAAACTGCTTCATATCTCAACTAAAGATTCAGCATACTTTTTTCTTTTATCTTACTGAGTTGATTCCGTGAATAGCAAGAATGGAAAATCTAGTTGCACATAGAGAGCAAGATGATAAGCTCTCTTTTGAAACCCTAGGTCAGGCACAACTTCCCGCACTGTATGTTGGAAAGGTATGTGGCACATCATCTAAAACACAAACCATGGAAAAAGACAGCAGGGGACCATTATACTTGGGCTCTTAGCCATAAAACTATTTACTTTTTGGAGAGGGAAAAAAAAACTACGAACAAAAACCAGGACAAACCTCCACACAACACAAAATCTAAGCTAAGTAAAGGAAGGGGCCAGATAACCATTTTAATATGTATATAATGTATAACCAATTCGGTTTATTTTAAAAGTATTTAATAGAAAACTCAAAAGGAGGTTATTATTCTCTTTTGATGCAAATGAAAATCAATGCATCTATTAGTGATCAATGTTTTTCAGGAATGTTAACTGAAAATCAGAACAGTACAGAAAAATAATCCAACATAAGAAAACATAAACATAAGAAAAAACTATTTTACTGTAAGGGTGAGGGAGCACTGGCCCAGGCTGCCCAGGGAGGGTGTGGAGTCTCCTGCCTTGGAGGTCTTCAAGACCCACCTGGACATGTTCCTAAGCAATCTGATCTAGGTTGGACCTGCCTCTGCAAGGGGGTTGGACTAGATGATTTCTAAAGGTCCCTTCCAACCCTACTATTCTATGATTCTGTGAAATGAAGGCTCACTCCTGAACAGAGATGAGACTGTTGTAGAATACCCAAAAAATGTTAGTGAAAAATAAAGCTTCAATTGTCTAATAAATCTCAAATTATGATCCATATGCATTATGATCCATTAAAAATTTAATACTTAACCACAAAATGCTTTATCGCTGTTTAATACTGAGACTAGTACTACATGATGATTTTCCCTTCATACAAGCAAGTTTTTTCCCAAACAATGTTTCATTTTTCACACCTGCAAAAACAGGTATTTTTGACATTTCCCTTTTTTGGTCAGAGATTATGTTAAAAAGTTCATTGCATTTAAATAATTCTCAGTAAATTCAAGTTACAAAAATTCCTGGTGGCACTAGAAATACCAAAGAGAATGCTTTTGCCAGCAACTATACAAGGCAATTTTTCCATCTCATTGTCATATAAACTATAAATCCATCTGCCAAGAAAGAGCTCAGAACAGACTCTTTGAAACTGGTTACTCTTTTCACACGTCTCTGCGCAACTAAGCCACTGCTGAAATCACTGTGATTCAGTGAATATGCTGTAATGGAGATTTCCCATCGTGTGGCAACAATCCCACAAGGGTAATTTAAGTGGTGCTAGAAGAACCTGCTTTTTAAACTTCTAAATAAAGATATTCAGAAGCTCATCTAATTGCCTGGAATCTCCAGAGTCACTTCAGAAAACAAATTCTGTCGAAGGGTTTACTCTCAATGAAGTGCCACCTTAAAGACTAACAGGGGAAGACAGCAAGTCCATTAGATCAAGTGACCAAATCTGCGATCAGCTTGACATTTAGACACAAGACAAGGAAAGGTACCAGAAAATTAACCAGCCTTTAACTAGGCAAACACTAGGACCTAAAAGCAGAAAGAAGTGTAATGGAATTGGATATCAATCTATTAGCAGCAACCCTGAAATGGCTTGTAACACCAAGTAAAAGAGGATAAATGGAGCAAGTAAAATAAAAGCTCAAGTAACCTGTCTAGTAAGTCACTGACAAAAAAACAAGCCCTATAAGCTTCAGAAGACAAGGTCATTAAGCTTTTAATCCACAGAAGGAGTGGTGGACTTTGTAATGTTAGTTTCTTACTGGAACTGTACTGAGCGTTCAGTTTTCGGCATGACCAGTACACATATGCAACTAAACAGATAGGGTAAAGTTACATGTGCTGTAGAGTCAACTTACTTATCCTAAGATTATTTTGCATGATACTTCTAAATCCAAGTTCCCTGAAACATAAAATACTCTATTAACCAACTTTCAAATAAGCTGAAGAAGTGTAACACAGGTAGCACTTGGAACAAG
Source organism: Colius striatus (assembly GCF_028858725.1). NCBI lineage: Eukaryota > Metazoa > Chordata > Aves > Coliiformes > Coliidae > Colius > Colius striatus. The sequence continues at coordinate 3,719,977 of NC_084761.1, read as the reverse complement.
AAGCCAGAATAACTTCTGGACTACACGACAGGGCATCATTTTAAAATGACAAAATAAGACTATAAAGGGACATTAGAAGACAGGCACTTAACTAAGACTCAGGGTAATATTCTCCACTGGGAGTATTAGCACTTAATTGGGAACAAACTAACTGACTGACTTAATTCTGATATATTGCACCATCTGTAGAGCACAGGTTATAATTGACAAGCCAGCTGGATGTGAAATAAGGTACAGTATGTGAAATGCTGTACACTTTCTTACTCATTATTACTTTGTGATTCTCTTCTATTAAAGTTTAAATTGTCCTTTCCATTAAATGGGCATTGTTTTGTGCTTATTCCTTGTTAATTAACAAGTTACAAAATAGGTCATAACTTTCAGTGCATGACAAGACTATCATTTTGATATCTCTATTCTCTCTCTCTCATGTTCCTGATCTAGGTGGGTTTGGAAACCTCCAGAGAAGGAGCCTGCACATCCTCCCTGGGCAGCCTGGGCTAGGGCTCCCTCACCTCAACAGTGATATAGTTTTTCCTATATGTTTAAAGGGAACTTTTTGTGTTCCAATTTCTTTGTATTACTCATTGCCCTTTTACTAGATAAAACAGAAAAAAAAAAGTGATGCCCCAACCTCCTGACACCCATCATTTAGATATTTGTAGATCAGTGACTTACTTTTCTATGTCTTTGCATGAATGTAATAGGGCAAAGAGAACAGTAAAGCAAGAAACTATGAAATTCTGACTTGCTGATGGCAAGTAGAAAAATAATAGAAAACTAATTATAAGGAGATGCCTCCTCTGATTATAAAATAAGATCTCAAAAATTCAATGTAATTCATATTTACATTTTCATTTCAAAACTTGTAGAACTGACAGCCAGCGTGTTCCAAGCCATGACAGTCCCAAATGCAGTGAATTCAATCATTGTCTCATCATCTGTGTCAGCCCATTCAAATGCACGTTGTATGCAAGGAGCTGCTGTCATTCCTTGAGTTTGTACTGCTAAACCAAATGGTATGGCAGAAGTTAATTAAAAGAAACAAATACAGGACAATTTTTGAAGCAACAAAACTCGTTAACTGCCATTCAACAAAAAACACAACAGTTCACTTTACATGTTGATTTTGTGCTGTTTCCTAAGAAACATAGCTAATTTTGCACTTGTATGCATTAAGGAAAAAGCCCCAGGCTTGGGGTTTACTTTATAACTTTTACAATAACATTTTGGAAACTACCTGGTAAGAGGCACTTCATTATATTGTTTCTGCCATCTGCTATGTTATACCATATCTCTAACCGAGCACAATTGGAAGTTATTTGGTCCCTTCAAAGACAGGAATGATATTCAAATTCATCATTTTATTTTTTCCAGAAACACAGAAACTTATTTTCAGAACGTTGGCTTTCAATAGAAATTCAGACACAAGCTTAACTTTATCTCATAAATGCTCCTCTGGTGTTTCAAATGTTTTCTAGGGGAAACAAAAATAACTTAAAGCTTCTTGTCTCCTGAACCATACTGCTAAAGGTCACTGCAGATAAATCAGTGCCAGAACAGAAGTCATTTCTAAGCTCCAAATGCCCTGAATTCTTCTATTTTTCAGTGACAAATTTTTGTTCAACATCAATGAAATCTATTATACAAGTCACTGCTTCATGTCCTGCACATATCAAGAAGTCCATACAAACCAACACAAACACGACAACGCCAGGTCTGTAGAATCTGTCTCTTCCAGTAAATATTTAAATGTATCTAAATAGAAACAGAAAAACGGACAGTATTTAGAAAGGCTACTTATGTTACCTCTGAAATTTTTATCAAGACTGTTGTCACCATGCCAGGGCAGCACAAATTCAGGCTGCTTTGTATGTCAGGCACACAGAAGCATAAATAGAGATAAGCTGAAATCAAAATGGTAAACCCAATTGATAAGGAGGAATATGATTTAAAAGATGAAAGATGACAAAACACCATATGCAAATCCAATTTTTACTCTAATTTGATGTGATGCATACACACATTTTAATTGCCTACGTCTGTAAAATCAAAATGAGGCAAAGGACATAAACATATCAGACAGAACTTACTCTGTCGCTTGCATTTTCAGTCTTCATTAGAAATATCTTAGGGCACGTACATAACATTTGCTACAAATTTTAACAACATACATTTCAATGAATCTTTACAAAGCTGGAAACAAAACCCTCTACTCTTTTAAGAATATACCTGAAATAAGTACAAATGCATTACTTATTCCAACTAACCTTGCCTTATTAAAAACTACGTGTTGGGAAACATTGAGACACAAAGTGGAAGAACAGGACAGACAGAAGAGTTACAGCCAAAGGTAACAGAGGAACGTATCCAAGCATCTTAAGAGTTGAAGCAACAGTAGGTTACAGTTTTGGCTGCCATGAAGGACACTGTGTTATTCACTGAAATTTCTGTTAACAGGAGATTTAAAGATAAGTAGTTTCATATAAAAATACACACATTAATTTATGTCCTCATTTAAACATCTCACTGTTCAAAATAGTTAGAATATCCCTATTTATTGACAGTTAAAATTGTCTCAGTGTCTCAGTATTCTGTACAGTTCTTGAAATTAGTTTCCTGACTCACAAGTTTCAAGTGTTAATAATTCATGGTGAAAAAAAAATATTTACAATCCCTATAGTGATAAAAATAATTCTGGTGAAAAAGAGCCCAAACACATAAAAGCCCCATATTACCCATATATAACACTAAAAGTTTCTTAACAACAGTGATTTTTCTAAGATAATTTGTTATCAAAGCACACACAACCACTAACTTAGACAAAGTTCATTGACTGGGGTGCTCAAGAAGAAATCTAAAGGAAAATTTAAGTCTCCTTTAAGTGTTTACCTCACTAATTCTTTATCATATCTCAGTGCTGTTTTATATCTTTGTGCATATTAGGATAGGTGTTTACATTAAAGGGTGAGGATAACGATGAGACTACAGAGAGCAGTTTTCCTAAAAATGCATTCCAGGACAAGCTCAGTAACTTTTGTTACCCAGTGCCCAAAGGAGAATTGAACGATCTGATTTCAAGCTTGGCTTCTTTTTCATAGTCAACAGATCTCCAACAAGCTGAATAAAAGTAACCTATTTCTGAGAGACAAAAGAGCTCCAGTAATGCACAAAATTCAGTGAGGCTGAGTCTAAAAGGCAGCATTTCATTACATCTCACATCTCTGCAATACAGCTACATTTCCTCGTCGTGCCTTAAGGAACTCGCACAACACCAAATTTCTACAGGTTTTCAAACTACATCTGTTTCCTCCCACTTCCACAGTCTGTAGTTGATTGTACAAATGCAGCACAATCCAGCTATACCTGCATGGTTCAGTAATTCTCAGAAAAAGAAATCACATTCAAGAAATATATACTACATCAAACATGCATTTCAGACTGTTCCTGGCCAGTCTGTCCCCACACACCACAGACCGCTGGAAAAAAACAAACACATCTATATTGGACAGCTCTCTACAGAGCCTGTGATTTACTGCACTGCCCAACAGCAACAGCCATGGCTTCTCTGCTTAATTTAATAAAATACCTTTGTTTGCAAAAAAAAGGAAAGCAAGAAGGAAAGGTGCATTTTTCAGGTCTGATCAAATTGGGGAACTACTTGTAGGTGCCTATTCTGTACTGACTAAATGAGAAAGGGGAAAATAGTGACAGAAAGGCTCAGGGGAAAAAGAAATGAAGGACAATTTTGCAGGGGGGAAGGTGAGTGATAGGACAAAACAGAAAAGAACAGACCCAGCTGAGAGTAACATTTTTTATTTTAAGAGACCCTTGGCTATGTCTTGCCTCAGTTATATCTGCAGGATATATTACTCACAAAATTTTCCTGCAGTAGCCTTTTGATGAGGTGGCAGAGTAATAAATGGGGAGATAATTTGATGTGTTGAACTTTTATTGCTAGTGAGGAATAAAAGGATTTTCAGCTCCCTGGCTGAGTCTGCAGTACTGACAGCTGGAGGGGGGAAGGAGAATAGCCAAAGGAGAATAGACATGGATTTCTCATAAAAATAACCTCAACAATGAAATAGAACAGCACAGAGCATACATGAGAATTAAACAATGATTACCAATGGAGTTTATTAAGTTAGCCTGTCATTCTCAAAAAAAAAAAGTGGGAATACACACTGCTTTCACAAGTACTGGGAATTCACAAGTGCTCTTTGCATCAATGAAAAATGCAAGTGCTCAAAATTGAGCCTTTAAGGTAGAACTCATATGTATAAATCAAACTCCTACTTGCTTTATCAAACAATTCTCATCCCACTGTTTCGAAGACTGCCCACAGTTCCCTTGCATCCCTTCATTTTCTTTACTACATATTAGTATGTAATAACAGAAAAGAATCCAAAGAATAAAGATTTCAGAGGATTTAGAGAAGAAAGAAGCACAGGCAAGAGACGGCAAAGCTGACCAGAGAGAGAAATGAAGAGGGAATCAAGAGAGAGAGCAGAGGCCAAGGAGGGAAGAAGAGGAGGGAGTGCCCAGGCCCAGAGTAGACACCCGCCCTGCTGCCAAGCAAGGGCCCACACTGAGGCATGGGAGGAGGCTGGGTAAGTGTTGGGCTGTTTCTGCCAAGGTCAACCAGCAACAATGTCATCTCTGTCACTGCCATCCAGTAAGTGCAGTTTAAATTCACACTTCCTTTTGCCACACTATTAAAAAACCATGTAAATCACACCAAGTGATTGAGTTTGTGAAGGTTTTCCTGAAGTATGTTTGTTTCAAAGATATATCAGAAGCTTTTTCTCTACAGACTTCATTGCTATCTGAACTATGTTTTCCTCATTACTACCAAGATTTTCTTCATCTAAAGCATATAGTCATGAAAAGCAGCAGACCATAGTTAAGATTAGATGGATGGTGTCACATGAAACTTATGCTGTGCTTAGAAGCACTGTGAGCAGACAGCATAGCATCGTAGAATGGCAAGGCTTGGAAGGGACCTCTAGAGATCATCCAGTCCTACCCACCACTAAGGCAAGTTCCCCTTGATCAGACTGTATAGGAAGATATCCAGGGAGGTTTTGAAAATCTCCACAGAAGGAGACTCCACAACCTCTCTGGGCAGTCTATGCCAGGGCTCCTTCACTCTTATAAAAGTCAATTTACAAAATGTTGTCACATGATTAATGGACACAATGACTGCTACCTTGCACATCAGCAAGGGATGACACTGCTCTAAAACCATGTTACAGGACTTCTCTTTAGCAAGCTCTGACCAAAATTATTATGGTTTTCCATGCTGAAGTTAGCAAGCAACAATTCCCAAGCTTTTTCATAGGTGTACATCCTTGTAAACTGCCTCGTGCACAAAATGTTACTAAGTTTAAAGAATCTTGTCCACATAAGTATACTTGGACAGAAGTCTCAAGCTTTCTCATCTTCCCCAAAAAACGCAGCAACACCCACTTGGACACAGATTCTGTAAATAATGCAAAAGCAGTGAATGGTAACTTCAGAATAACATTAATTGTAGCAAAGAGACCTGACAGATTTGATGCAAGACTTTCCAGATTTTTCATATGTGTTTAAAATATTTTATACTAACAAAAAACAGCACCAAAAAAAAGCACACGAAAGCCCACAGTCATTTACTTCACAAGAGTATTCAAACTTGAATGGCTCAATGCTTAATAAAAGCATACTTTGAAAATCAATGTTTTTAGTCTGCTTAATATCTTGCCATGTTAAATACATGTCCTAGTTAATAATGACATAAAAATATATGATAGCATAAAGGTGACACAATTTACATAACATTATTTTATTTCAAATTAACTAAGTTAATTTTTAAGGCTCCGTTTCTCTTAAAATATCTACCTGCATGATTACAGAACATCGATTTGGAACGTTTGGAATTACTGCAAAAGAATTACAAAGTAACTCATTGACAATGAAAAGGTATAAAAACTGTTGATACAATTTTTTCTGAGTACATCCAAATATTTGTCTTAATAAGGATACCAGAGTAGGGAAATAGGAAATTTTATATAGTCATAAATACCAGATAATCTATTAATACAGATATATTTAGAAACAGTAATAAAGAATTATATAAACTAAGGAATAAAAAATATCACCTACACATTAAGGAACAATGAGTAAAGCGATTTTCATCCTTTTGAAAAAAAAACCCAGGCTGTAATTCAAACTCCAGTGGCTTTCTGCTCAGTCTGCTTTGTTTTAAATGTGGTGTATCTTCATCAATCAAAAGTAACACTGGGTAACTTCATTTTTGTTCTATCTATTTCTAGAATAGAGCTATTAACACATTAGCATATGCTTTTTCAGTGAATAATTAAATCCACCATAAGGAAAACCAGGAAAAATATGCCAACAAATTTATAACATACTACAAATGATACAATTGCCACAGTGCTCAACTACCAAAATGAGATAGATTTAGTTCTAGGCAAGTAACGTCAGGTTAGACATTACGTGATTGTAACTTGCTCCTGCTTTTCTTAGTAAAATTTTAGCCTGTAAGCAATTCACACCCTTCATGTGCTTAAAAAAAAAACCAAAATCAAAGCATATTGTATGACTTTCCCCTTCCCAATCCCATGCAAAGCCACAATTAAATGCACGAGAAAAATCAATATAAAAGCATTCCAATATATCTGGGTTTTGGAGATGTCACAATCCTGTGACTATAGTATTTGTTTTCGAATTAAAACTATGCATATGTAATGAATCTGCTGCACTGTGTCAGGATACTTCAGCCCTTCCCCTCCAGCACATCCCCGCTCCAGCAGCCCCCGGCTCCAGCAGAGGGCAGCGTCGCTCTTCCCACGCGCCCGCCAGACGCGCGGGCGGGGGCGCAGCCCGAAGGTGCCGCCGGCCCTCAGCAAGGTGCCCGATGCCAAATACAGAGTGCAGGGACTTCACAATGACATCTTTCATCTTCGGCAATGAATTAACACCCTATATTTCCTTCTCTTTTTAAACAAAAATCATTTTTAATCGACCCACTAGCTTGATAAACGCAACTGCTATCAACAGTGACTCCACGCGTATAGAGTTCAACAGCACGCCTACAAATTGCTTTCAGCTCTGCATAGGTTTTGAGCCTCTGTGATTATTTGCAACTCGCTGAGCCCTGGAGGAAGGGGTCTCAAAAGACGTTTCAGGAGAAAGATGGGTGTTTAACCCCCAGAATCTGGAGATCACACTTTCCCACGGATGGCAAACTATCACGTTGTTCTTCATGGTAAAGCAGAACAAAGCCCCTGTGAATTACACATCTGGATTATTTAGCAGAGCATTTCACAATGGAAGGAGATGAAAACTGCAGGGCAACACACTTAGTTCATGAAATCTGAACTCCAGCGTTTTTACAAACTGTGCTATGACCTTCACAGCATCCACAAATACGTGGCATCCTTACTCTGCAACACAGCTGCTCCACAACAGATCTATTTCCCAAGAGCATACTCCACCAGCACTGCAGCAAGAAAGCTTGCTGTGTCCATGCTGCTCAGCAAACAGCAGTTTCATTTAAACATCTTCTGAAATTTTCAATTAAAGCCTTTTATGCTTCACTAATATTTTCAGGTAAACATACGTTACAGACACTTTAGAGACTTCCTTCTGAAGGACACAGAATATGGTGCTGTTGTTATAAGACTTAATGGGCCTTTACATTTTTTCATTGTTTGCTGGAGGATAGCTCAGAGTTAAATCAATGCTGGGAAGCTTTTTTATTAGAGAACCATGGCAAGTCAATAGGTTCAAGAAAAAGAAAATATCAAATACTTAAGAACTATAGTTGTCATTAAATTTAAAGATTTGCTTTATACTTGTCAGATTACCTTCCCCAATCCTGCTGAAGCTTTTGGTCAGAGATTATATATACAGACTGCATTGTTTTAACCTTTCAAATCACTATGCTGCTTTGTGCTAATAAGAAATACACTAAGTCAGCAGGTCACACGCTGGTAAGGACCCCAGAGGGAAACCCATGCACTGGGTTACACAGCATATAGCTACAAAGTAATCAGGTTTGCAACACAAACACACTCTACCCTCCAGCTCCAGTCAGAGGTTGACATTAACCACTTCCACTGTAACAAATGCAAAAGAGCAGGCTGTAGTCCAAAAGAAGACCACCTCACGCAGATAGAAGCAAGAATTCCCATTTCTCCCTGCAGCACAGGGAGTAGATTCTCATCAGCTGTGGAAGAGGCCTCTTTTGCTCCGATTACCTCCTCCTTGGAGGAATGAGTAACTCACACTCCTGCACATTAAATCTCAAATTTGGCATCTCATGCTTCCAAATGCTTTAAATGCTGTGGGTATTGAGGAACTATAGAAAATGCATCACTGAGAAGTTACTTTGTTGGACGAATACAACATCAGTAAGCATCAGAGGTAAGAACTAGGACCTAAGAAGTCAGTAGAGGTCTAAACAAGATGCCAGATAGACAATGTATTATGAAAAATTTACTTCTCATTCATTTCTTAAAACCAGAATTCTCCTGTTTCCTAAGAAAAGTTTTTTCTTTGAATTCTAGGATTCAAAACTATCTGTGAAGAAAACTCTCTAGGTAATCTATGCACAGTGCCTCTTTCAGGTAGATACACTGAGATGGAAGTTGCCTGGGATCTATTTTCTCTAGTAAAATCATGATATGGTTAGTTATGGGTGTTTAAGACCACACAGATTATGCTATTCATCCAAATAAACTTAATTTAAAGGAAAAAGCCATAAGTGTCCTGCATTACCTGGTAATTTTCAGTCAAGTTCCTGTAGTAACATTTCTAAGATAATTAGATTCACAACCTGCCATAAGGGAGAATTTCTTCCACTAAGTAGTTATTTGGACAACAGTTACAAACATAAACACTCCAGACAAGCCTCTAAATTCTCACCTAAACCTGAGCTGATCTGACTTTCACCTTATGCCAAAAGCTGCCTTCTGAATTACAGCAAGATTCCTGATTCACCTTGAAGCAAACACTCCTCTGGGAATTTCAGTGGCCACTTAATCTGTACCACGAGATGCATTCTGGTGAAAAAAAAATTAGAAACCAGCTTTCAGATTATTTTTCCTACAAATTAATTATCAAAAACTCTATTAATGAATTTATTCCATTAGCTTAGACAATATTATACTACATTATAATTCTCGCTTTTAATACGGCACATGATTTTATTCGTGTCTTCTATCAGTTTTGATGGAGGTTGAAGGCTTCAGGGTACAATCTTTTCTCCTCTATCTAATAAAGGTTATTAAGAATTTAAATAAGACTTGAAAGTGAGGATAATTTAGACACCAAAGTAATGGCTATACATATTTCACAACAGTAGTTCATTAGCAAGCTGATTTTCAGTCAACTAGATTAAAGCTTCTCATTCATTTTACTAAATAGTGCTCAACCCAGCTCCTAAAACCCCAAACCAAAAATTCAAGCCCATATTTAAATCACAGGATCCAAAGTAAAAAAGAAGTGTAGAACTCAGTTCTTTGCCTAGTATCATTGTGTCGTCAAACAGCAGCTACGGTCAAAAACAAGATGGAAGACCAGAGAATCTACAAACATACCCTTAAGACTACAGCTCTGTAAAAATTCTAATTAATTAGACCAAACATGCCTATGGACTTCAGCACCTGCACTACCACTGCCAAGGTTTAACAGCATATTCCACAGCAGCAATCAGACAGATGCTTGCCAAGCCTTCCTCTCTCCCAGATTGGGACTTATGTCCACCCATTATGCCATACAGATATTACCAAAACTAGTGAGCATGCAAAATTTATTATAAGCATGCTATCTAAAGTGCTTAATTTATGCAAGTTTACTATTACTTCACACTCTCACAAATCCATGACAAAGTGAGAAGACCTGAAACTACAGTAGTATCATCTTAAAGAATTATAGTCCACGCATCAACTAAGTATTTGTGCCTGGTTTATTAATTTTCTAAAACAATAGATGATTAAAAAAAGCTAGTGGCCCATTTAGACAGTGTACATCATAAAACTGTGGCCAGCAGCCAATTTGAAGTGAACTGATTATGCTGAAGAGGTATCTGGGGTCCTTTATATTCTCTACTCAGTGACCCTTGGAGTGGTTTAATGAAAAAATTTCATGGCATGTGAACCACTGAGCAGGGAAAAAAAAAATACTCAAAGCTGATTACATTATCAAACTCTAAAATGGCACCACATCTTTTCTTTTTTAATAAATATTTAAACTCTACAATACCATGGAACAAGTATTAACGTTTCAGTTAACAGAAACTCACACTTTCCTTCTCCATACCTTGGAAAAACGAAGTCCCAAGGAATGCATAACACTACTGAGGAAGCAAAAAGCCATTTCATTTCTGGATCAGTTGTTTTCAGTAAGGTTAGATAAAGCATGGTTCGATGCTAATAAATAAAAACTCCATATGCTATGTAAACAAAGGATTGAAGCTATTTTTAAGCAGCACTGCAGTTTTGACCTAAGCAAGCAAGCCAAGGAGACGGTTTGTCATCACTCAGCATGTTTTCTCCAATCCTCAACTTACTTTACTGTCTGATTGAGGTGGGAACCATCTATCAACAGCCTACCCTTCACTTATTTCATCTCCCTTGTTCCTTGCCCTGGCATCACTTGCTGCCTTTCCTGCTGTCCACATGGTCTTCACAGCCATTGTGTTTATTCAAGTGCAAACTGGATCAGCAGGAAATGAAAAATCACCCCAATCCAGACCACAACCATCAGTAACAGAGCCAGCACCCTTGGGAACACAACAGACATAAAACTGTACAGAGTTTGTGGCTTATCTAAGTTTTCATCTGACAAAACCTACTGAGCAGGTAGTGGGAGGCTAAGTTGCTGCTATGCCCCTTCCATTGTGGCAAGAGGGAAACTTCTGGCATGAAATATGTGAAGGGAGAGTGTTGGGAGCCTTCACCAAAGGATGTTTAAAAGCTCTCAGAGAAGCTCTCTGGGCCAGGATCCCCCCCAAAGGGCCTGGTTGAAGGGCAATCACCTCAGCACTTGAGCCTGAAGTCCCATTCTTGTGTAGCACTGTCAAAGCCCATATGAGATCTTCAAAGCTTAGACACTGCAGGTGTGCCCAGTCATACTTTTATAGTCTTAGGCACTTTTATCAACACCACAGTTATTTGGAAACCTCAACTCCAATGACTTCTTAACCTGCAGCACTTTTCCTCATGCTTTGGAGTGCTGGCTTACCAAAATATGAAATGTGTTAATTTAGTTCTAGCTCCATATCGACTTGTGTCTGAAATGAAAAACTTGCAATTCCTTGGTATTTTCAGTTTAAAATCTACTCATTGCAAATGTCATGCAAGAAACACACATGCCCTATTGACATTGTTATCTGATTAAGATGAGCATTGTTTCACAAAGAATCAGCTGGAGCAGCTAATAATTTTACTAGCTAGTAAGATCTATATATGACAACATTATAAGTAGCTTTGTTTCTATTTGTTTTCCTTTCTGCATTTTGATGAGAGCTTCATTTTCTTATATTAGCTAGAAAATTTTAAAATGTTTTTTTTTCCCCCCCAAGGATACTTTTTACATGCATCTAATAATTACCTAAACACATACCTTTTGCTTCATGCTTAGATTAAAATAAATAGACATAGTTCTGGCAAAATGACCCTAAATTATGAAGATGTATACCAACATGTTTCAGAGGTTAAAAGGGAACAACTGTGGTTAAAATGAACATTTCTCAAATCTTGCTATGTTTCAGCATGCCCTGCAAAATTCCCAATGTGACTTCTCAACTTGCTCCAGTTCCTTTCTGTGCTGTGTTTTACAGTCTAAAAACAATTCAGATGTATCACAAGTATTTTTAGATGTCATTTCTGTAATCCTACATGTGCATGATGCACACAATACCTGGTGAGTTTTAAAAAAAAAAAAATCTCTTGAATAGTTTTAAAAAGAATAAAACTCTGAAGCTACAGCAACCTGTCTAGTTCAGAAGTTACATTCATTCTCCTCTAAAGAAAAATTAAACCATTGTTACAGTAGTATTTTGCTCACACGAAAATAGTCCAAAACAGAGCTTTCCCAGAAGAAAGGTATCAAAAAAGTCCTTTTAGTATTTAACATCTAAATAAAAAAGCTCATGATTGTAATTTTGTTAGTAAAGGATTAAATTAATTGTATAACCAGCTAAAAAAGAAACCCTTCTTTCATGCAACTGAAAATGAATGCTCTTTGTCTAGTAAACCTATTCATGCAGCTATTCTAACATATCATGCCACACAAATTCTCTCAAGTTTAAAGCGAAAAAATTCTGACTAGACACATTCCAATTGACTTATATTTTTAATCAATACTTTAGAGAAGAATCACTAAGGTAAGCTTTTTTTCGAGCAGCAAGCATGCTGGAGAGTGAGATTTGACATCTAAGAGAGGAAGAGAAAAAAGTATTATTTATTTTCAATATGATGAACCCCATCTACATTATTAAAAGTACAAAAATACTATTTTCTGTAACTGTTATTAGCCAGACATTAGATGAGCAAATGGAGTCCTAGAATCATAGAATGGTAGGGGTTGGAAGGGACCTTTAGAGATCATCCAGTCCAACGCCCCTGCAGAAGCAGGTCAGCCTAGAACAGGTTGGAATGCTTCTTGCTTTTAACAGCTGAAGTTATTTTCTGACAATAAATATATCACATAAACTATGTACACCATAACAAACACATATCACACGTGAATTACATCACACACGTGACTCAACTATCACAATCAAATTTCATCTATTAATCTTATTAGTTATCAATCTGAGCTTACTAATCATATAGTTGTTGAGAGGGACGACAGGACAAATTTAGAAGACAACATGATCAAGGAAAATAAATGACACAGGGATATTACCAGTAGCTTCTGAATTAGCATATCAAAAATGATGGAAAACAATGAGGTTAGGCTATAGGAATACCAGGCATAAAACAGGCCCAGTGGAGAACAAACAGCAGTATGATAAGCTCAGAGTCTATGAATATTGTTGACAGTCTGACAAGTAAATATTTGCAAAAAGTACTTTTTTTAGTCACATGTCATTCAGAACAGTGTTACCTAACCAAATCAGATGGGATCTACTAAATATTGTCTCTTAATTAAGGCTTCTGTCCTTGACTCATCTCTAAACACACAGCTCTACAGTTATTACAGGTTTACAGACAAAGAAAGGGAATTATTTCTTCTTTTTTCCCCCTTAACTTCTCAAATCAATATAGTTGCTTCCATCCAAGTAACACAACTGCAAGAGCAGAGAAAAATCAGCTTCAAGCAATTATCCATGTTCATAAATCTTTGTTCACAGTCACGCTAACCTTCCCTCAGCTTTACATAACAGGCAAATGCAATAGATCAACAGCAAGACTTCTTTTTATTTACTTCAGATGAACTGCATTGTACATAATCACTTATTCAAGTATTTACTAAACTGTACTTCGTTTGTGTTTTCACTGAAATGCTCATTTCTATCTCAAATGTAGATTGGCATTTATTACCACATTTTTATGCAGATATTATTATAGCCTCCAATCCCTACCATTCTATGATTGAACTTGACTATCAAAATAATTCAAGCAAGCTACACAATGCTAACTCAAAAATATGTCTTTTTAACTCTTGTGGGAAATACCTAACGGATATCCAGAATTCATTTGCTAATGTCAAACTAATAGCTGTTTCAGGCTTACTTTTTTTACTGGAATTCATAAGAAAAAAACCCCAACAAAATAAGCAACAAAAACCAAAACCTGAAATGAAAAAAAAATCTGGAAAGCAATTCTTTTTTTCAACTCCTCCCTTATCAAAAACAATGATTCTTTCTATAACATAACTAGCAAGGGGAAGGCACCCAGCAGCTCCACTAGTTTTTCCCAAGACAGAAGCCGACATTACACCTCCCAGTCTACCACTGATGTGTGTTAAACTAGTACAATGAGCCTTGACATTTGTCATTGTACTTAGCTACAAATGCATTACAAGAAATTACAAGGGATGCTATCAGAAAATTGCAAAACCAATGAGTGTTTCACTTAGCTACTGTAATTCTTCAATGCTATTCCAATCTCGTGCAAATTAGACGCCACTTACAGCTCCAAAAACTGACAGGAAACTGAATGAGGTTTTCATTTTGCTTTTAATAGTCTTACTGGGTTACTGCCTATTAAAAGATTCTTGAGGAAGAACTATACAGCCTACCTCTATATTCACACCAGGTACAAGCAGTAACGCAAGACAGTTCATTACACGTCTAGAACAAAAAGCCCAATCAAATTCCCTTCCACAAAACGGCAGTAGTAGAAGTAAGAAAAAAACCAAAACAATACCTTAAGAAGCCAAGAGATTTGATTAACATTGTATCAATATAGTGAATGCTTTCTTCATGGTTAACAGAAGTGTTTTAGTCAAATTTTGCTTTTATAAGTCACTTTCTGTAACAAATTTATGAATACTAAAGAGACTTTGTAGCAGCTCCTGTACTGTATACTTCATTAGTATTGATTCTAAAGCTCCTTTAGTAGACTGTCTCCAGTACATGCAGAGAACACTCATACCACTAAAATCACCTAAGGTTTAAGGTAATGGAAGCTTTAAGGAACTGGGAAGCTTTGTACAAGGAAGGCTAGGACCCTTACCTTAAATTATCCCAGAAAACTGGGAAGAGATGTTGCTATGGACATCTACATAAAGAAACATGAATCACGACTAAGAATATGCCTGTATTTCTACTGTGGTTTGTGTATTTCAATTGCATTCTCCTTTGACATGAACTCCAGCTGTGCCGATAAAGTCATAGAGTCAGACAGTTGACAGATATAGTGATGAATATAAATGGTAACCTGAAAGCTTCCAAAAACCCTGGGGAGTAGGTTTTGTCCTGTGCTGCTCTCATGCACCAAGTACCTAACCTTACCTTTCTCTGTATATGTTTAGATCTCACTAAGTCTGTTCAGCTCTATCAAAATCAAGTTATAGCAAAATCGTTATCATGGTTAGGTAGTGAAGCTTTTACGAAGTCAACATATTTACAGAGTTTCAACTATCTTCTCCACATGTATGTACCTATGAATACATGGGAACCAAGAATCTCTAGAGTGTTCTAGGCCCATCTAAAGTGACTGACATTTAAGTGATAGGAAGGCACGCCTTCAATTAAAAAAAGTTGAGAACTGGCATATAAATCAATCTGTCTCTCATAATTCACCAGCCTGTCTTATCAATTCATGCTTAGCATATGTTCCCTTAGGCACCAGAGCCTGATGTTGTAAATTAGTCATTTGCTGCTGCCTTAGATTATGTGAAAGTTTGGATAGTGGATAAAGGTCTTCACAGGCTGAGAAACTATAGATAATTCCTTCCTACAATCTCTTCTATGCCCCATATCTTTCCACTATGAACTGGCTTTGGGTAAAGAGAAAAATTGGTGCATAAAAATTCCAGCTCAGATTTTCCCTTTAAATAAGTGTTACCAACTATTGCTTCCCTATGTTATATATCCATGACAATTTGAACTGCATTAACTCATGATCATGCTGCCATTTAGAGATGCACCTCTGTTCTTCACCTTGTTGTTTAAACACGTGTTTATTCTTAATAGACTAAAAGGCATTTAAATGAATTTCAGATGCTTCAAATCGCTGCTGAACACTTATTAAACTGTACCATTTTAAGTAAGTTAGGACAGCATCATAACCCATCCTCTGTTACACTGGTACTGGTCATTCCTCTAGGAAATTAGTCGATGATAAAAGACAGAAAAGGCACAGTCTATGCTGACTAATGGAACTCAGAATCAATACAGCAAGTAGAAGTCCTAATTTGTTCCTTAGTGGGTAAACTCTCTCCAAGGTCCTGCGTTCCAGCAGTTAAGGGGAGTGTTGCAATCAATTCCAGACTGTACACATTTTATAGGCAGTATATTTAACCCTTGTTTTGATACTTCCATTCAACCAAAGCATCAAATACGTTAAGCTTTTAGCTCTGGGAAGCTTGTGAGAGAGGTAATTAAGAGCTCTTAGTTTAAATTCTTAATTACGAGTAAAATCGACAATTTTAGAGACCAGTAAAAAAAAAATCATGGGTAACATTTGCAGCTAGATGAAACAGATATTTCAACATTTATTATTATGGACAACAAGTTCTATTCTTCCACAACAAAAATGAGAAATAAAGCCTTTGTCAATGTTCTTATAGGATAAGGTGACTAAATTTTTACCCTAAGTGAGGCGTCAGGGCTTAAAATCTCAGAGAACATAAGATAGTTTTTCTATTTCTGCTAAACAATCACTGCTGGCATTCACATATTTCTTGCCTGATCATTAACCACTGACATAATTAATATGCACTCACAGAAGCCCCAGCACAGTTAGAACATAATCACCTATAGATTTGATTCATGGAAGTGTCTTTTTGGAATAACTAAGATAGATTAGGTTCCTTAAAGTGCCTTGGATAACAGAAGCAACAAAAAGCAAGTTGGGAGTTACCAACTGTGGAGGAGTACTAATTAACAACTCAATTAAAAAAGGCAAATTAAAACTTTATGGTTCGTTATCCTTCATTGCTTAATAAATTGTTTTGCTAAGCAAATGATTAAGAGTTATTATTCCAGAAAGCTGAAATAGAATCTGGTTTTTGCACTTTTTTTTAAACGTTCAATAAAAGCAGTTTGTTTTCAAAATATCCAAAATGTACTTATTGCCAGTTGAAAGAGCAGCAGCATAAATACGCTACTAAGTTGGGCTTTTCTATTTGGAGTAATTTCCTTATTCCTCTGTCCTTTTCACACTAAAGAGTATATTTGACTTTTATGACTGAGCAAATAATTTTTTTGGTGTCATCTGGTTTGGGATTGTTATTTTTTTACTGTATCACCAGTTTTGTGTGTCATCAAAATGACTTGCATTCTGCTTATCACAGTATTCTTGATGTATTTGGTACTTCTGGAGTTGCCATTTGATAGTTTAGGATACTGACAGCCAAATATTATACTCTGAAAAATAACTGTTCAGAGATATTTTGACAGGCTTCAAAAGGCTACAGAATGATCCATATTTACAGCTTTAAAAGATGCTTATGTGCATATATATTCTGAACTCTCCCTTCAGATTATGTGTGCGAGTTTGGGTTTCTTACTGTGATAAACTTTTACCAAGTAAAAAACAGTGGCTAAAACACACAAGTGTTGAAATACATATGAATATGCTACAGGAAAATGGAAATCTTCCATTGTCTTGGAGAAATTCTGTTTGTTAAATTCTGTATGTTTAATAACATTAATAGTTTCAAAATACTACAGTTGGGGCTTTTTTAGTAGAAACACACACTACTCAAATTATTGAGGGAAGAGACTCAAGTTCCTTCAAAATAAGTTCTCTTCTCTTGAGCTTCACAGCAAGTTCAACTGTCTCCTACAGACAGAAAGTCCCAAAGTCTCTGAAACAACAGACTAAATTGAGCATCCCTTACACTCTCCTCCTAGCCTACTTCATGAGTAAGAGTCATCTCCTTTCTGATCTCTGTTTCCTGTTACAACTGTTGAGGTACGCTGCATACCCACACTTACATTTACAGGCATATTAAAACTAAACTACCTCACTTTCCATCTGGAGAGAGGAGAACCTATCACCTTTCTTGGTCTTAACATACAGAAAGCATTGCTCTAACAAGGGATAGAGAATTTTCAGAACACAGATTTGGCACAACAATTAAGATACAAGGAAAAAAACCAACAAACACTTCTTCCTATGTTGAGATCACAACAATTTGCCATCTATTTAGTTGCACATATCAGAGACTGAATAAACTGCAACAGTTCACAATGAGAATTATTTTATGTTATAAAACACTGAAGTTGCTATTGTACAATCAATGGACAAATTTTTCTAGGTGAGTTTTCCCTGTTCATAACATTCAAATCACTGATTAGTTACTGGAAAGACAGTCCTCTGCTCCTATTTGAAAGCATATCTTTTTTAAAACTGGACCTGTTTACTTTTCTTTATTGAACAGAAAACTACTACCATGACAGAACAGCAGGGTTGCAAGAAGGTAGTAACTACTTTAATGGAACAACAAAAGGGAATTTGTTTGGAAAACTATGCACACAACACATTTATGATGAATTTCTCATTCATCACTGAAAATAATTTTAATGAAGCTAAGTTATCATCAAGAATTGCTATTTGAATTGTATCTATCTAGACAATTCTACTTATACAGCATCCAGTTGTTTTATTAACAAACATTTCATTTTAATCTTTCTGAGAATCTTCAATGACTGCAGAGGGACTTACTCAGCAGAAAACAGACACGAGTTTCTGCGTGAAAGCAGATTATTTAGCAAGACAAGCAACTTATCTGCAAAACCATGGAAACCAATTAATGTGTACCGCTGACAAAGATATAAGTTACAGATAGAACTTCATTATAAGATGACTCTTCATTATGCCTAGTTGGTAATCAAAAGCTCAGAATTTTTATTTTCATTGTGGTTTTTGGTTTGGGTTTTTTTTTTCCCAGTTCAACATTAACAACAGGTTCTGGCCATGATCTTACCGGTAATATCATCTAGCAAAACCTTCTCTAACAAGATCTAAAGTGAAAATTATGTATCAGACCTATATAGGTTTTATCATATGCTCATTACAGAAACATAATCACAGAAATCCACGAGGATTCCCATTTCAAATCAAGCATCATTACTGAGTGTAACAGTTACTCTTCCTGAATAAATATCATTCACATTCAAAGACTTAAATATTTGTATAGCATATGGATTTGTAGGTAGATAATGGGCAGTCTTAAAGCCAGTAGTACACATGGAAACAATTTTTGCCACACAATATCATCTTCAGGACTGAAATGAAAGCAGGAGCAGCTTTGTAATATAACACCAGAATAAGGGGGAAAAACACAGTACCTACAGGAAGTGAAGAGCTGCAGAGAAAACAATAGAAAAGGAAGCATGATGGAAGTAGACTAGTCTCTGGAGAAGAACAGGAGAAAGGACAGGTACTATAGAATAAGAGAAATCATATCCACCTATACACCTTGTCAATGTCCCTAGCATATCACACTACTGCCTTAACACTTGTATGGATTTATCTGTCTCATGACACTGTAAAGCAATCAGAGCTTTTCAAGCTGCCAGCTAGATCATTTGGATTACCATGTGTTGAACTCCAAAGGTGTTGTCAAGACCAGTTTTATTAACTGGGGTATTTCAGGGCTCTGGTTTGCCTCAATGCTTAGAATTACAAGCCACAAAACCTAGGGCTGTTTCAGTTTTCATGGTGGGGGAAAACAAAGGCTTAGAAACTTTCTTTCTCCTGACCTCAACATTTGCAAAGCAAATATAAGATATATTAACTGAACATTCCAAATTCATTTGTCATAATAAATGTAGTTTTGATTTCTAAGAGATTTTCTTACCAGGAGACAGAGGCAAAGAGATATCCTTAGCCTTTTACTCCTAAACAGCTGGTTGGGCTGCTCATGGCTTCCCAGCCGTTGCAGTCTCAAAGATAAAAGTATGGTAACTTAGACACAGCTATTCAACTATATTATTATGAAGTAGCCTCCCTTACTTCACATGAATGCAATGCATCTTGTTTCCCTTTCTCTTTGACAGTTTAATTTATTAACAGATAGATAAAAATATTAAATTAATCATTACATGTAAAACTTCAACAGCCATTAGCCCAGATCCTAGCTCAAAGCAAAAAGTAGCCTTAGAAATGTTTTCATAATCCAGATATTCCGTTTGTAGATTTAATGAAATTTCCTTGAGTCAACTCAGTAAGGCCTCTGTATAATTTCAACATTAGGGGCTGTTCAATAGAATCATGTAATGAATATCCCTGCAGAAACCACATTTTTAAAATACTTTCTAATGGAAGAATAGTTAATAGTATGTTGTCCTCAAAACCTCAGAGACAGGATGACAGCACAGTCAGTAAATATACCATAAAAGTTTAAACCTGTATTCAGATTCTGTCTATTCAACCACACAGTCCTGCCTAGATCAGCAATTTTATTCTGCACCTGTATGCAGAACGGGGGACTGATTTCCTCACCCAAGGCAAAAATAATTGTCAAGCAGGTCTGATATTACATATTATCATTAAAATTATGATAATTATTTCACACAGGTAATTAAATGAACCAAGACATGACAATTTTTTGTTTTCCTTTTTCAGCTGACATCTGCCTTATTTTTCTACTCCTGGAGCTTTTTCAAAGCAGACTAAGTAATATGCCTTCAAAAGCTGTGCTTAACTGTTGACTCTACCCCAAACCAGTTCTGAACTACTTAAGTACTGTCCCCTTAAAAACTGTACCAATTTTTACTCCACAGCTCCCAGAAGACTCTGCAATTTGCACTTAACTTTTGCTACAGTACCGTCAAGATCCCAATGCCTACAGTTACCACAACTCTTAATCATTGAAATGGCAATTTTGGTCTGCAATATCATTGAATCCTTGGGAGATTCAACTATCCTCTAAAAAATCAGGGAGGGAAAAGTCCTATTCTTACTATTATTTACTGTTCATTACCCCCATCCACCATAAGGACTAAGAAATAAATATTAGGTCTTGCAAGGCACGTTGAATGATGACACTGAACTACCTGAAGCAGGAACTGTTTCTTAACTACTTAAAATTATAGTTTAATTTTCCACAGCAGTTTAGAGCTGCTGAGAAAGAGGTGGCTATTCCCCTCCTCCTCAAGACTGTGTAAGATTACCATTCGTCACTAGGCTTTTCTCTCATGATCTCATAACATATTTTGCTTTTTTTTTTGAAATCTTCTTATACCTGCATGAAAGAATGCACTAGGGCAAGCAAAAGCTATGCTTCCTAGTTTAGATCTGTTGCCTTTCATACATTATCTCATATATTTACATTGCAAATGTATCTTTGAAATGAGAAAGTAATTTAACTCTCCCAAGTTCAAGTAATTTTGATGTTATATCCCAGCACAGACTCCCTGCAAATAGCTATGCTCCCAACTCAAAAGCTTCTTGCTCTGTTTTTTTCTAGGATAGTTATATTTCCTGCTTAATTGTGTTTTTATCTTAAAACAACCAAAAACCCATTATGCAAATAAGTCATTTCAAGAATTCACTTTGTGAAACTAAAATAAACTTGAAGGTTTATTGCCTTGCAAATTATTCACTGTAGCCCTTTAAATGACAGGATACAAATTGCACAAAACAAGGCAGCAGGAGTAGAGAAGCTGACAAAATTCTGTAATCTATTTTTTAAATCATAGTGGGTGTGATGTCACATTACAGAAAGTCTGCCACCATGTACCACTGGGAGTAACTCTTCCAGAAATCTGAAGGAGACTATGGGATTGTGCCAGGGACACGTGGCAGTAGCAAATCTACCATGAATCGGTTCAGGCACACACTGGCTTGTGCTGCCTTTTCTTCATGCTGTCCAAAAGCCAAAAGGCCACACTGGTATTACACTACATCACTAAGGAAGACATATGGTAGTTGCTGCTAGCAATCACAGGCTTTCTAGAAGCACTCACTGCTCCTCAGATGCTTTTAGAAATGTTGACATCTGGACCATGTACTGAAAACCCCCACAACCCTCAGTTTTCTTCATCATTTTGACTATAACTTGCCCTTAGGCTTGAGCACTGCTGTGCTGTACACAACCACAGATTCTCCTGTGCAGTTTCTGTCTTCTCAGCTGCGGATTCCTACCATCTTAATTAGTTCTGCAGTTAAAATAAGGCTTCTCATCTGCATTAAAACTTTTCAGCATCCCCAAGGTCCTTCCCTGCTCCTCCTAAGAAAGTGACATCCTTATTCTACTGTTTGAGGATTCCCAAAATCCCAGTCCCAGAAGAAATACTGGAGAAAAATTGATTCAGCTTCAAGATGACTATCCTTTGATTGGGTCCTTAGTGGAAGTTGTTAATAACTTCCCTGTCCACAGTCCAAGGGGATCAGATCTGTGACCTCCAAGCTATACACACATACACTTCTAATTCATCAAATCGAGGAACATCAGCTTTGTGTACTAGCATGTAACAATTAGACAAATTGAAGTGTAAACTGGAGATCTCAGTTGAGAGCAATTAACAGCATCCTGCTACAATTCTAGAGAACTAAAAAGCTGAAAAAGGATGCAGTTTCCCTGTAGCAGTACAACAGTATCAACAGTTACTCATTTACTAACATACTAAGCTTTCTCTCAATTCCTTGTCAAACATTCTTCATCTAAAAGGATTCCATAAGCATTTTCAACACACCATTTGATGCCATATTTATTATATCCTTCAAATCAATTATTTGGAAAGCATCAAGTTTGCTACAGAATTAACTTACTTAGAGCAAAAACATTTTCTACATGTTCTGTGTTCTGACAATGAAAATAGATTATTTCTGGCTCATCCTCACCCTGTGTTTCTTTTCTGTTCATTACAGAGAAAGGTCTCTGTTCAGCCAACAGGCAATGTCAACCTCTGTCTCCTGCTGGGTACATTCTCAAAAGAAAACATTTACAAAAGACCAAGCACTTACCCCACGCTGGCTCCTAGGATACAAAAGACAGATTTAAGGAATTGGACGTTCACATTCTCTGACCACTTTCAAGTCATAGAAACTGTACTACCTCCAGAACAAAACACCAAGGAAAAAAAATACCCATCCCAACCCTCTTTTGCTAGGCAAAGTTGCCAGGGTACTAACTATTACTGCTCAACATTTCATGCTTCCTACCTCACACCGATATCCACCATCAGGATCTCATTTTGAAGGCTGCTTAAAAGCTTGTTCAAAACAGGTAATTTTTAAAATTATATATTCATCCATATATGCACATTTTCCAGACAAATAGAAACAATAAATGTCAATTAAAGGCGAAGCTGTAATGACTGTGATGTTAGAAAAATATGCAACCCTGTGGCAAATGAAAAAAAAATGAGGATATTTTTAAATCAAAAATTATACTTGAGTGTGGACTGCTAAGATAACATTTCTGATGTGTTTGTAAAGTTACAGAATAAGGATTGGCCACTGACCAAGATAAGAGGCTAAAGTCCAAGCATATGTGTACTTAGTTCAGCACCCACTAATCACTTCTCTTAGCATAGTAGACAATAGTTAAAATACAGGTTCCGAATCATAACTTGCTTACCATTTTACTACCACTTCACAAAACAAATATCACTGTTAAAACCTTTACAAATCGTTTCAGTCCTTTCTTCTGCCCCAAAAATTGGATATTTCCTTAGATTTTTTAAAGGAAACCAAATGGGCAGAGAATATACCTATTTCTTGTTTACTAGAAGACACAAATTATGAAACTCAAGTCCTTCAGTATTTCTCTCTAAATGTTCTGTAGAGCAATCAAAAAGACAGATTAAAAATCTATTTAACAGTTATGAGAAGCTAATACTTGCAGACTAGAAAGTTAATTCATTAATACAAAAGGTTTTGTGCTCATTCATCTCAATTTTCTGTTACAGAGGAGCTTGCCATAAAAATGACTGTTCCAATCCAACAGCAACATCGTCTTTTGTTTCTCTTCATCTTTATGATTCATGGCTTTGGAAATTGACCTCTCAAAACAAAAGGAATTAAACACATATACAGACTAAGCCCTCAAAAATGAACTAGTCTTCCCTCACTTAAATTTATTTTTATGAGTGCAGGAAAAATAAGAGAACAAGCCAGTGATCACCTTTGGAACATCAGAAATCATCTCAAATTATTTGCCCACACCAAAGATATTTGCTTTTCACTTTACACCAAGGAAACTGATGGATTCCAAAAACAATGACTACTGTGCATAAACTGATACCATTATAATTTCCTTGTTTTTTGAGGGAGGTGTGTTCACCATTACATCTTAAGAAGACAAAAATCTGTCTCTCAGTTGTACTGTACTCTCATGTGGAGTGAAATCTGTTGTGTTCTTACTTGGTCACTGATGACTAAGAAGAGCAATTGTAAGGCAAGCAGCTTTAGAAAACACATACAGAAAGTAACATGAGGATGACTGCATACTGAACTCACTTGTTTTTCACAAATCTGAGACAGAAATAATGAAATACAGTCGGCTATCAGTAATTTAACAGACTACTTCAGCAAGCAAAAACATTCTTCTGGCAAAACTTAAAGATATAAGAAATTAATCTTGATCCCAGCAGCCAGTACTTGATGGTGTGAAATGGTACAAGTTACATTGCACCCCCACAGAAGGTTTTTCCAAGAAAACATTGTATATCATGAAATACACAGAACATAACATGCATCTTCAAAACATTTTACCACCTTAATCACCTATGATTTCTACTATTATGCAACTACCATTTGATCTCTTTTCCCCACTTTGAAAATTATACTTAAAGGCCCAGAGTCTGTTAATGTTCTGATTCTCTCAAGAGTACAGTTCACTGGGTACTGCAAGAGAACAAGAATCCTAAAGACTGGAGCTGCTTGTTAGTCTACAAACTCAATGTTGTTACTAAACATATGAAAGAAAAGATAGTTACTGAGGGAGTCAAGAATCAAGTTGGAGGCCAGTGGAGTCTACAGGGGTCAGTTCTGAGGCTAGTCTTGTTCAACATCTTCATCAGCAACTTGGATGAGGGGACAGAGTGTACCCCCAAGTAAGTTCACCAATGACACCAAACTGAGAGGACTGACTGATTCACCAGAAGGCTGTCTTGCCATTCAGCAGGATCTCAATCTAAAGAAATTCAATAAGGGCAAGGACAGAGCCCTGCATCTGGGAAGGAACAAGCCCATGCACCAGGACAGGCTGGGGGTGATATGCTGGAGAGCAGCTCTGCAGGGGAACTTGGGAGTCCTGGTTGACAATAAACTAAACGTGAGATAGCAGCGTGCCCTCGTGGCCAAGAAGACCAATGGCATTCTTGGATACATCAAGAAGTGTGGGCAGCAGGTGGAGGAAGGTTCTCCTCTCCCTCTACTCTGCCCTGGTGAGGCCTCACCTGGAGTCCTGCGTTCAGTTCTGGGCTCCCCAGCTCAAGAGGGACAGGGAATTGCTGGAATGAGTCCAGTGCAGGGCCATCAAGATGATCAGGGGACTGGAGCATCTTCCTTATGGGGAAAGGCTGCAGGAACTGGGGCTGTTTAGTCTGGATAAGAAGAGACTGTGGAGGGACCTCATTAATATCTACAAGTATATAAACAGTGGATGTCAGGAGGTTGGGACATCCCTTTTTTTCTATTCTATTCAGTGACAGAACAAGGAGTAGTGGAAAAAAGCTGGAACAGGAAAAAATCCATTAAAACATAAGGAAAAACTACTTCACTCTTCAGGTGAGGAAGCCCTGGCACAGGCTGCCCAAGGAGCTTGTGAAGTCTCCTTCCTTGGAGGTCTTCAAGACCCATCTGGACACGTTCCTTTGCGAACTGATCTAGGTGGACCTGCTTAAGCAGTGGGGCTGGACTAGACAATCTCCAAATGTCCTTACCAATCCCCACCATTCTATGAAATATAGTGGCAAAGAAGGGTTACAAATATTAAAGTATCAGGACAAGTAAACCATGCTTTTCATTAAATTCCACTTCAGTGTAACAGTACAAAAGGTATAAAAATTCTCCAGAGCAGAGCTAATAACAGATTTCATGAAAATGGTTAACTAATAAGTTAGTGATATCTTAGTACATTTACATAGGGTTTATCGACAGATTTTGTTCAAGCAATATATCATTTCATGTTACTGGTAAATTTGTAAAAAATGGAAGATACCAGGATTTGAAAAAAATAATCTTTGTATTAGTTAACACCAATTACACACCCAAGAAGCCACCAAGTTTGAATAGTTTTAAAAGCTAATTTCTAAGTTGTTGCACTGAGTCTGGCTGGATGGAGTTCACTTTCTTCATAGCAGCCCATACACTGCTGTATTTCTGATTTGTGTCTAAAACAGTCTTGCTAACACACCAGTGTTTTGGCTGTTGCTGAACTGCACTGGCACAGTACCAAGGCCTCCTCTGTTTCATAAGGCTGCCTTCCAGCAAAAAAGAGTGGACAAAGAAACTGGGAGAAGAGACAGCCAGGACAGCTGACCTGGCCTGAGCAAGGGGATGTTCCATGCCATAAAACTGGGGGTAGAGGAAGTAACGAGGTGGGACAATGCTTGGACACTGGCTGAGATTGGTCTACTGGTGGGACGTGGTGCATCACTTCTTGGCTTTCAGGTCTTTTTTCCTCTGTCCTTCACTTATTAAACTGTCTTATTTTAACTCACAAGTTTTCTTGCTTCTGTTCTTTCTTGTCTCTTCCCTATCACATTGCAGAGAGAGTGAACAAGCAGCTGCATGGGTGCATAGCTCCTAGACAGGGTGAACCCACCACAGCCGTGCTGCATTTTTGTGCTACACATAGTATATAGCAGTGAAACAGTGATCTCTGTGGAGAAAATACCTCACACTATAACTTCATGATTAACTGAGAACAGATCATAACTGAAGAAAAGGCAGACCTTCATGCATTTGAAAACAAGGAGATGAGCTTTGCTCAGTAGGCTGCAGTTTCTCTCTTGAATGTACTGAGGATGGAAGGTTACCACAAGTGGAAGTATTTGAATGACTATTAGCTTTTCAAAGAGATTGAACACTGCAACATGCTCCAGTGAGATGAAGGTTTAAACCCTTTCTTGTCTCTAACCACACGTAAAGTCCCATTGATCTCAAAATAACGAGTACCAACAAGAAGTGATAACAGCAGCATATACTTAAAATCACTCAAAGAATTGTGAATACTTGATAAATTTAGCAGAGTTACAGCCAGGGGCAAAAACTCTGCAATACTGGAAATCTGCTATGAAGCAGAAATGATGTATCCACACTGAATGAACCCTCTTTCTGTGATTCTTGCTTGTTTTCTCCCCTTACTACATTTTGGAAATAGAAGCAATTTAATGTAAAACAGCAAAGATGGAAAATTGACTGCAACGCTTAAGAAAAAGCCTAGGAGGCTAATGAACCATTATGGTAAAAGCTGAATAAGTTGAGATCCTGAAAAGAAAGTGGAGGTGTATTTTAGATATGCATGAAGACGATCAAAAAACCATTTCACATAGATTGGTATGTGCAAGTAGGGCACTTTGTTTCATCTTATCCAGCCATATACAACTTAAATGAAACAAACCTTTAATTTGACTTTCAAAAGCATTACGCATTTTAGGAGCTGCCTTGAAGTCAGCCAAATAATGTTCCTGGAGGTATTTTAAGCTCATTTTTAAAAGCCAACTGTTTCAGTTATTAAAAAAACTAGGCTCAGCTATTTCCTTAGGGGAAGGGGGAAAGTGCAAAAACACAGCTTTTTATCATCAAATTGACTCAACTAAAATGAACGGTTTTATTACAGATATTGAAGTGTCTGGTTAACTTAGGGACTCGCTCTAACTTGTCTCTTTTATCTCAAGACCCGAAGTTTTACAACTCACACATACACATCACACGGAAATTTAGCCTCTGTCATCGAGATTTACAATGATTATCTTAACTCTGAAAACAAGTATATCAGAGACAATGTTTGTAGAAAATTATAGACTCTTATGCTGCAAACACATTTTAATTGAACTGAGACTACTTGTGCACATAGAAATAAACCATAGATGTTCTTGTAAGATCAGGGCCTGACCCTTATAAAGGGACAAAGAACAGAGGTCTCTAAAAAGGTCCTTTGGATCTCCTTTAAGTGCCTGAATCTACAAAAATTAAACGACATCAAAACAGGAATAAAACAAGGTCTTACTAGAAGCAAGCAAAGTAGTAAAAAGAAAAACCAACACACCCCACAACCAAAACTGTGAACCAATCTAAACCAACCAGAAAAAAATATCATTACCCAGAAAGGACCACTAGTATTTCCTTTCCTTGGTATAGTGTAATCAAAGATTCTTTAGGACACATTATCAATAAAATTCTAGCAGTCTAACGATTTACTTTAATTAGCTTTCCCTATGCACTCCCAGACTAGGAAAAAACATTCTCATACGAAAGTGGGAATATTTTTCCACATGAAAAATAGGCACCCACATTTAAATTTTCTATTCTTCAAAAGCATTCTCAAGAGGTATCTATTTTTTGTGGAAGCAATGAATAACACGTTTCATATCTTGAAGTAAAATCAGCAAGAGTTTCATAAAATTAATTATTTAGAACTGAAATCAAGTATCACCAAACTTAAATACCTTCAGGAAATTTAAGCAATAGAGACATGCCAAAAACAACACTAAGGTTTGTCTGTTGACCCAAACCTTAACATTGCAGCAGTTGAGTAACTTTTTCAGAGAAAAAATAAGCAGTTTGACTAGGTTGTTTGTAACTTGCATAGTTATTAAACTGTTCATTACAGTTTCTAGCTCCTGTTGTAGCATAACATACAAAACCCACCACAGAAACAACCCCATAAGCACCATCTATTTTAGATATAGACTCTGTATTATATCACTTGAACTCTAGGGTATCTGTGTCTTATTTTGATTGGGGTTAAGATTAAAAGGGGCTTCTAGGTTGAGGTAATGTCTTTGGTTAAACAGACATATAGCTGGAAAAAAGTCAAGCTTTTGAATGGAACCTTCTGCAATTCTGAAAGAGATTCAGCAACTTTCCAAGCTGCTTTCAAAGATAAACACAAGTTCAAAAAAAACCTGCTTAGGTGTTTATATAGATCCATGTCATTTTACTAACCTTGAAATATTGGTACCTATGGAGCACGAGTTGTAGGTGCATCCTCCTAATCTAGATCTGTCGGTCATTCAGCCTATAGAAAACAGTAGTTTCACTCAGACAATAGTCATTTGATTCTTGAACTAAATAAAGTAGGATATAATGCACCATGCAACACAGCAGGCAAGAAAATGAGTGTATGTGCTTTCATTTGCTTCAATATCACTATAGAAGTAAATGGAAACACGCTATCATTGCAGAACAGAGTTTGTATGCAGTGCTCTGCCAGGCTTCACAACTGCCATTACCAGTGACTAATTCAGAAACAACATTTTAAGTAGCTGAAGGTCTTATAGTTAAACAACCATTTTGAAGAGTGAAAATTCATTCTTACATATCATTCATACACCTTTATCAGTGTGGAACAGCAGTGTCAGCCAATGCTTTGACAGGTTAAACCATATTGGATATTCTTTTAGAAATCTCTAGAGAGACTCCTCAAGCCTCATTTCTTATTTATAAGGCTGGAGCTAGAATTTGAATGAAGATGAGCCAGAGTATCTGCCTGTACAGAAGGTTACTAATATTCAGTTGAAAGTTTAGAATAGCATGAAATGACTAGAAAATAATCGAGATGCTCCAGCGCTACAGCGAGAAAGGTCACAACTTTTTTTTAATAGCTACAATAAATTCAGTATCAGTAAATAATTCAGCAGGTTTAGAAAACAGTTTGATTACAGTTAGTAATGCTCTGATTAGCTACAAACACTTCAGATACTAGCACAGCACCATATTTTTTTTATGAATCAACAATATTCAGATGTCATCTATTGAACAGGTATCTACACAACGAACACATAGCTGAGTTAGAATAGCATCCAATGCAGCCTGTTTGATACTGAAGAATATCTTTTGCAGAAGCAGTTCCATATTTAGCAGTATTTTCTGTTTCCCATTTCAATACCAAGAACTAGGAAGCAGGCAGCCACGTGAGTTTAAGTAGAGGGGTACACAGGTGACCAACTCCTTTGCCTACATGGAAACTCACCGTTGCAAACATACTGTGCCAATGAAGTATTCCTAGAATTCATTCCCCTGTTATAGATACAGTAAAGTATTAAATGGGAAAAGCAAATCTAGAAGCAAATGTTCATTCATCAGTTTTAACACACCATAACTTATTTAGAAGATCTTCAATCAATTAACAAAACTCTTTTTCAACTTAAAGAAAGCTTTCTTTCTTCCATAATATACAGATGTTTCAGCAAACTTGATGTCTCCTTTCTAGAGCTTCAAAGGGCTTTTCAGAAGTAGTATTTTGTTTCTTCCCAAATGCCAAATAGATGTTTCCCATAAAGGCAACAATTTTTATCCATCTGCCTAATTGTTGTAACTGCCATTCAGTTTCAAACAAGCATGAACACATACCATGAAGTAGCCTGACCTGTGAAGAAAGTGACTCAAAGTTCTGCATGGAACTGATTTCTATCAAGCACTTCAAAAATCCTATTATGTATTTTAAAAGAACTGTATATAATTTTCAACTGAATAGCCCTTTTATGATTTTCCACGTCCTGTGGGGTTAATAACTCAACTCTTAAGCCTTTACTAGAAAAGACATTTTACACATTTTTAAGAAATCATTGCATGCTGTCCTCAAAGCCTGAGTCCAACTGAAAATCTTAAGACTCCTTTTGACTTTATGCTTCTGGATCAATTTTAAGCTTCTGCTTCAAGCACATGACATATGCACATAGGTTTGGGTTTTTTAAGTAGCATCAATCACTCAAAATCAAATCTGTTGGGGAAAAAAAAAAAATTATCACAGGTATCTTGGTCCCAAATCTGCAGATGTGCAAAGGAATAAATGTGCACATTTATGTAGAATTGTAGGCAGCAGTTTGTATTTTGGGATCATTTTTGACAACACAGTCACTAATGTTATGTGCCATTTAAGATTGCTGTTATTTGTCAACCTGATTGCTCTGAGTAATCCCATACAATCTCTTCAAGAGTAAAAGAAATATGAGAACACAAAAAAGTATTTTTCAAATATTCCCTTCTGGGTTTTTGCTCATTTCCTGATGCTCCCTTTTCCAATAATGTGTTTAATTAAAAGCATTTACTTGCATGACAGGAACTCAGATTTAGAAAAAAAAAAAAAAGACTGAATCCACCATTGAAGTTCCACCTAAAAATCCCCCTCACAGCAAAGCCTAATTTTCCATATAGCTCCTTACCTGAACAGGCAATGGGATATCTACTGAACGGCATATGAAGAATGAGAAGAGTGGAAAAGGAAAGATTGTGACTCAACCAATAAACAGCAGTGATATACAGATCTGATCAATCTTACCTAAGTGTAGCTTTGCTAACTTCTACCTGTTCATAAGTACTCTCCACAAGTAAGGAATACATTAAAAGTAGTCATGCACATACAGTGACGGACAACTTTTTTTCGCACTGTATTTATGCTTTAGAGCTCCGCAATAAGCTGCAATTGCTACTTATTTTCACTCCACCTCCTTAAAACATCCACTAGTTGTGAGAACATTGATCCCCTATTTGATTCCTGCAGTCAGAATCAGTGGGAGTTGCCATTACCAAGCAAATCAATTGAGTAATTTACAAGTCCTTCCCTGTATCGCAGTTTTGGACTAAGCCCTAATAAATGCATAGACAGATTTCTTTTGTCCAGACTGCTCAACTGGTCCACATTGCAACCTAGGCATGTTCTGTGTCTGAAAAAATACAGAGTCTACCCAGATCAACATGCTAAATGTATAAAAAGGAACTTTTTCCCCACACAGAGGAAGTAGCTGATGCCCTGTGGGTTTTCCATTGCATTCAGAACCCTACTTACAAATGCAGATCTCTCTGCACATTCTCACTTAATATACTCTTTCCAATCACTGCAGTTCGAGCAACTCCCTGGGGCAAATGCATAATAAATGGTTTTCTCAAAACCACTTACAGATGAGTGTTAATATTATATATTTAAGCTTCATTTAAAAGTCTCAAATGCAAAGAAGACTACTTACTCCACTGGACAGCAACAGAAAGCTAACTTGCTTGTTTTAATGAAGCTCATTCAAGATACGCAAGCATACAAGACATGAATAATGAATTGCAAGAGCTAGTTCCCATCCTATTGATAAACTGAAATATTTGAAACATTACTTTTATTCTTCAGACAGGAAACATGGAGCAAAATAAGTAGCATTTCCAACTTAATATAAGCATAAATTAAAGACAAGATGATGCCCAGGTGGCTGCAAAGAAAGCCTTCAAATTTGATACAACTTGGGAGTACCTTTTTAAAGCAAGAAGTCTAGAGGTTTTTGGGTTTGTCTGAAGTACCTGGTTTCTGTCACCTGTCCTTATCCCCACTCAAACATAATGAAAATAATGAAAATACCCCAGATCACTCTCTCTAAAGATCCAATACTTATTTAGCTTATGGTAGCTGTAGCTACATCTGCACCACGTACTAGATTTTCAGGACATAGTGTAGAAACATCAAACATAGTGGTTTGATACTACTATGCTTATATTTAGTATATTTGCACAAAATTAATCTAGTTTGAATGCAAATTATGTGGAACTACATGCAAATGAAGTGCTAGTTCTTTATATATACACTTATTCAGTGCCACACTGGTAAGCTTAGTCTCATCATAGCATACTTACAACACAGTGAAAAAACACTTTAAGTGGATAATAAATGGGAGAGCACATCAGACTACTCATCCCTCCCAGCAGATTACCATTCCCAGCCATTTAAAAATGACAGTTTAAATGGCTGTGCTGTAGTGCCCTGCCATTTAGTCCAATTGAGCACTGGATGTTTGACATACAAAATTTGCAGGGCAACCTCCTCTATTTGCTTATCGCTTTCTTGTATTATGTAAAATATTGAGTAAGAGCTCTTCTACTGATGGACTCAATGCTGTGTCATTACTCGTTTAAAGTCTCATATGAAGTTAATTCAATATGTATTTCACAGAATACAT
Organism: Colius striatus; assembly: GCF_028858725.1. Classification (NCBI taxonomy): domain Eukaryota; kingdom Metazoa; phylum Chordata; class Aves; order Coliiformes; family Coliidae; genus Colius; species Colius striatus. The sequence goes on along the minus strand of NC_084761.1, from coordinate 3,687,231 downwards.
CCATTTTGTTATCAATTGATTAATTCCAGAGGCATGACAGATGTTTCAAGACATCATTAGTTGATCATAAAATCCCAGCTGGCTGCTAAATGGTTATGTCTGTTTCCCTTGTGACAAAGACACTCATGGGCAAATTATTTCCTTAAAAGAAACACACAATAATTACTAAAATATTGGGATCTTCTGCATAGTATTCATATGGAGAATTGAATCTCTGGACTGCCCAGGCTATAGTTTTGCTGAATTCTTACAATCCAGCTGATTTGTGGTTTCACAGGAGGATTCAAGCATTTGAATAACCCATTGTTATTATCTTAAACTATGTAGAAAACATCTTCCCATTATAAAAACTGTCCTTCAAAACCATTCCTGCACTGCAAAGAACAATTTCTAGTAGCTATTTAAAAAATATCTGTGTACAGTGTAGTAAATTCTACAGCGAGAATTTCATATGGGGGTTTCCAGGACCGTCACATGCTTTGCCCGAGGAAATAATCAACAGATCTTCAGCATGAGGTAGTGCCTATTAACTGGTCTACATCCACAGTAGGAGCTGTGTGGAACTGTCTGAATTCCTCTCCTGAGGAGTTCTTTTAATAAGTATTGAAGGCTTGCTGTGAAGGTGGCAGAGTGAGTTCAGTCATCTTGTCCCAGTGGTCTCCAAACTTAACATAGTCTCCAGCCAGTTACTGTTTCCTCTGTGAGGAGGAGATCAGCTGGGAGACTCTCAGCCTATGCAAGCAAATGGTGGCCAAATATGAGCAGATAGACACAGCCCTAATGCCAGCTGCATCATTGTTGTAATTACACAGCAAACATGAACTTCATCCTTATGCCACAATTAAACCTTGGATCCCAAAGACTTTATCACATCATCTCTAGATTAGAGCATAATTGCATAATACAACTTTGAAGATAATTACCAAGGTGATTATGTAATAAAATCGGTTTTTTCTTCTTGAATGAACAAAAATGACTAAGAAGCCTTCCATGGCTCTTATTCTTTATATTATTTCCTATTTGAACTAGCATTATTGATTTATCACTTAGTTATCACTCTACTTCAAATGTTGGTAGCTTCTGTACAGAATGTCAGGACAAAAGGAACAAGTAGTAGTTCCTGCCATACAGAGTGGTTGAGAAAACAAGTTTGTTGATTTTGTTGTTTGGTTTATGTTGCTTAGGGTTTTGTTTTAAAGAAGTATGCACAACACACTCTTTCTGACATAGCTTTAAAAAATTTTGTCACTTCTAAAAACCCATATCACAGAAGGATAAATCTGAATATATACAAGTCCAGTCCAGAAGAATAGAAAATGAAAAAACTGCATTCAAAAGACTGAGCTTTTCATTCAGCTGCCTTACCATTTATTAGCTGTATTTGTCTCTATCTGAATAACAGCAACATTTATTCTGCAGTCAAATGTTCACATTTTCCTCTCTTATGCTTTTTTAGTCTCCTATGCTACAGAAAAAAAGTTAAATGAAACAAAACCTGCTTGTCTTCAGGCAGTCACAATCACCTCTATAATTCTATAAATATCCTCTGCACAATAACTCACGGCGTATATAAAAGCAATGACAAGGTCACTTACTATGAACAATTCATGATTGGTTACCCTGGCAACAGAAATGTGTGGCAACAAGGGAAAAAGGCACAGTGAAAAATTATAGGATGTTTCCATTATGTAAGTGACTCCTGTGATTCCTCTAGAAGCCTTTATCTACTAAGTCATAGACTCCAGATGTTTCTCACTTTCTCTAGCTTCACACCTGTAGGAACTTTGCTTGTTTCAGTCGAGTTCTTGTAAATTTATATTACCATAAATGAAAACTAAACACATGACTGATAAGGTATTTCACTCTTAAACAATATTGTCTCAAAATATAGCACAAATTTGATCCATCTGTGTGTGTCTTCTTAGGAGTTAGAATTCCTAGTTAGCATTCACTGTTAGGTACAAGTCATATGTATTTCATTCTCAAATGATATTCCCTACTTTGTCATATTTCAATTAAAAAAAATCAATCACCAATTTACATGTTAGAATGGTTTTCCAAGTTATGAGTAAGACTTGTACATGTATGACTTAAGGACTTAAATTTTACTCTAACTGGAGGTGCTGAATCAAGCTCTAAAGCTCAAAGGAGCTCCCACCACAGAGGTTTTACAAGAAGTGAGTTAGTAACTTAATCTTGACAATTACTTAACCTGCAATAACCATGCTTCTTCTGAATAACATAATCAAAACAGATTCCACAGTAGGCATGAACGCATCATGCTATATCAGAATGGTAACACTGGTCTTTAGAATGCATAATTGCTCCAAGTTTACATACAGAAGATCAATAAATGACAAGAAAACTGCAGCTCACTCAAATCCTTCACTGTAAATTCAATGTTTCTGAGCTACCCTAAAAATGAGAAGCAATGAATTGTGCTATTATTTCGAGGAAAATATCTGCTTAGTTGAAGACATCCAGTGCTGCAAAAAAGCCTTTCTGAACTTAGAGAACACCATGCTTGTTGAAGACCATAGACTTCTTTGCCTTCCCAAACTAAAGAAAGTAACTATCTTGAAATTACATCGTGAAATTAGAATCTTGAATCATTGCTGATTAGCATCAGATTCAACATCCCAGTATTTTCGACAAGAATTTCTTACTTTCCTATAAATCTAGAGAGTTTCCAGTCTTTTATTCTTCTTTACAAAGGCCTGCAATTCAAGCCAGCATTAATCCTGGAGAGTATGGGGATAAACTTATTCTATTACTTGTAGAGTCCAATACTGAAATGACACTTTGCAATCTGTACACAGAATTTTGCCTCTCTTGCTTCTCAATGGCTCCTCAGCAATTTTGAAGATGCCATTAAAGTAATGTCTTTCTAATTGCTGCCCTTCAAATTTGACCTGGCATCTATAATCTGTGTAGTAGGAGAGCTCTCTATATGGAGAAAAGATGTCCAAAGAGAAGGAACAACTGACAAAGCAAAAATGTTGTGAGAGAAAATGGCTACATATACACAGGTTAAGCTATTTTAGGTCTATGTTGTGCCAAAACAACACAAATCACTAGAGCTAACCACAACTTTCACTCTTCTAAAGTGAAACTGAAATAAAATCCAAGATGTTATGGGCAAAAAAAGCATAATAAATCACCCCTTGCAAAAAGGAAACCATAGCAAAAGGAGAATTGGCTTCAGGATGTTTTTTTTTCCTGCTTGTTTAACTTGGAATGATTACAATAACATTCAGAAAAAGTAAAGACACAGAAATTGTTACTTCCAATCCAAAACAAATGTTGAATGAATTACTATTACTATGGCATTATACCATTAAATCACACTATTAAAGCTGTACCAGTTATTCTAACTGGAGTTAGTGTCAATTAAATTAGAATAACATGCAGAATGAGATGTAGCAAAAAAAATACTTGGAATAAAACTCTTAAATGACAGCCTACTCTCAGTGTTTGGTTTTTAACAGCACATAAGAGTTTAAACTAAAGATCCACACCAGAAAGAAAGTAGCCATTCAATTCATTTCCTAAAATAATACCCAGTATCAAAATAGATGCTGTGTGATAAGACTCTCTCTTCAATTTCCAGTCAGGTTTTACTGCTTAAAGACAAAACAAAGCATAAAAAGAACTGAAAAGTCAAAGACAAATCCTAAGCATGCATTAACCATCTGAGCTACTGTATTCTTCTCAAAAAGGTTCTGAAGTTTGTTGCTAAGAGCTTACACAACCAAAAATCTTGTGCAAATAAAACTTTTCAACAACAAATTCCAACCCTCCCTCCCAGCAGAATATTCCTGTTATAATTAACAAGCTCAATATATTTTGTGCTCTTCATAAAGTGTGAAACTTCCCAAATCTCTGTAAAATATGTGCAATGTCGATCCCTGGCCTTTCAGAGAGAAGGGACAGACATGAAACAAGAATTGCCTAAAAATTCTACTATAATCTCCTAAAACTTCTGCATCTAGAAGGAATAAGAAGAAGAAACTCCTTTCAAAAAGATATTTATTAAATTTTAATTCAATTTAATGATTAGGAAAGGACAGACTCTTCTCAAACTCCTGCACTTGAAAGACTAGAATTATTAGTTCATATTTCAATTTGCAAGGTTTGCTAATTCTGCAAGTTTTGTCAGAGATGCCACACATTCGCATCAGAAAGGCTACTCCTAAAAATAGACTTGTTTTTCTATTACCAGAAGACAAAATTTAAGGGAAGAAAAGCCCTCAGATCGGCTGCTAACTCATTTTTTCCTATCTTGCTCTCATAGAATGCTTCATTTTAAATATCTGTATAATTGCAAAGACGATGTCTAGAGCATATCTGCCCTTTTGAGTATCTAGATCAACAATAAAGAGCAAGCCCATGAAATGGGAATATTCTCTTCCACCTCTTTCACCAATATAAAGATCACAAAAGTTAAATTACCAGAAAATGCACATACCTGTTCACTCTGATGATTTTCTTTAATAAGATGTAGGTTTGGTCTTCAGCTGTGGAAGGCGAATGGAGTTTCATCTCCCCCTGCTTAAGGATTCTCTCCTGGTCTTTTCACACTACTTAATATTACATACAAATTATTGAGATACTATAAGTTGCATTTTCCAAGTCAAAAAAGGAAGGAGGGGGAAGAAAGAACACAAGTTTTCAATTATTTACTACCCTTAGAAATGGAAGCATAATATATAGTTTATTCCACTTCTACTAAACAATGCTTTAGAAATAATCCAACATCAAACTGAACCTGAAGTACTAGAGTAAACAAACAAAATCAGTATCTTTGTTCTGTTTCCTCAAGCATTTCAAACGTCACTTCTGGGTCCATAATTAACAAGTTCTATAAAACAAGGAAGGCTCAGTTTTACTTTACTCTTATCTATCAATGCACATAGGCCTAAAGACACATTACAGGTACTGCCTTCCAAGTTCTGAAGTGTGCAAGGAACATCTAAGTCTTTCTTCTTTTGTCTTCAAAATATTGGGGGAATATTTTCTATAGGCACTTCTTGTCACGCTAATAAGCCAGCCTAGTCAATAGGTTCTTGCAGCGTGAAGGATTTGCAGCATTACAGCAGACTTCACACTGATAAAAAGCCACACCAAAAACATATCACAAAACACATAATCATCTGTCACTATAAGTTATCCAATTGTAACTACAGGGGGTATTTTTAAGCAGGCAGAATGTAATTGCCTACTTGGAATACTGCCAAGCACTGGAGCTAATTATTTTTTTACGGATGAATTCAGTGCTTGCATGAAAGCTGATGGATCAATAGCAAAAGATGAAGTCAGTTTATTTGCAGACTAGGTATGGTGCTAGCTGTGGTGATGCAAAGTTCCCTGCTGTGCCTTGACAATACACCATTTTCCCAAAATTACAGGGGGATATGCATTAGAGTGTGACTGGTCAACAGTCTCCACTTTGAATAGGAGCTACCAGCAGTGAGCGTGAACCTACCTGTCTAGATACCTATCTTGACTCAAAATAGCGACTAAACTACTGTTTTGCAGCCATCAGTCTCATCTTGCCAGAATTCAAACTAGTGTCTTACATTCTTAACATATATATTTAAAGGAGAATATTGAATCTAAACATGTCTGAAGCATTCACTTAGTATTACAGTGCTTCAGCACTAAAGCACTAAATGTTGTCAATATTATATCAAATTGCCTGAACTACCCTGTGTTGTATTACTAATCAAAATGTAAAAACATTTTCTAAGACTTCTCTGCTGGATGTCAAATTGTTTTAAAGATCAAGTATGAGAAGGAAAAACTAATTCTACTCTCAGCTGCATAGCATTATGGCCTAAAAATATACACCCTGTATGGGATGTACTGATCTCTACTTTCACGTTCCACAGGAGTCACACTGACACTACCAGGTGAAGGAAAAAATTAAGACTCTTTGTTAGGAACAAATAAATAGCAGGTGCAGGTTCTTGTTTGGCACTGTCACAACACCAACATTGCTCATCATTACTTTACTCAAATTGTGTATGTATACAGATACAAGTTTTTTATTAGAAGATAAGGATTCCTCCTCTATACCTAGTCAACTCTATACAAGACTACAGGTAACACAGCATATAAATGCTCCAACTTCCTGTCATGCTGGATGCATGCTCAGTGCAGGTCAGACAACCAAAACCAAAAGCAATATTCTAAACACTGAAAAAATTATTTTGTTGTTTTAGTTGTGGATAGAAAAGGCTTTTTATTTTCAAGAAGAGTTTCAAGAGCTTTAATCAAAATGTATGACGCAGTGTACCAAAAGTAAAATGTTTTAAAATAAATATCTTCTCCAAATTAATGTTGCAAGTTCTAGAAAAAAAATAAAGCTGTTTTTTCCTGCTACAGAAATAAAGAGCAGAAAGACCTTCAAATCCAAAGCAAGGAGAAAAGATTAAATAACAAAAGCTAAATATCAGACTAAGATTGCATGTTTTGTTCTAAAATACAACGTTACAATTCTTGCTACATTAGAACTAAGAAGAGTATCTAGGAAGTGACATTGAATAAAATAAACCTGACTGTACAAAGCAGAGCCATATGGGCAAACAACGTTGTGATTAACAAGGTTTAAATTCAGTGTCTTTACGGTCACTGCACAGACCTCACCTGCTCAAAGACAAGGCATAAATAAGTGACGGCATTCTTCATCTACTGTGAAGAAAATCGGCAAGATGGAACCAATAAACAAATTTTGCAAGTACCTAATGTAACTAGACAGCAACTAAACATAAACAGTTATGATTCCTGCCTCTGATGGAATCTCTGGATGGAAATTAAGAGAAAATATCATCAAACATGTTATTCAAGTAGCATGTCCCTCCTGCAGCCAGTGCATCAGATCGTGCTTGCCATGTAGAGCTCAGGGATCTAATTCTAGATCCTTCAAATACAACTGTGCAACTTGTCAACTACTCCATCTACAAGACAAAGCTGTTGCTAATACTTGCCTCCTTCTTAATAATACTGAAAAAAATATATTTTGACACTAGTAAGAGAGACTTTATGGACAACTCCTGGAGTTTCCTTCTCTCAATCAGACACACAACATAGACAGAAAGCAGCAAAGCCCTCCAGCCTTGTAATTTCTGGGATTGGGACAAAGTGTTGCCATGTTTCCAAGCACCTACCAGCAAACAGCTGTCCTCTGGTTTTCATTTTCTCAGTATCCAGTTGTCACCCTTTGTTTTGTACCACTTTCTTTGCACTGACAAGGCATTGGCACCAAGTCAGAAATTAGCTGCATCTAACTTGCTATTCGTTTCATACTCATTTAAGGAGAATGAAGCAGACAAGAGCAGAAGAACTGGAGGTCTGCTCTCTGTCCTCACATTTTCCTCTTCCTCATCCTACAAAACAATCCATCATTGAAATTGCAGAATGTGTCTGTGGTGTTCTGTCATATTTTATTTCTGATTTGTTTTACAGTTGGTCGTCACAAGGCAACTGGCCATTTACATGACCTGTGTATTCTGTTACAGATCCACTCATTTGCATTTATTCTTTGGTGCAAGAGATTTGGCTATAAATTCAGTTCCATTCTACTCTACCATGCCACTATGACATTTGTGTCTATGTTTTTCTATCCAGTCATTTTCAATTCTTAAAGTCTAAAATCTTGTTTCTTTTCCTTAAGCAATGAGAAAAACAAATTGCAAACTTATTTTTAAAAGTTCAACAGAATAATGTACTAGAGCAATCTTTAATCATTAAACTGAGTCTGAGACACAGTCCAGATGAACACACAAGAGAAAACTCCTCTCCACTGACAGAGTTGATTTGGCAAGCAGCACTCTCATGCCCTGCTACCAAAAGCTGGACATAGTCACCTGTGTTTGGTGTTTATCCCAGAAGAAAGCTGAGCTAATGGCACAGGTGAAGACTTTACAAGACCCAAATGAACCACTTGTCTGCCCCATGAGGAGCAACAGAAAGACCCTGAGGAGCTCTTCCTCAGCTCTGCCTTAGGAACAGACTCAGAAGAAAACATATCACAAGTAAGAGAAACTGAGAATGCAGTCCAGCTGTGTAATGCTCCACAAATGCCTAAGAGTATAGAGAAGCCTGATGAATCTGCTGTAATTGTTCAAGACCGAAGCAAATTATTCTGGAAAGCTCAAATTATTTTAAAATCAAAAGAATAAAGGCCAGATTTAATCAGTCTAAGCTCTTTCATCTCTCTCTGGGCTGCAGCTTTGAGAATCTTTAATATAAACCTGAGTAATCAGAGCTAATCAAGTTTCCTTTATTGTACGCTACCAGTAATACCAAAAAGATGAAAATATAACCACTTCTCTTTTACATTTCTTACTTTCTTCACATTTATTAAAAAACAAAATAGATGGGTTGTCTGCACATTTCAACCTCACACTGACATTCACACTGCATGCCATGTTTCCACTAGGAACTGTCACCCAACCTGTACTATCCAGTAGCTTTCTAAAGCAGGTCAAGATACATTGATGGTCTCAATTGCCTTTTTTCTTCTCATAAAAGGCTTTGTCTGGCACTGTTGAAGTTAACAGGCAATGGAAGCAGGATCAAAATGAATATGCATCTCTAAGACTAGAAGAAACAGAAAAGAATCAAGTCTTGAAGAATAAAAACAAGAGCTCACAGATGTTCCATTTAGTTCACTTTGCAAAGTGACAATTAATATTTCCTTTCTGAACAAGACATTTGTAGCAAAGGTTTAAATATCCTTCTCTTTTAATCTGAATTCACTCTGTTTTTCTCAACTGTCCTTTAGAGAGACCAAAATAACACAGGATTTTTTTCCCTCAGAGCTAATAATGACACCCTGCAAAGTAAAACTGAAATTCTTCAGCAATACAGCATCATTACAAGTTAAACAACTGCTACAGATGACTGAGTTAAAAAGGAATTATGAAATGTTGAAAATCATGAACACAGCTTTTCTAGGTCTCCCTACTTTTCCCCTCCAACTTATATCTGATAATAAATTTTGAAGGTTGAATTCAGTCTATCCTCCTACTCAGCTCATTCACCTATGACTGACTGGAGAAAAGAAATACGTGCAATCGTGGCATGGACATAATCATTCATACCATTCATATGTGCTAGTACAAGCAAGATTAAGACAGAAAAGGTAATGCAACTCCTTCCTCTTCCGATTTTTTAGTAATCAAGGTTTATAATGATATAGTCTAATTAGTATATCATTTTTATACTTATATCTTTTTTGATATCATTTATCTATTGAATTCCCTTTCTAAACATTTCCAGAGATACTCCTAAACCCTTGTATTTTCCAATTTACTTTCTTTTTTTACCCAATGACAGTGACTAAGGATTCATTGAGGCTTTTGAAACTTGACTGCCCTCATCCCCCACTCCCCCCAAGAAAAAACCCACAACTGTACATCAATATAGTGATTAGAGCACTCATCCAGTAATTAAGAAATGTAGGCTGAATTCCTTTCTTTGCCTAAAAGACAAAAACAAATAGTTTACCAATATCCTTGTAGGAGACATCTCCTAGTTTAAGGTTATAGACATTTCTGGATGGAAATATTTGCCACTTCTCTTTTTACAGTGTTCTTCAATAGAAAAGAAAACTAGGATCAAGATTCATTGTGAAAGACAAGACAGGTACAGCAGAAAATGCTATTTTTAATAAAACTATCAGATACTACACAGATTTATCTTGAGAACAGGGATCAAAACCCTTTTCTGGCCTACAAGGCATGATCTAGACTCTGAAGTTCCACATGCTCACCATACAAAATAAAACACACATAAAAACCCCAAGGGAGAGCAATCCAAGCTAAGTTGGCATAGCTTCAGCAGTCAGAGGGGAATGCATCACCTTTGCTACTTGGAGTCTGTATGATTTAGGAACTCTCTGGGAAGAACTATAATGCATGTTTAACATTTTTTCCCCTCGACAGAAGGTAAGTACAGAACATGCATCTCCCTGGAAAAATACTGAAACCATTTGGCTATAGTAGGAACAAGGACAGCAAAGCCATTTCTTTCAGCCAGGTATAGACAAAAGACCAACACACACAACGTACCGAGATGTAAGACTTAAGAAAAATCAGTAATTTAGTTCTGTTATGTGCACAGAAAACACAAATCCAATCTCATTTACCTTAATATTTCCTTGGAAAAGTATCAAGATTTTAAACAGACCTTCACAGGTTCCTTCCAACCCAATTTTATGATAGAACATTCAAATATGTATCAAAAATACTGCAACTTCTCAGTACTGCACACACAGGCAACTTTAGTCACCACAAAGTAAAAATTACAAGTCTGAGACTAAAATGCTTGAGTCAATGTTTTTCCAAAAGTCATAGGTCTGCATGAAAAACTGGGATCACTGCAAGAATTCGGGCCTAAACCTAAGTGGAAAAATAGAGAAGGAAAAAAAGAAAAGGAAGAGAAGTTCCACCTATGGCAATTTTGCATGTATTTTTTGCATGTATTTGAGCATATGACAGTAGGTACTACAGGCCATAGCATAGAAAGCATAGCTATTAACCCTAAGCTCATTTAAAAAGGGAAAGGATCTGCATCCTTAGCTAAAAAGACCCCAACCAAAGGTTTGAAGACAACACATGAAGTGTAGAATATAATATGTTCCAGTTATTTTATATGCTTAAAAAGCAAATGTTTTCTCAGTTGAATATCTATTGAAAAGAGAGAATCTGCCAACTAAACTTTTGTTTCATGGAGCTCCAGCATACAGCATTTGTTGCTAAGACAATAAATACTATGAGGAATATATACAGCACAATCATTTACGCTAGAAATCTGAAGAATCGGCTCCCCTCGAGAATTAAATTGTCCTTCATCAGTAAACACAGAGGGAAATTGTTATCATTTCATACCCACAATATAACAAACATTTTTATTCTACCCATCAAATTATTGTGTATCTCAGCACTCTTTTCAACTCTAAAATTACAATTAAATGCCCTCCAAGTGGTGAACAGTGATCCTTGAGTCAACTGCATTTATGAAACATATATTAGACAACGAGTCTATTACCATATGGTCCTAATACATTTTAATATATGTTAGCTACAGAAAGCACTTCATAGCAGATATGAGAAAAAATATAAAAGAAAAAAGCACTCTACTAGAAGACCTGGTTCTGAATTGATTTGACTTACAATTGCAAGGTGCTGTACCTCTAATATTACACACATTTTTCTGTCATCTCAAAAAATACTTTCCTTAAAATATTTGAAGCTTTTTGCTTTCCACTTGTTGCAGGACACAAATATTTCATTCTAAGGAAAATTAGGTTTTATTAACAACTCTCTATAATTCTATTTATGTGATCTCTCCCCAATAAATGCTTTTATTTAAATAAAGAAATAAATTGTCCTTTGGATCCATCTCCTGATGGCTTATAAGATTCACTCCTTCTCCTAAGTACTCTAATTTAAAGCAAGCACAACAGGAAAATTGAGTAGACAACATGTTCATCTCTTCCAATTTTCTAATTACATAGGCATCCTCTGGGTCTTTGAAAGTACATTATTAGCATTGAAAGATTAAAACACGTTACTTAATTGTGATTTCTCCACTATTTGCTAGGCTACTGGCTTGAAATGTAATCTTTCCTACACAAAACAACATGTTAATCTACAACACTCAACATATGAATAAGTTATGTACTTAAACCAAAGTGCACACAGCGTCAGAACATATCCCATAACATCTTTACTTTGCAATCTCTTTTACTTTCTAACACAACTCACTGTAACTGGGTTTGTGGCAGAGAAAGCGGGTGTTTTTTTCCTGCAAGAATCATAAAAGCTCTGCAAAGTTTACATCATCAAATGCAACAATCAATACCAAGCCCATGGAAATTAATGATATATGAACTTACAAAATATCTCTACTTAATCTGGACCTAATTTACAGTAAGTACCTTGATGCACATTTTATTTCAAACTCAAAGTAGCATACTTATAACCTGGTGTTATTTTTATCTCTATTTTTTCTTGATGTAAACAACCCACAGAATGCAAATGTGTTTATGCTCAGAGAGTCCAACTCCTCACATTAGCCTGTCCTACTTTCCTGAACTCTGACAGAGAAGCACAGATAAAATGCACCCAGATTTATGCTCATACTCACTCAGCTGTTGTTGACATTCACTTTAGCTTGGGGAACCCAGATGAGGTCTGGATTCAGTGAAGCACTTTAGCACTTCATCCAATCCTAAACCAGTGTCTCAGATTTCTTAACCTCTGGAAATCATTGCAAAAATACGATGTTACTTCTGAGACACATCACTGAAGAAAATAAAGATTTCCATGTTTGACAGCATGTATTTATTGTGCCTTGCTGCTGCTCTTGAAGATGCACACTGGAGCAGAGTAGTACTGACACTAGAAAACTAACTGCAGAATAACATCTTTGGATACACGCCACCTAAAGTGCCTCTTCAGATGGTGTAAGCCAATGCAGCTTCACTGGTATCTGAGAAACTACAGGTGGTTTTACACCAGCTGAGAGTCAGAACATTTGAAGGTCAATATTTCCTCTTTCACTAGTGTACAAAACAGAGAGCACTTGCCCCTACATCCCACTTTCCAATTCTACACCTCAGAGTAAACAAAACTCTTCAGACATATTGCTTTTTCATTGACACTTTGTACAAAACATTAGTCAAGCTATAGGAACAACCCCATGCACCAGCACAGGCTGGGGGTCAAACTGCTGAAGAGCAGCTCTGCAGAGAGAGACCTGGGAGTCCTGGTTGATAATGCACTAAACATGAGCCAGTAATGTGCCGCCATGGGCAAGAAGGCCAATGGCATCCTGGGATGCATCAAGAAGAGTGTGGGCAGCAGGTCAAGGGAGGTTCTGCTCCCTATCTACTCTGCCCTGGTGAGGCCTCATCTGGAGTCCTGTGTCCAGTTCTGGGCTCCTCAGCTCAAGAGGGACAGGGAACTGCTGGAGAGAGTCCAGCACTGGGCCACCAAGATGATCAGGGGACTGGAACATTTTTCATATGAGGAAAGGCTGCGGGAACTGGGGCTGTTTAGTCTGGAGAAGAGGAGATTGAGGGGAGATCTTATTAACATTTCTAAATATCTAAAGGGTGGGTGCCAGGAGGTTGGGACATCCCTTTTTTCTACAGTAGCTAGCAACAGGACAAGGGGTGATGGGATAAAGCTGGAAACACAAAAGGTTCCACTTAAATATAAAAAAAAACAACCCTATTTCAGTGTTTCAGTGAGGGAGCCCTGGCACAGGCTGCCCAGAGGTGTTGTGGAGGCTCCTTCCTTGGAGGTCTTCAAGACCTGCCTGGACATGTTCCTATGCGACCTGATCTAGGTGAACCTGCTTCTGCAGGGGGGTTGGACAAGATGATCTCTAAAGGTCTAAACCTACCATTCTATGATTCTATGCAAGTGCAATGTTCAGCTTCCAGCTCTAGGATATAGACATTTTCTTACCACGTCTCTGTGGCTGCAACTATAGAAGTTATACAGCAAAGTATAAGGGACAGCAGAGCCAAACTACCTTACCTCCTGCTATGTCTAGACTTGAAATGAGCAATACCAACATTTTATAATATTTAAATGGTATTTCATGTAAACCAGGTTAAGTCAATAGGGAAGGTAACTGGAGTGGCAGCATGTTTTGCACCTCTGAGGTGATTTAATTTTATTTTAAAAGAAACAAATAATGTTCTACATGCTATGTAACCTAAAATTTACTTCTCACACTACCAGTGGTAGAGGAACTGGCTTTCTTTAAAACCTTAATCATGTATTCAGTAAACAACTAGAATAAGAGTTGAATTCATTTATAAACAGCCTTTCCCAAGCTCTGTATTTGTTTCTTTTACTACTCTTGCCCACAACTCCTGTCTGAAGCTGTTGGTCTGTTCTATCTCTAGCAACAGCAACCTAAAAACAGCTCTTTTTACTAGTGACAGTATTCCAAGAAGCTCAGTGAAACCACACTACCTTTTTTGAGCTTTACATGGCATCTGCTTGCCAAGCCTACTAGCAGTACCAGAAGCATTGAAGTTGACTGCTTCAGCCCAAGGAAGTAAGTATCTCATCAGTTTTAGTTCCCATCTTTTCCAAACTCTGGGGCTATATTTTTCTTCTTACAGAAATCATTTTGTGAAGAATGTGCAACCACATTTGGTAGCATTCAGTTTCCAAACACATGGGGTTCTGAATAAGGAGTTAAAAGAGTGAACATGGAGGAGACGTGTGAACAGAAGTAGGTATGCACACGCGTGTGTATTTATAACTGCCTCATTTAAAACACCAGCAGAATTAGATTAGATTTCTGACTTGGCTTCAAAGCAAAACATAGCTGTGATCAGGACATTCCTTCTTTCACTGAATACACTTTGAAACAAGACATGAGTAGAAAGTAAAGCTTATTTCCAGAGTCTCTTTAAAATAGCTTTTCCAAATGAAAGGTCTTCCAAATGAAAACCTAGCACAAAAATTCTCATACATGGGTAGAAGAAATTAAGTATTGTATTCATCTGATCCCAGAGTACTTGCAAAACAGATTAAAATACTGAGTCTATGTCAACTAGCTGAGCCCTGACTGAGAAAATAGATGCAAGCATCAAAACTCATTTCAAAAACTGGAAATCTTTGACAGAGAAAAATACAGAGCTTTCTAATGCCTTTTTTTCCCTTCTTTAAAGAACAAAACACCTGAATCCGTACTTAATTCTTGTTTTCAGATGGATGTCAAAAGCCCTGAAGTATTTACTCTCCCACATAGCCTGAATGGTCATCAGTCCAGGACATACATGCAACAAAACTGCAACATGTGCAACTGTAAACAGTTAAGAATGGTTTTAGCTTCACTTATCACCTACAAAACAGATTACAGTCTCAAACATATTGTACTGCCCTAACTACATACTCCAAGGTGAGAGGAGTAAATATGTTTAGATTTTCCTAATGTTTTCACCTAAAGATCCATTCAGTTCCAAGACCTTTCTTTAGTGTAACATCCAATTCCTATTTTGCCCAGAAAATAGAAATCGAAATGCTCTTTTTGTACCCATTAGATTGACAAAAAATGTTTTTCTACGACAGAAGGCAACACACAAGACGTGTGCTACAGCCAGTGTTCTGTAACTGATGGGATACATTTCAGAGAGCCTGAAAGATAAGACTGCTACCAGGAAAACAACACGATGTCTTATTGGTACCTGCTTATCTACCTCATTAAAAGAGCTAAAAAAAAGGATTATTACAGACAAATCCCAGATGAAAACTGAAATGAGACCAAGCACATCCAGAAGAAAAGATAACAGTGAACATTTCAAGGCTAATCCAGGAATCTTCTCTCATGCCTTTACAAAGTCTAGCACTTTGATGCCTCAATCAAGTGTGCACTTTCTGACACTACTGCAATATAAATAACATTTCCCTTCAGTTCCAAAACATAATTCCACAAATACAACAAAAGGAGGAAGTACAGCACAGACATTGGTATTAAATATTTAACCTTCTACCTTAGAAACCTTTCTTCTTCCGTGTTTCTTGCTTCTGCTTGAGGTTAAACAGTAAGGCCAACTCATGAGGCAAAGCTAGTATCAGTTCTTATATATTATTCATTCATTTCAGATGTGCCAATTCCACCTCTGTCTCTAAGGAAAGATATGTCATTTCACAATAAAGACGTTTCAAATCAGAAATCCAGAACTTACACATTTTAGAGGTTTGGCAGTAAAAACTGTAAAAGTATAGGGGGACCTTTGAATCCAATTTTAGTAAGATGAGAAATGCTTTTATAGACCAAACAGGAATATATGATAGCAAATTTAACATTACTCAACACTTAAAAGGGGCTCGTAATTCTTCATAAAGATATCCCACCTAATTTCTTTGCTTCCATCCAGTTACAAAGGAGATAAATCACCAGCTTCAAACACTTAGACCAGCTCCTTATCATACATAGAACTGCAATAGAAACTTGCAAATTTCACTTAAACACACCTCCTTTAGCTATACACATCTATAAAGAAATAGGAATTAGTGACAGTCAGCACCTCTACAAAGAAAGGGTTGCAAGAGATTCACCGAAAACCACGCTGAAAATCACCTCTAGCAATACTACCAGAAAAAAAACTTGGTTTGCTCTTAAAGTAGCATCAACACTTCAACCTCAGTACACTAGGATTGCCTTTAAAATTGCTACAAGCTTCCTCAGAACTATCCAACAACAGAACTTCAAAGTTTTTGTTTCCACTGGGTAAGACTACAATGAAATACTTCACCAAGCAATTTGAAAGTACACTCAAAAGCCAAGTAACCGTGCCAGTCCCATCCTGTCGGTCCTTCACACCCAAACTGACCACCACTTGCCCAAGTCCATTTAGTAGCTGTCATATTATGTCACAGAAGCAAGTATCATGTATTGGCTCATCAGATTTTATGCAAAGCAACCCTTCTATTACTGAAATCTGGACTCTTGGGCTGAAGTTCTACCCCTGGAGGAAAAAAAATTGCTGTTAATATCCAACAGTATCTAACATCAGACCAATTAATGCAGAATATGGGTTTTAATGCAGTACCATATTGGCTTGAGCATGCAGAATAACTAATGAAAACTGCAGACAGTGACTGATAATGCTAGTATTACAATGTGTTATCACACCTTCTGACAAAGAAAAGCATTTACTAACACACTTTCAGCAGAACAATCTGTTTAACCCAGGGTTTTTTTTCCTCCTGTAACAGTTTGCCTTGTGTGCTTATATGCCATTTGTTTTGCTTTGCCAACTAAACATAGTAAGAGTTTAATGTTTATACAGAGTGCATTGGAATGTCAGGTGCTTCTTTAATTGCTTTTGCAGCCAATTTCCTTGCCCCTCAAGGCTCATTAGTCAGTCATCTAATCATTCTATACAATAATGCATCCTCTGTGCTGCCTTCTTGAGTTCAGGAATATATCTTCGTCTGTGTTTCCAACAGTGGTGTCCTTCAGCTGCAACCTTTCTGAGGGGTTTTTGACTGCTTGCCAGCATTCCTATCTGTTCCACATGGAGGTGGATTTCCCCAACATCTATTAATTCTGTTTTACCATATACTTAGCCATCTGGACAAAAAGGTAATATAAAAAGACTGCTGTTCCATGAAAAATCTGTATGATTTTGCAAGTAATGGGTTTGTCACACCTGTCCACCTTACCTTTTGATGAAGATGCCAGAAAGAAGCAACAGAACGCTGTTGTACTCCCAACTACGGAAACATACTTACAGTTAGGACAAGGCTGGAAGAAGTCATATTGATAAGCGCTGAAATAGCAAGGTGGGAACTTTTAGAGTACTTGTAAGCTTTGAGTACTACCAAACTTGTGTAAAGCTGTACCTTAATGGTGCAATAAGGAGCCAATGCTGAGTCTAATCCTATTTAACATATGCACTGATGTCATCATAATGGGGCACAATGTGACCTCAGCAAGTTTACTATGACACAACACTGAGAGGAGTGGCTGATAACATCTGAGGGTTGTGTTTCCACGCAGAAGGACCTTGACAGGATAGTGAAATGGGCTCATGGAAGTGCAAAGTCCCATAACTGGGGAGGAACAACCAATATATGCTGGGAGCCACTGGGCTGGAAAGCAGCCTTGAAGAAAGAGCCCTGGGGGTCCTGGTGGACACCAAGCTGAACGGCCACCAACAGGTTCTTGCTGCAAAGGAGACTCCAAGTATCTTGGGCTGCATGAGAATAAGTGCTGCCAGGAGGTTGTGGGAAGTAACTCTTCTCATCTACCCAGCACTGGTGAGGCCACACCTGAAGTGCTGCATCCAGTTCCGACCTTTCCAGTTCAAGAGAGACATAGTGCTACTAGAGATAGTCCAAAAAGGGGCTACTAAGATGATGAAAGTCCTGGAACACCTCTCATATGAAGAAAGGTTGAGAGAACTGACTGCTTAGCCTGGAGAAGACTCAGCAAGTGGCTCATCAATGCATGCAAAAATCTGAATGTGTCATGAAAAGAAGACAGAGACAGGCTCTTTTCAGTGATGGCCAGTGACAGGATCAGAGGCAATGGACACAAACTGAAACATGGGATGTTCCCTCTGAACATCAAGAAATACTTTTGCACTGCGAGGGTGACTGAGCACTGGGCACAAGTTGCCCAGAGAGACTGCATGTTTTCCAACCTTGGAGATATCCAGAAGATATCTGGACATGGTCCCAGACCAGCAGCTCAAACTGCTCCTTCTTGCACAATGGGCTTAGAACAGATGACTTCCAGAGGTCCCTTCCAATCTACACCATCCTCTGATTCATGTCAAGCTATGCTGTATGCAAACATGCACACACAAAACCCACAAAACAATCACCACCACCGGGCAAAAAAAGGTGCCCAGAGGAAAAAGAACCATTTGATGCCCAAAATAAATACTAGACATTGCTAAACTAATAAGCTAGAAGGCAAGGTCTGTTTTCACATCTGAGTTTCTATTCAGTTAACCAGTTGACTGAGAACTCCTTGGAATCCAGTTGCCAAAGAAACTGATAGTGTGTCACAAAATTAACACAATAGTAAAGAAATGCTTATTTATTTTGTATTTAAAACATCAACAAATGTTAGGTGGAATTAGTAGAAACATTCAATAGCTAAACACTGAAAAACACCTTCTGCTACTGTTTCAACAGTGACAGCTGTCCAGCTGAAAACATGTAGGGAGCTGGGGGGAAAGAAGGGAGAGAGAAATAAACTTTTCCTGACTAAAATTCTAACAGAACTGGGGCTTGAAAAGCATCTCATTGCTAGCTACTGAGAGCAAGAAATTACCTATGTCATGCTCAGCAATCCACCAAGCACTGCAGATATTCCAGCTACATCACCCCGCTCTTTCCTGCAAACACCGAGCAACAAAATTCATTTAAAAGTTCACTAAATTTTGGGGATTTTAATTCCACAGCAGAGTAGAAACAAGGACAACATAAGCACTGAAAATCATCTACACAGAGACAGAGAATTATTGAGAAATACAATTTTAGATTAAAAAATAGTATAAAATTCTCCTGACAAAAAGAGTGGCTAGTTAGAAGTGCTCTGGAATAATTATAAATCAAAAAGCTTCTTGATGTATTATATTACTTGAGTTGGAGTAATTCTCTTGAGTTTCTATTTTTAAACCACGATAGCATGTTAATGAAACTTCCCAAGGAAACTTCAGCTACAGACAGGTGAAACAAATTGCTGCTTACTCCTTCACAACTTCACACTGAAAGTCACCATGAAAGTAGTATTAAATGAATATCTACCCTAGGGAAGAAAACTGATGATTCAAATTTAAAGTTATATTCAAAAAGGAAGAATATAATTTACACAGTATAAGATAAACCTATTTTTAACAAGCCCAAAATTCAGAATCCAAAGAGTTAATTACAAAACCTGGAATTATTCTCAAGATATAAAGTGCATATCTCAAAAAGAAACCAAAATTTAAATGAACAAATCTGCCCCCTAAGGATATTTTTGCCTATTGTTTGATTCAATACTGCAAAAACCGTATCAAACCTTGTTTCAGATCTTAAGAGATTACTCTCAAAGGGAAGAAACAGGTATTTTGAATACCCAACTCATCTCATGGGGTGCTCACACCGCTGTCTGCAGCTTACTAAATGCAAATGTGACCATCCTGAGCACCATGTGTGCAACACACAAACCAGACTATCACTTGCTGCCAGACCCTGAGGACAATCTGGCTCATTCCCAATTCAGCAACCTATCTGCTCAGCAATGCAAAACACTGCTCTTCACTAATACACATTTCAGTTCTAGGTCAGTTCGCTGACTTTCAAAGCTTTACATAATGTTTCTCAACTGACCCCTCCTGCCACAAGTTAAACCACACACCCCCCCAGATAAATATCACTGCAGGAGTCTGCTTGCTGCCTAAACCAGGCCCCAGGAAATCTTACACAAAACTGAACAGTGACAGAACTGGCTGTCTGAAAGGAATGTTCAGCATCAACTAAATGTAAAACACTATTTTGTCCAGCCTTACCTAATAGTTTGTAAAAACAGGTAAATATCACCTCCAGAAGAAACAAAAGAATAAGACACTTCTGCTTTTCACCATTGGGAAGGAATACAGTCCCACACTGTAGGAATTAGATCCAAGTAACTGCACACTTGTTTTAATTAAGCAAGTTACTAGCAGTTTTACAGTCTGCATACACATGTCACACAATGATGCATTTCTGGGGATTTCTGGGGCAGTCACAACTCCAATGAGACATCTTGAATAAAAGAGCTATATCATCTCCATAACTTCTAGCCAATAATCAGAGTTATGTTACTAAAATATTCAGAAGCCTTTCCTCTCTTACTCTTCTTCCTCTGGTATTAAATCATTATAACACCAACAGCAGCTAAAAATACCTCTGTATCTTTAATACTTGTAGAACATACCAACATGCCTAACAGTCTGAGCAAAATTAGTCTGTCTCAGCATGGAGGATCTTTACATTCGGGCAACCAAGCAGCTCCTGCTGCCTCAGTGGATATTCTGTTTAATAT